>NC_062560.1:83786790-84499822 GCF_016906955.1 Phacochoerus africanus | reverse complement strand
GTTGAACTGTAAGCTGATTTTTATTTGCAGACTGGGCATCAGAGTTTTCAGCCATCCAGAATATTACCGAAAAAGACAAGAAACTGTAACATTCGTTATCAAGCCCATGATACAATGTCCCATTTCTATTGGTGTCAGATTATCATAGGCTTTATTACTTTGTGTCTTAATGTAAAATGCAACAACAACAATAAGTTAGAAATTTGTCGAAAGGTGGGGTACGTTTTAGGCATATTGGCCCAATAGCTGGCAATCCTTGGACACAGGATACTCATAAATAGCAGGCTGAAGTGTGAAGAATATAGCTTTGCTGGCTATTTTGGCCAACAATCCACAACCTCCATAACATCTGAGAGCATCTTTCTTTTTCAACACAAAATGATCATTATTTATAATAATAGGAAGTTGTTAAAAATAATTCTATTGAATTATCTAATGGGCTTTGCCTTTAGGGAATTAGAGGAATGTTGTATTCATTTTAGAAAAAAAATTTCTTAAACATCTGTTAAATTTTAAAAATTAGGCCAATAGAGATTCATATCCATTACATGGAAAGGCACTTACGTAAAATGTCCCTGTGCTTAAAGATGTCAGATAAGCTTTACTGCACTGTATCCTAGATTTCACTTGTCGGCATTGTTTAATTTGAATTTTTGTAGCAACATGGGTTGAGTCTAGGAAATTGGCCTTGCTCCACTTCAAATCCTAAGGATGTTCAACTGTTACTAATTAATGTTATAGGGTGGGAGTTGGAAGATAGGAATAGCCTCATGCTCTAATATTATCATCAAAATATCCCTGGAAATAAAGACATGAGAACTCTGAACCAAATATTGTCCAGCTAAACAATGGGTGTTTATTTTTCCTGTGGAAAGAGTTTATTAAATGTTCAAAATTTTTTTTCATTATTCTTGTCTTTCCAATATTTAACCATTTACTCAGTAGCAAATCACACCACACTTGAGCACTATTTGATTTAACTAAAAATTACCACCCATAAAAATTTCTTGTAGGAGTTCCCGTCGTGGCGCAGTGGTTAACGAATCCGACTAGGAACCGTGAGGTTGCCGGCTTGATCCCTGTCCTTGCTCAGTGGGTTAACGATCCGGTGTTGCTATGAGCTGTGGTGTAGGTCGCAGATGCGGTTCGGATCCCGCGTTGCTGTGGCTCTGGCGTAGGCTGGCAGCTGCAGCTCCGATTGGACCCCTAGCCTGGGAATCTCCATATGCCGCGGGAGCAGCCCAAGAAATGGCAAAAAAAGACAAAAAAAAATATTGTAAAGGAAATTTCGGTAAAACAAATGATATTTTTCCATCAGTCTTGATAATACTGTAAAGAATGTGTTCCTGATTTCTTTCTTTCTTTCTTTCTTTCTTTCTTTCTTTCTTTCTTTCTTTCTTTCTTTCTTTCTTTCTTTCTTTCTTTCTTTCTTTCTTTCTTTCTCTCTTTCTTTCTTTCTTTCTTTTTTTTTTTTTTTTTTTGCTGTTCCTGCCTCTAGGTGATTATAGCACAAGAGGGGTATAGTTACACCACTAACTCAGAACATCTGCCACCTGCCTGAAGCCATGGCTCAATTCAGGCACGAGATGTAGGAAGCCCTGCTCTTTCCACCTTGCTTTAGTTTCAAATGCTTGCCTCATGCAGACAACTTCTTATCCCCTACTGCCACAGCCTGGATTTGATGGCTTATCCAAGATCAGGCTGTGGGAGATATGAGTAGCAGCTGGTCATATCCTGCTGTTTCTGTGGCAAGGTACAGACAACTGGAGATCTCATTTTGTATATGCTCCTGGAAGCTGTTTGTCTGCTGG
Organism: Phacochoerus africanus; assembly: GCF_016906955.1. Taxonomy (NCBI): domain Eukaryota; kingdom Metazoa; phylum Chordata; class Mammalia; order Artiodactyla; family Suidae; genus Phacochoerus; species Phacochoerus africanus. The sequence goes on along the minus strand of NC_062560.1, from coordinate 84,498,011 downwards.
CAAGTTTCTGTTCATGTGAGGTTTCTGGAAGCATATTTTGAATTTATTCCCTACTTTTCGGTTATGGTGAATTTCTCATTGGTGAATCCCATGTAATGGGGGTACACCTGCACTGTTGTATCGGGAAGCAGGGAAGCTGCATAGTAAAATTAACAGCTGGCATTTGCAAATTCGCTCAATAAATCCACAGATATTTTGTATTCCTGTGTGTGTGTACGTGTTTGTGTGTGTACGTTATATTTCCAGCTAAGAAATGATAGTATCTCTTGATTGCTTCACACCATGACTCAGTGTTCAGGCAACACTGCATCAGCATTTGTGAAGGCACTCTGATTGGAAGCTTTCTCTTTCAGCTAAGATGTACAATTGAAGTCCTGATCACTTTATACTCACTAACTATCCAATGCCACTTTTTCAAGTATATGGACATTAATTAGCTAACCAATTCTAAATTAGGTAATTATGTCGTATATCCAGAGGTTTCTGCTGAGAAACGTTCTTCACTTCCTGTCTCTGATGGCCAGCTGTTAAATAGCTTCCAAGTTTTCCCCAGAGATGGTTACAGATCAGAAATGATTTTTTTAAAGGATGTTTTCAGAATGTTCAAGATGAAAGGAGCTGTTTAAAACGGCATTGTTATTGCTTATTATTATTATCAGCGACAACTCTCTTCATAGGATTATGACATTATTAATCTGGAGGCAAATGACAATGTTGTAGGATGAATCTCAGAGATTTTTGTCAGAAAAATTTGTTAGAGACTGAATGTGTATGCCCCCCCCAATTCCTATGTTGAAATCCTTACTCCCAATGTGATAATATTAGGAGGTGAGGGCCTTTGGAAGATAATTAGGTCATAACGGTGGAGCCTTCATCAATGATTAGTACCCTTATAAAAGGAACCCCAAAGAGTTCTTACCCAGTTTCTTCCATGTGAGTTGTCAGTCTGAAACCCAGAAGATGGCCCTCACAAGAACCAGACTGTGCTGGCACTCTGATCTTGAACTTTCAGCCTCCAGAACTGTGAAAGATAAATTTCTGCTGTTTATAAACCACCCAGTTTATGACTTTTGTTATTGTAGCCCCCAACTAAGACACATTTTTCCTAAAAAATAATTCTTATTAATCTAGTATTTCCCAAGTTCTTTTTTGTCATTAACATTTAAATTTTTTATTTTTTATTAGATTTACTGTGTTGTATCAATTTGTGCTGTAGAGCATAGTGACCCAGTCATACATATATACATTCTTTTTCTCATACTATCTTCCATCATGTTCTTAATTAATGCATGTATTAGTAGAAAATAATTTTAAATCCATCCTGATTTAAGATTTCATCAAGTGTAAGGTGGTGAAAGGGAAAAGGAGAAAGTAACCTGAAGCCTATTTTGAAGAACATCGGAAATAATATTCAAAACCCCAAGTAGTCTATTGGATGAAATAATCACTAGTGATTAAAGAGAAAGGTAATGGAAATTCACCTTGTGAACTGTCCATGTTTCTACACCTATGAAAATAAAACTATTAAGCAGACATATCCTATTAAATATTCCGAGGAGCTTCCATCTCCCCAAAAGGCCAAGTACAAAAAGTCATATTTAATTAGAGCCCAAATTTTACAACTACATAAGAACACTGATCTATTATAACTCAACTTTTGATGGTCACATATACATTCCCCAAATTAAGGAACAATAGATAATATTGCACATTTATATATAGATCTGAGTCTGTAAATATGAGATGTGTGATTCATTTTGTAGTATAGAGATCCTGCTGGTCATGTCAGCTATTCTGATACTTGTTGAAGTTGATACAACTTCTAGTAAGCAAGTTGCACATTGGTGGAATCCAGGTTAACACTTTTAAGTTGCATTACCACAGTAAGTAGAAAGGTCCTCAGGGAGGGGAGGCAATTGAAAGAAGATCAAGTCTAATCATCTATGTTCTGAATCTAGTAGTGAGATATCACTATGGGATGTGTTTTAGATAGACATACTTTCCCTCTGTGACAAATTCTTTTAAGATTAACACTAAAATCACCCTCCCCCCCAAAAAAACAGGGGGTTTTCTTCTCTTATAACCCTTTGTTGGAGTTCCCTTGGTCGCATAGTAGATTAAGGATCTGGCATTGTCACTACTGTGGCTCCACACATCATAGCTGTGGAGCAAGTTCAATCCTTGGCCCTGTAACTTCTGCATGCTGTGGATGTGGCCAAAACAAAAAAACAAAAACAAAACCTTTATAGATTTAATATCCACTTCCCCAAAAAGTACACCTTGCATGAGATTAACACATTCATATTCCTTTAAGAAAAAGACAATATCTTATTCAACTTTATAGCCATTGCTCCTTATAAATTGGTTTACAACAGGAGCTCAATTAAAAACTTGCTGAATAAAAAATTATTTTTCATTTTTTAAACTTTTATTGCCAGTTCTTGAAACATAAAAAATTGTATTATTAACTTTGTAATAGTATTTATTTTACATCAGCTGAAAACCATCTCTTTATTTTTCCAGAAGTTACCTCCTATCATTATGGGATTTTGTGAATGAATCTGTGGTCATTTGAGTTGTTTATTTGCTCAACAACCATATAGCCCTCCTATATGCAAGTAACTGTGGAGGATACAAAAAAGAAAAAGCCAGATCCCTGAAAGGGCTTCCATTCTAGTGGAAGAAGACAAGACAGTAGAAAGTTACAAGTGCCTTAATAGTGTTACAAAGTGCTATGTTATCTTAAAGGAGAGAAAAATGACACTGCGTGGGAGTTGAATTAAAGAGGGACTGATCCAGCCTGTAGAACCTTGTTTCGTTCAGAAGGGGTCCCTTTAAAATCTTGTGCCAGGGGCACATATTGCATGTATTAGTCATCTTTTAACCCTTTTGTGAGATTATTTCTGGTTCTCATAGTTTCTTATTATAATTTCTTAGGTAACACTTGGATTGCTCAGAGACTGCTTAATTCACTGGTTATTGTATAATGTGGTGCCAAATCCTAATGTGTTAAGTGCTCTTAGGAAAGGCTTGCCTCCCTCAAGGTTTTTCATATGACACTTTGCACCACTCATGCCACTTATAAATTCCTTTTGTAATTCCAAAGTTAATCTAGAAAAGACCTTATACATGTGCTGTGTCCAGTTACTAGTCAAACCAATACATGAGTTCCTAATCAAACTTGTCTCTTCAGGAGTTCCCATCGTGGCTCAGTGGTTAATGAACCCGACTAGGAACCATGAGGTTGCAGGTTCGATCCCTGGCCTTCCTCAGTGAGTTAAGGATCCTGCATTGCTGTGGCTCTGGTGTAGGCCAGCAGCTACAGCTCCGATTAGATCCCTAGCCTGGGAACCTCCATATGCCTCAAGAGCGGCCCTAGAAAAGGCAAAAAGACAAAAAAACAAAAACAAAAACAAACAAACAAAAAATCCCTTGGTTCTTCAGAACAGAGCCATCTTTCATATCACCTTCATTTTGTTTTAAAATAAGTTGTGAAGGGACAGGTCAAGCATGTACAAGTCACTGGTCAACTTGCTCTTTCTCAGCTAATAGGAAATGTCTCCTGTGTTTCCATTTATTATAATTTATTACGATAAGGAAAGGGCAAGTATCAACAATCATTAGTCAATCCAATAAAAGAAATCAAGCCTCACTAGAACTGAATGACAAAACACTATAGTCCATTTCTTTCCTGAAATCCATTAACCTCTCTCTCATGTGACACCTTCAGAATTTATTTTGATCTGAATAAACATTTCTTTTAGTATTAGTTACTGCACCACATGCTGTATTAAGTGTATTCTGCACACATGGAGAAGTTAGGTGGCCCAGAAATTAAGTAGCCATCCCGTCTTGCCATACCTTCCCTCTAAAAAATAAATAAGTCATTAATGACAATAATCTGAGGTTCAAGAAGTACTCAGAGATTCAAGAAGATAGTTATTTAAAGTAATGGATATAGACTTGGGGTCTCATTCATGAAAGAATTTCATTCCAATGATGATTGAAAGTAAATTGCCAGGCCTCCCATTATAAATGTATATATAACTCACTATCTTTTCCTTCCTGTCCTCACTTTATGAATATTAAATCAATTAGTCTTCTGTTACTCTAAGAAAAAAATGCTTGTTCATTGATTAATGAGAAAATATGTTCCCTGCAGGTGTCCATTAGTTTCTTTCCATAAAAACATAAGTGAAAATACATTTTTCACTTCAAATTCTAGGGTTTTATTTTCAATACCCTAGTGTTAATGCCTGAAGCACAACTGTTCTGAAACTATTCTTACTTTTATTTTACTATGCTATGTTGAACAACTTATAATATAATACATCTGTGGAATATCACAACAGTCATTTAGTATCTGCAAGAAATCTATACTAACATTTTAAGAAGGTAACATTCAGAAGTAGTGTTATAGGGACCCCAAAGGGAAAACATTTATCTAAGATAGGTGAGGAAATGATGACAGCAGCAACCATAACAACAATATCAAGATATCCTTTCACACATGAATTTAATTTTGCCTAATGGTAAATCAATGGTTTAAAAAAAAATAAGGACTTCAGCTGATCAGTTGCTTGCCCACGCTGCATTACAAATAATCAACAGTTTTCCAAACATTTATTTAAATTGCCTTCTCAGTGAAGTGGCTGCATTGCATTGGCATAGTTTTGACAGAGTCTGAGTCAAAATACAAAGCATCAGTCTTAGTCATAATACCAGCATTATTCCTGGTGGATAAACTGCTAGGGATAATGTGAAGATATATTTGATGACAAGGCATGGACCAAGAAATCTAGAAAGAGCCTATGGTATTTATGGAACTGAAGCATTTGTATCTGCAAAGTGCATGGAGCCGATTTCATGGAGTTTACTTCCTTTGAAGATTGCAATTCTAATCTTTGGAAAGTCTTTATTGATAAGTGTGATAGGGTATGCACCTCTCTGACATGAAGGACTGGGTTTGCATTGAGAAAGAAAACCTCATTGGATTTCAGAATAGATATATTTTTCAGAAATTAGTATATGCAGAGAGAGTAAGAAATCATACTTTCAGATTATTTGGTGATAAAGTTGGATCAATATCAATTTCCAACTATAAAATATCTTTAATGATATACTCTGTGTATACTGACTATGTAACTTACAATTCTTGGCACCTCTCCCACTTCCATTTATTCCAGATATATGATTCCCAAGTTAGATGATAAAAGTTCCCTGAGAAGAATTGATCAAAATAGTTTCTAGAATACTCTAGGAACAAATTTGTAAGAGAAAAATAGCAATATTTTTACTGCTTTGATAAGCATTGTTAATTCATTGGGTGACCAATTAAAATTGCTTGAGCTCTCTTTATCTGGACACTCTCTTACCCTCTTGAAACTTACACACACTCCCACACCCCCACACCCCCATACAAAAACATACACACATAAAATCTTTAGCCATTTCTTTTGTCTGTATCAGGTGTTTCTTTTCTAGTGTATAGAAATATTTCATAATCATTCTAAGCAGCACACAGCCAGTAACCCCTGCTATACCCTTTGTAACAGTGAAATTATTCTGATACTTTAAAAAAGAAAATAAAAGAAAAAGGAGACTTTATCATGTGATAAGAATAACATAGGGAACAATAAATTTCTTAATCAACTGACCCAAGGGGAAAAAACTAGAAAAAGTCAAGCAATAGGAGGGCTGGCTTTATTTGCATATGTTTACAGAAGTGACTCATCAGGACCCATTTAATTCCAACTGGCAAGAATCAACTCAAATTAGGTTAAATCAAAACTGAGAATATAATTAGCTCATATAGCTTAGAAGATGCTGGGGAACCTAAAAATGGATGAAGGAACCACAGAAACCAGGACTTCAGGGTCTAGAAACAGAAAGTACTAGTTTTATATGTACATACTTACATACATATACATACATATATAGTATATACAATATACCATATATAATAAATACACTGTATATGAGTATATAAACCATTTTGACTAAACAGAAATTTTTCATTTTTACTTTTAAATCCTTAATATTGTCCAATACAAAAACACTGTGACAGGACTTTACAACTGTTTGGAATATTTAAAGTGCTGACTGGTGATTCTTAGAGTACGTTCAAGCAAACTCTGTGAGGGGAAGCAAAAAAAGAATTGGAAACAGAATGGAGATTTCTCAGTGAGCTAGAAAAAAAATGATATGACCTGGAAAGTATTGAGATGATTAAAGAACTTAAAATAATATGTAGCACTTAGTATTCAATACATATTAATACTTTGCTATACTTTTGATAACACTTCTCATGTATTCCTCACAATATCTAAATACATAGAATGTCACATTTTACAGCTGATGAAATTTGGGTGTCAAGCAATGTTTGCAAGGTCATAAAGCTTATAAATAAATGATTCATCTGGGAGTGAAAACCAGGAAGTTTTTCTATAAAGTCTCTCATAGTGCTTGTCAAAACAATGTATTATGATAAAAATTTAAGTTCTGCCATTATTTTTAAAATAAATACCATCATATAAATATGTTTAGAGTAAAAGCATGGTTATTTTAACATAAAATATCTTTTTTTTTTTCTTTTTTACAACCGCCCCTGCGGCATATGGAAGTTCCTGGGCTGCAGCTGCTGGTTTACAACACAGCCACAGCAACTTGGGATCAAAGCTGCATCTACAATCTACATGGTAGCTTGTGGCAACACTGTATCCTTAACCCACTGAGCAAGGCCAGGGATTGAATCCGCCTCCTCATGGATACCAGTCAGGTTTGTAACCCACTGAGCCACAACAGGAAATCCCAACATAAAATATTGTTTTATCTTCAGTATTGATGGTTATTTAAATTTTAATGATATACAAAAGTAACCCAAAATTCAACACACATAACTCTTTCAGATTTTAAACTATGAACTACAAGGACAAAAAAAATTTTTTTAATACCATGAACCAATAAACATATTTTTAAAAATTTATACGACTGAGGGAGTTCCCGTTGTGGCGCAGCAGAAGCGAATCGGACTAGGAACCATGAAGTTGTGGGTTCAATCCCTGGCCTCGTTCAGTGGGTTAAGGATCTGGTGTTGCCATGAGCTGTGGTGTAGGTCTCAGAGGTGGCTTGGATCCTGCGTTGTTGTGGCTGTGGTGTAGGCTGGCAGCCGTAGCTCTGATTTCACCCCTAGCCTGGAAACCTCCATATGCCACGGGTGTGGCCCTAAAAAGCAAAAAAAAAAAAAAAATTATACAACTGAAACCAAAATTTTGTGAAACAGTAGTCACCTTATTTCATGTAATGCACTCTGGTACTTCATGTATATCCTATTTTAATCACTTAAAAAAATAATGATGGCCGTGACTTATGAAATTGATTTCTTAACCTGCTGATGGATTTTGATCAACAGTTGAATGAGAAACACTCATTTAGACAATGATGATTTAAACAGCCATATTTCTTTTTTTTAGCTCCTAAGTATAATTGAATTCTCCAATTATTAACTTAAACTAAAAGAAAAAATAAAAACAAAAGCCTCTACTCTAGAAAGTCCTAGTCAGGATTCACTCTCCTTGCCTAAGGAAACAGGCCATGGCAGCATTGCTCCTTCAAGCCATTTTTCTCACTTAACTTTCCTTAACCAGCAAGGTTCCCAGATCTTTCTTCCTCTCATCTGGATGGTAACAATCTTTTGTTACTTACAGTTTACATCAACATCCAATAATAACCAAGTTCCAAACTTCTATCCAGTGGAACAAAACTTGACAAAAATATGTCAGAAAACCCCAGAAAAATGGCAGTAGATATATAGCTTTAGACAAATGATATCAACAGTAGACTCTATAATTATTATAGGGTTGGTAGCTGCTGTACTGGAGAAATTATAAACTTAAGTAAGTATGGTCAGTCTAGTTAGCCTATGTTTTTATTAATTTTTGATGGACTTGCTATAAAATTTCTCTTTTAAATCCATGAAGGCAGGAGTTCCCATTGTGGCACAGCAGAAACGAACATGTCTAGTATCCACAAGGATGCTGGTTCAATCCCTGGAATCACTCAGTGGGTCAAGGATCCAGTGTTGCCGTGAGCTGTGGTGTAGGTCACAGACATAACTCGGATCCTGCATTGCTGTGGCTGTAGTTTAGGCCGGCAACTATAGCTCTGATTTAACCCCTAGCCTGGGAACTTCCATATGCCCTAAGTGCGGTCCGAAAAAAAGCCCCCCCCCAAAAAAAAATTCATCGAAGCAGAAGAAAAAAATCAGTTGATATTAAAAGTTTCTGGTTAAGTCTTCCAAATAGCATATGCTTAAAAATAAATGTGGCTAGTCCAGTCTAACACTTTTTTCCTACTATATCAAGCCACTTTCTTATATGGGGTTGATTTTTTAAAAAATTTGTATTAAATATAAACCACAACCATTGTTTGGAGATACTGGAGATACTTCTGGTTCCTGTTTTATCCAATAAAAACACTTCTTATTCTCCTTCCTGATCCATATCGTCCCAAGATTGCTCTTCAGAGTATAAAATGAAATATGACTAATGATAAAATATTAATATTTTATTCACCTTATGAATTTTTCTGTTTTTTCCCAAATCACTATCTATTTTTTTAAATATGTGTACCATGTTTAAAACATTTTCATAAAAAGACCAAATTATTTTAAAGAAAAAGGCTCTGGGTATTTGTTTTCTGAAAAATAGTGTGGAATAATAGTGCTACATTGGCTTTTAGCATATAACAATATTTAATAAAGGGTTGACATAGACTCTGAGAGTCATAGGCTCAAAGGAGGTAAATACGCGTGAGAGAACATCAAAGGCTTTCTGGAAGACAATGATTTTATTGCACTGAAATCTACACACCTTTACACATGTGAAAGATTACATGTGATGATATGAAAAGAAAAAGGAAGTGGGAGTTCCCGTCGTGGCGCAGTGGTTAACGAATCCGACTAGGAACCATGAGGTTGCGGGTTCAATCCCTGCCCTTGCTCAGTGGGTTAATGATCCGGCGTTGCTGTGAGCTGTGGTGTAGGTTGCAGACGTGGCTCGGATCCCATGTTGCTGTGGCTCTGGCGTATGCCGGCGGCTGCAGCTCCGATTGGACCCCTAGCCTGGGAATCTCCATATGCCGCGGGAGCGGCCCAAGAAATAGCAAAAAAAAAAAAAAAAAAGAAAGAAAAAGGAAGTGGACTTTCATAAACAGTGAATTTTCCCAAGTGAAATACAAAAGAATATTATCAGCCTTAGTTCCTCCCCAGAATTATTTTTCAAAGAAGAAAAAACAGACAAATTAAGGCTTAACTTAAAGAATTTCTCCAAATCTTTGTTTGTCCTTGAACTTTTATCTCTTATACATAACCTCTTCCTGCAGCAAAGTACACACATAAGGACAAAAGATTCATCAGCCTCTTAGCCACACAAATCTGACAAAAGTCCCGAAATAATCCTACATAAAACAATAGAACAGTTATATAAATCATTTATATAAATAAATGTCTGTTCTCATTTCCTATTCCAGGAAGTCTTGCACTGTTGACTGAGGTTCCGCATAAAGAAAAGATGTATAAAAATCCCTTTCCACATGGCAATATCTATTGCTCCTAATATAAAGATAATTACCAACTCATTTAATGAAGATGATCCAGTTTTATTTGTCAGGGAATAAGGACTCATTATTTTTACTCACGGGATGATATCTTTTAGTGTTGGCAGCTGCCAGACTATGTCAGCACCTGCCAATAGCAGTTAGTGAATTGGAGAAATATTGACAACTTTATGAACATCCGTGATTGCTGTCACTTGTCCTAAAACATTGTACTCAAACTTCCTCAAATCCATGATAAACCAATGTTACATTTAGTGACTTGATAATTGTTATTCTGATTTTCTAAATCTGACTATTTCTATACAGCCTTAGAGGTTCTTAGCTCCTGGGAACAGATTTTTTAAAAAATAAACTTTATTTTAGAATAGTTTTTGATTTGTAGAATTATGGCAAAGACAGTACAGAGAGTTCCTATGTAACTCTCATGTAGGATCACCTATTACTAACATCTTATATTAGAATAGTACATTTGTTACAATTTATGAACCAATATCAAGCACTTAATATACAACCTTTATTCAGATTCCCTTAGTTTTCTTCTACTGCTTTTTTCTTTTCCTTTTTTTTTTTCCATTTGAGGAACCCATCCAGGATACTACATTACAATTAATTCACATATCGCTTTAGAGTCCTCTTGACTTGACAATGTCTCAGATCTTCCTTTTTTTTTATTGTTGTTGCTGCTGACGTTGACAGTTTTGAGAAATATATGTCAGGTTATTTTATAAAATAGCCACAAATTGGTGGCTGATTCTTTATTATTGTAATTAACTTGGAGTTATGTGTTTGAGGTTGGAAGACCACACAGGTAAAGGGTCATGATTATCACATCATGTCAATGATACATGCTATCTGTGTAACATCACAGTTGATGTTTACTTGATCACATGGTTCAACATAGTGTTTCTCAGGCTACTTCACTGTAAAGTTAACATTTTTCCCTCTCCTTTTCTACATTGTACTTTTGGTAAGAAAGTCACTACACACAGCCCACACTTGACTGGGGACTTATGCTCTATGTCCTTAAAAGTAGAGTATCTACATAAATGATTTGAGATTATTTTGCATGGGAGATTATTCTATTCTTCCTATGTATTTATTTATTTATTTATTTATTCAGTCAATTATTTATACCAATATGGATTCATGGATTTTTATCTTATGCTTTGAGGTATTTTATTGCTCAAAATATCTTCCAGCTTGACCCCCTGGGAGTTCTTATAATTGGCTCCTCTGTAACTTTGAGTATTCCCCACCTCCATCAATATGGTTTTCTAATTCTATTTTCTTTGAGAATTCTCTTACTCGTAAGTAGTAAAAAATACACCCCCATGATTATCTATATATATCTATATATTTTCTGCCCCAGTCTGATGATCAGCCATTTCTCCAAGAAGTTTTGTTCCTCTCCAAGCATTGTAGTTTGTGTCTTTTGAGGAATTTGTTCATCTCATCTAAATTATCAAATCTGTGGACATAAATCAAAATTATAAATACTATAATTTTCATTTATAATTAGTTTATTATCCTTTTAATATCTATTTATGTCTTCTCTCTTTTTTCTTGGTTAACCTGGCTTTACTGATATATACTAGCTTTTTTCATTAATTTTCCCCATCATTTTCCCATTTTTCAATTCATTTGTTTCTTCTCTGAATTTTAGTTTTTCTTTTTTTTCAACTTGCCTTAGGCTTAAATTTTTCTTCTCTTTCTAGGTTTTCAAAGGTATAAAATTGCATAATTAATTTAAAATATTTTTTCTTTTCTAGTATAGGCATTTGCTATAAACTTCCCTTTAAATACTGATTTTGCTTTATCTCTCCAAGTTTGATAAGGCATATTTTCATTTTCATGCAGTGTAAAATATTTTTAAATCACTTGAACTTTCTTTTTGGCCCCATGCATAGTATAGAAGTATATTGTTAAGTTCCAAATATTTAAGTATTTTCCAGCTGTTTTTCTGTTATTGATTTCTAGTTCAATTCTATTGTGGTCTTATATTTTGGATTATTTCAATTTTTTTAAACTTTGTTAATGTATGTTTTATGGCCTGAAATATGGGCTATCTTGATAAGTGTACTATTCATGTTCAAGAAGAATATGTATTCTGTTGTTGGATGGAATATTTTATAAATATCAAAAAGATCCAATTTGTTTTTTGTTTTGTTTGCTTTTTAGGGCCACATCCATGGTATATGGAGGTTCCCAAGCTAGGGGTCTAATCAGAGCTACAGCTGCTGGGCTATGCCACAGTCACAGCAGTGCAGGATCCGAGTCATGTCTGCAACCCACAACACAGCTCACAGCAACACCAGATCCTTAACCCACTGAGCAAGGCCATGAATCGAACCCGCATACTCATGGCTGCTAGTCAGATTCATTTCTGCTGAGCCACGACAGGAACGCCTATAATGCAATTTTTAACTAATGTAAGTCCACCTTTAAATAATACAATTCTGCTCTACAAATAGTGTAAATGCCTTATAATAGAGTATTACCAATTCTCCTGTCCCTTATGACATTTGCTGTCATTTATTTCATTTATCTATATGCTATAACCACCAATACATTGTTACTATTATTATTTTAAACTTTTTTGATAAACAAAATATTTTACATTGTCTTCGGTTATCCCTCCAATATTCTTCACTTTTTTATGTACATATAAGTATCCAAGTTAATAATTGCAAAGAGATTCCTAGACCCAATTCCATCCTGTGTGTATAGAGGCTTCCCCATACCAACAAGCAATTCATAGTGTCCAAGAATTCAACTCAATTCTTACACAATTTACCCAGAAATAGCAAAGACTTCACAGGTTGAGGGCTTGTCCTTCAAGACTACACATCCACCCATCCCCATCTCCACTTTAGACACCAGTCACAAGTCCAGGTTGTTACCTGTGGTTCTGACTAACCAGCTATAAACTTGAAGTTTTGATGACCACCTCCTTGGGTTTGATTAATTTGCTAGAACAGCTCACAGAACACAGGAAGCTCATTTACTCACTTGATTACAGATTTATTTGTGTGTGTGTGTGTGTAGGTGTATGTATGTTTGTGTATATATATATATATTGCTCTTTTTAGGGCCACACTGCAGCATATGGAAGTTCCCAAGCTAGGGGTTGAATTGAAGCTACAGCTGCTGGCCTACACCATAGCCACAGCAATGCAGGATCTGAGCCACATCTGTGACCTACACCACAGCTCATGGCAATGCCAGATCCCCGACCAACTGAGAAAGGCCAGGGATTGAACCCACATCCTCATGGATACTAGTTAGATTTGTTTCTGCTGCACCACAGCAGGAATTTCCCATTACTGATTTATTATAAAAAGGAGATGAACCAACAGCCAGATGAAGAGATACTATAGAGCGAAGTCCTAAACAAAGGGATTTCTGTCCTTGTGAACTTGGTGCTCAGCACAGTGGTGTGCAAAAGCATTCTGCTTCCCTAATGTGGAAGCCCTTCAAAAAAGGGATCAAACAGCAGTCCCTCTAGATTTATGGAGGCTTCATTACATAGTCATGATTGACTAAATCATTGGACAATGGCAACTGATTCAAGCTTAAGCCTCTCTTCCTTCCTGGGAAATCTGGGAGTGGGACTGAAATTTTCAACTCATTAATCACAGAGTTCTCCTGAAAACTAGCCCAAACCCTTAAGTTCTTCTGAAAGTTACCTCATTCATGTAACAAAAAACACCTTTATCTCTCTCAAAACATAGAAAATCCCAAGGGTTTTGGGAGCTGTGAACTAGGTACTCCTGGCAAAGACCAAACATATATGAGAAATATATTCTGTTTCTCTGCATGACCAAATATATATTTCTTATAAATCACAATATGACAATAACTATATCAGCTTCCTTATGTCTGAAGAAAACATTTTACTATTTTTTGCAGACCAGGACTACTGACAATGAATCCCCTTAGCTTCGTTTGTTTGAAAAAGTCTTTATTTCTCCTACAGTTATAAAGAAATATTTTGCTGAATATAGATTTTTAGGTTGGTGAATTTTTCTTTCAACACATTAAATGTTTTACTCTATTTTCTCTTTGCTGGTATGATTTCTGAGAAGTAGGCCACTGTAAAATTCTTATCTTTGCTCTTCTATAACTACGATTATTTTTTCCTCTGGTTCCTTTTGACATATTTTCTTTGTCTTTGCTTTTCTGAAGTTTGAATATTGAACATTTACATGTAGTAATTTGGGGTCTTTCTCCTGCTTGGTGTTCACTGAGATTCCTGACTCTGTGTTTGATGTGGGTCATATTGTTCCCAGCCATTATTACTCCAAATATTTGTTCTCTTCTCTTTCTTCTCCATCTGGTATTCTGAGTATATCCTTTATAATTGTACATTTCCTGGATATTCTGTTTACTTTTTTTCCTTTCTTCATTTTCTCTTTGCTTTTCAGTTTGGGAAGTTTCTATTGATCTATATTTGAGCTCACAAATTCTTCCCTCAGCCATGCTGACTTTTAAGTCCATTAGAGATATACTTCATATCTACTATTACATTGAAGCCTTACTGGTGAGGTGGTAAAAGGTATGAGAGAGAGTATTCTGTGGTCAGTGTCTATGACTGTGACTTTAACAAATGTTTCTTCTTATATAGCTTTTTTTTCCCTACTGATTAAATAAGGAAGAATACTGGGAGCTGGAGTCAGAAGAATGTTCTTCCTCCATGACTTTGAGATAATACTCTTCCCTAAAGTCATTTTTCCTGGAGGGTAGTCCTTTGCTATGGAGAAAGTCTGGTGCATTTCACAAGGAGTACTCCTCCCCTCCCAGTGCTAGAATCAACAAGTAATCTTTCTAATTACTTCGTTGTGGGAAACTGGTAGAATTCCTGGAGGTTTCACTCTCATGATAGTCAATATTCACCTTCTAGCAATTTATCAAAATTACTGTTTCAGTGATCTTACAACTTTAATGCCATAGTGTCTTCTGTTCTAGGTAAATAGATCTTGGCTCTGATTTTATGGATTCACCTGTCTTTTCAGATTTGGAGGTTGTAGTTTTCCCTGCTACCTCAAGTCTATAATATGTCCAAGTAAAGTTTTTGAACAGCTTTCTCTTATGGTAAGAACAGGAGTAATGACTTCGAAGCTTTTCACAAGTTGGAACAGAAACTAGAGGTCCTTCTTGGCATAGATTTACAAATTTTATTTTACAAATCTAAATTATAAAATATTTTTACATACATTTAAAAGCATGTTCAAACCCCAAAGCAAATCTCTTCCTACTAGAAAGAAAACTGTTCTTATTTCAAAGTGGCAGATAAAATATAGGGTATTTTTACATCCACACTCTGGAAATCATAAGAATGAATTCTACCATTTTAGCATTATAGAGCCAGTAAACAAAATAATTTATTTTCTAGCCTTCTATGTAGAGAGACACAATGTAAATTGTAGATAAGTACTTCCTTTACATTTCAAACAGAATAGTACTTAAGCTTTGCATTTCTCTTTAGAGTTCCATTCCCACATTAAATTTGATAAAATGAATTACTTTAGAGAATACTGTGACCCAGTGTGAGGCATGTATTTTAACCACTAAGGTAAGTTTTTCCTTCATTAACACATTTTGCTAAACAAAGTATATATGATTTTGATGGTAATCACAAGAGGGTATTTTTTAACTCATAAAATATCATGGAGGAGAAATTAATTTGAATTTGGCTTAGCAAAAACACTGTTGTTCAGAGTTTAAAATTGGAAAACAGTCAATACATTCTAGGAAGTAAAAAATCAACACTATTTACTAAATAAAAAAATAAAATCACCAGAAAACACCCTATGGAACATTTGCTTTCTTTCTTTCAATAATTGATTGACTAGGCCAACATATATAACTGAATACCCCTCCAATGATAAAAGAGTGTGGTTGGGGAGATTGGATGAAGATGGCAGAATAGAAGGAATGGAGCTCAACTTCTCTCCTAAAAACAACAAAATTCACAACTAAAGGCCGAGCAATCTTCACCCAAATGGACCAGAAACCTTAAAAAAGATATCCTACTCCAGAAAACAAAGAGGAGGCCACATCAAGAGGTAGGAGGGGTGATTTTGTGATATGAACAACACCATACCTCCCAGTGGGAAGCCTCACAGACTGGAAACTAACTGGTTCACAGAGACTCAACTACAGGAGTGAGATCTCTGAGCCCCACATCAAACTCTCACGTGTGGGGATCTGGCACTGGGAGAAAGGGCCCCTGGAGCATCTGCCATTGAAGGCCAGTGGGGCTTGTGTGCAGGAGCTCCACGGGACTGGGGGAAACGGAGACCCCATTCTTAAAAGGCACACAAAGAATTTCTCATGCACTGGGTCTCAGGGCAAAGCAAAGGCTCCATAGGAATCTGGGTCAAACCTGACTGCAGTTCTTGGAGGACGTCCTGGGAAAACAGGGGCGAATGTGGCTTGTTATGAGGGAAGGACATTGGAAGCAAAGCAGTGTGCCTTTCTCCAAAGTGGCCATTTTGGGAAAAATCTGGCCCCACCTGTCAGTCAGTGCTGAGAAGCCCCAGGGCAAACAACAATCCAGGTGAGATCACAGCCCCGCCCCTCAGAAAACAGGCTGCCTAAAGACCCCTCAGGCACAGAGCTGCCTCTAATCCCATCCAGAGACTAAGCCCCACCCACCAGAGGGATTAGAATCAGCTCCACCTGCCAGGGGGCAGACATCAGCCCCTCCCATCAGGAAGCCTACAGCAAGCCCCCAGACCAACTTCAGCCACAAGGGGGGCAGACACCAGAAGTAAGAGAGGCTACAACCCTATTATCTGTAAAAAGGTCACCACACCAAAAACCGATAAAAATGAAAAGACAGAGAACTATAACTCAGGTGAGGGAGAAAGGAAATACCCCAGAAAATCAGCTAAGCGATGAGCAGATTCTCAGCCTCCAGGGAAAAGACTTTAGACTGTTGATGCTGAAGAGGATGCAAGACATTGGAAATAAACTGGAGGCAAAGATGGATAACTCACAGGAAACAATGAGCAAAGACATACAAGATATAACACTTAAACAGGAAGACATGCAAAATACAATAACTGAAATAAAAAATTCACTAGAGGCAGCTAACAGCAGACTACGGGAGGCAGAAGAACAAATAAGCGAGGTGGAGGACAGATTCGTGAAAATTATGGACGCAGAAGAGAAAAGAGAAAAAAGCTTGAAAAGAAATGAAGAGAGTCTCAGAGAACTCTGGGACAACGTTAAACGCACCAACATCCATATTATAGGGGTGCCAGAAGGAGAAGAGAGAGACAAGGGGACAGAAAACATATTCCAAGGATAATAGCCGAAAAATTCCCTAACGTGGGAAAGGAACCACTCACTCAAATCCAGCAAGCACAACGAGTACCATAGAAAATAAACCCAAGGAGGAACACCCCGAGACACATATTAATCCAACTGACCAAAATTAAAGACAAAGAGAACACCTTGAAAGCAGCTAGGGAAAAGAAACAAGAAACACACAAGGGAACCCGGGTAAGGTTATCGGCAGATTTTTTCAGCAGAAACTCTGCAGGCCAGAAGGGAGTGGCATGATATACTTCACGTGGTGAAAGGAAAAAACCTCCAACCAAGATGACTTCACCCAGCAAGGCTCTCATTTGGATTTGAAGGAGAAATCAAAACCTTCACAGATAAGCAAAAGCTGAGAGAATTCAGCAGCACTAAACCAGCCTTACAACAAATACTAAAGGAACGTCTCTAGGCAGAAAAGACAAGACAGCAACAGGAAACAAAAATTCCACAAATGACAAGGCTCACCAGCAAAGGTGTATATACAGTAAAGATATGAAATCATCCACACACAATTATGCCACCCAAATCAGAATTCATGAGAAGAGGAGGGTACAAATGCAGGACACTGGAGATGCACTTGCAATTAAGAGAACAACAACTTAAAACAATCTCCTATACATATAGACTCATATCAAAACTTCAGAATAAGTGCAAACCAAAAATCTGCAATTGATACACAAACAAAGAACAATCAACTCAAATACAACACTAAAGATAGTCACCAAACCAGAAGGGGAGAGAACAAGAGAAGATGGGAAGAAAAAAGAGCAACAAAAACAAACCCAAAGCAATTAACAAAATGGCAATAAGAACATACATATCAATAATTACCTTAAATGTTAATGGACTAAACGCCCCAACCAAAAGACACAGACTGGCCGAATGGATACAAAAACAAGACCCATATATGCTGTCTTCAGGAGACCCACTTCACTTCTAGGGACACATACAAATTGACGGTGAGAGGATGGACGAAAACATTTCATGCAAACGGGGATCCAAAGGAAGCTGGAGCAGCAATACTCATATCAGACAAAATAGACTTTGACATGAAGAATATTTTAAGGGACAAAGAAGGTCACTACATAATGATCAAAGGATCAATCCAAGAAGAAGAGATAACAATTTTAAATATCTACGCACCCAACATAGGTTCACCACAATGTATAAGGCAACAGCTAACGACCTTAAAAGGACAAAGCAACAATAACACAATAATAGTGGGGGACTTTAACACCCCACTTACAGCAATGGACAGGTCAACCAGACAGAAGATCAATAAGGAAACACAGGGCCTGAATGAAGCATTAGACCAGATGGACTTAATAGATATTCATAGGACATTCCATCCAAAAGCAACAGAATACACATTCTTCTCAAGTGCACATGGATCATTCTCTAAGATTGGTCACATCCTGAGCTACAAATCCAACCTTGGTAACTTTAAGAAAATTGAAAGCATATCAAGCATCTTTTCCAACCGCAATGCTACATGACTGGAAACCAACAAGAGGGAAAAAAAAACGCAAAAAACACAAACACGTGGGGCCTAAAAACATGCTACTAAACAACCAATGGGTCACTGAAGAAATCAAAGAGGAAATTAAAAAAGACCTAGCAGCAAATGACAAGGAAGATACTGACACTCCACAACCTATGGGATGCAGCAAAAGCCGTTCTAAGAGGAAGGTTCATAGCAATACAAGCCCACCCCAGGAAACAAGAAAAAGCTCAAATAAACAAGCTAACTTTACATCTAAAGCAGCTTGAGAGAGAAGAACAGACAAGACCTAAAGTTAGTCGAAGAAAAGAAATCATAAAAATCAGAGCACCAATCAATGAACTAGAAACAAAGAAAACCATTGCAAAGATCAATGAAATGAAAAGTTGGTTCTTTGACAAGATCAACAAAATTGATGAACCCTTAGCCAGACTTTTCAAAAAAAAAAAAAAAAGAGAGAGAGAGAGGGCTCAAATCAATAAAATTAGAAATGAAAAAGGGGAAGTCACAACAGACATCACAGAAATACAAAGGATCATAAGAGCCTACAATATGCAACTATACGCCAATAAAACGGAAAACCTAGAAGACATGGACAAATTCTTAGAAAGGAACAATCTTCCAAGACTAAACCAAGATGAAAGAGAAAAGATGAATGGACCAATCACAAGAACTGAAATTGAAACTGTGATTAAAAAACACAGATCTTCCAAGTATTGCTTGAATATTGGTAAGCTATCAGTGTCATGGAAGTAATAATAGTAACACATTTTCTAAAGTTCTAATTTCTGCTTAAAATCTTAAATATTATCATTATTGGCAAAAAATACTGCGAATTATTTTTCTTTCAGTAACAATCACACTTCATCCATTTTTAAGAAAACATCTGCAAAATCCAAGTCTGAGTAACAGTATTTTACCTACACTCATACTTTCTAGTAAAATAATGTTCAAAAAAAAAAATTGACCTATTGAGCACATATCTCAAACAATTGCACAGGGGCTTTTCCTTGAGACATTTATAGCGTTTCAGGTTACCAAAATACTTTACATGTGCTTCCATTTCATCAGATACTCTGAAGAAATGTGTGCAAGTGGCAAGCTTTAATAAAATTAACAAATTTTACTCCTTCATCAAGAACACTCAAGTGAAACTGGCTTTTTTTTTCTTTTAACTGCAAGTGTATGGTGGTGAAGAATACGACGACTAATCTTACTATTTGGTGTCACTGTGGTGTTTCTTGCAAAAGCCTCTGTGTGTGTTTTGTTTTGTTTTGTTGCTTTTTTAGAGTGGTACCCACAGCAAAAGGGAATTACCAGACTATGGGTTGAATCTGACCTACAGCTGCCAGCCTACACCACAGCCACAGCAATTCGGGATCCAAGCTATGCCTGTGGCCTACACCACAGCTCATTGCAATGCCAGATCCTTAACCCACTGAGTGAGGCCAGGGATTGAGATGACATCCTCATGGATCCTAGTCAGGTTTGTTTACCGCTGAGCCATGAAGTAAACTCCAAAGCCTCTGTGGTTTTACCCATCACTGTTTTTGCACCATCGTTGTGAATGTCAATGCAATGAATAGAGGCCAATATTTTAGGATTATTACAAAAATAGTGTGAATGTTTGGACCACTTGAAGGGATCTTGCAAACCACAGTTAGAGAGAAAACAATGACTAAGAAATATAGTACCTCCCAGTGACACAAAAATTGGGATTTAGAGAAATTTCCCAAAATTTTTTGGCTGAGATTTATTGAGTGTTTTGAGATTACTCTTTTCCTACAGGGTTTCTTCAAACTACGTTGTTCAGCCTTTTTTCATGATTTCTGTTGATACAGAGTGTTCTGTGAGCCAGCATATAGCCAGCAAATGTTTCTGAAAATGTGTTCTAGGCTTTGGAGGAAATTTTTGAAATAAGAATGGGGATTGGGGTATGGGGAGGGGTGTAGGAGAGGGTTATAACTAGTGACATTATCACGATTACAATATGTATTAACATATGGAGATTACTATATTCTCGTTACTGTGCTAAGCATGGAGGGTACATTGATCTACAAAACAGAAATCTCCAAAAACTATTTAGCTAATATTTTTTCCTGTCTCAATGGAATTTAGACACTACAAGGAATAAGTCAATTGAGAAGAGACAGAGGTGCACAAATTTCAGATGTACAATAACTTAA
This sequence comes from Phacochoerus africanus, assembly GCF_016906955.1. NCBI lineage: Eukaryota > Metazoa > Chordata > Mammalia > Artiodactyla > Suidae > Phacochoerus > Phacochoerus africanus. Next base: position 84,477,380 of record NC_062560.1, on the reverse strand, counting down.
GACAAAGGATTGCAGAAGTTTTCCCTACCATGACTCCTATTTGGGATTCATACAAACAATAGAGTAGCTAAATGTTTTAATTCATCATAATTCAGTGATATTTGTTTTTCATAATAAGCTACAAGTGAACATCTGTGAATCTTTTTTGAACTCTTTTGTGTTTAGGCCTACATGAACAATATTGCTTACATTTTCATTTCTTTCTTTTACTTTTCATTTTTCCTTGAGACTGGGAGGGTGACTAAGAGGAGATTAACTAGAAATTTAGGGATTGCAGAGGCAAGCAAGCCATGAGCCTCACTAGGACCTAAAATTGTAAAGGTCCTACAGAACTAGCTGATAACCTGAGGCCATAAATGTCTCCCATTTTCACCTGGGGCTGTTTGTCAGTGTCGCTCTCTACACAGTCAAGGTCTTTTTCAGATTCAGTTACAGTCGTGACCTCAGTGTTCTACTCCTCTCTCCTCTGCTGTCAAAATCTAGGGAGATGATATTCACAATTGGAAAGTCATATATGATTTTAGCAGAGGGTTTGGGAAGACTCATTAGCAAGAAAAAGCTTCAAATGTAAAATGGTGCCACTGAGTAGAAACACGTTGCCAAATTGATTCCATTTAAATTAATTTGCCCTGTCCAGATGGTGTAAATCATTGAGACTATTTCCAAGAACAAGTTAACAATTTTAAAGGTGATTCAAGAGGGTGTGGTTGACAACGGCAAATGAGCTGAACTTTGGTCCTGGGGGATAAGAATCTCTGTTCTGAATTACATTAAGCTCTGCTGTTGAAGTAATTCAATTAAACTCTACAGGCTTCTGTTTTCTCAACTAATAAAATGGGACTATAAGCACTTCCAACCAATATCACAAGTTTCAAAATGGAAGAATGTATTAGAAAGTACATGGCACATATGAAATTTTTAAATGCTTTAAAATAATAATTACTGGATTAAAGAGGCACTGTAAAGGTGAATATTTCTAGAAACAGTCATCTCTCCTAGATATAAATGTTGATCTTTAGAAAGGTATAAAGTTATTTTACTATTTTAAGTCCTCTTGTGCTATTCACTCCTCCACTGAGTAAATAGTAGGGAAAAAAGTATTTTTAATCCTTCCTTAAATTAAAGAAGGATTTCTACTCTCACCTTCATTCATTCTTCCCTAACTACCCGTAATCAGAAAGTAGGAAGAATACTAGTCATACAAAACTTTCTTCTAAAATATACACAAAAAAGTTCTTTTTATGCTTCCATGTTTTTGCATTTTATACATAACTTTTTCTTCTAATTAATTCTTTCTCACCTGTCATAATCAAGTTGAAAGGCCATTCTCACTGTAAAGCCTTTCCTAACTCCCCAAGACAGAGCTGGTAGAAACTACTCTCTCTTCTCATTACATTGTGTACTAACTTTGTACAAGTAATTACAGAAAAGATACACCACCACTTATTATATTTGTTGTAACTTTTTATCTTTCTTTTCCCCCCACCAGACTGTGAGCTCGTTAAAGGTGTTGATCATATCTTCCTCCCACCCTCTGTATCCGGCACAATTCCATCTGCAGAACTATTAAATAGAAATCAATGAAAGCATAGATATACCTTTCCAGCTAAGCCTGCTTTAGTATACAGTTATGTTACAGATAGGGACAGGTCTGTGCTGTCTCCATCATGACCCATCACTGACTATGTGATCTTGATGTAACTTTCATGTAAATGTATTTCTCTCATCCCTATCTTTCTGTTTGCCCTGGCACTCCAGAGAATGTCTGAAATGTGCCTCAGATACTCTTATCCAGAGCATTACTTAAATAAAATACATTTTGGCCTTTAAAAACAGCATACAATCAAGTATAAAGTCAGTCATGTAAAATGAAAGCTGAATGCCCTTGTACTGACAAAATCCACATCAAAAACTGAGCATGGGAGGAAAAGAAGATTTTGTTTTTTGATTTTTCAAGGTAGTTTTTCTTCTTTAATATTCCCACAGAAGGAATTAATTATAAGCATCAGCTCTAAACTTTTATTAAGATAGATATTTGAACCTCTCACACCTTTTGGCTGCTGCTTGGTCACTTGAGTTCTTTAAAATCTATAGCATGTGATTCCTAATATTCTAGTAAAGGAAAAAGGAAAAACACAAAACAAAAATGTCTAGTTATGGCTTGCAGAGTATAGGATTACTTCCAATATTTCTTGAATCTTTTTCCTAGTAAGTACTATTCACAGTAGCCAAGACATGGAAACAACCCAAATGTCCATCAACAGATGATTGGATTCAGAAGGTGTGGTATATATACACAATGGAATACTACTCAGCCATAAAAAAGAATGAAATAATGCCATTTGCAGCAACATGGATGGAACTAGAGACTCTCATCCTGAGTGAAGTAAGTCAGAAAGAGAAAGACAAATAGCATATGATATCACTTATATCTGGAATCTAATATACAGCCCAAATGAACCTTTCCACAGAAAAGAAAATCATGGACTTAGAGAAAAGACTTGTGGTTGCCAGGTGGGAGGAGAGGGAGTGGGGTGGATTGGGAGCTTGGGGTTAATGGACGCAAACTATTGCCGTTGGAATGGATTAGCAATGAGATCCTGCTGTGTATCACTGGGAGCTATGCCTAGTCACTTACAATGGAGCATGATAATGTGAGAAAATAGAATGTGTACACATATGTGTAACTCGGTCACCATGTTGTACAACAGAAAAAAAAAATTGTATTGGGGAAATAATTTAAAAAATAAAATAAAATTTAAAAAATGAGAATTTTAGAACCATAAAAAATAAATAAATAAAATAAATTTTAAAAATAAATAAATAAAATCTATAGCATATGATTCCTAATATTCTAGTAAAGGAAAAAGGAAAACACACAAAAAAAATCTCTAGTTACAGCTTGCAGAGTATAGGATTACTTCCAATATTCTTGATTCTTTTCCCTAGTAAGTTTCTCAGCATTCTTTGGCAGGGGGTGGAAATTTTTTTTTTTTCTGTAGAGGGGCAGATAGTAAATGTTTTAGGCTTTGTTGGCCAAGAGGTAAAAATGAAGCTATTTACATTAAAAAAGAGAAAATAAACGTCCTCAATTTTTAGGAAAGGAGCAATAACGTTTCATTTAGTTGAGGTTCAAAGTTAGTGTTCCCAATCATTAAAATTAACTGCAAATTTCATTTGTTAATGCTGATTTGTAATGAGATTTTAAGTATTTCATTTTTGAAAATGTCTTTTAACACAGATAGGTAATATATATAGCATTCAAAATGCTGATAACTGCATCATTATGATTTACAGTAGCAATGAGAAATGATAAGAGCATCCTACACAGTCTGTTGGAACTGGACTCTGTTATTGTAGCACAAAATCATCCATGGAAAATGGATGAACTAGTGTGGCTGTGTTTCAATAAAACTTTATTTTGGAAATGAAATTTGAATTTCATAGAATTTTCACATCCTCAAATACTATGCTTTTTCTGATTTCTTTCAACCATTAAAAATGGAAAAATAATTCTCAACTCATAGAACAAAAGCAGGTGGCAGGCTGAATTTGGCCCATTGACTGTGGTTTTCTGTTATGCCCCTGGATCATAGTTGTGATTATAGCTGACTTTTGATGGGGTCAGTGGCAGAATATTCAGGGGGATAAAGAGACAGAAAAGAAAAAAGGGGGATCTAGGCTATTCTTTTCTACTAAGCCCTCTCTTAACTGCCCCATTCTCATATTTCTGCTTCCAGATTTCCATTTTCCTTCCCTTATGCCGCTATCCCTAGACTGGGTATACTCATCACTCTGCAGTATAGTCAATATGCTGTCACTATATGGCAGGCAATTCAACCCTTCATAACACAACATTTATATTGTTTAAAACCCTACTGATTCTACCCTCAGGCAAGCAAAGAGCCCCACAAAATGACCCATATGCTTCTCATAATCGGTGCGTGTGCTGTGTGTGTTTTGGAAATAAATGAATGTGTAGGCCAGTGGAACTGACTAGACCAATGGGTATACAGGAGAGGAAAACAGGGAACTACATTTCTGGAGGATGGAAGAAGACAATAGTGGTCTTTAACTGTGAATAGATGAATATCAATGTGTCTCTATATGGTGATGATGTAAGAAGTTTGAATCTTCCCTGGTATCTGTGGGAACTGTTAGCATTTATGCTTTTTTTGTTATTGAGAAGAATGGAATTACTCTTTAGTGGAAGGTGGATAACATTCACTTGGGGTGCAAAGTTAGGATTCCTTAGCACTGAAATTGATTGCAAATTTTGTTAATGCTGACCTGTGATGAGTTTTTTTGTATTTCTAAGTCAGAAAAAAAAAAACAAAATGGTGGTTTATCTGTGTAAAAATTAAATGAATTTTAGACATGCACATAAACTGCTAAATATTTAAGGTCTAATTACCATGAAACACAACAAAAAAAAAATGCCATAGTCATGCAGAAATAGAATGTGTTTAGTAATCACATAATCCTGGTTCTTTACTCCATTTCTGTCCCTTACTAATTATATGATCTCTAAGTAAGTTATTCAATCTCTTTAAACATCACATTTTCCTATTTGAAACTTCACATGGTAGGCATAATTATCTTCAATTTATAGACAAGATATGTAACACACAGAGTCCCATAAGTGGAACTTAAAAAGAATCATTTTATCTTTATAAATGATGTACATCATTAAATGTGTTCTATTAACTTTCTACCAATCACTGTTTGATGATAACATCATATTAATCATAAACAATCACATTATTCTCTTGGAATTTCCTTTCACCCAACACCTACTTATGCTACACTATCTTTCAAGGACCTACTCAGAATGCCACAAAAATGTTATAAAGACTTTCGATAGGAGTTCCCGTCGTGGCTCAGGGGAAACAAATCTGACAAGTGTCCATGAGGACACAGGTTTGATCTCTGTCCTCAGTGGGTTAAGGATCCAACATTGCCATGATTTGTGGTATAGGTCGCAGACTCAGCTCAGATCTGGTGTTGCTGTGGCTGTGATGTAGGCAGGTGGCTACAGCTCCTAAAGGACCCCCTAGCCTGGGATCCTCCATATGTCATTGGTGCGACCCTAAAAATACAAAAAAAAAAGAGACTTTCAGATAACCCCAGACTAAAACAATGTCTCTTTCCTCTAAAGTCTCACAGTCTGTACCTTTTTTCTGTTGGCATTTATTACCTATTTTCAATGGCACCCACACTTATTCAAGTTATTCTCGTGCTTGGAATCATAGCATGTTGGAACTGGAAGGGACATAAGATACCCTCTCACCCAAATCTTCTCATTTTACATAGCAGGTAAGAAATACTAAAAGGCAAAATAGATTGTCAACAGTAATGCAGAGCTTTAAAAACAACTCATTTCTTAACTGAATTTAATTATTTTCCCACTACATTGTTTGCCTCCAATTAATTCTTTTTTTTTTTTTTTTTTTTTTTTTTAACGGCTGCACCTGCAGCATATGGAAGCTCCCAGGCTCGGAGTCAAATCAGAGCTGCAACTGCCAGCCTACACCACAGCCATAGCAATGCCAAAGCTGAGCCACATCTGTGACCTATGCCACAGCTTGAAGCTACAGCAATGCCTGATACTTAGGCCACCGAGCAAGGCTAGGGATCGAACCTGCATCCTCACGGACACTATGTTGGGTTCATAACCCTCTGAGCCACAATGGAAACTCCAGCCTCCCATTTTAAAATTTCCTCCTATCTCTTCTGCCTTCACTAGGACCAGTTAACCAGTCTTACCACCTTCTTTCAGCTTTCTGCTTCTTTCGAATTCTACTCATAACAATATATCCCATGGCATAATAACCACAGCCCCACAACTATTATTTTTTTTAATATCAAAATTTATCTTCTCATCATAAATCTCTTTTTAGTCCAAGTCACACTATCTTCTGCTGACAAATGAACTTTCCGAAACCATCAATTGTCATTCTACTACTCAAAAAATATTCAGGACTCCATATTGCATGTAATACTTCCTGGAATTAGAGGCTTTTCATAACTTAGACTTGCTTTGTTGCTGATTATAAATACTGAAGGAACTTAGTATTAGTTAGGCAAAAGTAAAAAACTCAAAGTTCCCATTTTCCTCATTTCTTTTTCAGATGATTCCTCTATTTCATAGGTATGACCTCTTCATTTATCAAGATTTTGCTTATTTGATTTCCTTTGCTTTGAAAATTTTCCTTCATGTTTATTTATTTAATAACCATTCATTCTTCTAGATCTAACTTTAATGCCAGTTTATTTATGAAGACTTTCCTTACCACCCCAGTCCATGGGAATTACACCTTCCCTCGTCTTCCTAGATATATTATCACTAATAGTATATTTTACTTTGTATTATTGTTCCTCTTTTTTCATATATGTAATATCTCCAAACATTTTAGAAAATTTGTGAGAAGGATCATAACTTGTACATATTTTTATTTCACTATCTGACAATCAATAACATTTATTGATCAACGAAATTATATGCCCTTCCTGGTAAGTAAAAAAAAAAGTCCCCAAAAGACAACATAACTCTTTTTGATTATTTCAATAGCATTTCCCATAGCCAGATGTAATTTTTTTTTCCTAATGGCTTCTTAGAACCTGATTGTATTAGGTAGCTCTGGTTTATTTCTAATTAAGAAATAATTTTGTTTCCACAGTTTGCTTCCAAAATTAGAGTCTTCAAGACCAAATGAAAAGTGTGCTTGAATGACTTCCATATTTCAGCAAGTTGTTGGCATCATGTAGCTCTCAATTTGGTTTTCATAAACTTTGAATTAATATATTGTCTATTCATAAACAAATGGCAGGAACAATCAGCTTATGTGATATATAAAAAGGATATTATATAGTGAGTAATTATGGCCTGATTCACATTTGGCAAGTAGACTTGACTGAAAGAGTTCAGCTATGATATCCAGCAAGTTTTAAATAAACAAAATCAGCTCCTAGAAGCTTGGTTACATAGCTAAAAGTCTATACATGTGACTTTCTCTCTTCATCACAAAGCACATTGCATAGGAAGTAAAATGAATTGATAAAATAGGATATGATTTAATGTAAATTGAACTTGTGGATTCAAATGAAATATATAGTGTGGATTTCAGTAGTATGATATAGAATTAAGTGTCCCTAAATTTTTTTAAAGAGGACACTCACTAAAATTTTAAATGATGTCATATGCCTTATTTTGTTTTATAAATAATTCTATGCTACCAACATGTAAGTATTATTGTTAAACTTCACATTCCAATGTGGAACATAAATATCAGAGGGAATCACTGCTGCAAGCACAAATTTTAATTCCATTCCCAGTGTGCACATGCTCTTTGACTTAGGAAAATGTCATTTTAAAGCAGCACTCATGGGGTCCCAACTCAACACAAACTTTGCATATTTACATAAAGGTAACATCTGGGCCAGGGGGGAAGAGTGCCATCTCCCCCTCCACAAGACTCAAGATTTATGTCCAAGTTCAAAAGTCATCTGATAAGCCAGTTATGCCAAGGTATTTTCTATAAAGCATTTGGAAATACAAAATAAGAGAAAGTAGAAACTAAAATGTTTTTCTGCATAGTATATTCTTGTCATAAATTACAAATAAGAAAACTGTAGTATAAAGTACCATTCTATTAAATGTCACTCAGCATTCATGATTTCATCATTCTGATAGTTTGGAGAGGGTACAAACTGGCCAATAATCTAAGAATCAGTATGCATACCCAGAGCAGAACAGCCATGGAAAATCTAAAGAAGGAAGGTACAAAAACAGAAAATAAATTCACATATAGAAAGCAGGCATCTCCACCACCTTGAGATTTTTGGAATTATTATTGAAATTCAAATAAATCACACTTTTCATACAGGTAGTCTAAGATTATTTGTTTACTTTTCTGTTTAATTTTGTGTAAGCATCTGTGTCTGCATCTTTCACTCGGTGTGTGTATGTATATATAAACACAGAAAGAGACAATAACATATACACAACTAAATTAAACATTTTATTCTAATATACTGTATTATATTGTATTTGAATAAAACAAGTGCTTGATTTAAATCTGCAATAGTAAGGAATGAAACAAGTCAAAAAAAAAAAAGAATTAATATAGCAGCTACAATTTACCATGGCACATTTACGAAAAGCCGGATTTGGAAAAAGGTATTGAGAACTGATTACATTGAACACTAAAGAAAAAAACACATTACACATTCCCAGCTCTATGTATAGATTGGAAGAACTAATTTAGCGCTAAGATTCAAGAAACAATTTGCTGTAAGATTTTGTTCTGTCCTCAACAGGAATGCAAGACAATCTGATTAGAACTGGAAGGATATGGATAATTTCTTGTAAACTCTATACATGAATAGTTTACAAATGGTAATTCAAACTAAAATCTAAGAGTCAATGTGTGGATTTTGTTTTCTTGTTTGTCATGTCAAAATATTCAACTAGACTTAGGTTTCCATCTATAATGGAATAAGAAGGACCAGATTTACTCCTCTTGCATTAACTAAAAATCAAGCAGAATATTTAAACAACAGTTTTCAGACATCAGACAAGAGACAGTACAAAAGAGTTATTTCTAAAAGACAGCGGAAAATTGATGTAAACCCTCTAATTGCCATGGCTTGCTTTCTGAAGAGTGCCAGGGTGACCCAGAGCCCGACACTTTCCCAGAATTGAAAGGAACTTCAGCATTCAGATAAATAAAGGCAGAGAGAATCCATAGGGCAGAGTACCATTGAAGAGAGAGCTGACCAGGAGAAGAATGTTCTGAAGAGCTATAGAACGTTTCTCTTGAGTTTTTGGCTACATTCTGATCTGTATGTGTACATCAGGAAACTATTTAGGTCAGGGTAAAATCAACCAAAAAGAGCAAGCAGAAAATCCCTGGAGCTCACATGGTGCTGGCACAGTCTTGTTCCATTAAACCAGACTGGCAAGACCTTCTAAAATTGGGGGAATCAAATGGGGTGCTCAGAAGTGGAGCACGTGCATCAGTTGTGGAGCCAAATCAGCCCTAAGCTGAAGGCTATCTAGATCTGTTTAACAAAATGTAAAAGCAAGACACAAAAGGACCAAACTGTTTCCAGGTAACTTACCTTCATCACAAAACAGAGTTCTAAATATATTTAAAGGAATATGTATGAAAATATGTAGCATCAATGATAGTAGTCATGCAAAGAAGCAGGATAATATGATTCTCAATAATAAGAACAATCAGTGAAAGGAGAAAGACCAAGTTAAACATAATATACTTAGTAGGCAAGGGCATTAAGATAACTCTTATAAACATAATACCATGTTCAAGAAGGTAGAGGAAAACATTAACATAATAAAATAGACATAGGAGATATAAAAATGATCCAAACTGAACTTATAGAGATGAAAAAATACAAGATCTGAATTGACAAATATGCTTGATGGTATTGGTAGCAGTTAGACACTGCAAAAGAAAATATTGGTAAATTGGAAATATTGGCAGTAAAAAACTATCACAACTGAAAAAGGCAGGGGTAAAAATCACTGCAAGAAAAATACACAGATCCTCAGAAAGCTGTGGAAAAACATGGTGTGTGAAAAAAGCAATATTGTCCACTCATCACTTCTATTTATCGTTTTATTGGAGATTCTTGGAAATAGTTATTTATTTCAGCAGGCAATGCTGAGTTTGAAGTAACTGAGGCTGTAAGGACAGCCTGCATGAAATAACTACAAGTTGGAATATTTTTTAAAAAGTTGAAAAAATGCTAATTCAGTACAACCTGAAATGGAGTCTACTAAGATCTGTCAAATTGGTGGTGGTAAAAATACGTGTGGAACTGATAAAGGATAATTCGAACAAATTTTCAAGGCTCGTAGAAATGTGAGATATTTGAAGCCTTTGGTTATTCATTGTATTATTCATCAATGGGTAAGTTATGGAAAATGTTTGAACTGTCATGTGTTATTGAACCAGTGGAGTCAATGGTAAATTTCACTCTTGTGTATGGAACTACTGTCACAGTATTAAAAGCTGAAAATCCTGGCTTGCCCTATCAGACAACAAACAGTTTGATGACTTAGCAGTCACATTGTTTTATTATTTTTTTATTTATTTATTTTTTTTTTTGAGCTCAGGGTTAACACTGAAATTGTTCTGAATAGGAATTGTCTTCAACCACTATTTTTGAACACTAAAAGATTTTAGGAAGTGACTTTTGCTGCAGACCTGATAATATTTCTTAATGAATTTAACCTATAGTTACAAGGCAAACAGCACTTATATGTGAAACTTACACTGTGGCAACAGTTTCTATGGCAATTAACACTTGCGTCACAAGACTTGTCAAGATGCTCTATGCACTTCCCATCCTATAAGAAGTTAAAATAAGAAACAGGCTTTATATTTCCCCACAAATTTGGGTGGATATATATTTACTGAGCTCAAAATACAATTCTGGAGGTATTTTTATCACTTCAATATCAATGCCAAAGAAAATTTCCATTTTTCAAAATCCAGATTGTGCCACTAAGGAGTTTCCACCTAACTTTCAATTGGAAGTTCTTAATCCGCAATGTAGTGACATACTAAAAGGCAAATATCAAGGGGAGAATAGAATAGAATTATGTCTTTTAAGAAATGAATATGCTCACTTAAAACCATAGGTCTGTGAATTCATATCAGTGTTTGGAGGTACATATCTGTGTGAAAAAAAATAAACATTTTAATGATGAAACACGTAAACTATTGTTAGAGAGCAGCATTAAGAGACAAACATTTTCAATTGATCTTGATGATAGAGAACACTACCTTGGAATTCTAATCAAGCAAAAATTTAACTACCACCCCCCCAAAAAAAAGAATGCCATTCTTTTGGTTAGTAGACCTATATTACAAAAAACTGTACCCATTATTATTACAGTTTGAATTTTATCAGTAGAAATAGTGGAGATATGTTTTCTCAATTCTTATACAAGTACCTATGAAATACCTTCAATTTTGGCCCACAAGGCCTAGTTTTTTGCTATTCTCTAGGACTTTCTAATCCAGTATCTTCCTGTTCTCCTTTGTCTTCACAGCATTTATCACTATGTGACAAACTGTATTGCTTATTTTCTTGTTTGTTTATTGCCAATCTCTATTGACTAAAAAGTAAACTCCACAAGAATACAGAATTTTTCCTTTCTCTTCTATTCACTAATAGAATAATTGAACAATATCTGACACATAGATCCTTAATCAATAATGGTTAACACATGAAATTTTCTGAATTGATTCTTAGAACTTTCTAAGAAGTTTTTAAAATAGATGCACTCTTTCACAAAAATCCATGCCTTGCATTCATCTCTTGTCCTTTTATTCCTTTTTATTCAAAATTGCCCTATTTTTCTTTTCTATTAGCCTACAGTTACTATTCACACATAGAAAGTAAATGGTGCACACTAACATTTGGGGTCAGCACCCTGTATTTTCCTATTTCATAAAAAATAATAGCAATAGCTAACATTATTTGTTTTAGAACGTGCTAAGCACTTTGCTAAATACCTGTAGTAAATGTCTGGTTTTGCTTACTTTCCACCATCCTTTTCTCTTCCGGCCAAAATAAATAAACAAACAAAAAAAGAACAGAATAAATAAACAAAACCCTTATTTTTCCCTTTTGGGAACCGTCCCTCTCTTGTCATGATATTTCAGTAATCTTCAACTCTTACTGCACATTCTTTTGATCTATTTTAATGGCTATAACCCAACACCCTCTATTTTTTAAAGATGAGTTTCCCAGGTGTTTCTAAGGTGTAACCAGAGTTGAGCACTCACTGTACCATGCAATTCTCATATCTCTGAAAATGACAAGACCCTTTCTATTCGTCGCCAATGGTGGGTACATCAATGAGACTGGCCAATCAGAGTACTCAATACCCCTGGAGACAATGATAGGTTCACAGTCAAAACAATCAGAGTATTTATAGGGATAGGTATGGACTCAGAGAGACATGATCTTTTTTCCCATCTGAAAGCCTGGGCATGAAATACAGTGTAGTCCCAGAGCTGCCAAGGACCATGTTTTTTTTTTTTTGTCTTTTTGTCTTTTCTAGGGCCGCTTCCTGAGGCACATGGAGGTTCCCAAGCTAGGGGTCTAATCGGAGCTGTAGCCATTGGCCTAAGCCAGAGCCACAGCAACGCGGGATCCGAGCCACATCTGCAACCTACACCACAGCTCACGGCAACGCCAGATCGTTAACCCACTGAGCAAGGGCAGGGACCGAACCCTCAACCTCATGGTTCCTAGTCGGATTCGTTAACCACTGCGCCACGACGGGAACTCCAAGGACCATGTATTGACAAATAAAATTGTATATATTTAAAGGGTAGAATGTGATGATTTAATATATGTATATGTTGTAAAATGATTACCACAATCAAATTAATTATCACAACCTTAACCTCACATAGTAACCATTTATGTGTGTGTTATGAATGCTTAAGATCTACTCTCTTATCAAATTTCAAGTATATAAAACAGTTTTATTAACTATAGTCATCATGCTGTACATTAAATCTTCAGAACTTATTTGTATAATAAAATTTTGTACATTTTGACCAACACCTGCCCGTTCTTCCAACCCTTCCAGCAACCACCTGGTTCTGGTTCTGTGGGTTCAACTTTTTTAAGATTCCACATATAAGAGACATCATAAAATATTTGTTTTTCTGTCTTATTTCACCAAGCATAAATGTCCTCCATGTCTATATGTTCATCCATGTTATTGAAAATAGTAGGATCTCCTTTTTTATGAATGAATAATACTATACACACATATATATTTATATGTATACATGTCATGTTTCATCTATCCATCCATCAGTGAACACTTAGGTTGTTTCTTTATATTGGCTATTTTGAATATGCCCTAACGTATTTAAACCACGGAAGAGCTCTGTGAAATATATAAATTCAAAATAATTTTCTTCATTTTTTAGATGAGGAAACCGGGATTCAGAGTCATTAGATAACATAGAAAAGGTCATATTGTTAATACATGGTGTACATAGGTGGCATTCAAAGCCAAGTTTCTTTATACCATGCTAAATACTTCAATGCTCTTATGCTTATTTTATATCTACTCTTAGCTGACCTCAGGTCACCTTTATGTCCAAATAATTTTTTTCTTGTTTGTTTGTTTCTTTTTGTCCAAATAGTTTTTGACAAGTAAGTTGGCATTTGATTTAAGGCCTACCAGGACAAGTAACCCTACAACAATCACTGTAATCATAGTTTATTCTTAAATTGCACTGGCCCCTCACTGGTTAAATTTAGCACTTAATACAACTTTCTTGTCATAGTATTTTCCCATATATAGTGCATCTTTCAAGAGGAAAAAAAAGTCAACTCTTTGGGGAGAGAATAGCGCCTGGGAGTGATGCTGGGTATGGCTGTGGGAGGAGTGGCCAGGTATGTGGGAGGCAGGGGTGTCTGGGGAACGCCAGCTCCTCTACATCCCACATTCCCACAGATATACCCCTTCCTGATCCTCTCAGGTAACCACCAACTTTCTCACCTGCCCAAAGTTTGGTGCCCAGAGAGGGAGAAGTGAGTTCAAAGAGAGTTGTTCTCTGTTTCCTTTTCTTGGTCAGCCATGATAAAGTGAGAAAATAAGTCTTTCATAGGCCCCAACAATCAGGGTATGGACAACCACCTCCAGTCAGCTTTTTATCTCTCTAGTACGTTTTCAGTCCTGCTCCATAAGATGGGAATAATTAATGAGAAACAAAGAGGCAAGGAAGAGAGGAGGGAAGGAGCTGCTTATTTGTCAGCCCTGTGCCCTCACCCACAAATTGGAACCCTACTCCATCCCTGGGATACACTCTTTTTTTTTTGTTTTCCCAGTGGCATACGGAGTTCCCGGGCCAGGGATTGGATCCAAGTAGCAGTTGGGGTTGCGGCTGTGGTAATGCCAGATCCTTAACCCACTGTGCCAGGATGAGGATCGAACCTGTGTCACAGCACTGCCAAGATACCACCGATCCCATCACACCACAGCGGGAACTCCCCTGGGCTACCCTCTTGATCAGTGCCTTCAGCACTTGTGGGCCTTGCACCCTCTTCTTTCTCCTCTCCCCTCTTAAAAAAGTTAATTTTTTTGCAGAGGGGGCACACCTAAGGAATGTAGAGGTTCCCAGGCTAGGGGTCTGATCAGAGCTACAGCTACCAGCCTATACCGCAGACACAGAAATGCCAGATCTGAGCCACATCTGTGACCTACACCATAGCTCAAGGCAACGCTGGATCCTTAACCCACTGAGCAAGGCCATGGATTGAACCCGCAACCTCATGGTTCCTAATCTGATTCATTAACCACTGAGCCACGATGGGAACTCCTCCACTTTGTTCTTAAGGATAAACCAATTATAGGTTCAAATTTACCTAAGTAGCATTATAAAAAGATAGGTGCTGCTATTAAAATGATTTCATCTGTATTAACAAATGGCATTCTTGATGGAGTTTAGTGCCACATAGATTCAAAACAAACAAAAAAATCCGGACAATCATACTGCAATAATGGACCTCCTCCATGGAAACTAACATTTTGTATTTAAAATCCTCATAATTATTTCCAGCATAATAAGTTAATGACTGCAGTTAAAATACTTATTAAGAGTACTAAAAAAGCAGGAGACCCACTTTGCCTTACCTTATTGTCACTTATTTAGAGCATTGAAAAGGGCTAATTTTTCTGTCTCTGCCCTTAACTCTTACTCTGTGGACTATGTGGAGGCATACCATTGTTTGGCAAGCTACCAATAAAGACAAAACAATGCATGCATTATTGATGAGCTTGCTTCTGAATTAAAAATCAAGGTACATACATATATGTATATAAATACCCTACCTTTACCTGTGGAGATGGCACTTGTTTTAATGGAAAAGGAAAAACCTGTGATTATTTGTAGAGCTATGCTGCCCCAAATTTAATTGCAACATAAATTGGGAGAATGAATATAACCTCAGGGTGCACAAGGAAGACGGGAATATATATATACATATATATATATATATAGTGTGTGTGTATATATATATATATGTATATATATATATTCTTTGCCTTCTGTTTGGGTAATAATAATTCTAATGAGGAAGAGACAAGCCAAAGTGAACAAAGGCTTGCACATATTTAATTTGCTTTTAGATATTCCACATTGTCATTATCTTTTGAGTACCTGGCTCATTTTCTGTCATGTGGTTTGCTGTAAGTCTAAAGAGGAATTTATAGAGCAAAGTAACTAACTTATCCCTTCTATGTCCTTTCTAGGAATGCTTCTCAGAGTTTGTTAGAGAATAAAGCTACAAGCTGAACATCAGCTAACAATTGACTTTATGCATCATTTACAATTTGGAGTTCAAAGATATAAGAGGGGATCAGAGGAAAAGGATTATTGCATTTATTTCTTTTATTTCTGAGAGCCGTTAGATTTGTCTGATTTTATTTGCTTGTTTTCTCCTGCCTATATATTATGTCAATATAGGAGAAACAACTATGTTCAATAGTTCAGAAAGTTTAAGTGATGTGGAGATGTTTCCGTAAATATGTGGAAAATAGCCTTGTGACTTTTCTTATATAAACTACTCTGAGAATCCTACTAGTATAAGGGAACTGCTTGATCATAAGTGTTAACAAAATCTCTCAAAAGATAGTGGAAGGAAAATGACACAGAGAAAGACAAATACTCTTTGTTCTCACTTAAATGTGGAATCTGAAAAAGCCAAACTTATAGAAACAGAGAGTCTGTGCTTGCCAGTGTCTGGAGTGGGGGGAATAGAGAGACATTGGTCAAAGGGTAACAAACTTGCAGTTGTAAGATGGATACGTTCTAGGAAATCTAAGGTATAGCATGGTGATTATAGGTAACAACACTATATTATATACTTGTAAATTGTTGAGAGAGAAAATCATATAAGTGCTCTCACCACATGCAGAAAAAAGGAAATTATGTGAGATGGTAAAGTGTTAACTACCTTACTATAGTAACCACTTCACAATATATATTGTACATTTTAAATATATGCAATGTTCTATGTCAGTTGTAACTCAAAGATGTAAAAAAAAAAAGAAAGGGTTTGACAATAATGATTTCCCACCATTTAGTAGCATGAAGCGAATACTGGAACTATCTAGAACATACTTAGAAAGTCTCAAAGGAAGTTGTCAAGGACTCAGAGCATGGGTTTCTCTTCAGCTCTGGCAAACTTCTGTGAATTGTTTTAAGTCTTGAGCAAAGAACCTGACTATGACTAAAAGGAAAGAAGATTAACACAAAAAATATCAAGATTACATGAGATTTAATAAAATGACACTTTTTTGTATCCTTACTGTAGCATAAGTCCAAAAATGTGTGATGTGAGAGCCTTGTAGATGACACACCACCTAACAGTAAGAAGCTCCTTGTCATATTATTCCTGAGGAACATTAACAATTTACCAGTGAGAGAACTTGGCTTGTCATAGCATTTTATTGTGATGGGCAACTTCTTTGATTCAGAATGTTTTAAGACAAAAATCACTACAGTTATGCATCAAAGACTCACTGATCCCTTAGACCTGTCTGAACCCTAAATTAGCCATGGGGAGCTGCAGGGTAGGCAATAATTTCAACCTGTGCACCCATTACTTCAAATAGTTAATATATGGATCATCCTTTGCTTGAATCAAGCAAATAGCATAGAGAACAATTAGTATTTTGAAGCATATGGAAACATTTTGAAATTTTTTTTTTTTTCATATGGCTTGAAATGAGGTATTTAGATGCACAGGATTTAACCATATCTTCATTTTCTGTTAATAAGTATTACATTTCTAAAATGCAATGTTGGATGCTAGGAAAACAACACAATATTCAGCAGTCATTGCCATTACTAAGTCATAATTTCTGCACTTTAAATATTTTTTCTCTAAGAATCATAAAGTCCTTCTAAGCACTCTGATAGTATGTTACGAATTAAGGAGAATTATGCAATTTGTGAATACTATCACTTGCCTGGAATCAGAGCACCACGATTCAAGTTTGATGTAACAAACTGTCTTAAATGCTACCTTACATTTGGCTGGGCACTGTGGTGGGACAAAGCAAAGAAACACATGCTTGTCCTCAAAAACATTCAATTTAGGCAAATGAGGTGTGCTCACAAATAACTTCTTTACTACAAATACATTCACATGTAAACATATTCTCTAGCATCTGATTAACTTTTTTAAGCACAAATCTTCCTTAATACCCTTCAATTGCTCCCATTTCACTTTGTTGGCAAAAATCAATAATATTTTGCAAGACCGCTTATCTGACTCCTGCCTGCCCCTCTAGCCTCATGGTTTCCTTAGAGAGTTTTAATATAATCCATTATCTCTATAATCCAATCACAATAAGAAGTTAATTGGTCAAGACTGTTTTTTCTTATTCTTGTCGCGATTGTGTTTTTTGGCTAACAAGTAATAAATTAATGTTTTCCCTTGGTAAAATAATTAAAATATTACAAGTGAGACTAAAACACAATTTGTACACTGCCCCAAATGTTCTGTCCTGTCTCCCAGTGCTAACTGCTATTATCAGTTAGAGATATGGCCTTCCAGATGTTTTTTTTAAACACAATTACATACACGATATTGCTTTGTTTTATGTTTTAAACCAAACGGGATCATACTTTTCATGGGATCTGCAATTTATTTGTTTTATTCAACAAATGTCTTTGTGATTTTACCATATCAGTGTCCCTATATAGCATTTCCATAGTCTGGGTTAATAAACAGTTTTAATCTCTTTTTATTCCTTTAGCTGTTTATTTGAATTTCTCTTCTTTTTCCTTAATTATATGCAACAACAATTTGTCTATATTTTTGGCCCTTGCAATTTATTAATTTTTTTATCGATCAAGGCATTGTTTTGTTTTCTATTATTTCCATGCTTATCTTTATTAATTTCTTTCTTCAATATAATGGAATTTATTTTGTAGTTCTATCAGCTTCCTATGTCAAAAGTTTATTTTGTTTATTTTGTACTTTTGTTTCCTAATACGTTAATTTAACAAGATCTGTATAGATATATCTGCTTAAATCTCCCTTTGGTCACATTCTACCTGTTTGATATGTGGTGTCATTCAGTTTTAAATAAATTGTAACTTTTGTTTTCATTTCCTTTTTAATCCAAGATATATTCTAAAGTGTGCTTTTATTTGGAAGTATATGGGACTTTCTTTTGTCTTGCTACATTTTGGTTATTGTTTTCTGATTTTATTGTGTGTTCTCAATAAGGGTAAAGTGGCCTAGAAGATTTTAATTATTTAATTCATTGAGATTTTTTTCTAGAGTCTTAGGATATGGTTTGTTTTTGAGAATATTCTCATGTGCTTGAAAATAATCTGCATTCACAGGCATAATTATACATGTGTTTATGACATGTTTATCAAATTGATTTGTTAATTATAACATTTAAATTCTCTATATTCTTTCTCACTTTTTTAAGGTACTTGATCTATAAACTTAGTGAAGTATGTTATATTCTCACTATGATTGCAGATTTCTCTGAAATTCTATCCATTTTTGTTGACATATTTTGAAACATAATTAGGTAATAAAAGTTCATGACTGTTATATATTTTGATGGATTATTCTTTCAGTATGAAATATTCTCTGTGCCCTTTTGGTACTTTTTGCATTGAATTCTGCTTTGCTGATATTAATAATGTCACACCTGCATTTCTTTATTAATATTTTCCTAATATATTTTTTGTCTCTTATTCTCAAACTTCCTATGTTTCGCATAAATAACAAATGAACTTTTTTAGCCAATCTGGGAGAGTTTAACTTCCTTGTATTTACTCCAATATATATTTGGTCTTATTCCCAATGTACAATTTTGTCTTTTCTATTATCCATGTATTTAATGTTTTTTTAATTCATGGTTTTTTCCTTGATTTTTTGAAATATGTCTAGGAGTATATGTTTGTATTTAGGTTTATGTGTATCTCTCTATATGTACATTCTGTAGTGGTCATCCTTAAATTTTAATACTGAAACTGAATCCCTCTAAAACTGAGATCCTCTGCTGAGTTTATGATTAACCTTTCTAACCAAAACGTCATTCTTTTTTTATCCAACACCTGTTCCCTTCAAGATTGAGGAGAAACAAAGAAAAGGGGGGATTGAAACTGGGCAGGACCCTGTGGTCCTAAGTACAAAAGCTTTTCCATGACCCCCATTTTTTGTTTATAGGAAAAAGGTTTCAGTCTCTTAGGCCTTCCCTGAGTTCCAAAGGGCAGATTCAAACAGTTACTAATTAGGAGTGTAAGGAAATGCAGAAAGAAAAACTAGTTCAGTATAGGATCTGGTCCTGTTTCTTCCTCTGGGAATGTGCAGAGCAATTCGATACATATCTATGAGTTCTTTTGCAGGAATTAAGGCCCCCACCCAGATGAAGGATAGTAACTTCAGGCTGACCACAAGCACATGGACCATAGACTGGTTGGAACCAGAAGGCTATAATGATCTAGATTCCCACAGCACCACCCTGTTACCTCATCACCAATCAATCAGAGGAAAGTTATACACCCTGCAGTGCCCTCCCCCCCCCCAAATTCTGCCTAGGAAAGCTTCTTCTCTAAAACCAATTGAACAGTTAAGGTTGTTTGAGCTCGAGTCACCCCCCTTCTCATTGCTGGCCCTACAATAAACCTTTCTCTGCTCCAAACTCCAATATTCACTTTATTTGGCCTCACTGTGCCTGGGGTAGAGGAACTTGGGTTCGACAACAATACAGACATTTAAACCTCAGTTTTCAAAAGTATTCAATAGTATTTATTTTCTGAGCCTCAACCTGAAACAAGAAATGCAACACATATTTACAGACGTCTTTTCTTTCTACCTACTCTCTCTCTTCACCATTTAAAAGGTGGAATTTCAGTTCCAATTTTGAATTTAACTTATTTTTTTCCTACCATCAATAGTTATCAGTTTTAACAATTTATATTAGTTTCTGTAGGAGACAAAGAATAATTTTACCTCTACCCTTCCAAGTTCTTGGCTGAGACCTCTGTAATAAAAGGCAGATTAACAAGAGAAAAACAAACAGAAGAAACATGGAAAAAACCCAGGGAGAAATGAGGACCTGAGTTAGTTTAGAATTCCAGTTTATATAGCATTTTCAATAAAGAATAATAAATTTGTGGAGAAATGACAGGACAGGGGAAAGCAGTTTTAGACCTCCAAGTTTGGAGATAAAGGGGAAGTTTGTTATGTAGTTTCCTCTGGCACATTTTCAGGGCTGTTAAGGATCTAAAGTTTTCTCTGGTAAACTTGCCCCTCTAGTAAAGAAGGGAGGAAGAACACCTTTATAAATTTATGTCCTATTCTAAGAAGATAAAGGGAGAAAAGATTTCTTACATCTGCTTCCTCTCAATTTGCCTTCAGCTCAAAATAATCCTTATGTCAAACTGGCATATTTTGAGGTGGCATAATATGCTACTCATTGGTTCTTTATTCATCATTGCTTATATTTGGCTTTTTTGTCTTGAGTTCATTTTTTTTTCTTGTTGTAATATATATTCTAGGATACTATTTCCCAAACTTAAGTCATTTGTTTAGCACTTTCATATATCTAAATACCACTAGTATAATTTTTAATCAATAATTTATGTAAATTAATTCACTTTTAACTCAATTTTAAGTCACTCTAAGTAATCATATCTGTGAAAGCCTATGCCAGTTACATATAATTATTAATTAAAAAAAATTATCAAAACACTACCCCCAAAAATCATCTTATGCATCATGTGGTAAAAATGCCACATTTGGAAAGCACATCTCTAAAAATTATTTTAGGAACATTCTGTAGTCAAGAAATTTTATGGATTCTTATATATCTGAAAGGGCCAGGACACACTGCTTAGTTTTAGGTTTCAAACTAGAGTAACTTGGGGAGTGGCAAGGTCTGAGAAAACATAGATTACCTCAGTTTCTAATCTGAACATTGATGCTTCAGGTTATCTTGCTGGGAATCACAGCCATCTGGGGAAACCCCTCACCTCTCAAACCCAAGTTCTTGCCTACATATCTACAGTCTATTTTAAATGTCAAGTAGATGATAGAACTTGCAGTGGTCAAACTGACCAGTTTCCCATTCTAAGGTATTCCAATTATCCTTGCTGTTGAATTTCTTCTGTTACCCTTGAATTTCTTCTTACTCTTGGTGTTATCTTTCTACACATTTGGACAACTCTTGGTGCTTGTTCCCATGCTTTATAGTTGAGGTCTCTCATGCATTTTGGGGCTGTTTTTCTTCCTTTAGGCTGATCATTTACTAGCCTTCTCCCTCTTTCATGGTTTTCTCACAGAATCTAGCCCACCATCATTGCTTTTTTAAGATAATAGCTTCACTACTTGTTTATATCTATTATATATCACTTCTTGAAATTTGGGGGTTGAAAGAAAAAAAAAACTATAAAAAATTAGCTTAGGTTTTCATCTTAAAATGAGAGCCACTAGCAGGATTTTGACAGCTGGCAATGGAACACAGAGGTGTTCCCAGTGAAAATAATAGTACAGTGATGTCTTTGGAGGTTAGTGAGGAGGGAAATATTGGAAGTAGTGAGGAGGGAAATATTGGAAGATGCTGTAGGAAAGACTGATCATGAGAGGGAAAGCATAGAACTTAGAGGTAAGTTCTAGGAAACCAAGGACTGTATTTGAGGTTTTCATTACTATTGCACAAGCATCTAGCACAGTGGGTGCCCTAGTAATTACTAAATAAACATGCAATTCATTAATTAATTAAACTGAGATTTTTTACAGCACAAGTATAGGAATAGAGAAGATAAATTTTCATAAAATCCTAGTTTTTTTTTTTTTTAATGAGAGTTGCAATGTTTATGTCAAGTTCTGTCTCTCTCTCTCTCTCTTTTTTTTTTTCCCACACACAGGGCATGTGGAAGTTCCTGGGCCAGGGAGAACATTTGTGCCACAATAGTAGCCTGAGACACAGCAGTGAAAACACAGGAGCTTTGAGCCACCCGAGAACTCCCTAAAGTCCTGGATCTTAAGCAGAAGATATGTAGTTGAGAGAAGGGAATTAATTATCTATTTATAATAAACAGTATATAGGGGCCTATTTGTTCTAAAATGAATACTTCTTACCATAAATCTTGACACATGAATAATCCCAACAGGACTGAACACAATGATGGTTTGCTACATTAGGTAAAGGGTCAACAATATTCTTTTAAAAAGGGTAAATTAGTAAATATTTTTTACCTTGCAGATCCTAGAGTCTGTTGTAACTACTCAACTCTGTTGTAGTATGAAAGCAGCAATAGACAATATTAAAAAAAATAAGCGTGACTGTGTTCCAATAAAACTGTATTTATAAGAACTGGTAACAGGGAAGATTTGGCCTGTGTGCCATGGTTTACAAACACTTCCTTCAGTTTATACTACAGACTAAGAGGATTTTTCTTATTATGATCTTAGCTAAGTATTTCACTTTCTCACAGCAGAAAGATGTTGATTATTATATGTTCCAAATCTGAAGTAACTTTCACAACTTTCTAACCATTTCACAATCTGAGAGCTGATAAGAAGATACCAAATTTTATAAAGGTATGCACTTGTTAAGACATCTGAAAGCTGATAAGAAGATACCAAAATTTATAAAGGTATAAACTCACACAAACAGAAAGTAAATGGCCACATAGCTGCACAAAGAGCAAGTATAAAAGGCAACAATAATAAACACTATCCATTAAAGGTGAAACTGAACTTCCCAAGTAGCACTTTTGTTAGAACCAATGAAGAGTTACATATACTTGCATTCTGGGCCCTGAGAAAGTCACTTTTCTGGAGCCCTGGCTTAATTATTGCCAGGGATGTAATAATGCCACCAGACTGGGAAACTAAAAAAAAAGAACAAAGTCTCTTTTTTTCCCACAGATATTTTCCCCTCATATATTTTGACAATATTTAATTTAATAATCAATAATTTTCTTTAGGAGTTCCCATCATGGTGCACTGGTTAATGAATCCGACTAGGAACCATGAGGTTGAGGGTTTGATCCCTGGCCTTGCTCAGTGGGTTAAGGATCCAGCATTGCCATGAGCTGTGGTATAGGTTGGTGAGGTGGCTCAGATCCTGCGTTGCTGTGGTTCTGGTGTAGGGCAGTGGCTATAGCTCCGATTCGACCCCTAGCCTGGGAACCTCCATATGCTGCAGGAGCAGTCCTAGAAAAGGCAAAAAGACAAAAAAAATTTTCTTTAGTTTACATTCTGATATGGGTATAGGGGAGGCAGATTTTTACACCTACCCTCTTAGAGTTTTTTGACCAGGCCTGGGAATTAAATTGACATAATACAGGTCAACAGGAGGAAAGCATAAAAGTTTATATTGTTTATGTAACACAAGGGCCCTCAAGGAATGAAGACCCAAAGAAATGTTAAAACCTACATGCTTAAATAGCAGGTTGAAGAAAAGAGGCAAACTGTCAAAAAGTAGTTAAACTATGTGGAGAGGCTAAAGGGAGATAAGGCTGATTTATTTTAGCAAGGTCTGTTTGTATAGAATTCTCTCAGTCTCTTCATCTCATCCTTGGTAAGAGTGTTTCTTTCCTTCTAGTATAGAGAGGACATCTCTCATTTAGGAATTTCATCTCCAGCTTTCAGGAATCAAAAAGAGAGTCAGAGTGGTGTTATTACATCAGCTATTGATTGGGATGGAATAGGGTAATTAAATAGTCGGTTTAGAAATCCCACTAAGGGATTAAAGAAAAAACGGGAAATTTAAGGGAATTTGGGAGACTGTTGTAAGCTCATGACCACTCAAGAAAAGGATACAATAACCTAGAAACAATCTATACTACCTTGAAGGAAGACCAAGTGCATCTAAGCACCAGACACACTCAAGCCACAAACCTCTTTAGTTAAAACACAAGACAATAGGTATAGGGTCTGAATCTTGTTACATGAAGTCAGGGAGTTAACAGTCCTTGAAGAGTAGCACTTCTGCATGTAGTCAAGACAGAAAGAAAAGAAGTGAAAGGGGAAAAACTAGATAAAGGGGGACATTACTGAAACTTGAGATGAATTACCATATTTTAGTATATGTTACCATGCTTTTGCTTATATATATATGATTTAAATAGCACCATGAGAGAGAGGACAAGATGGCGGAGGAGTAGGGGGACACGCTCGCCCTCTCCCACAAACACAACAAAAAAAGCACATCTGCAGAATAAATGACTCGCACAGAACAGCAACCAATCGCTGGCAGAGGAACCTAAACTCCAATAATGGCAAGAAGTTCGTGACATTACGGGGCAGAACGGGAGAAAAGAGGAGAGTGAGAGAAGGTGAATCCGAGTGGGACGGATGCTCCCGAAAGGGAACCTAGGAGGAGAAAGGGATCCCAAACCCTGGAAAGTCACCTACACGGGGGAAAGATCAAACCAACCGGAGGAATCTCCAGATGCAGAGAAGAGTGTAGCAGTAAGTTGGAGTACGGAAAAGCCGATCAAGAACCGAACGGACCATCTGAACTATGGGCACAGTCACCAAAAATTGAGACGCCTTTGTGGGGGCTGGGCACCGAGACCTCCGCTCCAGAGGATAGTCTGTGGGAAAGGGCCGGGGGACGCCTGGATGGGGGCTAGGCACCGAGACCACTCCTCCAAAGGTTAGTCCCCCAGAACGGGCTGGGGGTGCGGGGTGGAACGGAAACTGCTTGGGAGGTCTAGAAACCATTTGACAGGGCAGAGACTGCCTGGGAGACTAGAAAACAAAGCTGTTGCAGAGGAAGGGAGCAATACTCTAGGGGTGGGGAAGTGGAAAGCCGCATCAGAGGGAACCTGGGAGAAGAGCCTGGTCTGCGCCCGTGCTGGGGAGGGGAGAGAAGAAGGGGTGGGTCCCCATAGAATACCCCCCACACCACAGCAAGCTTACAGGCCCAATAGCTAGCTGAAAGCTGTGCTTCCCAGTGAATCCCCTCCCCACACCCCCACCACCCCCTACGCTCTCGCCCAACCTGGGGCTGCCTGCCATCCGGGAGGGCTGGCCTCAACAATTGCCTGAAGCCTACAAACACAGGGGCTGTCCCTGCACAGGCCTGCTTGCCCTTTGGAGGGGCTACACTTCCGCAGAGCAGCACCAAACACCACCAGCCCCCGAGAAAAGGCCTGCAGCCCAGAAAAGCTAGAACAAGCCTAGCCAGGCAGTGAATTGATCTGCCTAATTCCCGGGCAGTTTTTCTGAATCGGGCTGCCCCGGGGAGGAGCCTCTTCGGTTTCCAGTGGCCCTGCTACCCGCCCAAGCCCCTAGGGGGTGCCCCACACCTGCGGAATAGCTGCTCAGCACCACCAGCCCCCTAGAAGAGCCCCTGCAGCCCAGAAAAGCTGCAACAAGCTTGGCCAGACTGTGAAAAGATCCGCCTACATTCTCAGGCCAGCCTTCTGAGTTGGGCTGCCCTAGGGAAGAGCCTCTTAGGTTCTCAGTGACCCAGACAGCTGCTCCAGCCCCCAGGGGGTGCTGCACTCCTGAGGAACAGCTGCCCAACACCGCCAACCCCCTGCAAGAACCCCCACAGCCTAAAAACACCAGAGCAAGCTCTGCATGACCAAGTGAAATCTGCTAACATCGTGGTGTGGACCTCCCAGTCCTGTCTGCCCTCAGGAAGTCCTCCTTTGCTTCAAAGAAACACTGTTAGCCCCATCAACACTCCAGAAAAGCCACACTGCCTCAAAAGAGATTAACCAACATCGCCAGCCCTCAGGAAATATTCCACGGCAGTGACAAGGCAAACACTGCCCGATCACGGAGAGTACAACTCCACCAGGAGAAAGAAAACAACAAGCAAGATGAATAAGCTGAGAAACCACCCCCAGTCAAACCAACAGGAGAACTCAGCTAAAACAGTCAACAATGAAACAGATCTCTGCAGTCTGACAGACCTGGAGTTCAAAAGAGAAATAGTGAAAATAATGAAGGAATTAAGAGAAGATATGAACAGTAATGCAGATACCCTCAGAAAGGAACTAGAAAATATAAGGAGGAGCCAAGAAAAACTAGAACATTCATTGGCAGAGATGCAAACTGAACTAGGGGCAGTGAAAACCAGAATGAATAATGCAGAAGAACGAATCAGTGATATGGAAGATAGAATAATGGAAATCACTCAATCCGGTCAACAGACAGAAAACCGAATCAAAAAACTGGAAAGCAATATAAGAGACCTATGGGATAATGTAAAGTGGGCCAATCTATGCATAATAGGAATTCCAGAAGGAGTAGAAAAAGATAAGGGGATGGAAAATATATTTGAGGAGATTATCGCTGGAAAATTCCCAAATCTAAAGGATACTGGGTTCAAGCTACAACAAGCACAGAGGGCCCCAAACAAACTGAACCCAAACAGACCCACACCAAGACACATCATAATAAAAATGGCAAAAGTTAGTGACAAAGAGAGGATCCTAAAGGCAGCAAGAGAAAAACAGAATGTTACCTACAAGGGAACCCCCATAAGATTATCAGCTGACTTCTCTACAGAAACACTACAGGCCAGAAGGGAATGGCAAGAGATATTTAAAGTGCTACAAGGAAAAAATATGCAACCTAGAGTACTCTATCCAGCAAGAATATCATTTAAAACAGAAGGGGAAATAAAAATTATTTCCAACAAACAAAGACTTAAAGAATACTGCAACACAAAACCCAGGTTAAAGGAAATATTGAAAGGGCTTCTCTAAACCAAAAAGAAAGGAAGGAAAGGGAAGAAAAAAGAAAAGAAAAAAAAAGAAGAAGAGGAAGAACTAGGACTGAGGAAACCACAATCAGAGAGCAGTCACTCAAATAAGCCAGCATACAGATTTAATCATGAACAGGCCTCAAACAAAATAAAATTAAAAAGAAAAAAATAAAAAAGAGCCATTAAAACGATAAAATGTGGGCAAGGGATGTTAGGAAGTAAATAACCCTTTTTGTTTGTTTGTTTGTTTGTTTCTCTTCTTAATTTTAATATAGTAATGAAGTGTTTGAACTTACAGGACCATCAGGCTAAAACACACAATTATGGGAAGGGGTTAGCATACTTAAAAAACAGGGCAACCACAAGCCAAAACCAAATATTGCATTTGCAAAAATGAAAAAAAATACACTCAAGCAGATAAGAACAGGAGACCATCCAACCAAAAAAAAAAAAAAAAGAAAGGAAGAATGGAGAACCATAGAATCAACTGGAACACGAGGTTCAAATGGCAATAAATAATCATCTATCAATTATCACCTTAAATGTCAATGGACTGAACACCCCAATCAAAAGACACAGGCTGGCTGAGTGGATAAAAAGGCAAAAACCTTCAATAGGCTGCCTACAAGAAACTCACCTTAGGACAAAAGATACATATAGATTGAAAGTGAAAGGGTGGGGAAAAATATTTCACGCCAATAGACATGACAGAAAAGCAGGAGTCGCAACACTCATATCAGACAAAATAGACTGTAAAACAAAAGACATAAAGAAAGACAAAGAAGGACACTACTTAATGATTAAGGGATCCATCCAAGGAGAGGATGTTACTATCGTCAACATATATGCCCCACATATAGGAGCACCCAGATACATACAACAAATATTAACAGACATAAAGGGAGATACTGATGAGAATACAATCATAGGAGGAGACCTTAATACCCCCCTCACATCAATACCCCCCCCTAGACAGAAAACCAATGAAGCAACAGAGATCCTAAAGGAAACAATAGAAAAGTTAGACTTCATTGATATCTTCAGGACACTACATCCAAAAAAGGCAGAATACACATTCTTCTCAAATGCTCATGGAACATTCTCAAGAATTGACCACCTATTGGGACACAAAGCTAATCTCAATAAATTTAGGAGCATAGAAATTATCTCAAGTATCTTCTCTGACCACAAGGCCAGGAAATTAGAAATCAACCATGGGAAAAGGAAAGAGAAAAAACCTACTACATGGAGACTAAACAACATGCTACTCAAAAACCAATGGGTCAATGAGGAAATCAAGAAGGAAATTAAAAACTACCTTGAAACAAATGATAATGAAGACACAACCTCTCAAAATCTATGGGATGCTGAGACAGCAGTGCTCAGAGGGAAATTTATAGCAATACAGGCCTTGCTCAAAAAAGAAGAAAGATCCCAAATGGACAACTTAACCCTCCACCTGAATGAATTAGAAAAAGAAGGAAAAAAAAGACCTAAAGTCAGCAGAAGGAAGGAAATGATAAAGATCAAAGAAGAAATCAATAAAATAGAGACTCAAAAAACAATAGAGAAAATTAATAAAACCAAGAGCTGGTTCTTTGAAAAGGTGAACAAAATGGACAAACCCCTGGCCAGACTCACTAAAAAGAGGAGAGAAAGAACCCACATAACCAAAATTAGAAATGAAAAAGGAGAAATCACAACGGATACAGCAGAAATACAAAAAGCCATAAGAGAATACTATGAACAACTATACGGCAACAAGTTTGACAATCTGGAAGAAATGGACAACTTTCTAGAATCTTACAGCCTGCCAAAACTGAATCAAGTAGAAACAGACCAACTGAACAGACCGATCACTAGAAATGAAATTGAAGAGGTCATAAAATCACTCCCTACAAATAAAAGTCCAGGACCAGATGGCTTCACAGGTGAATTTTATCAAACATATAAAGAGGAATTGGTGCCCATCCTCCTGAAACTCTTTCAAAAGGTTGAAGAAGAAGGAATCCTCCCAAAGACATTCTATGATGCCACCATCACCCTCATTCCAAAACCGGACAGAGATACCACCAAAAAAGAAAACTATCGCCCAATATCATTGATGAATATAGATGCAAAAATTCTCAACAAAATCTTAGCCAACCGAATCCAACAACATACCAAAAAAATTATACACCATGACCAGGTGGGGTTCATCCCAGGTTCACAAGGATGGTTCAACATACGCAAATCAATCAGCATCATACACCACATTAACAAAAAAAAAAGTGAAAAATCATATGATCATCTCAATAGACGCAGAAAAAGCATTTGGCAAAGTCCAACATCCATTCATGACCAAAACCCTCGCCAAAGTGGGTATAGAGGGAACATTCCTGAATATAATCAAAGCCATTTATGAGAAACCCACAGCAAATATAATCCTCAATGGAGAAAAACTGAAAGCCTTCTCACTCCAATCTGGAACAAGACAGGGATGCCCACTCTCGCCACTGCTCTTCAACATAGTTTTGGAAGTCCTAGCCACAGCAATTAGACAAACAAAAGAAAGAAAAGGCAGCCATATAGGAAGAGAAGAGATCAAACTGTCACTGTATGCAGATGACATGATACTATACATAGAAAACCCTAAGGACTCAACCCCAAAACACCTTGAACTGATTCATAAATTCAGCAAAGTAGCAGGATATAAGATGAACATTCAGAAGTCAGTTGCATTTCTGTATACCAGCAATGAACTATTAGAAAGGAATACAAAAATATGATACCTTTTAAAAGTGCACCTCACAAAATCAAATACCTTGGAATACACCTGACCAAGGAGGGAAAGGACCTATATGCTGAGAACTATAAAACTTTCATCAGAGAAATCAAAGAAGATGGAAAGAAATGGAAAGATATTCCATGTTCCTGGATTGGGAAAATCAATATTGTAAAAACGGCCATCCTACCCAAAGCAATCTACAGATTCAATGCAATCCCTATCAAATTACCCATCACATTTTTCACAGAACTAGAGCAAACAATCCAAACATTTAGATGGAACCACAAAAGACCCAGAATCGCCAAAGCAATCCTGAGAAACAAAAACCAAGCAGGAGGCATCACTCTCCCAGACTTCAAGAAATACTACAAAGCCACAGTCATCAAAACGGTGTGGTACTGGTACCAAAACAGACAGACAGACCAATGGAACACAAGAGAGAACCCGGAAATAAACCCTGACAGCTATGGTCATTTAATCTTTGACAAGGGAGGCAAGAACATAAAATGGGAAAAAGAAAGTCTATTCAGCAAGCATTGCTAGGAAACCTGGACAGCTGCATGCAAAGCAATGAAACTCGAACACACCCTCACACCATTCACAAAAATAAACTCCAAATGGCTGAAAGACTTAAATATACCACAGGACACCATCCAAATCCTAGAAGAAAACATAGGCAAAACACTCTCGGACATCAACCTCATGAATATTTTCTCAGGTCAGTCTCCCAAAGCAATAGAAATTAGAGCAAAAATAAACCCATGGGACCTCATCAAACTGAAAAGCTTTTGCACAGCAAAGGAAACCCAAAAGAAAACAAAAAGACAACTTACAGAATGGGAGAACATAGTTTCAAATGATGCAACCAACAAGGGCTTAATCTCTAGAATATATAAACAAGTTATACAACCCAACAGCAAAAAAGCCAACAATGCAATGGAAAAATGGGCAAAAGACCTGAATAGACATTTCTCCAAAGAAGATATACAGATGGCCAATAAACACATGAGAAAATGCTCAACATCGCTGGTTATAAGAGAAATGCAAATCAAAACTACCATGAGATATCACTTCACACCAGTCAGAATGGCCCTCATTAATAAATCCACAAATAACAAGTGCTGGAGGGGCTGTGGAGAAAAGGGAACCCTCTTGCACTGTTGGTGGGAATGTAAACTGGTACAGCCACTATGGAGAACAGTTTGGAGATACCTTAGAAATCTGTCCATAGAACTTCCATATGACCCTGCAATCCCACTCTTGGGCATCTATCCGGACAAAACTCTACTTAAAAGAGACCCATGCACCCGCATGTTCATTGCAGCCCTATTCACAATAGCCAGGACCTGGAAACAACCCAAATGTCCATCGACAGAGGATTGGATTCGGAAGAGGTGGTATATATACACAATGGAATACTACTCAGCCATAAAAAAGAATGACATCATGCCATTTGCAGCAACATGGATGGAACTAGAGAATCTCATCCTGAGTGAAATGAGCCAGAAAGACAAAGACAAATACCATATGATATCACTTATAACTGGAATCTAATATCCAGCACAAATGAACATCTCCTCAGAAAAGAAAATCATGGACTTGGAGAAGAGTCTTGTGGCTGCCTGACAGGAGTGGGAGGGAGTGGGAGGGATCGGGAGCTTGGGCTTATCAGACACAACTTAGAATAGATTTACAAGGAGATCCTGCTGAATAGCATTGAGAAGTTTGCCTAGATATTCATGTTGCAACAGAAGAAAGGGTGGGGGAAAAATGTAATTGTAATGTACACATGTAAGGATAACCTGACCCCCTTGCTGTACAGTGGGAAAATAAAAAAAAAATAAAAAAAAAAAAATAAATAGCACCATGATAGTCCTGGTTAAACCATATAGGGTCAAAGAAGCCTAAGTAATGATGTAAACCTTGACGTCTACCCCAAAATGAGAAAGAAAGTGGTCTTCTTACCACCACACTTGTTCTTTGGTTATAAAAATGTAGCCCTCTTTGTTCTCCAGGTTGCTGCTTTCCTTTGTCAGCCCTCTTGTCTCTCTCACAAGCATCCTATACTAGTAAACTCACTCTTTACCTGCCCCTTTGCCTCACACTGATTCTTTCTGAGGTGAGACAAAAGAAACTTTTGTAAGTTTCATTAAGTCCTGACACCAGGTGAGTTATTTCAAATAAAAGACAGTGGGTTTGTGGGTGAATAGTATTCCATTGTATATATGTACCACAGCTTCTTAATCCATATATCTGTCAATGGACATTTGGGTTTTTTCTATGTCTTGGCTGTTGTGAATACTGTTTCAATGAACATAGGAGTGCATATATCCATACAAAACATTCATCACAAAATTATATGCCCAGGAGTGGGATATGATATCACTTATATGTGGAGTCTAAAATATGACACAGATGATCAA
Source organism: Phacochoerus africanus (assembly GCF_016906955.1). Classification (NCBI taxonomy): domain Eukaryota; kingdom Metazoa; phylum Chordata; class Mammalia; order Artiodactyla; family Suidae; genus Phacochoerus; species Phacochoerus africanus. Next base: position 84,445,414 of record NC_062560.1, on the reverse strand, counting down.
TCTACAAAACAGAAACAAATCATGGATATGGAGATCAGGTTTGTGGTTGCTGGGGGGGAAAAAAGGGGAGGGGTGGCGAGTTTGGGGTTGGTAAAGGCAAACTATTGCATTTAGAATGGATAAGTAATGGGGTCCTACTGTACAACACAGGGAAATGTGCCCGGTCTTTTGAGTTAGAAAATGAAGGAAGATAGTATATATATATAAATATAAAAGGAATGTATGTGTATGTATGGCTGAGTCACTTGGTTCTACAGCAGAAATTGAAGGAACATTGTAAATCAAGGACAGTGGGATTGAGTTCCCTATAAAGTCAGGGATTGGGGAATAGAGTCCCAATCTGAGTTTTGGCTGAGTTCAAGTCCCACCCAAGAAGGAGTGTGGTTTCATTATTAATTCAAATATTTTGTGATTTTTATTTTTTTCCATTATATTTGATTTACAATATTGTCTAAATTTCTACTGTACAACAAAGAGACCCAGTTTTATATATAGATATATATATATATATACATATATATATATAAATATATACACAAATTCTATAATCACATTATCCTCTATCATGTAACATCACAAGTGACTGGAAATAGCTCCCTGTGCTATACAGCAGGATCAAATTGCTCATCCATTCCAAATGTAATAGTTTGTGTCTGTTAACCCCAGATTCCCAGTCCATCCACCCACCCCTCAACCTCCCCCTCCCCCTTGGCTACCACAATCTGTTCTCCAAGTCCATGAGTTTCTTTTCCATAAAAAGGTTCATTTGTCCCATATATTAGTTTCCACATATAAGTAATACCATTATGGTATTTGTCTTTCCCATTCTTACCTCACTTAGTGTGAGAGTCTCTAATTCCTACGTGTTGATGCAAATGGCACTATTTCATTATTTTTTTATTTTTATTTTTTATTTATCAGTTATCTGCTTTATTATTATTTTTTGTTACTCAAATGAATTTATCACATCTGTAGTTGCATAATGACCATAACAATTCAATTTCACAGGATTTCCATCCCATAACACAAGCACATTCCCCCACCCCCAAAACTGTCTCCTCTGGAGACCGTAAGTTTTTCAATGTCTGTGAGTCAACATCTGCTCTGCAAAGAAGTTCAGTCTGTCCTTTTTTCAGATTCCACGTGGCAGTGAAAGCATTTGATGTTGGTGTCTCATTGTCTGACTGACTTCACTTAGGTCCATCCGTGTTGCTAAAAATGCTGGCCTTTCGTTCCTTTTAATGGCTGAGACATATTCCATTGTGTACATGTGCCACTTCTTCATCATCCACTCCTCTGTCGATGGACACTGAGGTTGTTTCCATGTCTTGGCTATTGCAAATAGTGCTGCAATGAACATTGGGGTACATGTGTCTTCGCGAGTCGTGGTTTTCTCTGGATAGATGCCGAGGAGTGGGATTGCTGGATCAAATGGGAGCTCTATGTGTAGTTTTCTGAGGACTCTCCATACTGTTTTCCACAGTGGTTGCACCCATTTACATTCCCACCAACAGTGTCCTAGGGTTCCTTTTTCTCCACACCCTCTCCAGCACTTGTTGTTTGTAGACATTTGGATGATGGCCATTCAGGCTGGTATAAGGTGGTACCTCACAGTGGTTTTGATTTGCATTTCTCTACTAATGAGTGATGTTGAACATCTTTTCATGTGTTTCTCGGCCATCCGTATGTCTTCCTTGGAGAACTGTCTGCTTAGATCTTCTGCCCATTTTTGGATGGGGTTGTTTGTTTTTTTGGTATGGAGCTGCAGAAGGTGTTTATAAATTGCGGAGATTAATCCCTTGTCCGTTGATTCACTGGCAAAGATTTTTCTCCCATTCTGTGGGTTGTCTTTTCGTTTTGTTGGGGGTTTCCTTTGCTGTGCAGAAACTTTGAAGCTTGATTAGGCCCCATTTGTTTATTTCTATTTTTACCATCAATACTCTTAAGAGGTGGATCTGAGAAGATGTTGCTGTCGTTTATGTCAGAGAGTGTTTGGCCTATGTTTTCCTCTAAGAGTTTTAGAGTGTCTGGCCTTATATCTAGGTCTTTCATCCATTTGGAGTTTATTTTTGTGTATGGTGTTAGGGAGTGTTCTAATTTCATTCTTTTCCCTGTGGCTGTCCAGTTTTCCCAGCACCACTTATTGAAGGGGCTGTCTTTTCTCCAGTGTATATTCTTGCCTCCTTTGTCATAGATGAGTTGGCTGTAGGTGCGTGGGTTGAATTCTGGGCTTTCTATCCTGTTCCACTGATCTATATGTCTGCCTTTGTGCCAGTACCATATGGTTTTGATGATTGTTGCTTTGTAGTATAGTCTGAAGTCCGGGAGCCTGATTTCTCCAGCTCCATTTTTCTTTTTCAGGACGTCTTTGGCTCTTCTGGGTCTTTCGTGCTTCCAAAGAAACTTTAAAATATATTGTTCGAGTTCTGTGAAAAATGTCCTTGGTAGTTTGATAGGAATTGCATTGAATCTGTAGATTGCCTTAGGTAGTATAGTCATTTTGATAACATTAACTCTTCCAGTCCACGAGCATGGTATATTTTTCCATCTGTTTGTGTCATCTTTGATTTCTCTCATCAGTGTCTTATAGTTTTCAGAGTACAGGTCTTTTGTCTCTTTAGATAGGTTTACTCCTGGGTATTTTATTCTTTTGGATGCAATGGTAGATGGGATTGCTTCCCTAATTTCTCTTTCTGCTCTTTCATTGTGGGTGTATAGGAATGCCATTGATTTCTGTGTATTCATGTTGTATCCTGTGACTTGGCCAAATTCATGGATGAGCTCTAAGAGTTTTCTGGTAGAGTCTTTAGGGTTCTCTAGGTATAGGATCATGTCATCTGCAAATAGTGATAGTTTTACTTCTTCCTTTCCCATTTGGATTCCTTTTATTTCTTTTACTTCTCTGATTGCCATGGCTAGGCCTTCCAAAACTATGTTGAAGAGTAGTGGCAAGAGCAGACATCCTTGTCTTGTTCCTGATCTTGGCGGGAATTCTTTCAGCTTTTCACCATTGAGAATGATGTTTGCTGTGGGTTTGTCATATATGGCCTTAATGATGTTGAGGTAGGTTCCCTCTATGCCCACTTTCTGAAGGGTTTTGATCAGAAATGGGTGTTGGATTTTGTCAAAGGCTTTTCCCGTGTCTATTGAGAGGATCACATGGTTTTTCTTCTTCAGTTTGTTAATGTGGTGTATCACACTGATGGATTTGTGGATACTGAGGAACCCTAGTAGCCCTGGGATAAATCCCACTTGATCATGATGTACAATCCTTTTAATGTATTGTTGGATGCGGTCTGCTAGTATTTTGTTGAGGGTTTTTGCATCGATGTTCATCAGTGAAATTGGCCTGTAGTTTTCTTCTTTTTGTGGTATCTTTGTCTGGTTTGGGTACCAGGGTGATGATGGCCTCGTAGAGTGAGTTTGGGAGTATCCCTTGCTCTGCAATTGTTTGGAATAGTTTCAGAAGGAGAGGTGTTAGCTCTTCTCTAAAAGTTTGACAGAATTCACCCGTGAAGCCATCTGGTCCTGGACTTTTGTTTGTTGGAAGTTTTTTAATCACAGTTTCAATTTCAGTTCTTGTGATTGGTCCATTCATCTTTTCTCTTTCATCTTGGTTTAGTCTTGGAAGATTGTTCCTTTCTAAGAATTTGTCCATGTCTTCTAGGTTTTCCGTTTTATTGGCGTATAGTTGCATATTGTAGGCTCTTATGATCCTTTGTATTTCTGTGATGTCTGTTGTGACTTCCCCTTTTTCATTTCTAATTTTATTGATTTGAGCCCTCTCTCTCTCTCTCTTTTTTTTTTTTTTGAAAAGTCTGGCTAAGGGTTCATCAATTTTGTTGATCTTGTCAAAGAATCAACTTTTCATTTCATTGATCTTTGCAATGGTTTTCTTTGTTTCTAGTTCATTGATTGGTGCTCTGATTTTTATGATTTCTTTTCTTCGACTAACTTTAGGTCTTGTCTGTTCTTCTCTCTCAAGCTGCTTTAGATGTAAAGTTAGCTTGTTTATTTGAGCTTTTTCTTGTTTCCTGGGGTGGGCTTGTATTGCTATGAACCTTCCTCTTAGAACGGCTTTTGCTGCATCCCATAGGTTGTGGAGTGTCAGTATCTTCCTTGTCATTTGCTGCTAGGTCTTTTTTAATTTCCTCTTTGATTTCTTCAGTGACCCATTGGTTGTTTAGTAGCATGTTTTTAGGCCCCACGTGTTTGTGTTTTTTGCGTTTTTTTTTTCCCTCTTGTTGGTTTCCAGTCATGTAGCATTGCGGTTGGAAAAGATGCTTGATATGCTTTCAATTTTCTTAAAGTTACCAAGGTTGGATTTGTAGCTCAGGATGTGACCAATCTTAGAGAATGATCCATGTGCACTTGAGAAGAATGTGTATTCTGTTGCTTTTGGATGGAATGTCCTATGAATATCTATTAAGTCCATCTGGTCTAATGCTTCATTCAGGCCCTGTGTTTCCTTATTGATCTTCTGTCTGGTTGACCTGTCCATTGCTGTAAGTGGGGTGTTAAAGTCCCCCACTATTATTGTGTTATTGTTGCTTTGTCCTTTTAAGGTCGTTAGCTGTTGCCTTATACATTGTGGTGAACCTATGTTGGGTGCGTAGATATTTAAAATTGTTATCTCTTCTTCTTGGATTGATCCTTTGATCATTATGTAGTGACCTTCTTTGTCCCTTAAAATATTCTTCATGTCAAAGTCTATTTTGTCTGATATGAGTATTGCTGCTCCAGCTTCCTTTGGATCCCCGTTTGCATGAAATGTTTTCGTCCATCCTCTCACCGTCAATTTGTATGTGTCCCTAGAAGTGAAGTGGGTCTCCTGAAGACAGCATATATATGGGTCTTGTTTTGTATCCATTCGGCCAGTCTGTGTCTTTTGGTTGGGGCGTTTAGTCCATTAACATTTAAGGTAATTATTGATATGTATGTTCTTATTGCCATTTTGTTAATTGCTTTGGGTTTGTTTTTGTTGCTCTTTTTTCTTCCCATCTTCTCTTGTTCTCTCCCCTTCTGGTTTGGTGACTATCTTTAGTGTTGTATTTGAGTTGATTGTTCTTTGTTTGTGTATCAATTGCAGATTTTTGGTTTGCACTTATTCTGAAGTTTTGATATGAGTCTATATGTATAGGAGATTGTTTTAAGTTGTTGTTCTCTTAATTGCAAGTGCATCTCCAGTGTCCTGCATTTGTACCCTCCTCTTCTCATGAATTCTGATTTGGGTGGCATAATTGTGTGTGGATGATTTCATATCTTTACTGTATATACACCTTTGCTGGTGAGCCTTGTCATTTGTGGAATTTTTGTTTCCTGTTGCTGTCTTGTCTTTTCTGCCTAGAGACGTTCCTTTAGTATTTGTTGTAAGGCTGGTTTAGTGCTGCTGAATTCTCTCAGCTTTTGCTTATCTGTGAAGGTTTTGATTTCTCCTTCAAATCCGAATGAGAGCCTTGCTGGGTGAAGTCATCTTGGTTGGAGGTTTTTTCCTTTCACCACGTGAAGTATATCATGCCACTCCCTTCTGGCCTGCAGAGTTTCTGCTGAAAAAATCTGCCGATAACCTTACCCGGGTTCCCTTGTGTGTTTCTTGTTTCTTTTCCCTAGCTGCTTTCAAGGTGTTCTCTTTGTCTTTAATTTTGGTCAGTTGGATTAATATGTGTCTCGGGGTGTTCCTCCTTGGGTTTATTTTCTATGGTACTCGTTGTGCTTGCTGGATTTGAGTGAGTGGTTCCTTTCCCACGTTAGGGAATTTTTCGGCTATTATCCTTGGAATATGTTTTCTGTCCCCTTGTCTCTCTCTTCTCCTTCTGGCACCCCTATAATATGGATGTTGGTGCGTTTAACGTTGTCCCAGAGTTCTCTGAGACTCTCTTCATTTCTTTTCAAGCTTTTTTCTCTTTTCTCTTCTGCGTCCATAATTTTCACGAATCTGTCCTCCACCTCGCTTATTTGTTCTTCTGCCTCCCGTAGTCTGCTGTTAGCTGCCTCTAGTGAATTTTTTATTTCAGTTATTGTATTTTGCATGTCTTCCTGTTTAAGTGTTATATCTTGTATGTCTTTGCTCATTGTTTCCTGTGAGTTATCCATCTTTGCCTCCAGTTTATTTCCAATGTCTTGCATCCTCTTCAGCATCAACAGTCTAAAGTCTTTTCCCTGGAGGCTGAGAATCTGCTCATCGCTTAGCTGATTTTCTGGGGTATTTCCTTTCTCCCTCACCTGAGTTATAGTTCTCTGTCTTTTCATTTTTATCGGTTTTTGGTGTGGTGACCTTTTTACAGATAATAGGGTTGTAGCCTCTCTTACTTCTGGTGTCTGCCCCCCTTGTGGCTGAAGTTGGTCTGGGGGCTTGCTGTAGGCTTCCTGATGGGAGGGGCTGATGTCTGCCCCCTGGCAGGTGGAGCTGATTCTAATCCCTCTGGTGGGTGGGGCTTAGTCTCTGGATGGGATTAGAGGCAGCTCTGTGCCTGAGGGGTCTTTAGGCAGCCTGTTTTCTGAGGGGCGGGGCTGTGATCTCACCTGGATTGTTGTTTGCCCTGGGGCTTCTCAGCACTGACTGACAGGTGGGGCCAGATTTTTCCCAAAATGGCCACTTTGGAGAAAGGCACACTGCTTTGCTTCCAATGTCCTTCCCTCATAACAAGCCACATTCGCCCCTGTTTTCCCAGGACGTCCTCCAAGAACTGCAGTCAGGTTTGACCCAGATTCCTATGGAGCCTTTGCTTTGCCCTGAGACCCAGTGCATGAGAAATTCTTTGTGTGCCTTTTAAGAATGGGGTCTCCGTTTCCCCCAGTCCCGTGGAGCTCCTGCACACAAGCCCCACTGGCCTTCAATGGCAGATGCTCCAGGGGCCCTTTCTCCCAGTGCCAGATCCCCACACGTGAGAGTTTGATGTGGGGCTCAGAGATCTCACTCCTGTAGTTGAGTCTCTGTGAACCAGTTAGTTTCCAGTCTGTGAGGCTTCCCACTGGGAGGTATGGTGTTGTTCATATCACAAAATCACCCCTCCTACCTCTTGATGTGGCCTCCTCTTTGTTTTCTGGAGTAGGATATCTTTTTTAAGGTTTCTGGTCCATTTGGGTGAAGATTGCTCGGCCTTTAGTTGTGAATTTTGTTGTTTTTAGGAGAGAAGTTGAGCTCCATTCCTTCCATTCTGCCATCTTAATCTCATCTCCTCAAAAGCTTTGTGATTTTTCACTAGAAATTTATATTTTGGGGGAACTTAATTCCTTCTTCTCAAAATATAAGGCCACTGAAATTGATCATCTCGATGTTTCACGAAATCTATGATTATATGAAGTCACATGTACGTTGCTACTACAATTAAAACTATAAAAAAGTAACACTGAATATTTCATAATGTTTTAAGCGTTTTTGGTAAGGAAAGGGAGGTATTTGTATGTTCCCTTGCTCTATTTAAAAATTCTCCTAGTAGTCTAACTTAACAGCATACAGAATGCCAAGAGATGCCTAGTTAGGTGATAGTATAAGAGATTTTTGCACCATAAACCACAGGTGCTTGGAGGGAACTTTAATGAAGAGAATATAGGAAGACACAAATTTCACAGTCATGGAACTTAGTAATGCAAAAAACTAAATTGGAGAATGATGGATGACGTCAAAGTGGTAAAAGTCAAGAGACCAGGTATTGCTACAGAGTTGTGGCTTCTGTTTAGAAATGGCTGGCTGCTTCCAGAAGCAATTGAGGCATAGGAAGTATAAAAGTTCCCTCACTGGGCAATGTATCAGCTGCCCAAACCTCCTCATCATCAGTCAAGCCTTTTAGCCTTTGACTCCACACAATTTTTGTGACATTATTATCAATGATACCTCAGAAACATCTGCTCTAGAGCTGTCCATTACTGCCATGGCAGACAGCAAATCTAGTGGCACCACAAAGGAATGACAGGAGACCCATTCACTTGTAGTAGGGGTGGGAAACAACAAAATAACCATGATCAAGGCCTACCAATTCTGTCATCCTTTCAATGCCTAGCTATCTTACTAGCACACAACTGGAAAGATTCTTCAGTGTTCATGATGTCATCAACAAGTAATGAGTCAATGAATCACTTAAATGGTTGCCCTCCACAAAGTATATGATGTTGACTCTAAGTCAAAATAAGAATAAGTTGAAGTTGATGGCCAGTTTTTTTATGGTGGAATTTGATATTTTTTATTACAGGATACTTAGAATGCAGATTTCAATCTAGTGCTGTTTAGTCCAATATTCATTTACTCATTCACTCATTTACTCACTTATTCACTGTTTCATTTACTCAAAAAATGCTTGAGGTTCTACTCTTTAGGTGCTGAGGTTATACTGATGAATAAAAGATAAACATCCTTAACTTCATGGGGTTATATTCTAGTGAAGCAGAAAAATAAACAAATAAAATATATAATGATAAGTGTTATGAAGAGAGGTTAAAGCAGGGAATGGGAGTTGTACCTGATGAGAGAAGTCTGTAGTTTTAAAAAGGGAGACAGAGGAAACTTCTTTAGTAAATTGACATGACTGGAGAAGAGGTGAGATAAGGAGGAGACATTTGTGGTGGAAGAATTTCTGAGGCAGGGGTAATGGTGAGGCAAAGTCCTGAGAAAAGAGCATGCCTCCTGGTTAGAAGGAAAGCAGGAGGCCAGTGTGGCTGAATCAGGAGACAGGGAAAATGAAACAGAATTCTATCCTGACTGTCGTAAAATGACTTTGCTTCTTTACCTAGAGGTTTTCCTAGCTGAGAATGGTGTGTAAAATGTAATCGTTCCCTAGACAGCATTCTCTCTTCCAGATGCTTTCTGGCAAAGGCAAATGTGTTCCAGGATGCTGCTAGGGAAGAACTTTACTGAAGAGGAGACTTACTGTTAGCAGATGCAAGTTAAATTCACCATTTGTGAGACCATGTGTGAGCAAATTTCTTATGTTTGGAGAGATTACATCAGTGAATGTAGGCTTGACCCAGTTTTTCTTTTCTTTCTTTCTATCTGCTTCTGATGGAGATTTGAAAGAATCAATCTGGGACTCTTGGGGATTGATCTTAGGAGTAGGCTGGCACAGTAGGTCTCATAGGAAGAATTCTTTAGGATGACCACCATTTTTGAGAAAAGGAGCTGTGTTTTGTTTCCCCACAGTCAAGAGACCTCTGGGGCAGACCCTATGTGTTGGCATGCAGGGACAAGCAACGTGGAAGGAAGATGATGTTTTTATGGTGATTCGTAGACTGCAAATGTTCATATCTTCCCTTCCTCAAATTTATTTATGTATGTATGCATGTATGTATTTTTCCTTCCAGTTTTATTGAGATATAACCAACACACAACACTATATAAGTTTAAGGTATACAGCAAAATGATTTGACCTACATACATCATTAAACAACTACTGCAATTGGTTTAGTGAACTTGCATCATCTCAGATAAGACAGAATAAAATACAAAGAAAAAAGATTTTCTTCCTTGTGATGAGAACACTTAGGATTTACTATGTTAACAACTTTCATATATAAGGTAGGGTATATCTTAATCATGTTGCACAATACATCCCTGGTACATATTTATCTTGTAACTGGAAGTTTGTACATTTTGACCTCTTTCATTCATTTCTCCTCCCGACTCCCTACCTCTGGTACCTCGATATCTCTCTCAAAGTTATTGATGATTATGGGAAGCCAAAGTCAGTGTTAGGCTCTGTGTTCATTCATTTCTTCTTCTCTGTTTCTTTGAATTTTTATAGGCAGATGAAATTATATGCCTAATCTTCATAATATTTACCTATTCTTTTTTTATTATTAAAAATGTATACCCAATTGCCCTTCTAACAGAGTATATAAAAGAGCAATCATGAGGAAGAAAGACAACAACTAAAAACACCAGCCTTTTAAAGTTATGTGGACAAAATGTATATTCCATTCAAGCATTTTAAGGTTAAGATTTTTCTACTTAATGTTCACTTTTCATTAGGCAAATTGCTCTTAGAAACAAGAACCATTTGGGAAACCAAACTTGATTTTACCTCCTACTAAATGATTTTCTCAGCCTTCAAGAATCTCTGCAACCCTCAGCCCCCATCCTCTTCAGCTTCTCTTAATGCTGCTTCTTGGAAATGGAAAAAACATAACACCAAGTGTTCATTTTTTCTGAAAATATATCTTTCTCATTTTAACTGCAAATCAGTTTTTGAAGGCCTGGAAGTTGCTGCATCAGCAATCAAAGAATCTGGAGTGTTAGAAAAACATTTTGTGAAGTACAGGACCAAGTAAAGTGAACACTCAGCAAGCACACCCCTGCCTTTCTGTGTCACAGTTTACCAGTGTATTATGCACAAATGTGATCCATGTGATTTTCCTAAAGTCTGTTTATATCTGCAGCAGAACCACTGACATTCAGAGATGGGTTGTGCTACCTATTTTAGGCATAGGAAAGAACTAATACATTTGCTTTGGAAAATGCATGGAAAAGCTACGTATTGTAGTCAACATCTGTAAAATCTGTTCAACAGTGGCTTTTATTGTGATTGAATGATTATGAAGCCAGCTCTTCATTAGTTTCAAAAACATGCACACTTGATGGGGTAGTTCTAGCCCCTCTTAATCATCGTCTTAGGATATGACTGTTCAAGTGATTTGACTGTGGGCAAAGGTAATTTTAGAATTTTTGGTCATATTGACATTTTTATTTAAACAGCTGGTAAAGACAAACAAATGAAAACAGTATTGGGGAGTCAGCAGTGGCTAAGAAGATATGGAAACACTTACTCTCCAGCTCTTTCATTTTTAGCCTGCTACTTTTCAGGTGATTGTTTCCTATGTATGACATTAATTCCAAAATTTGGGCTTACCAAGAATATTTTGAGCATCTTCTTATGAGAAGTACCTGGTGAAAAATGAAAAACAATGAACTGGAGACATCCAGTGACATAATACTTGTAAAATGAGGACAAAACTTGCATAATTGAATTAGAAATTATATATCTTTAAAGACAGGGCACAGTAAAAAAGTCACAGCAAATGTTAGACTCATATGTACAACTCTTTTCAGCATTTCTACTTGTATATTTCACAAAGCACTCAAATTCAGAGTGGACAAAACTGAATAAATCACCACTTCCCTTAAATGTTGTCCTTCATCAGTGTGTTGTATATATATCCAATTATACAAGCAAGAAACCTGGCAGTCATCCTTGACTCTTTTCTATCATACCCCACAACTAATTAATCATAAAATTCTTATCAAAATATTATACAAACAGTAACAGATTAATGGTTGCCAGGAAATGAGAAGAGGTGGAAGTGGGAAGGAATGATGGAAGTAGATGAGGCTACATAAAAGGGCAACATAAGGGATCCTCGTAGTGATGGAAATGTTGGGTATCTTGACTCTATTAATATCAACATCCTAGTGGTGATATTGTATTACAGTTTAACAACATGTTACCACTGAGGAAAACTGGGTTAAGTACACATGGAATTTTTCTCTGCTTTTCTTTCAATTGCATGTGAATACATAATTATCTGAAAATAAAAAGTTTGACTAAAAAAATAAGCAGACACAAACTAGTATATATAGGATGGATAAAGTGCAAGGCCCTACTATATAGCATAGGGAACTATATTCAATATCCTCTTCTTCTTAGATACAATTCTAGGGTAGATGCCCTTGTAATGCACTCTCTAAACACCCCTAGAGTATTGATCAAAGTTGTAATTATTTTAGAAGTAGTTCTAACTGGTTTTCTTACAAGAGTATATATAAGTACCAGGAAGGCCAGTACCATTTTTTTTTTCGTTTTCACTGTCATATTCCCAAGTGCCTATCTAACATCATGTATATAGAAAATTGCTTAATATATATTTTTATTGCATGAATGTTGAGTGTTTTACAGTGAGGTTACATCATTTAACTTACCTCAGATTTTGTATTTTGACAAATCCCACATTTTTTATTTAATTGCAGTATCTCATTGGTCAATCATATATAGCTGACCGAAAGCATATGATCCAAGTGTATCTATTTGAAAAACACAGATAAATCGATTTTCTAGGTAATTTTCAAGGTTTTACCTTAATGTCCTTTAAAGACAGGAGAGATATGGTAACTAAATCAGGGGGCAATTTCTATTTTCTTCCTTCCCTTCAAGATATAGGATATACACATATGAAAAAGCCCCAAAAGTTATGAAAGGCAGTTGTTTCCATGGCCTCCCATTGAGTATGAATTTATCATCCCTAGATCACTCAGATGATATACATATGATTCAGATCACTGAGTCATATATATTGATGCTAGTATGTGAATTTCCTCAGACTTCCACTGAAAATTCTGTGTGCATCCACATATCATCATTGGGCCACATTTTTTTTTTTAATTCTCCCATTGTACAGCAAGGGGGTCAGGTTATCCTTACATGTATACATTACAATTACATTTTTCCCCCAGCCTTTCTTCTGTTGCAACATGAGTATCTAGACAAAGTTCTCAATGCTATTCAGCAGGATCTCCTTGTAAATCTATCCTAAATTGTGTCTGATAAGCCCAAGCTCCTGATCCCTCCCACTCCCTCCCCCTCCCCCTCCCCCTCCCATCAGGCAGCCACAAGTCTCTTCTCCAAGTCCATGATTTTCTTTTCTGAGGAGATGTTCATTTGTGCTGGATATTAGATTCCAGTTATAAGTGATATCATATGGTATTTGTCTTTGTCTTTCTGGCTCATTTCACTCAGGATGAGATTCTCTAGTTCCATCCATGTGGCTGCAAATGGCATTATGTCATTCTTTTTGATGGCTGAGTAGTATTCCATTGTGTATATATACCACCTCTTCCGAATCCAATCCTCTGTTGATGGACATTTGGGTTGTTTCCAGGTCCTGGCTATTGTGAATAGTGCTGCAATGAACATGCGAGTGCATGTGTCTCTTTTAAGTAGAGTTTTGTCCAGATAGATGCCCAAGAGTGGGATTGTGGGGTCATATGGAAGTTCTATGGATAGATTTCTAAGGTATCTCCAAACTGTTCTCCATAGTGGCTGTACCAGTTTACATTCCCACCAACAGTGCAAGAGGGTTCCCTTTTCTCCACAGCCCCTCCAGCACTTGTTATTTGTGGATTTATTAATGAGGGCCATTCTGACTTGTGTGAGGTGATATCTCATGGTAGTTTTGATTTGCATTTCTCTTATAACCAGCGATGTTGAGCATTTTTTCATGTGTTTGTTGGCCATCTGTATATCTTCTTTGGAGAAATGTCTATTCAGGTCTTTTGCCCATTTTTCCATTGATTGATTGGCTTTTTTGCTGTTGGGTTGTATAAGTTGTTTATATATTCTAGAGATTAAGCCCTTGTTGGTTGCATCATTTTGAAACTATGTTCTCCCATTCTGTAAGTTGTCTTTTTGTTTTCTTTTGGGTTCTTTTGGGTTTCTTTTGGGTTTCCTTTGCTGTGCAAAAGCTTTTCAGTTTGATGAGGTCCCATGGGTTTATTTTTGCTCTAATTTCTATTGCTTTGGGAGACTGACCTGAGAAAATATTCATGAGGTTGATGTCCGAGAGTGTTTTGCCTATGTTTTCTTCTAGGATTTGGATGGTGTCCTGTGGTATATTTAAGTCTTTCAGCCATTTGGAGTTTATTTTTGTGAATGGTGTGAGGGTGTGTTCGAGTTTCATTGCTTTGCATGCAGCTGTCCAGGTTTCCTAGCAATGCTTGCTGAATAGACTTTCTTTTTCCCATTTTATGTTCTTGCCTCCCTTTCCAAAGCTTAAATGACCATAGGTGTCAGGGTTTATTTCCGGGTTCTCTCTTGTGTTCCATTGGTCTGTCTGTCTGTTTTGGTACCAGTACCACACCGTTTTGATGACTGTGGCTTTGTAGTATTTCTTGAAGTCTGGGAGAGTGATGCCTCCTGCTTGGTTTTTGTTTCTCAGGATTGCTTTGGCGATTCTGGGTCTTTTGTGGTTCCATCTAAATGTTTGGATTGTTTGTTCTACTTCTGTGAAAAATGTGATGGGTAATTTGATAGGGATTGCATTGAATCTGTAGATTGCTTTGGGTAGGATGGCCGTTTTTACAATATTGATTTTCCCAATCCAGGAACATGGAATATCTTTCCATTTCTTTACATCTTCTTTGATTTCTTTGATTAAAGTTTTATAGTTCTCGGCATATAGGTCCTTTCCCTCCTTGGTCAGGTGTATTCCGAGGTATTTGATTTTGTGAGGTGCAATTTTATGGGCCACATTTTTAATTCATTTTTTAGTAGTATGCTTTAGACCTTGGATCCAACTGTGAAATTTACTCTTTTTGGCCATGACAACAGCATGTGGAAGTTCCCAAGTCAAGAATCAAACCCTCACCACAGTAGCAACCTAAGCTGCAGCAGTGACTATACTGGATCCTTAATCTGTTGGAGCACTGGGGAATTCCCAAATGTAAAATTTATAGTTGATCATTTTACCTCTCTTGTCAGGGCCCTATTTTCTTTTGTCATTCCCATAGCCAATTTCCATCAATGTATCATTCCTATGCTATAGTTCTATCTATATATTTATGTCCTAACCGATTTTTAAAAAGTTATCTCTTCCAATGGAATTTACTTTTCAGATACAACTCTTTTGGACTTAAAGTCTTCAAAATATAAAGAAATAAAATTATAATGGTGAATGATTGCCATTAAAGTTGATTTTTTGAGTTGGGTATCTAATCTGATAAAACTTACTTGCAGAGTTCTTTTAAAATAGCAAGAAGTAGAAATTAATACACCAGAAATAGTTGATGCTGGTGCCTCAAAGCAAACTCATTGATGGCAATATTTTATCTTGATTTTATATACTCTGCAAATCTATTTTCTTGATTATTCTTTTCAAGTCTTCCAAATATATTTTATATGTAATATTCATTTTTACCAATTGTTGATGTTTACATTATACAAACATATATAATATTTGTTTAGATAAATCTGCATAATGTTGTTAAGTGTTCATTATCACTCCTCAATATAACTTCTTATTATCAAGATTTATTGTTTCCTTTCTTCATAAATGATAGAACAGCTTAAGTTAACATTCAAGAAGAAAACTTAGAGAATATATATCTCAATTCCTTGCATATCTGAAAATATCTTTATGGATATGACAAAGAACCAATAATTAGAAGTCTCGAAATAAAAATAATATATACTCATCAATTTGAGAATTTTAATAAATGGGATAACTTTACCTTTTAAAGAGTTAAAGAGATAAAATAACAAATTTCAAGTTACACTAAAGAATCCACTGAGAAACACACAGTCACTGGCGCTCACGTTTTTTTGGCCAAAATAAGTCATAAATCCATCCCTAACTTAATGGAAAGCAGGCAAATGCAATCCTACCATAAGACCAAAAAGACTGGGAAACAGCTATTTGCAAATATAATAATCATCATCATGTATGAGAGACAGAGAGAGAGATCATATAAAACAAACAAACATACTAAAAGAAAACATATTTCCCTGGTGGCCTAGTAGCTAAGGACTCAGCATTGTCTACACTGTTGTGCCTTGAGTCTGATCCCTGGCCCAGGAACATCTACATGATGTGAGCTTGGCAAAAAAAAAAAAAAAAAACTAAAAATGTAATTTAAAAAAGAAGCACATTGCTTAAGATTTATCCTGGTAGAACATTCAAACAAGTGATGCCATAAACTTCTATAGGGTTAGTATTTACTTGCCAA
Source organism: Phacochoerus africanus (assembly GCF_016906955.1). Taxonomy (NCBI): domain Eukaryota; kingdom Metazoa; phylum Chordata; class Mammalia; order Artiodactyla; family Suidae; genus Phacochoerus; species Phacochoerus africanus. The sequence goes on along the minus strand of NC_062560.1, from coordinate 84,429,711 downwards.
AGAATAAAACCAGCCTCTATACACCCTTCTCTATAACACTAAATATTATAAAACAGAACATCCATCAGAATAATAATTACTTAAATATATCCATTGGATTAATTTGTAACATTTTGTTTTGTGCTTTCCATTTGTCCCACATTCCCTGTTTCTTTTTTCCTCCTCATTTTCTTCTTTTAGATTTATTTTTTATCCTTCCATTTTTTCCTCCTCCTCATCTTGAAATGTTTATTCTATTTTTCAGTGTTTATCCTAGAGTTTTTAATTAAACCTTTAATTTTAAGATAATTATAAGAATTAATACAAAGATCATAAGAAAAAAATAGAAAGATATACCATATTCACTTTACCAATTTCCCCCAATGGTGGTATCTTGAAAAACTATAATACAATCCCCAAATCAAGATTCTGATAATGATACAGTCAAGATGTAGAGCAATTCATCACAATAATTACTCCTCTTGCCCTCTTATGGCCACATCCACCTCCTTTCCCACTTGCCTCTAGCCCTGGCAATGATCTAGCTGTTACCTATGTCTATAGCCTTATCATTTCAAGAATGTTATATACATGGAATTACAGTATGTGACCTTGTAACTAATGATGTTGAGAAATTTTTTTATTAAGAGACTTTACTTTTGTAGAGCAGTTTTAGATTCATAACAAAATTGAGTAGAAGATAAAGGAACTTAGCATGTATACCTGCCTCTACACGTACATAGCCTCATCCTCTCTCAGCATCCTCAATTAGAGTGGTATATTTATTATAATTTATGAACCTACATTGACACATCATTATTACCCAAAATCCAGAGTTTACATTAGTATTCACTCTTGGTGCTGTATGTTTTGTGGCTTTAGACAAATGTGTAGTGATATGTATCCACCACTATGATGTTATATATACAGAGTAGCTTCATTGCCCTAAAAATCCTTTGTGCTCTACCTATTTATCCCTTTACCCACTGCAATCCCTGGCAACCTCTGATCTTTTTACTGTCTTCATAGTTTTGCCTTTTCCAGAATGTCATAAAGTTGGAATCATCCAGTGTATATCTTTTTCAGATTGGCTTCTTTCACTAAGTAATATGCATTTAAATTTCCCCCATGTCTATATAGCCAGACAAAACTTTCCTTGAAAAAGACACATGCACCCATATGTGCATTTCATCACTAGTCACAATAGCCAAGACATGGAAACAACCTAAATGTCCATCAACAGATGAATAGATTAAGAATATATGGTATATATACACAATGGAATACTACTCAGCCATAAAAAAGAACAAAATAATGTAATTTGCAGCAACATGGGTGGAACTAGAGCCTCTCATACTAAGTGAAGTAAGTCAGAAAGAGAAAGACAAATACCATATGATATCACTTATATCTGGAATCTAGCATATGGCACAAATGAACCTTTCCACAGAGAAGAAACTCATGGACTTGGAGAACAGACTTGTGGTTGCCAAGGCGAAGAGGGAGGGAGTGGGATGGACTGGGAATTTGGGGTTAATAGATGCAAATTATTGCCTTCAGAGTGGATAAGCAATGAGATCCTGCTGTAAAGCACTGGAAACTATATGTAGTCAATTATGATGGAACATGATGGAGGATAATGTGAGAAAAAGAATGTGTGTATGTATGTGTGACTGGGCTAACTTGCTGTACAGTAGAAAATTGACAGAGCACTGTAAATCAACTATGATGGAAAAAATAAAAATCATTTAAAAAATAAAAAATAAATTTTCCCCATGTCTTTTCATTGCTTGATAGCTCATTTCTTTTTAATGCTAAATAATATTCCACTGTCTGGATGTACCACAGTTTATTTATCCATTCACTTACTGAGGGATATTGTGCTTGCTTCCAAATTTTGGTAATTATGATAAACATCTGTGTGCCAGTTTTGTGTGGACATAGTTTTCAACTCCTTTGAGTAAATACCAAGGAGTGTGATTGTTGTACTGTATGGTAAGTGTATGTTTAGTTTCATAAGAAAGTGTCAAACTCTTCCAAAGGGGCCGTAATGTTTTGCATTTCCACCAGCAAAGAATGAGAATTCCTGTTGCTCCAAATCTTCATCAGCACTTGGTGTTGTCAGTGTTCTGGATTTTGGCTATTATAATACATGTGCAGTAGTATTTCACTGTTCTTTTAATTTATACTTCTCTGATGTAGAATGTTTTTTATATGCTTATTTGCCATCAGATATTCTTCTTTGGTAAGATGTCTGTTCATGTCTTTTGCTATTTTCATGTTGAATTGTTTGTTTTTTTATTGTTAAGTGTTAAGAGTTTTTTAATACATTCTTGATAATTGACCTTTATCAGAAATGTGGTTTGGAAATACTTGCTCCCATTCTGTAACTTGTCTTTATGTGTTCCTAAAGACTTATTTTGCAGAGCAAACATCCTTTTTTTATTTTGATGAAATCCAATTTATTGATCATTTTTATGGATTCTACTTTTGATGTCGTCTAAGAATTTTAGTTTCATCCTGGATCCTGAGGATTTTCTGCTATGATTTTTCTAAAAGTTTTATAGTTTGACATTTTACATATAAGTTTGTGATCAATTTTGTGTTTTGCAAAAGGTATGAAGTTTAGGTTGAGGTTCATCTTTCTGTCTATGGATGTCAGATTGCTCTGGCACAATTGATCAGAAAGGCCATCCTTCCTCCATGTCATTGCTTTCACCTTTGTTAAAAATCAGGCAGGCATTTTTGTGTGGTTCTGTTTCTGGTTCTCTATTCTGATTCAAGGATCTCTGTGGCTATCTTTTTGCCAACAATGCAGAGTCTTGATTATTACACATACACACACACACATATATATAGAGTATATAGATTACTATACATATATATTACTCTCTCTATATATATATATATATATATGCACACACACAAATCAAGAACATGCAGTGTCAGAAGATATATATGAAATATATATACATATAAATTGCTCTGAAGTCTGCTTTATCAGTAAAATAGACATTCATGCTTTCTTTTGATTAATTTTACATGGTGTATCTTTTTCCATCCTTTTAAATTCAACCTAGCAGCATCATATTTGAGGTGAGTTTCATACACAGTTGACCCTTGAACAATTTGAAGTTTAGGGGCACCAATCCATCCATGCAGTCAAAAATCTACATATATCTTTTTTGTCTCTTTTTCTAAATATGTTTGTTTGTTTTTGTTTTTTAGGGCTGTGCCCACAGCATATAGAGGTTCCTAGGCTAGGGGTAAATTTGGAGCTACAGCTGCCAGCCTATGCCACAGCCACAGCAACATGGGATCCAAGCCACATCTGCGACCTACACCACAGCTCATGGCAATGCCAGATCCTTAACCCACTGAGCGAGCAAGGCCAGGGATCATACCCGCATCCTCATGGATCTTAGTTGGGTTTGTTAGCCACTGAAGCACAAAGGAAACTCCTAAATATGGTTTTTTTTTAATTTTTATTAAAGAACAGTTGATTTACAATTGTGTACCAATTTCTGCTGTATAGAAAAAATGACAATTATATATATATATACACACATACATATATTCTTTTATATATTCTTTTCCATCACAGTTTATCCCAGGAGACTGGATATAGTTTCCTGTGCTATATAGTAGGATGTTGTTGTTTATCCATTCTAAATATAATAGTTTGCATCTACCAACTCCCAATTCTCAGTCCATCCCACTTCTTCCCCTCTCTCCCTTGGCAATCACAAATTTGTTCTCTATGTCTGTGAATCTGTTTCTGTTCCATAGATAGCTTCACTTGTGCCATGTTTTACATTTCACGTATAAGTGATATGTGATATTTGTCTTTCTGACTTACTTCACTTAGTATGATAATCTTTACATCCATCCATGTTGTTTCTAATGGCATTTAAAAATCTATATACAGGAGTTCCCATTGTGGCTCAAGGGTAAAGAACCCAACTATTATCCATGAGGACACAGTTTTGATCCCTGGCCTTGCTAAGTAGGTTAAGGATCCGGCATTGCCATGAGCTGTTGTGTACATCACAGACACCCTTGGATCCCACGTTGCTGTGGCTGTGGTGTAGGCTGTCAGCTACAGCTCTGATTTGACCCCTAGCCTGGGAACTTCCATATGCCACAGGAGCAGGCCTAAAAAGACAAACAAAAACAAAGACAAAACAAAATGAACTGCATATAACTTTAGAGTCTGCACTCTGATGTTCTGCATCCATGGATTTGGTGAACTGCAGATCATGTAGTATAAAATATTGAAAACTATTGAGTATAGGTGGATTTGTGCAGTTCAAACATGTGTTGTTCAAGAGTCAACTGTAGTCATCATATTGTTGTATCATGTTTTTTTTTAAATCACCTTTGCCAATCTCTATTTTCCTTGCTGTATTTAAACCACTTATATTTGAGATAATTATTGATGTGTTAGGACTTAACTCTGCCATTTTATTGTTTTACGTTTGCCTCTATTGTTTCTTTTTTCTTACCTTCCTTTGGGTTATTTAAACATTTTCTTTAGGATTCTATTTTAACTTATTTATAGTTTTTTTGAGTATAACATTTTGTATCCTTTCTCAGTTATGATGATATAATTATCATATATATATCATATATAAGGCCAGTTCCCTACCAGGGTACATTACGATGAAGGACGTGGAAGTGGAGGGCAAACCTACACCATTTTTTTGCTGCAGGGTGGGCAGAAGAAGTTCATCTACCCCTTAGACCCTACCACACCAGGGGAAAGGAGTATGGGGAAGAAAAGTGCCAACTAGCTACACTCCTCATAACCTACAATGACTTGATGCCCTATTGGGTGGATACTTAACTTCCCACAGAGCCCCTTGACATCAGAGCAAGGGAATAGCAAAATGTCACCAAGCCAGTCTCCCATCATTGGACCACTGTTTTGGTGTAGGGTGGAACTGGAAGCTCGTATTACCATTGGGTCCTAATAACGACTGCGGGGGTGGGGGGCAGCAGGTGGCATGTAATTAGCCCTGTTTTACATCACCTCCTTCAGTCTTGTTACTGATGGATAGGTGTGGTGGTTCAGTTTGACAATGGACCTTACTGACCTCTGGTGTTGGTGGATGTGGAGTGCCTACTAGCACCAACTTGCACCACTTTGTTTGGTTTCATGACTGCTGGGTAGCACTGGAGACACAGCTTATCATTAGAGCACATGGACATTACTATCTGATTCTCCTAAGAAGGAACAGAAGATCATTCCTCTGTTCAACCTGCCAAAGACAACTGTCGAGATGCCAATACTTCCTGTCTCCATGAACAATGTAGAGAAGATTAGCTGCTTGCTAGGCTCCACCAACACTTCCCAGAAGGGGAATCAAAGCATGTTATCTATTCCAGCAGGGCTGAAGGATGGGATGAAGATCAGCTTCTCACTTGGCCCTGCAGAAGCTACAGTAGGGGTGGGGGATGGGTTGGTTTCTACTGGTATTTTATTGGAGTAGGGTGGTGTTATGAACAGAATTATGTCCCCCTGCCCCTCCAAATTCATGTGCTGAAGCTCTAACCATCAATGTGACTGTATTTGGAGATAGAGCCTTCCAGGAGGTAATTAATAGTTAGGTCATAAGGATGAGGGCTTCTGATAGAACTGATGTCTTTACAAGAAGACTAAGAGAAACCAGAGAGCTTTCTCTCTCTCTGCACTTGTGCACAGTGGAAAGGCCATGTGAGTATATAGCCAGAAGGCAGCTGCCAAACTAGGAGGAGAGGCCTCACCAGAAACAAATCCTGACCCATGATCTTGGACTTCTAGCCTCTAGACTGAGAAAAAATAAATTTCTCTTGTTTAAGCCACCCAGTCTGTGGTATCTTGTTATGGTAGGGTGTTCTTTATATCTCAATTAGATCCTGTTCATTGGTTATATCGTTCAGCTCTATATACTTGTTAATTTTTTGTCTGATAGTTCTAATTAAGATGTTGAAGTCCCCAACTATTATTATAGATTTGCCTTTTTCTGCTTTTAGTGCTATCAGTTTTTGTTTCATATGTTATGGCAGACCAGGGCAGATTTTCATAGGTGGTTACTGCCAAAATGTTTCTCAGCTGTTAGGTCACCATTTCCTAGTCCTTTGTTTACACAGAGTATATTTTTCTTGGAGCTTTTCTTTTTTGTGCCTGCTGGTACTTATGGGTTGGGAGCTTCTGTAGACCCTGTCTGGTATATATGACAAATAATAAGGAAACTCAGAGAATTCATCATCATATCCTTCCTCACGTTCTGAGGTCCCTAGGCAACTTGTCTTCTTTCCATCTGTCAGGGATTTCCTGTTTGTTGTGTTATGTCAAATGTAATTTTAGTTATAAGAAGGAAGACCTGGAAGGAATATGGCTGGTTTATCTTAGTAGTACCTACCACTCATGTTACCAAAATCAAAAATGAATAAGTATGTTATCCTTCTCCCAAACACTGTAAGGACGTAGAAGACTTTAATTGCAATCATTTTAATTTTAGTTCTTTATTTTATTGGCTTAAAATATCAAACTTATAATCTCTGTCTTAAAATGAAAATATCTAAACTTTTCGAAGGTCTGAAATCATTGTCATTGGTTATTGCTGACTGTCACTCATCATTCATTGATTGTGTGTGTATGTGCGTGTGTGTGTAGTCAGAGAAGGACCTGTTTGATTTACACAAAAATGTTAAAAATACTCATCTCTGAGTGATGAAATTATAGATAGTTTTATACTACATTTTTATACATTTTATTATTTTCCAAGTTTCCTATAGTAAGTATGGACTATTTTTATTGTCATATAAAACCATACATCTTTTTTCTTTTGAAACTTACAATTCTCATTAGAAAGCTTGCCTTATTGAATATGTCAGATAGCCACTAAATTAAGTGAAAATGATTTTAATTAAACAAATCATTAACTTGGAGAAAAAATCTGTATATGAAAGTATGATTAATTAATTTGCTAATTTTTTCACCTGTCGTGGTCATTACCCTGGGCTTTCCTTGGTGAGGATGCCTATAATGAGCAAACATACAAAGATTTTTCTCTCCCATAATTGTGGTTAAGTCAGGACAACTAATGTCAATAAAAGAAATGTTTAATTTAAACTTTATTTGAAAAAGGAGCCCCAGGTTTTGTGTCAGCTGGTAGAGAGACCTGTAAACAGAAATGCTAGAGAGGTTGGAGGGAAGGACACAGGATATTAGTGAGAAGGTGATAAAATCTTTATGGTAGTTATTTGTAGAAAATATTAGAAACACTGCTGTGGAAAAATATAGCCAGACAGAAAAGTATCATATCTTTAGAAATCCCCAAGGGATGAGCTTCTTCTGCTTCCTTTAATATTATCTTTTGGAGTTGAACACCCTAATTAGTCCTTATCACATTTCTGTAGGGTAAGTATGGATTTGGTGTAAGTTATAGCCACAAAGGCCCCTGTATTAGTTCACCAGTCAACAGCATGTGAACCTTTGGCAGCTTCTTTGATCTTTTCTTTTCTGCTCCCCTACTAGTCAGTCCTTAGGCTTGCATGCTGAGTGGTCATCTCTGTTGCTTTCCCCCTATCTTGCTATGGCATAATATTGAATCCTAAATGTTTCTATTTTTTTTTTTTAATTTTGGAAGGATCTGTTAAAAGATAGATAGTGTCATTCCACTTCTCTTTTCCCTCACACACTAGTGTATCATTGAAAACTATTTTAGCCTTTAAAATGAATTTTGGATTGTGTCAAAGTAGCTAGACAGGGCAAATTAATCTATGAATACATGTGAAGTTCTTTATAGGGCCTGGCATTCAGTAGATGTTCAAGTATTCTCATCTGTCTTCTGGTTAAACTTCTAGAGAGAAGTAATGTCCTCTATGGTTTTTAATTTATTTTTTAATTCAACAAATGTTTTAATTCAACAAATATAATATTGTCTGCATAGTCTATATTCTGTTCATTATTTGTATGCTATTTTCTTTATTCATAGGCTATTTTCTTTATTATATTTTATGCTATTTTTATGAACATTAGACTAGATGTGTCATTACCCATAATGTAGAACAATGATGATAGCAGACATATATCTATTGTGCATAAAACAAAGCAGTGTGGTATAGGATAATGAACACTTGTCTTTGAAGACCTGTGTTATTATCTGGCCTGCTCCACTCACTTTATAGCTGAATGACCATAAATCAATCACTACTCCTTTTGAATTTAAGTTAGCTCATGTACAAAAACAGAATCAATGATTCAGACATTGGCTGTCTTGTGGGATTGTTACACATAACAATTTACAAAACATTTTAAAAAAGTGTGCCAATATTTTAGAGTGCTATACAAATGTGTTATGTATGTAGATATATTAGCTACTCACTTATTTTTAAAGCTTTCAATTTATGCTGAGGTCAAAGTTCTTTGTAAACATTTCAAATGGTATTTATAGTGTACAATAAGTGTAAATGATTACATTTTTAATAAGAACTTTAGTCAGAGAAATGAAGCAGGAGAAATTGAGAAGAGAATTTCAGTCTCCTTCTCAATCTTATATTTTCATAATAGACCATATTTTCCTCTTCACCTGTTTCTGAAAACTAAACATCAATGAAAATGTCTTAATGAATAATGAAAGGAAAATAACAAGTTATAGATGTTCAGCTGTAGAGTTTGTGAAACTGTACTAACCTCACTGTTAGGCAAGCACATTTTGTCCAATAGTGTACATATCAGTTCAGAGTTCATCGATGGGGAAGTAAAATTTTAAAATGGGGTTAAATATATAGTATACTACAGAATCTTGTACCCTTCTCAGACACTAGTATGCAGTGTCTGTATGTAAATTCAACTGGCAAACAATTTACATAAGCTTATTTTAATCTGAAACTCTAGAAAACCCACTATAGTTGAATTACTTATTAAAATAATTAAAATATCTGTTATCATAAATGATACAAAGTAATGAAGAGGTCAAACAAATCTCATCTGGTAGTTGTTTCTTTGAGACTAAATCCACATACCCCAAAGCTGATCAGTGAAGCAACAACCAAGAGAACGTCTGTGCTTTGTGGATATTCTAGCCACACTATTCTCTTTTAGATTTAATCTCATTGGCAAAACACAATACAGTAGCTGCTTTAGTCACAATGAATTTTGGTTATGTCACTTTGAATCACACTCTAATTGTCACAGAAAATGAAGACAATGATAAAAAAAAAGCCTGCATTCATTTCAAATATATTCATGAGCCATAGACCTCACACATTGTTTTCCTGAGCATCTCCCTGAAGATGTCAAGCTTTTTCAAATCTAGCCATCTATTTTGTCAATAAGCCTGCCTAGGAGATGAGATGATTTTGATTCAAATTCAGTATCAAAATATCAAGCCCAACACAATAATCTCAAACATTACTTCTGCATTACCTCTAACTCAATATGCAGAAAACACTTACCCTCTGACATTTCAAAGTAATAAATCAGCACCATCTGTCCCTGGGCTCTGCTTCTTCACTCCCTCCTTACACTCTGTTCAAGGGCATTCATCATGTTCCTTCCATTAGAGCACACCATAAAGATGTGTTGTTCTGACACCTGTATATCAGCCAAAGTTTCCCTCCAGGGATGCCAAAATACCTTATCATATTGTCATGAACACCAGCCCCACCCCACCCCCCACTTTTTTTCCCCATTTAAAAGCTCTATGGCTCTCTGGAGAAAAATGGATGCACATAAATTTATCATTATCGGTTGCATTTTGTTTGAGAAGAACCCAATGTCATTTATGTTACAGCTTGATCTTAGAGTGATTTCCAACATCAGATAGTGAGGGTGAGAATGGAGAAATATAATCCTGTCTTCAAATGTGACAACTTCCCAAATTGTAATTAATTTGACATCTTCTGGACATAGAGTATATATATATGGTAGATTAGTTTTATTCCTTGCAGAAAAAAAGGGTATTATGATACACAGCTTTAACAATTATGACTTCACTAATCATAAATGACCTTGAAAATCCTTGCTATGTGGTAATTTACATTTTATAACCATGTTCTGTAACTCCGCTTTAGAGCAGGGAGTTAAATTAGCATGCAGCCTTATATTTCTGTACTCATCATTCCATCTGTCATAACACTTCAGAGGTGAGACAAACTTTATTCCTCTGAGAAAATGCTTCCTCCCAAGATGTGAGACAATTGAAGAGAGTAAGTAAATGGGGCTAAAAGTGATGGTATACATGGTTTTGAGGATTCCCTTATCATACTTTCAGATGGGAATATTAGAGATGATTTTATAGAAGGAACAGATGCAAATAGTTAAGAACCTTCACTTGTTATCCCATATTTAACTCTTCCCCAAGTTCTGTTTTATGGGAAGAAACAATATCAGAGAAGATGATCAGTTGAGTAACTTCTAAACCTTATACTCTGCATCTGGAAAAAATAAAGTTAGGTATTTCTAAGACATCTAATAGTTATGGCAGTCTATCCCTCTTTCAGGATCTGCCATACCTCTGACTCCAGAGTACTACAGAGATTGTTGTGAGTGTGTGTGTGTGTGCACATTGGAAAGGTGGTTAGGCTGGGAAAGGGATGGGTACATGAGACTCCTGAATCGTAATTTTTGTTTTCTTCTAACTTTGATGTTTTAGCTCACACATTGCACATTAGTATCCCCATTCACTGGATTTACTGCCTAGAATGCAAGTTTCCCAGTGCCCAAGTCTCTTGCCAGTGAACTTGCTGCCTTGTAAGCGCTTATACAATGCCTAAAGAAGAATTTCTTCAATGTCAACTCTGCCTGATTTTCCATTATTTAGTTGTCCTTTGCTTTCCATGCTGGCCTGATTTCCATATTTCATATCTTCCTTTAGATTTATAATCTGATGTGCTCAATCATGGATTTGAAGTAACCAAACTATAATATTATTGTGTTATCTGGAATTTTTTCATCTGTCTTGCAGTTTTACCTCAACTTTTCCCAGTATGTGCTTCTCTTAACTACAGTCTGATTCCCAGCTTTGACAAAGTTAGTGGTCAAGTGCACATTCTTATCATAACATTGATTGGTGTACGTATGAGTGTGTTGTTAAAGAGAAAAAAAAACCCTCTCTTCTTAATGTCTACCCCTTTTTTATCTTCTTTATAATATTATCCTAAAAGATCTGGTTTTTAGGAATGATTCTTTTTGGGTTGTTGGAACTAGAGAGACCTATGAACCACTTCTTCAATGCTTGGTAGATTGTGGCATTAGATACACAAAAGAGCAAATAAGGTAAAAAAGAAGAAAAACTACAGGCCAATATTTTTAAAAACCCACAAATAGAAGATGAAATATTTCATTTTTTTCTTAATATATTTGTAAAATATTCTGAGGGCTAAAACATAGTTAACATCAGGTTAAAATTTTTTTCTTGATTGGGTTACTTTTGGACCAGTATAGAAGGATGAATGAATTCTTAACAAATCATTTTACTTTTACAAGTTAGATTTAAAATATAGAGTTTACATTTAAGTTGTAAAATTAAAAAAAATGTATCAGGCAACTTAGAGAAGTATATAGCACTTATATTGCAAGTCACTTAATATGCCCATTTAGTTTATATGAGTATCTATAATGTCTATTCAATGCAAGGGCAGGTTTTAATTGAGATGTGATAAAAAATGTTTTTGAAAGAACATGAATTCCATAGATGAAAATATGTTTAATCAAAATAACACCATTAGTTTCCACCTAGAAACATTGTCTTTTCTTGTGATTATATCCTTCTGGAAAAGAAATGATAAAATTGAGAATTGTGAGCAAAATTACAAAACACAAAATGTTGTAAATAATACATGCATTCTTTTTCTTTAGGGGTTTACACAACTATTTTGTCTCATTATGCCTTATTGGTGTAAACCCCTGAAGCAAAACTGCATGTATTATTAAAAATGGCCACCAGAAATCCCTGGTAGACCAACATCCTCCTCGCAATTTCTTCATCACCCTTACTTAACTAACATTGACAATGGCATTTATCTTTTCCTAGTCTAGGAATGCAAGCATTGTTATCCACAATGTTTTTACTTAAACTATTATAAAAAAAACATATCTTTGTCATATTTAATATCTTTTGTGCTACCAACAAAGACTATTTTTAGATCAGAGTCTTTATAATAACCTATAAAAACAAAAAAGCAAAATCAGTTCTGTGATGCGAGAACACATCTTTTTTCCATTACACTCCACCTTTAAAAATTGATCAAGATTATAGCAAAGAAACCATTTTCCAGCTGATATTTTAGAAAATACATGCACACATCCACACATCTTCTAACTTGTTTTTTAAAGTGAGGCTGAGTTTTCTAATATACACTATATGGGTTTAGGCAATTTCCCATACCAAATTTGTGAAATGTATTGTTTTTTAATGAAAATATAAGGGTGGAGGCACCATAACAGTTCCACTATTTTTTCTATAACCAAATAAAGTGAAGTGTTTGCTTTTGAAAGTACTCTTAACTTCCCAGTGCTGTTGTCAAAAAGAAGACATATTCTCAGGCAGAATACAGGTGTTGACATTTTTGGATTTCATTTTCTTTAAATAAGCTTCTTTTTGAATAAGACTGCATTCAAAGGCTGTCTTTCAAAACAGTTCTATTTCTCTTTGAAGTGAGTTTTCTGTTCCTGCGTTTGCATTTTTAAAACTATTCTAGAAGGAAAAGATGTCACCCCAAATCAGTGACGCAACACTTACTAACTTGGAAATTTAAAGGCAACCATAGCACTCTATAATTAATGTACTGCAAAAGTTTTCTCCAAATACCCTTCAGAGTGGCATTCTGATAAATAAGTCCTTTGAAAACTCCCATCCAAGAGTAAAAGAGTGGATTAATTCTTTGAATCTTGTGAACAGAATTGGAGAAAAGAAAACACAATTTTATAAAAATAACTTTTCTGATAACAACTGATTAGATAGGCCTGACCTTTTCTTTATAAGGACAAAAAGGCATGGGATTCCTGGTATTCATTCAATTTTACAACTCTGGAACCATGCTTACATTTAAGTTTTTCTGATTCAATGTTTTCCAAATGGTGGTAGCAAATATTCTACTTTTGTTTTGTTGTTTGTCTGTTTTCTGGTGAATTGTCCTGAAAAATATGTTCTTACATACATATGTTTCAAGAGAAAACTAAGGATGTTTTAAGTGCTTTGCAGGGAAACAAAGAAAATAAATTTGCAACAATGACAAGTTTATCAACATTACCACAATGCTTTGATATTTTCTTAATTTTTGCCCATAAAGGAGTTTAGAGTATGTCATACCAAAATACACCATTATAGCATGTTGATTATTTTGAATAATAATTAAGTCAACAAATAAAAAAATGCTGGGGAGGGTGTGGAGAAAAGGGAATGCTCCTACTCTTTTGGTGGGAATGTAAATTGTAAAACCACTACGGAAAACATTATGGAGGTACCTCATAAAACTAAATATAGAACTAACATATGATCCAGCTATTCCACTCTTGGGCATATATTTGGACAAAGCTTTCCTTGAAAAAGATACATGCACCTGTACGGTCATTGCAACACAGTTCACGATAGCCAAGACGTGGAAACAACCTAAATGTCCATCAACAGATGAATGAATTAAGAAGATATGGTGTATATGTATATATACATACATATATACATACATATATATATATACACACACAGTGGAATACTACTCAGACATAAAAAAGACTGAAACAGATGGGATTAAGATGGCAGAATCGAAGGACTGGAGCTCAACTTCTCTCCTAAAAACAACAAAATTCACAACTAAAGGCTGAGCAATCTTTCAACCAAATGGACTGGAAATCTTAAAAAAGATATCCTACTCCAGAAGACGAAGAGGAGGCCACATCAAGAGGTAGGAGTGCAGGGAGCTAAGAAGATACAAGGACCCAAGGAAGGGAGCTTGCCTGAATGGTACAATTCCAAGGGCTAGCTCCTAATCAGGATAAAGGCCTGTCTGAACAGTGCAATTCTGAGGGCGGGTTCCTGAACAAGGAAATGCCTGCCTGTATGGTGCAATACTGAGGACAGGCCCTAGAAGACAATAAGGCTCACCTGCTGACCTAACAACAACAAAATGAAGGGGCTGCGTAGCAGCACAAGAATAGAAACTATTTCTTGGATATTTCAGTATTCCCAGTTATTTGCTTGTAATTTTTATTTTCCTATATTGATTTGTGACTCAATAAACTGGAACAATGATGGAACAATAAGAGTTTCACCCTGGTAGAATTCCCCCCATTCAAATAAGAAATCATATTCATTAGTTTGTTATAAGTAACAATAGGTCTTAGAGTTAGGTATTTTGGAGTACACAATAGGTCAAAAATAGATTAGGTATACATTATTCATAGTAAAAAAAATGTAATGATAATAAATCTTGTTTTTAATTTCCTGGGAAGCTTTTAAGTTTCAATAAACTGGTTGATTTAGAAATAAAAATAATTTCTTATTCTGTCCCCTTGCCATATAACTTTTAAGTTTTTACCCTAGGTTTTAATCTAAAAACAAACTTTGTTAATGTCAGATTCTTATGTCTGTGACATTTCTGTCTGTTAATGATTAACTTAATATAATAATAGGTAGTAACCACAAGATGCTTTGTACCGAATCTTGTTTTAAAATGACGTTTTTTTCCACATAATGTTTTGTATCCACTTACACATGATGTTTTGTGCCCATTAATATTGGTTTGTTAAAATTTTTTAAGAACGTAATGTATATCTATTATACCATAAAATCTGGAAACTATGATATAATCTACAACTGAACTGTATAAATACTCACCTATGCCAATAAAATTAGAATAGTTCAATGCCCTGAAAGAACTGACAAAGAGGCTGTCGCCTTGTGCATCCACTGACACCATGCATCCGCAGACACCATCCATCCCTGACACGGTATACACTCCCTGGCTGCTAGAGCTGGACTCTGGCATAGGAGGGGTGATTTTACGATATGAACAACACCATACCTCCCAGTGGGAAGCCTCACAGACTGGAAACTGGCTCAGGAGTGAGATCTCTGAGCCCCACATCAAACTCTCACGTGTGGGGATCTGGCACTGGGAGAAAGGGCCCCTGGAGCATCTGCCATTGAAGGCCAGTGGGGCTTGTGTGCAGGAGCTCCACGGGACTGGGGGAAACAGAGACCCCATTCTTAAAAGGCACACAAAGAATTTCTCATGCACTGGGTCTCAGGGCAAAGCAAAGGCTCCATAGGAATCTGGGTCAAACCTGACTGCAGTTCTTGGAGGACGTCCTGGGAAAACAGGGGCGAATGTGGCTTGTTATGAGGGAAGGACATTGGAAGCAAAGCAGTGTGCCTTTCTCCAAAGTGGCCATTTTGGGAAAAATCTGGCCCCACCTGTCAGTCAGTGCTGAGAAGCCCCAGGGCAAACAACAATCCAGGTGAGATCACAGCCCCGCCCCTCAGAAAACAGGCTGCCTAAAGACCCCTCAGGCACAGAGCTGCCTCTAATCCCATCCAGAGACTAAGCCCCACCCACCAGAGGGATTAGAATCAGCTCCACCTGCCAGGGGGCAGACATCAGCCCCTCCCATCAGGAAGCCTACAGCAAGCCCCCAGACCAACTTCAGCCACAAGGGGGGCAGACACCAGAAGTAAGAGAGGCTACAACCCTATTATCTGTAAAAAGGTCACCACACCAAAAACCGATAAAAATGAAAAGACAGAGAACTATAACTCAGGTGAGGGAGAAAGGAAATACCCCAGAAAATCAGCTAAGCGATGAGCAGATTCTCAGCCTCCAGGGAAAAGACTTTAGACTGTTGATGCTGAAGAGGATGCAAGACATTGGAAATAAACTGGAGGCAAAGATGGATAACTCACAGGAAACAATGAGCAAAGACATACAAGATATAACACTTAAACAGGAAGACATGCAAAATACAATAACTGAAATAAAAAATTCACTAGAGGCAGCTAACAGCAGACTACGGGAGGCAGAAGAACAAATAAGCGAGGTGGAGGACAGATTCGTGAAAATTATGGACGCAGAAGAGAAAAGAGAAAAAAGCTTGAAAAGAAATGAAGAGAGTCTCAGAGAACTCTGGGACAACGTTAAACGCACCAACATCCATATTATAGGGGTGCCAGAAGGAGAAGAGAGAGACAAGGGGACAGAAAACATATTCCAAGGATAATAGCCGAAAAATTCCCTAACGTGGGAAAGGAACCACTCACTCAAATCCAGCAAGCACAACGAGTACCATAGAAAATAAACCCAAGGAGGAACACCCCGAGACACATATTAATCCAACTGACCAAAATTAAAGACAAAGAGAACACCTTGAAAGCAGCTAGGGAAAAGAAACAAGAAACACACAAGGGAACCCGGGTAAGGTTATCGGCAGATTTTTTCAGCAGAAACTCTGCAGGCCAGAAGGGAGTGGCATGATATACTTCACGTGGTGAAAGGAAAAAACCTCCAACCAAGATGACTTCACCCAGCAAGGCTCTCATTCGGATTTGAAGGAGAAATCAAAACCTTCACAGATAAGCAAAAGCTGAGAGAATTCAGCAGCACTAAACCAGCCTTACAACAAATACTAAAGGAACGTCTCTAGGCAGAAAAGACAAGACAGCAACAGGAAACAAAAATTCCACAAATGACAAGGCTCACCAGCAAAGGTGTATATACAGTAAAGATATGAAATCATCCACACACAATTATGCCACCCAAATCAGAATTCATGAGAAGAGGAGGGTACAAATGCAGGACACTGGAGATGCACTTGCAATTAAGAGAACAACAACTTAAAACAATCTCCTATACATATAGACTCATATCAAAACTTCAGAATAAGTGCAAACCAAAAATCTGCAATTGATACACAAACAAAGAACAATCAACTCAAATACAACACTAAAGATAGTCACCAAACCAGAAGGGGAGAGAACAAGAGAAGATGGGAAGAAAAAAGAGCAACAAAAACAAACCCAAAGCAATTAACAAAATGGCAATAAGAACATACATATCAATAATTACCTTAAATGTTAATGGACTAAACGCCCCAACCAAAAGACACAGACTGGCCGAATGGATACAAAAACAAGACCCATATATATGCTGTCTTCAGGAGACCCACTTCACTTCTAGGGACACATACAAATTGACGGTGAGAGGATGGACGAAAACATTTCATGCAAACGGGGATCCAAAGGAAGCTGGAGCAGCAATACTCATATCAGACAAAATAGACTTTGACATGAAGAATATTTTAAGGGACAAAGAAGGTCACTACATAATGATCAAAGGATCAATCCAAGAAGAAGAGATAACAATTTTAAATATCTACGCACCCAACATAGGTTCACCACAATGTATAAGGCAACAGCTAACGACCTTAAAAGGACAAAGCAACAATAACACAATAATAGTGGGGGACTTTAACACCCCACTTACAGCAATGGACAGGTCAACCAGACAGAAGATCAATAAGGAAACACAGGGCCTGAATGAAGCATTAGACCAGATGGACTTAATAGATATTCATAGGACATTCCATCCAAAAGCAACAGAATACACATTCTTCTCAAGTGCACATGGATCATTCTCTAAGATTGGTCACATCCTGAGCTACAAATCCAACCTTGGTAACTTTAAGAAAATTGAAAGCATATCAAGCATCTTTTCCAACCGCAATGCTACATGACTGGAAACCAACAAGAGGGAAAAAAAAACGCAAAAAACACAAACACGTGGGGCCTAAAAACATGCTACTAAACAACCAATGGGTCACTGAAGAAATCAAAGAGGAAATTAAAAAAGACCTAGCAGCAAATGACAAGGAAGATACTGACACTCCACAACCTATGGGATGCAGCAAAAGCCGTTCTAAGAGGAAGGTTCATAGCAATACAAGCCCACCCCAGGAAACAAGAAAAAGCTCAAATAAACAAGCTAACTTTACATCTAAAGCAGCTTGAGAGAGAAGAACAGACAAGACCTAAAGTTAGTCGAAGAAAAGAAATCATAAAAATCAGAGCACCAATCAATGAACTAGAAACAAAGAAAACCATTGCAAAGATCAATGAAATGAAAAGTTGATTCTTTGACAAGATCAACAAAATTGATGAACCCTTAGCCAGACTTTTCAAAAAAAAAAAAAAAGAGAGAGAGAGAGAGGGCTCAAATCAATAAAATTAGAAATGAAAAAGGGGAAGTCACAACAGACATCACAGAAATACAAAGGATCATAAGAGCCTACAATATGCAACTATACGCCAATAAAACGGAAAACCTAGAAGACATGGACAAATTCTTAGAAAGGAACAATCTTCCAAGACTAAACCAAGATGAAAGAGAAAAGATGAATGGACCAATCACAAGAACTGAAATTGAAACTGTGATTAAAAAACTTCCAACAAACAAAAGTCCAGGACCAGATGGCTTCACGGGTGAATTCTGTCAAACTTTTAGAGAAGAGCTAACACCTCTCCTTCTGAAACTATTCCAAACAATTGCAGAGCAAGGGATACTCCCAAACTCACTCTACGAGGCCATCATCACCCTGGTACCCAAACCAGACAAAGATACCACAAAAAGAAGAAAACTACAGGCCAATTTCACTGATGAACATCGATGCAAAAACCCTCAACAAAATACTAGCAGACCGCATCCAACAATACATTAAAAAGGATTGTACATCATGATCAAGTGGGATTTATCCCAGGGCTACTAGGGTTCCTCAGTATCCACAAATCCATCAGTGTGATACACCACATTAACAAACTGAAGAAGAAAAACCATGTGATCCTCTCAATAGACACGGGAAAAGCCTTTGACAAAATCCAACACCCATTTCTGATCAAAACCCTTCAGAAAGTGGGCATAGAGGGAACCTACCTCAACATCATTAAGGCCATATATGACAAACCCACAGCAAACATCATTCTCAATGGTGAAAAGCTGAAAGAATTCCCGCCAAGATCAGGAACAAGACAAGGATGTCTGCTCTTGCCACTACTCTTCAACATAGTTTTGGAAGGCCTAGCCATGGCAATCAGAGAAGTAAAAGAAATAAAAGGAATCCAAATGGGAAAGGAAGAAGTAAAACTATCACTATTTGCAGATGACATGATCCTATACCTAGAGAACCCTAAAGACTCTACCAGAAAACTCTTAGAGCTCATCCATGAATTTGGCCAAGTCACAGGATACAACATGAATACACAGAAATCAATGGCATTCCTATACACCCACAATGAAAGAGCAGAAAGAGAAATTAGGGAAGCAATCCCATCTACCATTGCATCCAAAAGAATAAAATACCCAGGAGTAAACCTATCTAAAGAGACAAAAGACCTGTACTCTGAAAACTATAAGACACTGATGAGAGAAATCAAAGATGACACAAACAGATGGAAAAATATACCATGCTCGTGGACTGGAAGAGTTAATGTTATCAAAATGACTATACTACCTAAGGCAATCTACAGATTCAATGCAATTCCTATCAAACTACCAAGGACATTTTTCACAGAACTCGAACAATATATTTTAAAGTTTCTTTGGAAGCACGAAAGACCCAGAAGAGCCAAAGACGTCCTGAAAAAGAAAAATGGAGCTGGAGAAATCAGGCTCCCGGACTTCAGACTATACTACAAAGCAACAATCATCAAAACCATATGGTACTGGCACAAAGGCAGACATATAGATCAGTGGAACAGGATAGAAAGCCCAGAATTCAACCCACGCACCTACAGCCAACTCATCTATGACAAAGGAGGCAAGAATATACACTGGAGAAAAGACAGCCCCTTCAATAAGTGGTGCTGGGAAAACTGGACAGCCACAGGGAAAAGAATGAAATTAGAACACTCCCTAACACCATACACAAAAATAAACTCCAAATGGATGAAAGACCTAGATATAAGGCCAGACACTCTAAAACTCTTAGAGGAAAACATAGGCCAAACACTCTCTGACATAAACGACAGCAACATCTTCTCAGATCCACCTCTTAAGAGTATTGATGGTAAAAATAGAAATAAACAAATGGGGCCTAATCAAGCTTCAAAGTTTCTGCACAGCAAAGGAAACCCCCAACAAAACGAAAAGACAACCCACAGAATGGGAGAAAAATCTTTGCCAGTGAATCAACGGACAAGGGATTAATCTCCGCAATTTATAAACACCTTCTGCAGCTCCATACCAAAAAAACAAACAACCCCATCCAAAAATGGGCAGAAGATCTAAGCAGACAGTTCTCCAAGGAAGACA
This sequence comes from Phacochoerus africanus, assembly GCF_016906955.1. Lineage (NCBI taxonomy): Eukaryota > Metazoa > Chordata > Mammalia > Artiodactyla > Suidae > Phacochoerus > Phacochoerus africanus. The sequence continues at coordinate 84,409,446 of NC_062560.1, read as the reverse complement.
TACGGATGGCCGAGAAACACATGAAAAGATGTTCAACATCACTCATTAGTAGAGAAATGCAAATCAAAACCACTGTGAGGTACCACCTTATACCAGCCTGAATGGCCATCATCCAAATGTCTACAAACAACAAGTGCTGGAGAGGGTGTGGAGAAAAAGGAACCCTAGGACACTGTTGGTGGGAATGTAAATGGGTGCAACCACTGTGGAAAACAGTATGGAGAGTCCTCAGAAAACTACACATAGAGCTCCCATTTGATCCAGCAATCCCACTCCTCGGCATCTATCCAGAGAAAACCACGACTCGCGAAGACACATGTACCCCAATGTTCATTGCAGCACTATTTGCAATAGCCAAGACATGGAAACAACCTCAGTGTCCATCGACAGAGGAGTGGATGATGAAGAAGTGGCACATGTACACAATGGAATATGTCTCAGCCATTAAAAGGAACGAAAGGCCAGCATTTTTAGCAACACGGATGGACCTAAGTGAAGTCAGTCAGACAATGAGACACCAACATCAAATGCTTTCACTGCCACGTGGAATCTGAAAAAAGGACAGACTGAACTTCTTTGCAGAGCAGATGTTGACTCACAGACATTGAAAAACTTACGGTCTCCAGAGGAGACAGTTTTGGGGGTGGGGGAATGTGCTTGTGTTATGGGATGGAAATCCTGTGAAATTGAATTGTTATGGTCATTATGCAACTACAGATGTGATAAATTCATTTGAGTAATAAAAAAAAGTGTCTTAGTAATAAAAAAAAACAAAGCTTTTAACTACTGTCATGTATATAATTCTCTAATAGAACCTGTGCAAACCTGATCATTGACTCTTACTCTCTAAAAAATGGATATGTTAATAACAAAAGAACGTGTGTAACATTTATCACTATAATCCTAATTTTCTTTAGCATTCTAAGTCATAGTCATAAATTATATTACATTGGGAAAATTTATTCAGTCAGTCAATATATATTATGTATATGCTTGATATTGTGCTGGTGTGCTGGGGATATCAAATTTATTAAGAATCATAATCCTTGTCATCACAGAGGTTACAATATAATGAGTAAAAATGAGTAAATAGATATAATTACAGCTGAGTATACTACTTGGCTCTACCGGGAGAAATAAGCAAGTCATGGGAGCACAGAAGAGCAGTACATAACCTAGACTGTGATTGGGGTCAAGGAAAGCTCTCTAGAAGAAGTGATTTGAAATTGAAATCTGAACCATGAGTAGGGTTAGCTGGGTCAGGAGCTGGTTGAGGGTACTTCAGGCAGAGGAAGAGAAGATCATGACTGAAAGCTTTGAGGTAAGAAAATGCATGTTAGCAGATGTAAAGAAAGCTTAGCATGGCTGAAAATCAAATGACAGTAGATTCAGGTAAGAAATGCAACTCAAGAAATCAGAAAGACCTTATAAATTCTACCAAGGAGCTATGGCTTTATAAGATCAATCAATGAAGAAATCATTTCAAACAAGGAAGTAGAATGATAGAATGTAGGGTTAAATAAGATGAATGTAGCTACCAAAAAAAAAAATAATGGATTAAAGAGTGTAAAACTGGAGTCAGAGAGAACAGTTAAGTTGCTTGTTTAGGAATCCCCACTGTGGTGCCATGGGTTAAAGGATCTACAGCTGTGGTGTAGATCGCAGCTGAAACTCAGATTCTTTCCCTGGCCTAGGAACTTTCACATGCTGTGGATATGGCCAAAAAAGAAAAAAAAAGATGCTTGTTTAATAATCAGGGCAAGAATGTTGGTGGCCTAAATGAGGGTAGTGATGGTGGAGATGGAAAGAAATGGATGAGATCAATAGGGAATTCAAGAGATAGATCCAGCAGGGCATGGATACTGACTACTTGATATGTTAGAAGACAAAATGGAGAAATCATATTTGACTACCAGGTTCTAACTTAATAAATTGGGTGCATGACAGTGTCATTTGTTGAGATTGAGAAACACCAAAGAGAAAAATTGAGTGTGGAGGGCAAAGAGGTCAATTTTAGACATGTTCTATATAAGGTGCTTATAAGACAGCCATGTAAATTTTTATAATAGACCATTGGATATAGATGTGCAAAGGTCAGGTAAGAGATATGGGTTGGAGATATAGATTTGAGAGTCATCAGAACATGTTAATTGCAGCAATGAGAGTGGATTATATCAACTAGTGAGAGAATATAAATTAGTAATGAAAAGGATGAAGAAAAGAATTCTATAGACCATGAATTTTTAAGTAATTAGCAGAGGAAGGGGAGCTAGGTAAAGGCTCTGAAAATTAATAAACATAGAGGTCCAAGACATTCATTGTCTTGGAAAGCAAAGAGAGAAAATTTCTCAGGAAGCACTGGTTTTAAAAAAACAAAAATATTGGAGTTCCCTGGTGGCCTAGCCATTAAGGATCTGGTGTTGTCTCTGCTGTGGCTCAGGTTTGATCCCTGGCCTGGGAACTTCCACATGCCATGGGCATGGCCAAAAAAAAAAATCATATATGCTGTTGAACAACCAAGTGAAATAAGAATTTTAATACACCTATCAGCTTTAGCAGCAAGGTTATTAGCACCTTTCAGAAGAATAGTTTCAGTGATGGGGGTATAATCCAGGTTGGCATCCATTTGTCCTTTTAGTCAACAGATATATTTTTACGGCGCACCTGATTTTAGCCTAGCACTGTGTTAGATATTGCAGGTGCAATAGTAAGCAAAAACATCATCCTCATTCTCATGGAACTTGTAGTCTAGTGAGAAAGACAGATATTAATTAAAGAGTCATGTAAATAAATACTAGGATGCTACTCTGACAAAATAAATTGTTATGAATGAGTATACAATAGAGGGGCTGTGACCTGGAAGGTTTCTCCATAGAACTGACATGAGCTAAAATGTAATGGATATGTATAAATCAACTAGGCATAGCAGAGTGAGGATACTCTGATGATTAGGGTTTTGGGTGAAGGAGAGGGCATTTGCAAAGATGGGGACAAGAAGAAACATGGCATACCCATGGCAGTCAAAGAAGTTAAGTGTCCAGGGTATAGAGAATAAGGGGAAACATGGCAAGAAATGAGTCCAAGGTGGGATTATGCAGATCATGCAGCTAAGGATTTGTTTATCTGAAAAGCTGTGCGAAGCCATTAAAAGAATTTACTTGTAAGCATCTGTTTTGGAGGAGGGAGAAGTGTGATCATATTCACAGTTAAAAAGGGGGTTCTGGTTTCTGTTAGTAAAAAACAATTGAAAGAGAGGACCCATATATGCAGGGAGAACTGTTAGGATCCAAGTCTGCAGTGGTCCAGGTGAGAGAGAGCAATGGTATGAACTAAATTAGTAGAAATGAAAAGGAGCAAATGGATTTGAGTTTATTTATAAGGTAAAATGGATAATATGTTCTGATCAATTAGATAGATATAAGCTTGAGGAAGAGGGAAGCGTCCAAAATAAAAATACAGAAACACTTACCAAGTTTCCGTTTCGAGTAAAGACAACTACAATATATTTTTGTAAAAAAAAAAATGGCTGAGAAATTGAAGAGAGAAAAGGGAGTAGCTGGGGATAGACCTGAGATTAATGAAGGAGTTTTTTCCTATTTGTGTTTTTGTTTTTTAAGATGGTAAATATGTAAGCACGCTGAAATGCTGACTAGAGAGAAGAGAGAAAGTTCATATACAAGAGAAAAAAAGAAGTAATCAAAGGCCATGTTCTCTGAAAATGCAGAAGGAAGGAGATTCTACAACTTTTAAAAAAAAAGGGAAATAATGAGTGGAGATCAGATAAGTGGTAAAGCTGGTGATGGGATGATGACATCCTATTCTGAAGGCTGCTACTTCCTCTTTGAACTCACCTGCTGAAAGTGAAACAGGATGTTGATGGTATCAACATTTGTCACCACATTATTTATATTCATGAAGTTTTAAAGGCAATACGGATGCTTACTATAGGCGATTGGTAAAATAAATTATGTGTTACACTGTTCTGCTATGTAATATCTAAAGATCATGTTGTAGAAGAGTATTTTAGGTCAAAGGGAGCTACTTACCATATGTTTCACATGAAAATAGCAGTTTACAAAAGAATATTCATGGTATACACCCAATTTAAAAAAATAAATAAATAGTGAATCTATGCAAAACAGAAAAGACTAGAAAGATATGCATTAAAATATTATATTTATTATATATATATTTAGAGATATGTACACATATTGTCTCTGTGTATGTATATATTTTGTAGTTTGTTTGTAATCTCCATGCTGTAGCTCAGTGCCTGACTCATTGTAAATGTTCCAAAATTGTTAAAATAATATGACCTAATGCTTTAATTTTATTTCAGATCAACAGCGTATTGTGTCATACATATGAAAGTTAAGAGAGTAAATCCTGAGTTCTCATCAGAAGAAAAATTTTTTCCCTTTTTTAATCTATGAGATGATTGGTGTTTAATTAAACTTATTATGGTAATCATTTCACAATATAAGTCAAATCATTGTGCTGTACACCCTAAATTTGCACAATGCTAGGACCTAGAAATTATCATACTAAGTGAAATTTGTCAGATGGCAAAAGACAAACATCATATGACATCATTTATATGTGGCATCTAAAAAAAGGAGAGAAGTGAACTTACTTGTAGAACAGAAACAGACTCACAGACTTTGAAAACAAACTTATGGTTACCAAAGGGGACAGGCTGAAGGGGGATAGATGAAGGGTTTGGGATTGGCATATACTCACTGAGGTAAATGGAATGATGGCCAACAGGTACCTGCTGTATAGCACAGAAAACTCTACCCAATATCCTGTGATAATCTATGTGGGAAAAGAATCTGAAAGAGAATGATTGTGTGTACATGTATAACTGAATTACTTTGTTGTATAGCAGAAATTATCACAACATTGTAAATCAACTAAAACTTTAACAAATGAAATATCAAGCCCCTTGGTCATCTGGGCTATCTTCATAAAAAGAAAATGTTAAAAAATTCTTACATGGCAAAGAAAAAGAATAACAATATCATTTATTCTACTTAAGTGTAGAAAATGTAAAGAAATGGTTTTAGAATTGTATTTCCATTGAAAGAGCATATGGTTGAGGAGTTCCCATCATGGCTCAGTGGCTAATGAACCTGACTGGCATCTGTGAGGCCGCAGGTTCGATCCCTGGCCTCACTCAGAGGGTTAAGGATCCTGTGTTGCCATGAGCTGTGGTGTAGGTCGCAGATGTGGCTCAGATCCCATGTTGCTGTGACTCTGGAGTAGGCCAGCAGCTGTAGCTGCGATTGGACCCCTAGCCTGGGGAGCGCCATATGCCACAGGTGTATCCCTAAAAAGACAGAAAGACAAAAAAAAAAAAAAGAAAAAAGAAAAAAGAAAAAGCATATGGTTGAATTGTGTGTTAATCAAAACAGCTACCACATTTTTAAACTGCATACCAGGAACTGTTATTGGTGCTTCATCCTGAGAGCAGTTTGGTGAATTTGTCAATATTTGCCACTTTATGGATGAGAAAACCAGGGTTTTGAGAAGTCATTTGGTCAAAATCGTTCACTAGGAAGAGGCAGACTCGGGTTTGGAATCCAGGTCTGTCTGATCCTGGCGGCAATATACTGCACTACATAGTGAGAGAAGTTAAAAACAAACAAACAAACAAACAAACAAAAACAAAAAAAATAGCTTCTGTGGCTTGCCTCACAAACTTGCACCTCAGCTAGCAAAATCATCATTTTAATTGGAAAAAAAAACAAATGAATAAGAGAAAAAAAATTCCACTTTGATTAATAAGTAAACACCATTTATTTCACAAAAGATATTTAGACAGTTTTTCTGGCAGGAAAATTAATATTGCCAATGCTACAGAAACAATAATGAGCCCTGTTTCATTCCTTAAATAATTAGCAATAGTTAAAAAGGTTTTTAAAGGACAAAAATAAAAATTGAGTGAAAATTGAAAATGACACAAATGGAACACTTTCGTTGCTGAAAAAGCTTTCAAAAACTGTAGATATGGTCTAAGGATATTTCCTAATTGTGCTGCTACTTCCTCCATTACCATCACTGGCTTATATTCATACTTGGGATCAGGAACAGTAAGCAGGTTGGAAACTATTCTTTTCCACACCTAAGTGAAGCCCTAAACACATTCCCTCAATCCATTTCCTCTTCATTCTTCCAACAAATATTTATTGGTAACTTACCCTGTTTATTTCCAGGACTGACAAATGGGATATTATTCTGATGCAATTTGATTGAGGTAGTGACAATGCCCAGTTGATAAAGTGAAAAAGTAATCTTTTTCATCAAGGTATTTTTAAAGGGATTTTATTTTAATTAATTCTGTAGAATTTCTTTCAATGTCCTCTACATCCTGTCCTCCTTATCAATCAACAAACCAGCCACCAAATAAGTAATTAAGAAGAAAGAAGTAAAATTTGGGTTTCAGCAGCCAGAGACAAGAGATATCTTTTTACTGTTAGATATTCTGGTGGCATTTGAGAGGGTTTATTTGTTCTGATTTGATTTTTTTCTTGAATCCATTAAAATAATGATAAAAACATTTTACATTTTGCTCTTTTCAGCTGAAAAGCTCAAAGGATTACAAAATTGAATTCATCAACACAATCTCTATTAAAGCAGGGGAAAATAAAAGAAAAATATCTACCCTATTAAGATAGAATTCATGCAATAGCTAAGAAGTAGTTTCATGAATGACAGTTTCTATTTTAATACACTGCATCAAATTATGCTCTATTTTAACCTGGATGGCAAATTGATTAATTTGAATTGTTTATTCAATAAATAAGGAAGTTAAAATGTAACTGACCATGTGGATGTCTGAAGTAAGATAAAACAGTGGTGTATCTGGGCCCTTTAAATAGAGTAAGAATAGATTACTATCACTCCTTGTCTTAGCATGGGTTTTCCCTAAAAGCAGAGGCTAAGACAGAAACAAAAGCTGATGGACATTGTTAACTTTCAACAGGCAGGAATGAGGGACAGAGAAAAAGAAACAAGAAGGAGGGAGAGTGTGTATAATGTGATGTAAAATTATATGATCTGAATATTCATGGACTACTTTGCTCTCTGGGACCAACAGTCTCACTCACTCCCTCTAAATGCCTTCTTCTAGTCAACAGTTCTGTGACCAGGACTTCATGGGCCTGAAACAGGCCACAACACAATGAAAAACAAGTTCTTTCAGCAAGATTGCAGCACCTGCCTGACCAATTGTGCTAGTACATCCACTGCTTTTGTCCCTTTTCCCTGCAAAACCCCTATTATACCCCCAAATGCCTTTGTTTCCCTGTTGCAACTGTTTGAGTAAAGGACCAACCTCCTTGCAGTTTTCCTGTTGGAAAAAGTTTTGAAAACTTAACAGTGTGTTTTTTCATGAGAGTTCAGTGTGTGCAGGGTGAGTGCTTGATCTCGAAGAGAACTTTTGAGGAGCTTTCTGAAATGCATCTCAGAATCATCTACTAGGGAAAGATATAGATAAACATTTATTCTTCAAAAGGGTGGTGCAAGCTTGAACACAAATAGGTTTCAACGAGTGTCTTATGCTTCAGCCTCAGAGAAGCTCTGGGGTAGGAAGCTCAAGACTCAAGTTTCTGACCCAAGACAAGGGGTCATCAGGCACACCTGTGAGGAACTGAGAGCACCTGTTCTCACATGAAGTGGATGCTCTGGCCAGGGCTGCAACGAGGTAAGGCTGAGAGAGTTTGGAGTGATACCAGAGGCACCTGTATGTATAGGACCTCCTTGGATGGAGTTCTCACTTTTCCGTCTTCTTGGGAAGAGAAACTGACCTTGACAAAATTTCCCCCACCAATGTGTGTGCTGGGCTGCACTCCACAAGCCTATAAGGCCTGTACTTGCCCAGCCTGAAGACAAAAGAAAGAGCCCAGAGTCAGTGACAGAGTTATCAATGGTTTAATGAATGGAAGATCTTACATGTCTGAGGTAAGGTCCTGAAGTGACCCTCCACTGTGTGCGGTGAAGAGCAGGCAGGACATGGCGGCAATCTTCACCCCTGGGGGAGGGGAAAGAAAGGGAGAGGGAGGTTGCCAGTTATAGTGGGAATTGACATCAGGTTGGCCCATTGGTTACCAGGTAAACTAGCAGAGGGGCACCCTCTTCACCATCCCTTTGATAAGAATAATCAGGAGCTGGGTTGGGGGCAAGTATGTTGGAAGGTCATTCATGTGAGTAGGGTGTAGGTGAAGCAGGGTCTAGTCAAGGAGGGGATGTGCAGAGCAAGAGAACAGCCATCTTGGGTGGCCTGACTATATAGTGTAGATCACCTTTTCTGTCTTCATTTGAAGGACTTTTTAGCTTGGTCATCCTGCATCTCAAATGGAAGATGGAAGATGATTGTGGTGTGGTGGTGAACAGTGTTAATGGACAATCTCCATCCTCTTTGCCATCCTCCAATTGCCATGAGTACTGGCTGCTAACCACTTGAAGTAGCATCTTTTCTGGAAAAAAAAAATCATTCTGGGATGATTTAGTCCTACAATGAAAATTAAAGAAAAATATATACAGTTTCCTCACTCCATAAATCATGCACCCCCTATCCCACTCAGGTGGCAGCATACAGCCATTGACTGACTGACCAACTGATGCAGGGATATCCTAAAGGCAGGATTTAGTCTATGATGAGATTCATGCAGTGGTGTTCTGGTAAACCAACTCTGGAGGGGGCGGGGGGCGGGGGGAGGAAGACTCTGATTTGCAGTGTTTGCTGCTGATTTCTGTGGTACAAATTCTCCCCCTATGGCCGATGTCAATCTACTAATCTGACATCACTAAAAGAAGAATTAGGACAAGATATTGTAGGGGATCAAAATTTGGGCCACTGCTCTCATCCCATCTCTCTTTGCCAGGTGGATTATTTCAAGCTGAAAATAATCGAGGCCCAAAAGACTCAGGAAGTCCTTCTTTTTACCTCCTTCTTTATGGCAAAGAAGGCAGATAGAAGACGTATTCCAGGCAGGGTGCTGTCACCATACATAACTACGGTATGAAATATGTGTTTAGATGGGGAGGAACTTAGTGAAATATGTTTGTTAAAATGTCTTTCAGTGTCCCATTGTCTCTGCATGGCCCAGAAAACATTTGTTTACCAAACATTTACTTTTCCAACTCTCTGTGAATAGCCTTCCTCCTCTTTGACATCCCAAACCAACTACCCCTAATATCTTCTTTAGTCTTTAGCTGAAGATGTTATTAAGGTGATAGTTGCAGCTATTTTGGTGAATTACTCAGTCCTCCTGGGTTTCTCCTATGTGCAGATGTTATTAAACTTTTGTGTGATTTTTCTCTTGTTAATCTGTCTTGTGTCAATTTAATTCTTAGACCAGCCAGAAGGACCTATGAGGGTAGAGGAAAATTTCTTCCTTCTCAACAACGGGTGCAATCTGCTCTTATAAGCCTTCTCCAGGACACAGCTCAATTTATACCCAGAGCTTACATGGGAAGCACTGGGCCAGGGCTCAATAAATATCTCTTGGAAGCTACATTTTTTTCTCAGCAATTTCCTGCCCCTAGCTTCATTCCCTCACTTCTCTACAGAGCCCCCCACAGAGACTTCCATCAATGGAGCACTTACACAAGAATTCTGGCCTCAGGCTCTGCTTCTAGGGAACAAAGACCAAGACAAAGAAAAGGAGGATGCACTGCTGTGGAATCCTGTGCCCCTTCACCATCTCTGTAGGGCTGCTTGGCTCAGGCTCCCTGGTTACCACTCCAGCTCTGCCTCTTGTTGTGATCATTGTGCCCTCCTTGTCTCTGGTTAAGAAAACAACCCAACCTCTACTATTTTAGGATCATTTAATCTGCTGTTATTTTCAGTCCAATAACAGTAACACTATCAGCCCTTGCCTACAGAGGATGGCAAACTCTGTACTTCTCAACGCTAGTGGTGCCTGTTTCACCAACACATTCTTAATCAATTTGGTCAGTGGGGTATCCTCCAGATCTTCATGGAGGAACACAAATGGCAGATGCATTTTCTGGTCAAACAGAATATATCCTCTGTAGTGTGGGCACTTCACTATGTATTTTGATCCCTTTTTCCATCATCTTCCATGGTGGTCCTGAAATTTTTACTTCAGTAATGTTGGGCCATCACTTGATCCAAAATTCCAAGTGCCATACTAGCAGCATATTAGCCCCATCATCCAGAATCCTTACCAGAGTGTTTAAATTGTATTATGAGAGGGCATGAATATTGATAAATTCTCACTTATCCAAGAGTTGAGATGTTTGCCCACACCATCCATTGATCCAGCACCCTCAGAATACTGTCCCATAGATACTGTATCAGATCCTGGCACAAGATGGCTATGTTCTTCAGATCTGTGCCTTAATCTTTTCCTCCCTTCCCAGGCTCAACACTTTCACATCCATATTTTGTATGATATAAGTCTAAGTATGTGTTTGGTGGCCAGGAGAGAAGATAAGGGTAGACCATAAAGGGCCAGAGGCTTTCTAGCAAGAAAGTCCTTGCATCGTTACCAAGAAAGATGGGAAGACTAGACTTTAAGAGAGAGGAGCAGATCACTTCTGCAAGTCCAGAGAATTTAGAGGAAACATAAAATTCCAGATTTTTTTTTTCATTTTTTAAAAGTTTTTTTATCTTTTTTTTCATCTTTTTTTTTATTTAATATATTTTTTTATTTTCCCACTGTACAGCAAGGGGGTCAGGTTATCCTTACATGTATACATTACAATTACATTTTTCCCCCAGCCTTTCTTCTGTTGCAACATGAATATCTAGACAAAGTTCTCAATGCTATTCAGCAGGATCTCCTTGTAAATCTATTCTAAGTTGTGTCTGATAAGCCCAAGCTCCCGATCCCTCCCACTCCCTCTCCCTCCTGTCAGGCAGCAACAAGTCTCTTCTCCAAGTCATGATTTTCTTTTCTGAGGAGATGTTCATTTGTGCTGGATATTAGATTCCAGTTATAAGTGAGATCATATGGTATTTGTCTTTGTCTTTCTGGCTCATTTCACTCAGGATGAGAGTCTCTAGTTCCATCCATGTGGCTGCAAATGGCATTATGTCATTCTTTTTGATGGCTGAGTAGTATTCCATTGTGTATATATACCACTTCTTCGGAATCCAATCCTCTGTCGATGGACATTTGGGTTGTTTCCAGGTCCTGGCTATTGTGAAGAGTGCTGCAATGAACATGCGAGTGCATGTGTCTCTTTTAAGGAGAGTTTTGTCCGGATAGATGCCCAAGAGTGGGATTGCGGGGTCATATGGTAGTTCTATGTATAGATTTCTAAGGTACTTCCATACTGTTCTCCATAGTGGCTGTACCAGCTTACATTTCCACCAACAGTGCAGGAGGGTTCCCTTTTCTCCACAGCCCCTCCAGCATATGTTATTTGTGGACTTCTTAATGATGGCCATTCTGACTGGTGTGAGGTGGTATCTCATGGTAGTTTTGATTTGCATTTCTCTTATAACCAGCGATGTTGAGCATTTTTTCATGTGTTTGTTGGCCATCTGTATATCTTCTTTGGAGAAATGTCTATTCAGGTCTTTTGCCCATTTTTCCATTGATTGATTGGCTTTTTCACTGCTGGGTTGTATAAGTTGTTTATATATTCTAGAGATTAAGCCCTTGTTGGTTGCATCATTTGAAACTATGTTCTCCCATTCTGTAAGTTGTCTTTTTGTTTTCTTTTGGGTTTCCTTTGCTGTGCAAAAGCTTTTCAGTTTGATGAGGTCCCATGGGTTTATTTTTGCTCTAATTTCTGTTGCTTTGGGAGACTGACCTGAGAAAATATTCATGAGGTTGATGTCCGAGAGTGTTTTGCCTATGTTTTCTTCTAGGATTTGGATGGTGTCCTGTGGTATATTTAAGTCTTTCAGCCATTTGGAGTTTATTTTTGTGAATGGTGTGAGGGTGTGTTCGAGTTTCATTGCTTTGCATGCAGCTGTCCAGGTTTCCTAGCAATGCTTGCTGAATAGACTTTCTTTTTCCCATTTTATGTTCTTGCCTCCCTTGTCAAAGATTAAATGACCATAGCTGTCAGGGTTTATTTCCGGGTTCTCTCTTGTGTTCCATTGGTCTGTCTGTCTGTTTTGGTACCAGTACCACACCGTTTTGATGACTGTGGCTTTGTAGTATTTCTTGAAGTCTGGGAGAGTGATGCCTCCTGCTTGGTTTTTGTTTCTCAGGATTGCTTTGGCGATTCTGGGTCATTTGTGGTTCCATCTAAATGTTTGGATTGTTTGTTCTAGTTCTGTGAAAAATGTGATGGGTAATTTGATAGGGATTGCATTGAATCTGTAGATTGCTTTGGGTAGGATGGCCGTTTTTACAATATTGATTTTCCCAATCCAGGAACATGGAATATCTTTCCATTTCTTTCCATCTTCTTTGATTTCTCTGATGAAAGTTTTATAGTTCTCAGCATATAGGTCCTTTCCCTCCTTGGTCAGGTGTATTCCGAGGTATTTGATTTTGTGAGGTGCACTTTTAAAAGGTATCGTATTTTTGTATTCCTTTTCTAATAGTTCATTGCTGGTATACAGAAATGCAACTGACTTCTGAATGTTTATCTTATATCCTGCTACTTTGCTGAATTTATGAATCAGTTCAAGGTGTTTTGGGGTTGAGTCCTTAGGGTTTTCTATGTATAGTATCATGTCATCTGCATAGAGTGACAGTTTGATCTCTTCTCTTCCTATATGGATGCCTTTTCTTTCTTTTGATTGTCTAATTGCTGTGGCTAGGACTTCCAAAACTATGTTGAAGAGCAGTGGCGAGAGTGGGCATCCCTGTCTTGTTCCAGATTGGAGTGAGAAGGCTTTCAGTTTTTCTCCATTGAGGATTATATTTGCTGTGGGTTTCTCATAAATGGCTTTGATTATATTCAGGAATGTTCCCTCTATACCCACTTTGGCGAGGGTTTTGGTCATGAATGGATGTTGGACTTTGCCAAATGCTTTTTCTGCGTCTATTGAGATGATCATATGATTTTTCACTTTTTTTTTTGTTAATGTGGTGTATGATGCTGATTGATTTGCGTATGTTGAACCATCCTTGTGAACCTGGGATGAACCCCACCTGGTCATGGTGTATAATTTTTTTGGTATGTTGTTGGATTCGGTTGGCTAAGATTTTGTTGAGAATTTTTGCATCTATATTCATCAATGATATTGGGCGATAGTTTTCTTTTTTGGTGGTATCTCTGTCCGGTTTTGGAATGAGGGTGATGGTGGCATCATAGAATGTCTTTGGGAGGATTCCTTCTTCTTCAACCTTTTGAAAGAGTTTCAGGAGGATGGGCACCAATTCCTCTTTATATGTTTGATAAAATTCACCTGTGAAGCCATCTGGTCCTGGACTTTTATTTGTAGGGAGTGATTTTATGACCTCTTCAATTTCATTTCTAGTGATCGGTCTGTTCAGTTGGTCTGTTTCTACTTGATTCAGTTTTGGCAGGCTGTAAGATTCTAGAAAGTTGTCCATTTCTTCCAGATTGTCAAACTTGTTGCCATATAGTTGTTCATAGTATTCTCTTATGGCTTTTTGTATTTCTGCTGTATCCGTTGTGATTTCTCCTTTTTCATTTCTAATTTTGGTTATGTGGGTTCTTTCTCTCCTCTTTTTAGTGAGTCTGGCCAGGGGTTTGTCCATTTTGTTCACCTTTTCAAAGAACCAGCTCTTGGTTTTATTAATTTTCTCTATTGTTTTTTGAGTCTCTATTTTATTGATTTCTTCTTTGATCTTTATCATTTCCTTCCTTCTGCTGACTTTAGGTCTTTTTTTTCCTTCTTTTTCTAATTCATTCAGGTGGAGGGTTAAGTTGTCCATTTGGGATCTTTCTTCTTTTTTGAGCAAGGCCTGTATTGCTATAAATTTCCCTCTGAGCACTGCTGTCTCAGCATCCCATAGATTTTGAGAGGTTGTGTCTTCATTATCATTTGTTTCAAGGTAGTTTTTAATTTCCTTCTTGATTTCCTCATTGACCCATTGGTTTTTGAGTAGCATGTTGTTTAGTCTCCATGTAGTAGGTTTTTTCTCTTTCCTTTTCCCATGGTTGATTTCTAATTTCCTGGCCTTGTGGTCAGAGAAGATACTTGAGATAATTTCTATGCTCCTAAATTTATTGAGATTAGCTTTGTGTCCCAATAGGTGGTCAATTCTTGAGAATGTTCCATGAGCATTTGAGAAGAATGTGTATTCTGCCTTTTTTGGATGTAGTGTCCTGAAGATATCAATGAAGTCTAACTTTTCTATTGTTTCCTTTAGGATCTCTGTTGCTTCATTGGTTTTCTGTCTAGAGGGGGGGTATTGATGTGAGGGGGGTATTAAGGTCTCCTCCTATGATTGTATTCTCATCAGTATCTCCCTTTATGTCTGTTAATATTTGTTGTATGTATCTGGGTGCTCCTATATGTGGGGCATATATGTTGACGATAGTAACATCCTCTCCTTGGATGGATCCCTTAATCATTAAGTAGTGTCCTTCTTTGTCTTTCTTTATGTCTTTTGTTTTACAGTCTATTTTGTCTGATATGAGTGTTGCGACTCCTGCTTTTCTGTCATGTCTATTGGCGTGAAATATTTTTCCCCACCCTTTCACTTTCAATCTATATGTATCTTTTGTCCTAAGGTGAGTTTCTTGTAGGCAGCCTATTGAAGGTTTTTGCCTTTTTATCCACTCAGCCAGCCTGTGTCTTTTGATTGGGGTGTTCAGTCCATTGACATTTAAGGTGATAATTGATAGATGATTATTTATTGCCATTTGAACCTCGTGTTCCAGTTGATTCTATGGTTCTCCATTCTTCCTTTCTTTGTTTTTTTTTTTTTTTTGGTTGGATGGTCTCCTGTTCTTATCTGCTTGAGTGTATTTTTTTTCATTTTTTGCAAATGCAATATTTGGTTTTGGCTTGTGGTTGCCCTGTTTTTTAAGTATGCTAACCCCTTCCCATAATTGTGTGTTTTAGCCTGATGGTCCTGTAAGTTCAAACACTTCATTACTATATTAAAATTAAGAAGAGAAACATACAAACAAACAAAAAGGGTTATTTACTTCCTAACATCCCTTGCCCACATTTTATCGTTTTAATGGCTCTTTTTTATTTTTTTCTTTTTAATTTTATTTTGTTTGAGGCCTGTTCATGATTAAATCTGTATGCTGGCTTATTTGAGTGACTGCTCTCTGATTGTGGTTTCCTCAGTCCTAGTTCTTCCTCTTCTTCTTTTTCTTTTTTCTTTTCTTTTTTCTTCCCTTTCCTTCCTTTCTTTTTGGTTTAGAGAAGCCCTTTCAATATTTCCTTTAACCTGGGTTTTGTGTTGCAGTATTCTTTAAGTCTTTGTTTGTTGGAAATAATTTTTATTTCCCCTTCTATTTTAAATGATATTCTTGCTGGATAGAGTATTCTAGGTTGCAGATTTTTTCCTTGTAGCACTTTAAATATCTCTTGCCATTCCCTCCTGGCCTGTAGTTTTTCTGTAGAGAAGTCAGCTGATATTCTTATGGGGGTTCCCTTGTAGGTAACATTCTGTTTTTCTCTTGCTGCCTTTAGGATCCTCTCTTTGTCACTAACTTTTGCCATTTTTATTATGATGTGTCTTGGTGTGGGTCTGTTTGGGTTCAGTTTGTTTGGGGCCCTCTGTGCTTGTTGTAGCTTGAACCCAGTATCCTTTAGATTTGGGAATTTTCCAGCGATAATCTCCTCAAATATATTTTCCATCCCCTTATCTTTTTCTACTCCTTCTGGAATTCCTATTATGCATAGATTGGCCCACTTTACATTATCCCATAGGTCTCTTATATTGCTTTCCAGTTTTTTGATTCGGTTTTCTGTCTGTTGACCGGATTGAGTGATTTCCATTATTCTATCTTCCATATCACTGATTCGTTCTTCTGCATTATTCATTCTGGTTTTCACTGCCCCTAGTTCAGTTTGCATCTCTGCCAATGAATGTTCTAGTTTTTCTTGGCTCCTCCTTATATTTTCTAGTTCCTTTCTGAGGGTATCTGCATTACTGTTCCTATCTTCTCTTAATTCCTTCAATATTTTCACTATTTCTCTTTTGAACTCCAGGTCTGTCAGACTGCAAAGATCTGTTTCATTGTTGACTGTTTTAGGTGAGTTCTCCTGTTGGTTTGACTGGGGGTGGTTTCTCAGCTCCTTCATCTTGCTTGTTGTTTTCTTTCTCCTGAGGGAGGTGTACTCCCCGTTATTGGGCAGTGTTTGCCTTTTCACTGCCATGGAATATTTCCTGAGGGCTGGGGTTGTTGGTTAATCTCTTTTGAGGCAGTGTGGCTTTTCTGGAGTGTTGATGGGGCTAACGGTGTTTCTTTGAAGCAAAGGAGGACTTCCTGAGGGCAGACAGGACTGGGAGGTCCACACCACGATGGTAGCAGATTTCACTTGGTCATGCAGAGCTTGCTCTGGTGTTTTTAGGCTGTGGGGGTTCTTGCAGGGGGTTGGCGGTGTTGGGCAGCTGTTCCTCGGGAGTGCAGCACCCCCTGGGGGCTGGAGCAGCTGTCTGGGTCACTGAGAACCTAAGAGGCTCTTCCCTAGGGCAGCCCAACTCAGAGGATGGCCTGAGAATGTAGGCGGATCTTTTCACAGGCTGGCCAAGCTTGTTGCAGCTCTTCTGGGCTGCAGTTGCTCTTCTAGGGGGCTTGTGGTGCTGAGCAGATATTCTGTGGTAGTGGGGCACCCCCTAGGGGCTTGGGCGGGTAGCAAGGCCATTGGAAACCCAAGAGGCTCCTCCCCAGGGCAGCCTGACTCAGAAGGACCATCTGAGATCTTTTCCCGACTCGGCCAGGCTTGTTGCAGCTTTTCTGGCTGCAGGGGGTCCTGCCTGGAGCTGGCAGTCCTATGCAGCTGATCCACTAGGGCACACCCTGGGGGCTTGGGCAGGTAGCAGGGCCGTTGGAAACCCAAGAGGCTCCTCCCTGGGGCAGCCCGACTCAGAAAAACCATCAGAGAATTAGGCTGATCTACTCATGGCCTGGCTAGGCTTGTTCTAGTTTTTCTGGGCTGCAGGCCTTTTCTCGGGGGCTGGTGGTGTTTGGTGCTGCTCTGTGGAAGTGTAGCCCCTCCAAAGGGCAAGCAGGCCTGTGCAGGGACAGCCCCTGTGGTGGTAGGCTTCAGGCAATTGTTGAGGCCAGCCCTCCTGGATGGCAGGCAGCCCCAGGTCCAGTAGAGCGTAGGGGGTGGCAGGGGTGGTGGGAGGGGATGCACTGGGAAGCACAGCTTTCAGCTAGCTAGCAGGCCTGTAAGCTTGCTGTGGCGTGGGGGGTATTCTATGGGGACCCACCCCTTCTTCTCTCCCCTCCCCAGCACGGGCGCAGACCAGGCTCTTCTCCCAGGTTCCCTCTGATGTGGCTTTCCACTTCCCTGCCCCTAGAGTATTGCTCCCTTCCTCTGCAACAGCTTTGTTTTCTAGTCTCCCAGGCAGTCTCTGCCCCGTCAATTGGTTTCTAGATCTCCCAAGCAGTTTCCGCTCCGCCCCCCCCCCCCCCAGCCTGTTCTCGGGGACTAACCTCTGGAGCCGAGGTCTCGGTGCCCAGCCCCCACCCAGGCGTCTCAATTTTTGGTGACTGTGCCTGTAGTTCAGATGGTCCGTTCGGTTCTTGATCGGCTTTTCCGTACTCCAACTTACTGCTACACTCTTCTCTGCATCTGGAGATTCCTCCGGTTCGTTTGATCTTTCCCCCGTGTAGGTGACTTTCCAGGGTGCGGGATCCCTTTCTCCTCCGCAGTTCCCTTTCGGGAGCGCCCGTCCCGCTCGGATTCACCTTCTCTCACTCTCCTCTTTTCTCCCGTTCTGCCCAGTAATGTCAGGAACTTCTTGCCGTTATTGGAGTTTAGGTTCCTCTGCCAGCGATTGGTTGCTGTTCTGTGCGAGTCATTTATTCTGTAGATGTGCTTTTTTTGTTGTGTTTGTGGGAGAGGGCAAGCGTGTCCACCTACTCCTCCGCCATCTTGGCCTCTCTCTTTAAAAGTTTTTTAAAAGTTTAAAAGTTTTAAAAGTTTTCCCGTCATAGCACAGCAGAAACGAATCCAACTAGGAACCATGAGGTTGCAGATTCAATCCCTGGCCTCACTCAGTGTGTTAAGGATCCAGCATTGCTGTGAGTGTGGTGGAGGTCACAGACGCAGCTCAGATCTGGCGTTGCTTTTGCTGTGGCTGTGGGGTAGGCTGGTGGCTACAGCTCCGATTGGACCCCTACCCTGGGAACCTCCATATGCCACGAGTGCAGCCCTAAAAAGACAAAAGACAAAAAAAAGAAAAAGTTTTATTGAAGTATAATTGAGGCACAATGTTGTGACATTTTCTGCTGTACAACAAAGTAACTCAGCCATACATGTATAGTCATCCATTCCTGTTCAGATTCTTTTACCGTATAGATTATCACAGAATAGTGAGTAGACTTCCCTGTGCTATACAACAGGTCCCTGCTGGCCAGTCATCGTATATACCAGAGTGTTCATATGCCAATCCCAACCCCCCCCCATCTACCCCTCTCCTTAACTTATCCCCTTTGGTAACCATACATTTGTTTTCAAAGTCTGTGTGTCAGTTTCTGTTCTGCAAACAAGTTCATATGTATCCTATTTTTAGATGCCACATGTAAGTGATATCATATGATGTTTTTCTTTCACTGTCTGACTAAAACTTCACTTAGTATGATAATCTCTATGTCCAACCATGCAGAGAATTCAAGATGTTTAAAAACCAGCCTTATTGAGATATAATTCACATGCCATACAATTTACCCACTTAAAATACACAATTCAGTGGTTTTTATTATATTCACAGATATATGCCACCATCACCACAGTCTGTTTTAGAATACCTTTGTCAATCAAAAAGAAATCCTGGGCCCTTTAGCTATCCTTTCCCCTCCCTCTGCCATGAATACGACCGTATAAAATGTGATCTTTGCAACTGACTTCTTTCACTTACATCATGTTTTCAAGGTTCGTCCATTTTGTAGAAGTCAAGGGTGCCTACTAGATGTCACCATCCCACATCTCAGGCTTCCTCTCCTTCTCAACCAGGGCTGCCACATTGCTCTCATAAACATGCCAGAAGTGGGAACAGAAAAATTCCCTGGACCAGCATTGTCCTTATGAGTAACTCCTGGGCCTGATCCTCTGGCTATAGAAAGTGAAAGTCTCTTTAAATGCTTGCAAGGCCCTCTGAATTTCACACTTCATCTTAAATTGGTGATTAATCACCCTCAGCCTTTTGTTGTTTCTCCAATGCATCTGTCACATTCAGCAACAACCATCCATTGACCATTGTCCTTATCATTACTTACCATTGCTACTTGTCATGAAGCCCCCAAACTCCTGAGATATTGCCATTATCAATGCATTCCTCTGCACCCTGAGAATTTTAACAATTGCTTTGCTATAACATGCAAAATGCTATCCATATGAAACCTCCCACCAGTGGCGGCATTCTTATTTCCAGTAAGCGGATTAGTGACCTAGCTCCAATATCCCATTTTAAAATCTAATTCTTCAGAGTATGCCTAGCACCAGCTATGTAATGTCAAGTCCTCTGTGAAACAAACTCTGAGGTGGATATTAGAGTGCAGAAAGTTTATTGAGGAGCTTCTCTGAAACAACCCCTATGAAGCAACCAAAGAAGCAGAATTGGGCAGAGAAAGATCAACTGCAGATTAGAAGTAATGAAGGCCTCATTTGATCCCACAGGGCTCTCTGGAGCTGAGATCCCCCCGCCTCAGAGCTTTAAACTGACCAATGATTGCATGTGGGTTGTCCCAGAGGCATAAAGGCAAGCTGGCCAAGGCAGCTGCCTTAATTGGAGGGCAACACCCAGGAAAGGACTCAAATATTTGAGCTCTCAGCAGATAATACCCAGAAACTGGGAAAATAAAATGTCTTTTTTCTGAAAGGAGGATTGGAGAAACACGTTAAAGCAGCCACTGCAAGATCTTAATTCAGAACTTGTCATTATCAATAATTGCCTTACCCCCCACATCGTAGTTTCAACTTCCTATTCTTCAACCATCATGGCCTATTTTTTTTTTAATTTTATACCCTAAAATATCTTAACTCCAACAATCTTCGAACTGAGACTTCCAATCAACTGATCTTACTTTATATTCTTCACCCCTCACTCCTTTGAATTCCTCTCTCCTTCTGCCCATCTTAAATCAATGATCAATTAATATAGTCATTGATTTGCATGTTGTATAGTACAGTATACAATAGTAGCTGTTGCCTGTTCTCATACCTTTTTTCTCCTTTGGCAAAAGTATATATCCAGCTATACCTATATCCAGCTGCTATGGACTGAATTATACCACCACCACCCCTTTAGTATGTAGAAACTCTAACCCCCAATATGACTGTACTTAGAGATGGGGTCTTTAGAAAGTAATTAAGGTTAAATGAAGTCAGAAGGATCAGGCCCTAATCCAATAGGACTGGTGGCCTGATTAGATGAGGAAGAAAAAAATCCATCCCTCTCTCTCTCTCCACAAACTCTCTTAGGAAAGATCATGTGAAGACAAATTAGAAGGATCATCTGTAAGCCAGGAAAAAACTTCTTGCCAGGAACTGAATCCTGCTGTACCTTAATCTGGGACTTCCAGCTCTAGAACTATGAGAAAATAAATTTCTCTTAAATCACCCAATCTGCAGTATTTTGTTATAGTAGTATGACCTGACTAATACACCAACTCTCTCCCTACTCTGAGTCTGCATCTTTGCAGCTGAAGCTGGCTAGAGAAAAATACCCACTCGCACTGTCTCACTTTAAATTCGTGACCATGAATCTCAAGCACACAGTGATGCCTGTCAATCATAATAGGCTTCTTAACTTTATTTAATTGTCCTGCTCTCTTAGATGAAATTTCATACTTCTTCTCACTCCTCCAACTCTCAACACTTCACCACCCATCTTCATGACAGCTGATGATTTTCCTTCCCCATTGAGAAAATTGAAGCAATCAGAAAAGCATTTCCATACATCCCACATAAACTACCTCCTACCAGTATCTGCAACCATATTCCTTGCTTTTCCCCTTGTTACCATGGATGAAATATCCATATTATCATCTAAAGCCTCTCCATCATCTTGTGTACCAAACCTCATGTACTCTCAACTATTCAAGGGGATCCACCCAACAATCCTCTTCCACTTCTGTTATAATTTCTCTCTCTGAGATCTCTTCATCAGCATATAATCATGCGATTATTTCTCCCATTTAAAGAAAACACTTTAGTCCTGATTTCCCCACTAATAATGCTCCATTTGTTTGCTTCCATCAGTAAAATTCTTTGAGAAATGTTTATGCATTGCTCTTTCCAATTCCACTCTTCCAATTCTCTCTTAAACCCATTCTATTTCAGCTTTCACCCCCTGATACTCTACTTAAAGTGCTCCAGGTCATCAGTTACCTCCAAGTCATTCATTTCAGTGGTCAATTCCCAGTCCTCAGTTTATTTATCTAACACAGCAGTTTTCAAAAGGAGGTTATTTTGCACACCAGGTGCTAAATAACTGAAGACATTCTTGGTTGTCACAATTCAAGGGATTTGTGAGGGAGTGGAGTCCAGGGGATGGCAGAGCCGACTGGCATCTAGTAAGTAGAGTCCAGGGATGCTGTTAAACTTCTTACAATCCAAAGGACCCTCTCTCCCCCACCACTACCACAAAAGAATTCTCTGGCCCCAAATGTCAATAGTGCTAAGTCTAAGAAATCCCAACCAGTATCATCTGACACACTTAATAGATTTTTTTGAGTTTGTATTAGAGGGTACCACACTCTCCTTATTTTCGTCCTACCTCACTATGTGCTCTTTCTCAGTATCTGTTGCTAGTTCCTCCTCTTCTCCCCAACTTCCTAGTGTTTGAGTGCCCTAGGACTTGGTATTTCACTTTTTTTTCTTTATTTATACTTAATCTTTAGGTGGTCTCCTTTCTTCTCATGGATTTAAATACCATCTATGTGCTGTTAACTTCCAAAGTTTTGCTTCCATCAGTCCTTTATCCAGATTTCTGTACTAAATTCTATACACCTGCCTACTTATGTCTCCACTTGATACCTAATGGGCATTTCAAAACCTAATATGTCCGATATGAATTTTCTTCCCTTCCACTGCAAACCTGAGCAGAGAGTCCCATAGTCTTATCTATATTATGAGATAGAAACTCTATTCTTCTTGCGGCTTAGACCCCAAATCATAGAGTTGCCTTTGACTTCTCTTTTTCTCTCAAACCTTACATCCAATCTCTCATCTTGGTCTACCTTCATGATATATCATAATCTGACTACTTACTATCTCAACTCTTGCTTCCCTGGTCTAAGCCATCATCACTTCTTACCTCTGAATATCATCATCACTTCTGAATAACTGAAATAGTGTCCTAATTGGTCTCTCCATGTCTAATCTTTTTACTACTACAGTCTATCATTAACACAGAAGCTAAAGTGATCTTTTCAAAAGCCATATTAAATTACTCCTATGTTTAAAACCTTCTAATGGCTCTCCAATTTTCTTGATGTAAAAATCAAAGCCCTCATGTTAACCTACAAGTTCCTATATGAAGTCTTTTCTCTTTACCTCTCTGACCACATTTCTCACCATTCTCTCCCTCACTCATTCTGCTCCTTCTGTTCATCGAATCCAACAGATATATTCCTTCCTTAGGGCCTTGGTAATGTGATGCTGTCCCTTTGATATCCATATACTTGCTGCCTCATACCCTTCAAGTCTTTGATGAAATATCACTTTTTCAATGAAGCCTACCCAAATCACCCCCATTTGTGATTCCAACCAATATATACAGTCTCTATACCTCTTACCATACTCTTACTTCCTCCCCAGTGTGATTATCATTTTCTAACATATTATATAATTTTCTTATCACTTACTGTCTATTATCTTCTCCCCTGAGAACAGGCATTACTGTTTGTTGTGTTCACTGCCACACCTCTTAAGTGCCTAGAAGAATGTCTGGCAAACAAAATGTACCCTAAAAAATATTGGTTGAATTAAGAAAGTTTGGATAGAGGGGGAGATTTTGTGCCAATTTCTGCCACTAGATTTTACAATAAATTAATTTTTGATGGCAATGGAAATTTTTTTTTTGGCCATGCACAAGGCATGTGAAAGTTCCCAGGCTGAGGATCAAACCCACACCATGGCAGTAAAGCCACAATAGTGATAACACCAGCTCCTCAAACCCCAGAGACACCAGGGAACTTTCTGTCATTTTGTTACTGTGTTTCATAGGACTTGTGATTAGAAGTTCAAAAGTTCTGTATATTAAACCGAAGTTTAATTTCCCTTGTATAGGGTGATTCCAGGCATCAACTTTGCTCCTCTTGGATTTGGGTACATCTTTATTCTTCTTTGTCTACTCCCAGTTACTTTAAAGTTATAGAAGCATAAATATTTCCTATTTCTCTTGTAGTTTGTCATATAGACCACACTAACTGTGCTCATTTGCAGACCTCTTGGTTTTGAAGCAATACCTTGGGTCTAGTCCTACTATGCCTCTCCCTACCCTCATCCCCCACTTTACTTTTTAGAGGGACAAAACTGGTTTTCAACACCAAAGGTTTCTTTGAAATATGCTTATTTCTTTTCCCTTCTTAACGAGAATATTAAAAAAAAAATCATTTGCTTGTTCTCTTATGCTAAGAACAAAAGAAAGTCTTGGAAAGTAAGTTTAATGACTCTAGATATTGAGCAACTTCTATGCATAGCTTCATTTGAATCTTGGAAGAGGCCAACTGAACCCATTCACTTGTCTGCATCCCATCTTCCTTTCTTATTAATGCTTATTTTGCCTCAAATAATAAAGGTAATTCATTTAGTTACCTAGCCACCTGCTAGCATTTTTTTTTCGACCTGACTCATTTCCAGATACTGCTTATAGGTGCCAACTCCCTTGCCTTGGCTTTTCTCTTCTAAAGATTTAAGCAAAAACTCAATGGTACATACAAAACTCCAAAGATACACAGTCATTTCTTCACAATGGTTAAGCCAACTAGGTCTTAAACCTAAGAATTGAAAAGCCAAATAACTTATTGAGGTCTTATATGTATCCTATGATAGAGCCAAGCCCAGTGCAGATGTCCTAAATTGCAAGCTTGGAATAGCAACACAGTTCTCTTAGACCTATACACAAAGAACATTTGTACTTTCTGCCATACTGTGCTTTGAAGCTGTAAGTTTCTTTTCCAACCGTTTGCTCATATTCATTTTTATGTTTGCCTTTTTTTGTATAAGGAAATTATTAAAATTAAATGCATTCTGGTGATATAGTTTTCATATTCTACTAAATTCTGAATTTTTGTGATTTATGATGTGATATAAATTTCCTATGCATTGGCAGAAAGCAGTATAGAGTTAGCATTCTAAATTTCTTCTTAACCATCTTGATAGGAATGGAAACCATATGTAAACATTGTGTATTGGCAAGGATCTGTCTAAAATCTACAACTGACCGAACCTGGGCCTGTGTCAGTTTATTATAGCCACTACTCTTGTCTAGTACATAAGCTAATGCTGATGGATTCTGTTGGCCACTGTCACCTAATATTCCCTCTCTGTTCTGCAACCTGATTCCAGATTACTTGGGTTTAGTTAGAACTGATAGTCAAAAACAAGTTTATTCATATACACATGCATTTTGCTGGTGGTAATTAAGAATTTCATTCAGCTTTCAGTCTCTGAGGTATGTGGGTGGGAGAGGCAACAGCAAAATAATCAAGGGAACTGGAGGATCACTGGGATTTGGTGACACATTGGATGTGGGTGGTATTTACTTGTAGAAAGCTAGACAGGAAGTGCCTCCTGAGTCACTGGGCTAACTATCAAGATGTATCATGTTTACAAACAAATAGTAGGATAACGGCAAACTTGTAATTTATTTTTCCCACTGCAATGTAAATAGGCTAGAACTAATTTTAATTGTTCCATTCCCAGCATTTCTCTGGATACATGATGGTCATTTTTCAGGCATTTTGTTAACATCGCAGTTGCAGCTTCAGGAGAAGCTAGCTTTGATAAAGAGAATTCCTGAATACTTAGAACTGAAATGGAGTTCAGAAATTGTTTGGCCCATCCCTCTGATTTATACAGATGGAAAACTGAGGTGCAGAGACTTGAAGGACCTGTCCAATCTATACATCAAACTGGAGACAGAATAGAGTCCAGAGGTCCTGACCCACATCTCCTGTGTTTTCCACTACACCACATCGTCTGCCCTAGAAATTATTAATAATTGTAAAGCCTTCTTTTTCAGAAACTGAAAATGTGTTATCAGCTAGCCTTGCAAGTCTATTTGAGTTGTGATATTTGGTCACCTGCAGAACCGTTTTTAGATATCACCACAATGCTATAGGATTAGTTAAAATCCTCAGTGGGATTTGTTAACATTTTCCAAGCATGGGGCAACTTCTGTTTGTACCAAACAGTAAGCCTAAAAAATGTTCTCCACAGCTAAGGTTTATCACGTATTAACTTGAGTTTAAAAATGGCTACTAAAATTATGCTGCTTGATTGGAAGGCATGTCTATGTGTTTACGTTAAGCAGTCCACATAAAGATCTTCTAGATACCACTAAAGGAACACCCACAAGACTTCTCCAGGGTGAAATCAACTGACCCCACTAGCTTAAAGGCTCCATCAGAGGTCACACCAAAGCACAGAGGGTTCCACACTGTTGTCCTACTTTACTCAGCTGATTTGTTTGTCACCAATTAGAGCAATAGCCCTGACATTCTGTAATACACCCTCCATATTCTTGTTCTGCACTGTAATTAATATTTCCAAGAAAGTGAAATGAAGATAGGAAAATAAATTTCAGTAAATCACATTTAATCAGCCTCCAGTTTTTGGTTGTCATCAACTGCCTTGTCCCTCCCATCCCTCATAGCTTCCCAGGACTGCATTTGAAATAATGCTTATAGTTGCTTCTTTCTATGGTTTCATGATTGATTGGCAAGCTGTATAGCAGCGCATTATCCTGCTCTACCATCTTCCCAGTGGGCGGTACAACACAATAGTGATGGGGAGCTGTAATGACACTGTGTCAAAAGTCACTAAAATATAAATATGACATGAACTTTTCATTGCATAAACCTGGATCCCTTTATCTATTTACTTGCATCATATTTGTATGTAGCAGTGATGGAAAATGTTAACCCTCTGCCTTCCAAACCTATGCAAAGAAGTTTTGAATCTAAATGCTCTTTGGAGACACACTTTTATATGGGTGTATTCGAGGACTTAAAGCATGGTCACTCTTTGTATTTATGCAATCTTCTTTCTAAGCATTTCCTATCAGAGAAGATTTAAAGCAGATGGAAATTATTCAAAGTAGTTATGAATTGAAAGCTCATAAACTAGCTGCTCTTCAAAGTTCTCAGAACACCTGGGCCACCAGAATTGCTGAAATAGACAATGGCATTTATATGAGATTACAGCATCATCTTATTCTAAATGGTATTTTTATCTTTAGAGTGCCTGAGAGATACCAGTGCTTCTCAGTGCCTAATTGGTTTTCTCCCTTGTCTTTAATTAAACTCACCCTAAGCTTGCAAAACCCAAGGCTACTGCTTAAGGGTGAGAAGCCCCAGTGTTTCCACGTCTGCATACAGTAGGATAAAGAATCAATTGTTCCATTTGATTAACTGAATCCACAGTTATTTTACATTTTTTTAGACAGCAACATTGTTCCATAATCAATAGCATTTTAAAAATTGCTCTTTTGTAGATGAAAATGGGTCGTTTTTGTAAACCTCCAACAAGGATTTTAGAAAATATTTTACTTGCCAAGTAATGCATATGCTCACTGCTCGGAAATGCATCATTTATATCGTGCCCAATTATAAAGCCTCATTATTTACTATTATGACAATATTTAGGTATCTTTTACATAATTTAAAAAGAATCACGGCTTTGGCATGTGGTATGGCAATGATCAAGGTCTTAAAACATTCTGGATATAACCCAATTCCCATCTACTTACTCAACCCTTTATTGGAAGGTCATTTGAATTGACTGAGTCAGTTGCACCTAAACCAGGAAAGGAGTCTTCTGTCTTTTCTGGGATAAGTCAGCACTCAGTTCTAATATTGTACCTGTATCTAGGGATTAGACAATAAAAACACAAATAGAAACACATATCCTTACAGCAGGTATCAGAGTTATATAGTGCTGTAAGCCATCCCGACGAGCAAACATAAGTTTGAGTAGGGCAAAGAGGGCAGAATAGAAACCTATCTGAAGTGCTCCCATACTACCTACATAAAAATGATTGAAACTATAGAGTGGCATTTCAGGAATGCAAAGTTCCTGGCTATGTGTTTTCTTAATAATAGATTCTGCTACTTCTTTAGGACTTACTATGCATCAGGCACTCTGCTGGGCACCAAACGTATATTAGCTAATTAAATCTTTACATCAGCCCTATGATATAAAGAATATTACTATCCTTGCCTCTTAGAAACAGAAACCGAGACACAAAGATGTAAAGTAATGCACTTAAGTTCACATAAATAGGAAGTGGTGGGCCCAGAAGGAAAACCCTGACAGTCTGATGCCAAAACCTAATGTTTAACCACCATATTGTAGTGAGACACAGAGTTAGCAGCTGAATAAATCCCAGTGTACTGACTTACAGAGAAGGGTGAAAGATTGTTGTTAGGCTCACTGACCCTGAAGATTAAAAAGCTATTCTAGGAACATGATTAGTAATGTTTTAATAGCCCAATTAGAACCCAAGTAAGTGTCCCCAGAAGCCTTATAGGTTGAACACTGTGTTAATATTCTTATTATGCACTGTTCTTCCAAGAACATGACTGGGAAGAGGCACCACTGAACCATAATTTAAGACCAGGTTCATCTCGTCAAAAATTAATTTCAATAATTTAAACATTCAGCAAATATTTATTTGGCTACTGACTATGTTCTATGTACCAAGCTAAACAGTTGCATTTGCATGTCTCTCATGTGAAGGGAAAAGAACATCATCCACTAGAAGTTCCCATAAGTTGAAACAGGGAATGAAAAGACAGCATGGGAAATAAAGCATTAAGTTTATTAAGAAGGATAAGATAAGACCTGGTGGCTTCCTGTAGGAAGCTTTTATTCTTTCTTTTTTTCTTTTTTTTTTTAAGGGCCACACTCATGGCATATGGAAGTTCCCAGGCCAGGGATAGAACCAGAGCTATAGCTGCCAAACCTACACTACAGCTCATGGAGATGCCAGATCCCCAAGCCACTGAGCGAGGCCAGGGATTGGACCCACATCCTCATGGATACTGGTCAGATTCATTTCTGCTGCGCCACAATGGGAACTCCCAGAAGCTTTTATTCTAAGTGAAGAGACAAGATTCACCCATGAAAAACTAGCTTAATTGGTAATAATATAGACAAAACTAACGTGGAAATCAGAACTAAATAAGAGATCACTATG
Source organism: Phacochoerus africanus (assembly GCF_016906955.1). Classification (NCBI taxonomy): domain Eukaryota; kingdom Metazoa; phylum Chordata; class Mammalia; order Artiodactyla; family Suidae; genus Phacochoerus; species Phacochoerus africanus. Next base: position 84,380,980 of record NC_062560.1, on the reverse strand, counting down.
GGCTGGAGAAGAGGTCTTGAAAGTTTCTGTACATGCAAAAACCTGGGGATCTTGTGAAAATGCAGAGTCTGATTCAGTAGTCTGGGGGGAGGGGCAGGATTCTGCATATCCAAAGAGCTCCTTAGTGAGGTTGGTTCCTTTATTCACAGATCACATCTGAAGTAAAGAAGAGCTAAAAAGATTAGGAAGATGTTCACAGAGAATGGCATGCTTGAGCTGGATTTTGAAGAGGGGGTAGGAAATGGGGAGAGAACAGTGGAGGGGGTACAGGGGGCAAGTACCAAACTGGATCACAATTTATGTTGCCAAATATAGGAGACAGTGGTTGGTGGAAAAAGTAGGTTAGGACTAGATCTTGGGGATGTGGGGAGACAGGTAGGATTCATGCCAGCTTCAGTAATTTGATTCTAGAGAAATGAAAAATGATAAATGACATTGCTTTAGATTTTTAAAAAATCTATAAAATTAACTGCAAAAGTCTCTACTTGATTTGAATATCTGAATATCTGGGCCTCAATTTATTTCCTTGAGAAATGTTTTGAATTTATTTGCCACCCTAAAGCACTGAGTTCTTGCTTTATGGAAATGTATATAACATAACTCATCCAGATACTAATTTTGCAAAAATTAGTAAAATTGATCCATCACTATATTGTTTAAACAACCATATTAATCATCAATGTAAGGATTGTGGTCTGTTGAAGATGATTTGAGGAATTAATCTACTTACAATGCTTCATTGCTACATCTCCTGAAATTCCTACACACAAATATTTTGTATGCTTTTAGCCATTGCAGCCTTCTGCTTCAAATGAGAGTTTACCTACTATGGTTGGAATAATTTGTTGAGAAGGAAGTACACAAAGAAAGGTTAAAAAATGAGGAAGACTGACACCAAGATGATGTGAATGATTGTGTCACCATGCCTGAGAGGCCAGCTTGCATCTTGTTCAGAATGTTAGTGGTGATTAGAATTCAAGAAAAATCATTGAATGTTTTGATTTTATTTCTCATAAAAATAAAATGGATGAGTTAGTGCCTATATGGTGACAAAATATGTCATCAATTCACTGAAAATGAGTCAATTTGATATTTGTTTAAAGAAATTTACTTTCACTTTTCAACTATGGTTTTAGCCTTGAAGACATAGTTTTATAGTATTTTTGAAACACAGACTATTGTGCTGTTCATTCATCACTGAAATAGTAAAATTCTATAGATGGTAATTATTATTTGACTCTGAGATCTGGAGATAAGTACCACAGTAGAGTATTGGATTCTTTTTCTTGTATACAATGAATAAATAACCATTCCTCTCATGTATAGAAGCTCAAGGATCTCAATAACTTCTCTTCATCAGAAAAATGCAGATTTTGTGAAAAGTCAATATAAAACACAAGCTCCTGTGGCTGTCCTTGATTTCCAAAGTCAGATCACATCTGCTCGTAAATGAACAAGAACTATACACTTCAGCCACTGGAAACACTAGGCAGTGACAGAAAATAAAACTTTTCAGCACAGCAAACAGGGGAAAATCCTAGCTTTAGAATAACTATAGCAACCTTAGCAAAGAAACATTAATTTTGTAATTGTATATGTATAAACACATTTTGCAGAAAATTACTCCAGATGATCAGACTTTTAGTATTAAGCAGGCATCAATGAAGGTGGTAAACCTACATAAGGTCAAAATCACTAAGGTGTAAATTATAATTTAAACTTTAAAACAGTAGAATTCTTGTAGCCTATTTACAACATCGAAGATTGTTCTTCATACTTATACATCCTCCTTGGTTGCTTTGTTCACAAGTCTCAAATGAAAAAGATACTCTGGAAACATCAAGTCAGTTGCCACTATGATTTAAAATGAAATTATTTTTGTATGTGTCTTATAGAGCTGGTAAGTTTGTTTTGATTTCTGTGATCCACAAAAAATTTATTCTGCATTTAAGAATATCAGGGTCTGTCCCAAAATTGCCAAAGCAATCCTGAGGATAAAGAAAAAAGCTGGAGGCATAATCCTTCCGGACATCAGACAGTACTACAAAGCTACAGTAATCAAAACAACATAGTGTTGGAACACACACACACACACAAAAACCACAGATATTAAATCAACAGATCATAATAGAGAGCCCATAAATAAATTGGCATACCTACAGTCAATTAATCTATGACAAAGGAGGCAAGAATATACAATGGAGAAAAGACAGTCTCTTCAACAAATGGTGTGGGAAAGCTGGACAGTTACATGTAAATCAAAGAAAGTAAAGCATTTTTTCACTCTACATACAAAATAAACTTGAGATGGATTAAAGACCTAAATGTAAGACTGGAAACTATAAAACTCCAAGTAGAAAACATAGGCAGAACACTGTTTGACATAAATAATAGCAATATATTTTTGTATCTGTTTCCTAAAGCAAAAGAAATAAAAGCAAAAAAAAAAAAACAAATGAGACTTAATCAAACTTGAAAGCTTTTGCACAGCAAAGAAAACTACCAACAAAATGAAAAGACAATCTACAAAATGGGAAAAAAATATTTGCAAATGATGCTACTGAGAAGGGGTATATACAAAATATACAAACAGCTACCCCCAACATAGTATAAAGAAAAATTAAAAAATGGGCAAAAGACTTAAACATTTTCCAAAGAAGAAATATAGATAGCCTACAAGCACATCAAAAGATGCTCAACATTGATAATTATTAGAGAAATGCAAATCAAAACCACAATGAAGTTCACCTCACAATAGTAAGAACAGTCATCATCAAGTCTACAAATACTAAATTCAGGAGAGGGTGTGGAGAAAAGGGAACCATCCTACACTGTTAGTGGGAATGTAAAGTGATACAACCACTATGGAAAACATTATGGAGGTTCTTTAAAAAAACTGAAAATAAGTTCCTGTCATGGCGCAGTGGAAATGAATCTGACTAGGAACCATGAGGTGGCAGGTTTGATCCCTGGCCTTGCTCAGTGGGTTAAGGATCCAGCACAGCCATGAGCTGTGGTGTAGGTCGCAGATGCGGCTCATATCTGATGTTGCTGTGGCTCTGGCGTAGGCCAGCAACAACAGCTCTGATTAGACCCCTAGCCTGGGAACCACCATATGCCATGGGTGTGGCCCTAAAAAGACAAAAGACAAAAAAAGAAAAAACAACCTAAAAATAGAACTACCATATGATCCAGCAATCCCACTCCTGGGTAAAAAACAAAAACTCTAGGTTAAAAAGATACAGACATGCCAATGTTCATAGAAACACCTTTTACAACAGCTAAGATGTAGAAACAAGCCAAGTACCCATCAACAGATGATATTGTGTGTGTGTGTGTGTGTGTGTAATTCAGCCATAAAAAATGAAATATTGCTATTTGCAGTGGCATGGATGGACCTATAGAATATTGTATTTAGTGGAGTAAATCAGACAAAGACTGTATGTGGAATCTGAAGAATAATACAAATTAATCTATATATAAAACAGAAACAGACTCACAGACATAGAAAGCAAACTTACGATTACCAAAGGGGAGAAGGAGAGAGGGAGAAGGATAGATTAGGAGTATAAAATTAACAGATATAAACTACTATATATAAAATATATAAGCAGCAATTATTTACTGCATAGCACAGGGAATTATATTCAATATTTTGTAATAACCTATAATGGAATATAATCATGTATATAATATACATATATTTGAATCACTTTGCTGTACACTTGAAACTAACACAGAGACTCCCCCTCTGGCTTACAGCATAACTACATAATGTTGTCTCTGAAACTAACACAGTATTGTAAATCAACTATACTTTAAAAAAAGAATATCAGGATCTTTAAGAAATGTTAACTGGAATTTATTTTCTTCAGGGAGCCAACTACTGAATTTTAATGAAAATTATAAATATTTTCCAGTGTATCAGGAACAAATTTGAAATTTTCCAGGTTTGGGTCATTAGCAATAGTTTTCCTTCCCACTGAAAGTATTCTAATTTGTACTAGTAGAACAGTGTGTACAACATAAGGTGAGAAGTATGATATTCTAGGTTTAGAGAAAATGGAAAAATATGGGCCATCTTTTTGATGAGCTGAATAAGCAATATAAATTTTGTACCATGGTCAAAGTGTAAGCCAGAACTGTAACCTCTGGCCCAAGATGGAGTAACAAGGACGAGAGTTACCACCCTGCCCGAAACATCAGAAAGCCAGTCAAAATATATATGAAACAACAGTTTCTAAGACACTCAGTGTCAGACAACAAAGGAGAATGATCCCTGATCGATGGGAAAGGGAGGAAGTGAGTCTTAATATTGCCCCAGATTGCTGATTTGAGACCATTTAGGACATGGTTCAGAGAGGGAAAAATCTGAGTCTGGCAGGCAACCTGAGATCAGGAGATGGAACTAGAGAGACCACAGCAGCTTGAGTTTGTAGGACACGGTGCTGGAGAGGAGAGAGCTGCACGAAGAGGCAAGCCCAGAGCTCTACCAGAAAAGCCTTCCCTCTTGGAGTATTCTTCTGAGTGCTTATCAGTGCATTCATGCAGGGATACTCATGAAAAGAACCACATGAAAAGATTAGAGGGGACATATCCAGCATTCTCCCAGAGCCAGGATTTACTGCCTGTTCCCACCAGTCAAACTAGCAAACCTCTTAGTTGATGGGTCAAATACTCAGAAAGATATTGCCTCAGTAGTGGGAAATTACTGGCCTTAGACTAAATATGGCTGTGGTCTTCCCTAACAAACCTTAAAAGCCAGCCCCAAAAGGATCAAACTATTCCCAGTTAACTTTGCTGAACACAGCTCAAAAGTTTTATAGTAATACAAACATATCCCCTATCCAATATTGAGATGTGCTACTTAGATGTCCTTCAAGAGAAACTGCCAGTAAATACCCAGGTAACTGGCAGCCTCCAGATACATTCCCTTGTGAAGAGTAAAGCCACACTCATGGCCTGGTTTTCCTTGCCAACAGAGAAGCATGGTAGGATACTAGAGCAGTCTCATTTCTGCCAAGCTGAGGATTCCTGTAATAGGCAACCATGGTTCATGGATTCCCAGATTGCCTGGCCAAGGCCTTATCAAAATGGAGCTGCATTCTAAGTATCTTGTTGCCCGATCTTCCTTTATTCCCTGTCTTATTTCACAGGTGTCAGACTAGTACTGCATTCTGAAGTCTCTCTGCCTACTATAGCTCTCTCTACCTTTATCCTTCAAAGGTTAAAATAGTCTCTTACTTTTCTAATCCTATGTTGGCATTAGCTTCTTACAGGTCCCAAAGCAACACAATCCAGGAAGTCCTTAATTGAGACATACTATTTAACCAAGGAGATACATCATGGTCATGGTATGCCATGCAAAATAAACATGGGTGACACCTAGTTTATTATAAATACATTTTATAAAGTTATATACACATGCTTATCATTATTATCAGTGATAATAATGATGTAACTGATGATAACAGTAATGAATATTAGTATTTATTATGCACTCACTATGTTCCATGTACTAATCTTCCATATATGGTGTTTTCCATATACTATCTCTTTTAAGTCTCCATAATAATTCTATGAGGTAAACACTATTAATTCTTCCCTTTTACAGATGATAAAACAGGCTTAGAGAAATTTAAACAACTTACTCATGTCCATATAGGTAGTAAATGGTTAAAATATATTACAAACACAAGCAGTCTGCCAGTATAGCCTACATTTTTTGTTATAATATTATTCAGTCTATATGCCTTAGTTGGCCTCTCCATATCCATGACATGCACCAGCTACAGATATCTCAGCCAAGCTTCATAGGTCATCAGTTTATGGGTTGTCTCTTGACCCGAGGTATGCTCTGACCCAGATCCAAGGGCCGGTACAGTAATATGTGGCTCTGTACTGCCTTCTGACCTCAATGCTGAGACTCTCAGGCTGCTGCAAGATCCAGGATGTTACTCTCTAGATGTCAAATCAGACAGCACATTGGAAACCACAGATTCCAGTAATAGGTGGTCACTCTCTTCAGAAAGAAAAAGGACTCAAAACACTTTGTGCACACACACATATTTTTGCATATAACACAAATTACAAATGTTCACAAACGTCAATTTCTTTAAAAAATATCAGTGAAATTTGAGGAATTTAAATCAACTTTTTGATGATTCCCTGAAGGTAGTGAATTAAAATTTTTGCAGAATTCTGACCCTCATGTTAATACTAAAATTTGGTTTTTAGAGGATCCATACAATTATCCTCCTGAAGAGTAAATATTCATGTTGAAATGTCTAGTAAGATGTGGCCATATGATATTTCCTTTATATATACAAATGCCAGAGTGTTTAGTAGAGGCCAAATGGAAAGTACCAGAACAAAATTACTCTTTCCTTGGGATACTCAAATAGGACCTAGGGCTCCTTTCTGAATTATGCAAAGTTTAAAGAAATTTTATTCTTAAGACACACCTGGAAGGAAGAAATCCTTAAAAAAATTCATGGAATTGGCTTTTGAGTTCTTTACAAATTCATATAGAATCGCAAATGGATTATGAATGTTAGGAAGTTATAAGACATCAGTGTAAATCCATAACAAGAATGGGCAAACCTGTTCAGATAAAACTGGAATGAGCAGTCTAAAACCTACAAATCTTTAACCAAATCAGAACCTCATTAAATTTGGAAAACTTTCATTGAATATTTTTAGAAATATGCCTTTCCACATTTTCAAGTATGTTTCAAAGCAGGAATAAGAAATAAATAAGTTTATCATGAGCAGGCCAGGTCTACTTTTACTTTTACAAATGCTTAACAAGTTCAATAAATACTAATACTAAATAACAAGTTCAATAAATACTAAAATCAGGTCTCAAAGAGCTATTGATGAACAGAAATCAGGAATGATTCACCAATCAGGAGAACATCAGAAATCTTTTGAGCTTTTGTTCACTTGTATACAAATGGATAGGCTGTTATTCACTGTTACCATAGCTTATAATAAACTGTACAATTGTGGCACTAATACACAGATCATCTTCAGTTTGTATTTAATTGCTATGTTCCTACATTGAAAATAATTTGAGGACTGTTAACTTGGAAGAACTGAATACAGAAACCGGAAGGGTATAGTACTGTTACCTACTTTCTGGATTTGCTGATCCTAAGCTCAGCTGCATTATCTAGTTCGCATTAAAATTCATTTACTATACCACTTTACATGGTGTCAATCATGGAACAAATTTATATGGATAGAATATCCTCATATCTGATAGAAATTTCTGTACCATTCACAGAAACATCTTTAAATATATGTGAATTTCTCTGGGCCATTAAACTTGGTTTATGTTCTTGCTGCTGAGACCTACTACTGCATTAAAATGCAGCTAAAAAATTCCACATAGGAGATTTTCATTTATTTGCCAAAAATTTTTTCAGGCAATACCAAATTTTTCTATTATTAAATTCTTTGATAGCCAAGTGTCCATGGTATCTTCAATTTGTAGGATGATTCCCAAATGACTTTAATGCACACCAAAGTTATTGTCTCATCAATGAGTAGGCAGAATAAGTACGCTATTTTACTAATGAAGAAACTGAGATTTTTTGGAACAAGACAGGGATGCCCACTCTCGCCACTGCTCTTCAACATAGTTTTGGAAGTCCTAGCCACAGCAATTAGACAATCAAAAGAAATAAGAGGCACCCATAGAGGAAGAGAAGAGATAAAACTATCACTGTATGTGGATGACATGATACTATACATAGAAAACCCTAAGGACTCAACCCCAAAACTACTTGAACTGATTCATAAATTCAGCAAAGTAGCAGGCTATAAGATGAACATTCAGAAGTCAGTTGCATTTCTGTATACCAGCAATGAACTCTTAGAAAAGGAATACAAAAATACGATACCTTTTAAAAGTGCACCTCACAAAATCAAATACCTCGGAATACACCTGACCAAGGAGGTAAAGGACCTATATGCCGAGAACTATAAAACTTTCATCAGAGAAATCAAAGAAGATGTAAAGAAATGGAAAGATATTCCATGTTCCTGGATTGGGAAAATCAATATTGGAAAAACGGCCATCCTACCCAAAGCAATCTACAGATTCAATGCAATCCCTATTAAATTACCCATCACATTTTTCACAGAACTAGAACAAACAATCCAAACATTTAGATGGAACCACAAATGACCCAGAATCGCCAAAGCAATCCTGAGAAACAAAAACCAAGCAGGAGGCATCACTCTCCCAGACTTCAAGAAATACTACAAAGCCACAGTCATCAAAACGGTGTGGTACTGGTACCAAAACAGACAGACAGACCAATGGAACACAAGAGAGAACCCGGAAATAAACCCTGACAGCTATGGTCATTTAATCTTTGACAAGGGAGGCAAGAACATAAAATGGGAAAAAGAAAGTCTATTCAGCAAGCATTGCTAGGAAACCTGGACAGCTGCATGCAAAGCAATGAAACTCGAACACACCCTCACACCATTCACAAAAATAAACTCCAAATGGCTGAAAGACTTAAATATACCACAGGACACCATCCAAATCCTAGAAGAAAACATAGGCAAAACACTCTCGGACATCAACCTCATGAATATTTTCTCAGGTCAGTCTCCCAAAGCAACAGAAATTAGAGCAAAAATAAACCCATGGGACCTCATCAAACTGAAAAGCTTTTGCACAGCAAAGGAAACCCAAAAGAAAACAAAAAGACAACTTACAGAATGGGAGAACATAGTTTCAAATGATGCAACCAACAAGGGCTTAATCTCTAGAATATATAAACAACTTATACAACCCAGCAGCGAAAAAGCCAATCAATCAATGGAAAAATGGGCAAAAGACCTGAATAGACATTTCTCCAAAGAAGATATACAGATGGCCAACAAACACATGAAAAAATGCTCAACATCGCTGGTTATAAGAGAAATGCAAATCAAAACTACCATGAGATACCACCTCACACCAGTCAGAATGGCCATCATTAAGAAGTCCACAAATAACATATGCTGGAGGGGCTGTGGAGAAAAGGGAACCCTCCTGCACTGTTGGTGGAAATGTAAGCTGGTACAGCCACTATGGAGAACAGTATGGAAGTACCTTAGAAATCTATACATAGAACTACCATATGACCCCGCAATCCCACTCTTGGGCATCTATCCGGACAAAACTCTCCTTAAAAGAGACACATGCACTCGCATGTTCATTGCAGCACTCTTCACAATAGCCAGGACCTGGAAACAACCCAAATGTCCATCGACAGAGGATTGGATTCCGAAGAAGTGGTATATATACACAATGGAATACTACTCAGCCATCAAAAAGAATGACATAATGCCATTTGCAGCCACATGGATGGAACTAGAGACTCTCATCCTGAGTGAAATGAGCCAGAAAGACAAAGACAAATACCATATGATCTCACTTATAACTGGAATCTAATATCCAGCACAAATGAACATCTCCTCAGAAAAGAAAATCATGACTTGGAGAAGAGACTTGTTGCTGCCTGACAGGAGGGAGAGGGAGTGGGAGGGATCGGGAGCTTGGGCTTATCAGACACAACTTAGAATAGATTTACAAGGAGATCCTGCTGAATAGCATTGAGAACTTTGTCTAGATATTCATGTTGCAACAGAAGAAAGGGTGGGGGAAAAATGTAATTGTAATGTATACATGTAAGGATAACCTGATCCCCTTGCTGTACAGTGGGAAAATAAAAAAAAAAATGTTAGCTCTTTTTTTTCTACTTAATGAAGCTTAAGTAAATAACATACAAAAAACGGAAGACTCTCTAAACAGTAGACAGTTGTAAACAACAAAAAGAGACTTTCATGTACCCAAAATAGATGAATAAGTTTTCTGGCACCCACTGGAATTTTAGCAAAACATAAAAATCATTATAATATTGCCAAAAGTATTTCCTTTAATATTTAGAAAAGTAACTTAACATTTCAAGAAAAAAATTTCGGTTAACAAATACATAGTTTCAAATTAAGCTGTTCACTTGCTCTTATTTCAAATTATCTATAGGTAATTTTGTGTGGCTTCATTCCACCATTTATATCATGCCTTAAAGTGAAGTCATTCAAATTTCTTCTTAATATGCAAACATAACTAATTTTCCCTTTTGACTCATCATGTTCTATTACCAAATATTATTTGAGCTTGCTTAACTTTGAAAAGTAATATACTTCCCCATAATACTTAAATAGCTATCTATAAAAGGTAATATATAGTTTCTATATTACTCTTTCTGCGTGGTTTTCCCAGTCATACAGCAAACACATGTACACGAGATGAGTGTAAATTGAGATCAGGATGAGTAAGTACCAGAGATTGTGACATAAAAATATGCTCACTGGCCCAACATTTTTCTTTATGTTTTAATTTAATCCATGGACCAGTTCTATTAAATATGTTTATCTTAAATTGCAGAGTCATTTGGTTAATATTAGAAGATTGAAACTAAAATGGTGACAATAGGCAATAAACCTTGAAATCGTGGCAGATTGAACTCTAGAAAACTGGTGATTTATGTCAAAACCTCTATGGTCTACAGATATATCTCACTAAATATCAATATGTATGATAGGTAATTTACTCATTATACAAGGGGATGAATTTTTGAAAAAATAATAATCAGTTTGACAATTTTTTTTTTTTGTAAACAGCCTGAATTTGATTTAGGTAAGTTGATGTGACATAGCACTTTTGTTCACTATTTAGTTTTTAAGGCATCACATTGTCTAAGATATCAATATTCACATTCAAATGGGTCTTGACATTAAATGCATAACATTTGAGTACTTTTAAGGCATTATCTATATTACAAAGTAAAAAGTAGAGTTTAAAAAAATAGATAGCTTCAACAATTTAAGCCATTTTAGTACTTGAATCTAAATTTTTAAAGAATCACTTCATATATGCCTTTGCCAGGCTTTGAGATTTAACATGGTTGTCAGGCTGAATGAAGAGGATCCCTCCTGAACACTCGCTGCTGTTCTTCTTACCCAAGAAGAAGTTCCTTATCGACCTTGATAATCTGTTCCCATTCCAACTCAAAGTGAGATGGTCTAGCGTGGCTACATTGCTCTTACCGTGCCAAACCTAGGCTGAAGACTGATTTATTTACTGAGAAAACTTTATCTCTTTATTTTCTAAAATCTCCAATCATTTTAACCAGTTACTTCAGATAGGCAGCACTATAGTGTAATAGAGTATAGTGTATAGTAATAAAAACATAAATATCTTGCCATTCACGTCCAACTTCAGATCCATAGCAATCAGGAACAAGGTAAAGTGAGGGGAATCAAATGGAACTTTGAGCTAAGCAATCACCACTCAGTAATGAGTGGTGATTTATCTTTTTTAGGATACCAGCTCATCTCCTTATTTTCTAGACAACTGTTAGCTTTGAAGGGTAAGTGCTTTTATTCTATTTCCTTCTAACTTTTTGACTGCCTTCTGACTGCCTATCTTTCAAGGCATCCTCTCTCTATAATGAAAGGATAAAATTATATTTTCTCAACTATTAAATTTTCATTGGGTCTGAAAACAGAAAGAGAATCATATCCGGGAATAGGAACTCCTGAGATTTATTTCCAGTTTCATTTCTGGTTGTGACACTTAAGACAACTCATTTACATTCTTTTATACTCTCATTTACAATGTGCTCATGCACAGCAGTCTTTGTCACCAAGGTACAGGCAGTAAGAAATTTCCAACTAAAGAAGATAAAAATTGGAAATGAATTATGTCACTAGAGACAAACATGAAAAGACTAGCCCAGGTTTGTGTCCCCATGGAACACCTCACCCAATCTCTAAGGTCACTGTAACTCTCTCATCTCCCAAGTTGGCTCTCCACTCCTTAAGCTCATAGTAGAGACCAAGAACAATATAGTGACAATTAGCAATAAATATGCTCTTTCCTAAGACCATCAATAAATATACTGACTCAAATATAAAAAATAAACTATCATCCTTCTGTCTGTGGTATATATTTGAGTGAGGTTTGAAGGCACTGAATATTTGGCACCTGTTTTCAAGTGTCCCTCCTTGTTGACAGGGTGCACACACATCTTATTCTTGTACACAGAGAAGTAGCCAGCCAGCTGCATAAATGCACTGCAGGTAATAGGCAAACTCACAAATGAAAAGCAAACAAATAGAGGTTACTTTGATGCTCACCATAAAACCTTATTTTTTTTCAGCTTAACTGTGGCTCATAAAAGCATGCCCATGAACTATATCTTTGGGTAAAGGAACAAAGTAACTCATCATTCAATGAGAATGCAAGAAGAGTCCCAAATCTTTCTGATCAAACTTACAATGCCCTGACCACCCAATAGCCAACATTTTTAGGACTTATCATGTGCTAAATGCTTTGTTGATATCATCTCACTTGACCCTCATTAAAACCCTATCAGGCAGATATTATTATCATTCCCATTTTACAGCTGAGGAAACTGAATCTATGCTACATTAAGTAACTTTCTCGGGATAAACCAGCTGACACAGGACCTTTTGACTCCAGCCCTGTCTTTTTAACAACACTATTACCTCCATCCTTGGTTTTCTGGCCCCACAGCCCTAGCTCAAGCATTGGCAGACTCTTTTTTTTTTTTTTTCCCCTGTGAAATGACAGGTACTAAGTACTTTAGGCTTTTAACTACATGGTCTCCACTGAAACTACCCAACTCTGATGTAGAAAAGCAAAATGAGCCACAGATAATACTGAAACAAATGGTCATTCCAGTGTTCTGGTAGACTTTATTTATGGACACTGAAATTTGAATTTAATATGATTTTCTGTGTTTAAAAAAGCATATTTTTCTTTTGATCTTTTTTAATCATTTAAAAATGTAAAAGTCATATTTGGCTTGTGGGCCTTATAAAAACAGACAGAGGAGCAATGTGATCCAAAGACTATAGTTTGTTTGACCCTTGACTTAGCCAATTGCACAAGCAGGTTCCATAATGTGCACTTATAATTCTGTGTGTGCCTCATCTGGAACTTCCTTTCATATTTCTATGCCAAAGATGTCATTCAGGTTGGCTTTCAAAGACATTTATTTCCCAAAGTTCCTTTTCTGACCAATCTCACCTTCTCTTTGACAAACACAAGCCTTCAGTTTCTTAAATGAGTATGTTCCCCCTTCATTAATAAGATCAGGAAATAGCTAAAACTTTTGATAATGAAGATGATTTTGCATGCTTTTCTGTGGCATAGTGGATAGTAACTCTATTCATGGGGTGATCAACAGGGGGAAATGGACCCATTTTTACAAATTCATTTATTTATTTATTTATTTTTCTTTTTTTTTTTTTTTTTTTTTTTTTTGGCTGTTTCTTTGGGCCGCTCCCGCGGCATATGGAGGTTCCCAGGCTAGGGGTCAAATCGGAGCTGTAGCCACTGGCCTATGCCAGAGCCACAGCAACGCGAGATCCGAGCCGCGTCTGCGACCTACACCACAGCTCACGGCAACGCCAGATCGTTACCCCACTGAGCAAGGGCAGGGACCGAACCCGCAACCTCATGGTTCCTAGTCGGATTCGTTAACCACTGCGCCACGACGGGAACTCCCATTTTTACAAATTCATGCTTCAATGTCTGATACCCCAGAGTGGAATTTGCCATCACTCTGCCATCAGTGCTTTTTGAAACTTTTCAATATCATTACAACCACAATATATGAGCACAGAGAGCTTTACATTATGTTTCAAGAATACTATCCATAATGTTTGCTTCAGCAGCACATATACTAAAATTGGAAGGATACAGAGAAGATTAGCATTGCCCCTGTGCATGGATGACATGCAAATTCCATAATTTTATGACTAGGTTACTTTACTGTACAGCAAAAATTGGCACAGCATTGTAAATCAACTATATTTAACGAAAAAAAAAAGAGAAGAAAAAGAATACTATCCATATATCCCATGAATTGTAACTTTGTTTTTATAAATAATGATTTAACATCAGACCATTTCTATGGTAAGGGATATGAATAAGGACCATGAAAACAACATGGGAAGAACAGGCTGGTACCAATGTCTCTATCTCTTACTATCATGGAGATCTATGCAATTTGCCTTGTATATTTTATTCTTTTAAATTGTTTTCTCTTGTCCCCTTTAATTTTTTCTTCTTCTGAATCTCTATTTTGCCTCTATTATTACTTGCTAGACTCAGCATGGGGTCTTGGAAGGAGTCCTAAAGTTGTACTGAGAAGAATGCAGTGTCAGAACATTTACAATTCTAAGAAACAGAAACTAAACTAAAATTAGCTGAATAAAATGTCAAAGATCTTGGGAAGAGAATAAGAATTAATTGATTTATATAACTAGGAAGTCCAGGCAGCTGGAAATGTTTTAATGCACAGTTTAATCCAGTTCAAATAATAGAATTAAGACTGTTACTTTCTCCAACTCTTGACTAAAACTCTGCTTGTGTCTACTCATCTTCTTTCCCAGGAAGCTTTATCTATGTGGCAATAAGATAGTTGCCAATAGCCCCAAGCCCATGTCATTCTTACAGCTCTTAATTCCAGAAAAATGATAGCATATTTCCTAGTAGCTCTTGAAAACTTCTAGGGTAGGTTTTTATTGGGCTGTCTTGGGTTCTATAACTATCACTGAATTAATCACTCATAAGAATCCTGAGATACACTTTTTGGCTAGTTTTAGGACTATTCCCACCCAAAGTCATGTGGAAGACCAATGCGAATGGAACCAGATAAGCATTGAAGAATTACAATGCAACCAGGAGGAATTGTTCTCCAAAGGAAAATAGACTGAAAAGAAAAATATATATCTATGAACTGGCATTCATGAATGACTTCCACTAAAACAAGTGTATGACACCAAATTACTCAAGGTATAATATAGTGTGGGGAAAACTCTGTATATGCAGTGGCTCTGAAATGTTTATATCTACAAAATATATGAGGGAATACTATGATTTAGGCTTGTCAGTGAACTTTAGGATTACCCTAAACATTACTTTGTCCCTAGTGAGTATAAGGATCTAACTTGTATTGATTGCTTCCATAGACTATCTAAGAGGTATACTATAACCATCCATGAAATTCTGCCTAGAAGTTAAGTCTCTCTTATATTATCCTGTGAGATTGTTATCATATAAGCATCTTGATTTTATAAATTGAGACTCAGAGAGCTAAGTAAGTAGTAAAGCCAGGATTCAAACTCATTTTTGTTGTTTTCCCTGATTTCAAAATTTATATTCTTCCCTGCTGCCATGCTGTCCTATAAACAGAGCTAAGGAAGGAATGGCTCCTTTAAATGCATTCTTACAGTATTTACACATAATGTCTGTTCTACAGAGCAACTCCCACAAATACCATTCTATAGTTTATTTGGACACTTCATCAGGTCACTAATGTGTGGTTTAAAGTCTGAAGCATTTTCAGAATATGGGTTCCTATAGTCTACCAATAGTGTTCCCTTTCTCCTTTGTAAGTTTTCTGAGAAGGGAAAGTTTTCAACAGGGAAGGTTTTCTAAGAAAGTATAAATAATAAAAAATCTCATGTACTGAAAATATCCTACTGGATGCTTAATCTAATTAGATAGGATAGGTGCAGAAATATTCGATTTACAGTATATAACAATTCTGTCTTGATTTTCATTTAACTTCAACTCAGTACTTAGAATTTTCTCTCATAGATTGCCAGAGAAAACATTCTATATAATATAAGCTTTTTAAGAAACCAGAATACCCTGCAAGTCTCTTCTTTAGCCTTAGAAACTGGCAACATTTTTCAAAGGTGCTTTTTTTGCTTCATACTTATACAACTGGTATTCTTAAACCAGCAGAAAGTGTTCTTTATTGGCTCTTCTTGCAGCCTGATGAGAATAAAATTATACTCTATTTGCAGATACCATGATCGTCTGTATGGAAAATTCTAAGAAATCCTCTTAAAAAACTGTTTAAACTAATAAACAGTTTCATCGAGGTTGCAGAATACAAGATCAATATACCAAAAAATGTATTTCTGTATACCAGCAATGAAAAATCCAAAAGTAAAATTAAGAAAGTAATTCCAATTATAATAGCATCAAAAGTAATATGATACTTAAGAATAAATTGCACCAAAAAGGTGCAAGTTTTACACTTAAAACTATGAAACATCATTGAAATAAATAAGAGACCAAATAATGAAAAGATATCCCATGCTCATGGATTAGAAACTTAATATTTTAATGTAGCAATAGTCACCCAAATTGATCTACAGATTTAACACAATCTCTATCAAAATACCACTTGTGTTTTTTGCAAAATTTGTACAGAAATGAAAAAGCCACAGAAGAGAAAAAAAAACAATATAATAAAAAAGAAAAAAAAGTTGGAGAACTCATACCTCCTTATTTCAAAATTTACTGTAGTACCAAGGCTATGGTAATGACTGTGTGGTACTGGCATAAAGATAGACATATCTTTGGAATTAATGGAATAGAATAAAGAGTCCTCATATTTATAGTTAATTGATTTTTGACAAAAGTGCCGAGATAATTCAGTATGTAAGGAATCGTCTTTTCAACAAATGGTGCTAGGACAACATGCCAAAGAATTAAGGTGGACCCTTGCCTTACACCATATATAAAACTTAACTCAATGTGGATCAAAGACATAAATATAAGGACCAACACCATAAAAAACTCTTAGAAAAAAATATAGCCATAAGCCATTGAGACTTTGGATTAGGCAATGTGTTTTTCAGATATGGTATCCAAAACACAAGCAATGAAAGGAAAATTAGATAAATTGGACATCATCAAAATTAAATATTTTTGTGCATCAAAGAAGTGAGATAACCAAAGGATGGGAGAAAATATTCACAAATCAGGGAGTTCCCGTCGTGGCGCAGTGGTTAACAAATCCGACTAGGAACCATGAGGTTGCGGGTTCGGTCCCTGCCCTTGCTCAGTGGGGTAACAATCCGGCGTTGCCGTGAGCTGTGGTGTAGGTTGCAGACGCGGCTCGGATCCCGCGTTGCTGTGGCTCTGGCGTAGGCTGGTGGCTACAGCTCCGATTCAACCCCTAGCCTGGGAACCTCCACATGCCTCGGGAGCGGCCCAAGAAATAGCAACAACAACAACAACAACAATAACAACAACAACAACAACAACAAAAAATTCACAAATCATATATCTGATAAGGGAATTATTGTCAGATTATAAGAACTCTTGGATGAATAACCCAATTTAAAATAGGCAAAGGAGTAGTTCCCTTTGTGGCTCAGTGGGTTAAGGAACCGACATAGTTTCCATAATGATGTGGGTTTGATCCCCGGCCTATCTCAGTGGGTTAAGGATCTGGATTTGCCACAAGCTGCAGCATAGGTCACAGATGTGGCTTGGGTCTGGTATTTCTGTGGATGTAGTTAGGCCAGCAGCGGTAGCTCCAGTCTGACCCCTAGCGAGGGAATTTCCACATGCCACAGGCACGGCCATAAAAGTAAAAAATAAATAAATAAAAATAAAAAAGGCAGGAATGCAAATAAATTTGTTTAAAAAATAAAAAGGCAAAGGAGCTGAATAGATATTTCTCCAAAGAAGATATACAATTGGTTAATAAGCACATGTAAAAATATTCAACATCATTAGTCATCAGAGAAATGCAAATCAGAGCTACAATGGGATGCCGCTTTATGCCAACTACAATGGCTATAATGAAAAAGACATCAACAAGTGTTGGTGAGGATATGGAGACACATGAACCATCAAATATTGCTGCTGAAAATGTAAAATGGCACAGAGGCTTTGAAAAGAGCTTGGCAGTTCCTCAAAAATAAAATATATAGTTACCTTTTAACCCAGGAATTCCATTCCTTGGTATATACCCAAGAAAGATGAAAATATACTTTCACACAAAAACATATATACAAATGTTCATAATAATAGTGTTATTCATAATAGTCAAAAATAGAAACAACACAAATGTCCATCAATGGATGAATGGTTAAACAAAAAGTAGTATACTCATACAATAGAACTCTTTTGCAAAAAGAACATGAAATTCTGATATATGCTAGACCATGAATGAGCTTTAAAAACATTATGCTAATTGAAGAAAGCCAGGCAAAAAATGTTACATATTACATGATTCCATTTATATAAAATGTCCAGAATAGGCAAATCTAAAAGACAGAAAACAAATTAGTGGTTGAGTAGGCATAAAGGAGAGGTGAGTCAGAGGGAAATGCAGAATAACTCCTAATGGGTAGAGAGTTTATCTTTGGGGTGATGAAAATATTCTGTATTTGATTTGGTGATGGTTACACAACAGTGTGTATATACTAAAAACTATACACTTTAAGCAAGTGACTTATATGGTATATATCTTAGAATTATATCTCTATAAAGCTATTATATTTTAAAAAAATGTAGTCATAATTAACTTGCATAAGCCATCTCTCCAAGGTTTCATTCAATTCAATTCAATGTGTATGTTGAGTACTCTGCTACCAGAGGAAGCAAAAATGAGGAAGTCCCAGTCTCTGCCCTCAGGGTAATCTTAATCTAATAGTGAGATAGGCAAGTCAATAAATACCTTTAATATGAGGCAGTATGTGGTATATTAGCTATGGTTATACTAGCTGCTTTAACAAATAAATCCCACATTTATTTCTGCTCATGTAATAATCTAGTGCAGGTGTTGGCCTCCATACGATGATGATTCAGGCATTCTGGTACCTTTCACCTTGTAGCTCTAACACCCTCTAGGGCCCCAGAGTCATCAGCATCCAGCTGACAAAGGTAAGGGAGAGCATGCAGAGAAGGCACACCTGCTTTTTCACTTCCTTAGCCCTGCTTCATTCTTTCCATTGTCAATTAGTGGTCCCAAGGCCCCACTTAAATGCCATAGTAGCTTGGAAATATAGTCTCTGGCCAGATAGCCACTCCCAGGTGATAACCGTATGCAATGGAAAGGTTTAATCCTGCTATAACTAAAAAAGGAATTTACTGGTTTATATAACTAAAATTTATGAGACTAAGTCTCACTTCGGGCAAGGCTGGATCCCAGGTGCTCAAGCAATGAACTCAAGATTCAATATCTGTCTCTTTCATCTCTGATTAGCTTTGCATTTGATTCATTTTGAGACAGACTGCAATATGGTGATTGCAGCTCCTGACTTACATAGTTTTTAATACTCACTGTCTTGGAAGACTAGAGATCCATTTTAGAGACCCATTTTCTATCAAAATCCATACAAATCCTTGAAAAGAACTCTGATTGGTCTGGTTTGTATCAAATGAATGATCTTGAATTGATCAGTTTATCTATGATGATGAAGTGCTCTTACTGGCCAGTTCTGGTTCATGTGTCCACCTCCATGGCTGGAAAGAGAAGGGTCACTCAACTGACAGTTTACTAGGTGAACTTTTTATGAATTTTCACTCATAAGAATAAAAGGAATTCTTTATCAGAAAAAAAAAAGGAAAATGAATGTGGACAGATAAAAAATTTGCAATTACTTAAGTAGATATTCTGAAACTGTATGTGAGGCCCTTGGCAACATTAAATGAAATTGATCTTTTAAATCCAAATAAAATACAAAGGTGTGAGTTTCAAGATGTAGAAACTTAGTCTGTGAAAAGGTTTTGATGTTTACAAAAGACAGACTATCTAGACTAATTCTAGGGATATTGCTATGATCTCTGTCTTGGAGTGAACAGTCACTGGCTTTTCTAAGTAACAGTGGTCCACAAATTTGACTGTAAAATAATTCCCTAGTATATAAGAAGAAAAACAACGTGTTTATAATTTACAAGATATCATCGACATAGTTAATTTTACAAAAGCCAGACCACTAAAGAGTTGAATATCTTCAATATAGATGTAATGAGTGACTCAGACACTATTTTCCATTGTAGAGGTTCTTTGATTATCCTATGATAAGGTACTTAAGGAATTGAAAAACTTGAAGATACATTAGACATTTTTCTTTTATTAAAATATGAGTGTTCCAAGCATGCCAAACTTATTCTGATGGCAAAAGGCTAAAGTAATGTGTTAACCTACAATGTATTTTAAAAGCAATGAATACTCCATCAACACCTTCTAAAGAAAAGTGATATTTTAACAATAATGGAAAGGACATCTTTTTTTCAGAAGAAATTCACACTATGGAGAGAACATCTTAAAATTATGTATTTGGAAATATCTCCATCATTATGTGACTTTATGTCTGATACTATGGGTGTCATCTATACAAACAAGCAATGCACATATATTTGAATTCTTAAAAACTTGAAAACACAATAGGAAAAAATGATGAGATAAACTGTTTACATAAAAAGAAAAGCAAATTGTCCTTAAACATATGAAAGATGTTTAATAAAGTATTAAAATTGAAACTACACTGAGACAGCCTTTCTTAAATATGCTGACAACTAAGTCTCCTAACCTGATGTGGAGAAATAGGGACTCTTAAATTTTCTAATGGCTCTGAAAAATGTCAAACCCCTATGGAAGGTTATTTGGGAACAACTAATGAAATTACATATTTTTTACTTTCTGACCCAGTAATTCAACTTGTAGGAATCTACCCTGAAAATATAACTCCAACAATATGAAACATAAACACAAGGTTATTCACTGCAGCATTATTTGTAATAACAAAAATTGGAAGCAACCTAGCTATCCATTTATAGGGGACTGATTGAATAAATTATGATACCTTCTCAGAGTGAGGTACATGCAACCACCAAAGTAAAGGAAAGTAGGAATATTTGCTTATCTTTCCAAAAAGAAATACAGGGAGCATGGAAGGACTAACTAGAAACTTATCCTAAACTAATAAAATGGGAGAATTAAGTGGAGGACATAGAAGCAAGTTTCCTCCTTCTGCATCTTTTTATAATGTTGACTTTGGAGTAGGTAAATGCTTTATTTAAAAAATACAATTAGGAATTCCCATTGTGGCTCAGTAGTAATGAACACAAATAGTATACATGAGGATGTAAGTTGGATCCCTGACCTCACTCAGTGAGTTAAGGATCTGGTGATGCCATGAGCTGTGGTGTAGGTCTCAGACATGGCTTGGATCTCATGTTGCTATGGCTGTGGCATAAGGGCAGCTACAGCTCTGATTTGACCCCTAGCCTGGGAACTTCCATATATCATGGGTAAGGCCCTTAAAAAAAACAAAA
This sequence comes from Phacochoerus africanus, assembly GCF_016906955.1. Taxonomy (NCBI): domain Eukaryota; kingdom Metazoa; phylum Chordata; class Mammalia; order Artiodactyla; family Suidae; genus Phacochoerus; species Phacochoerus africanus. Next base: position 84,359,787 of record NC_062560.1, on the reverse strand, counting down.
CAATTAAATCAAAAAATATAAACCTTTAAATACAAGACCATAAATGTACATCAAACAAAATCATATAAAGAAAATAATTAAAATATTTTATGACACAGTACCCTGACTGTATATCCTCAATTGGATATATTTCAAAAACAAAAAGAACTGCAAAGAAAGCTCAGCAGATTTCTAGTAATATTTATTATAATTTTGAAACTAAGTATATTGTAGGATAAAGTAAATAAATGTGCATGTATGAATATATGTGGTTAGCCATCTATATTTTCAGAGTAAGAAAATGAGATGCATTAGAAACCTGTAATTAAAAAAAAATGAACTGAAAACTGCTATAGAAAATGGCATAGAGGTTCCTCAAAAAGCTATATATAATTACTACATGATCAAGCAATTCCACTTATAAGTATATACCTAAAAGAATTGAAAGCAGAATGCCATACCCATATTCACTGCAACATCATTCTCAGCAGCTAAGATGTGGGAGGAACCCAATATCCACCAACACAAGGAATAAATTATATATATATATATATATATATATGCACATATCCATACAATAGAATATTATTTCCTTAAAAAGAAGGAAATTTTGTCACATGCTACTTGATGGATGAACCTTAAGGACATATGCTGAGTAAAATACACCAGACAAAGAGAGCCAAATACTGTATGATTCCTCTTAAATGAAAAATCTAGAGCAGCCAAAATCAGAAATAGAAAATAGAATGATGGTTGCCAGGGGCTGCAGAGAGGGGAAAATTGAGAAATGTTATTCAATTGATATAGAATTTTAGATTTGTCAACTTGATTAAAAAATGAGCAGAAGAACTTGATAGACAGTTTTCCAAGAAGGAAATGCAGATGGCCACAGGAACATAAAAAGATGCTCAACATAGCAAATCATCAGAGAGATGAAAATCATACTACAATGAGATATCATCTCACATCTGTCAGAATGATTATCATCAAAGAGGGCACAAATAACAAATGTTGGCAAGGATGTGGAGAAAAGAGAACTTTGTTGATGAGAATGTGAATTTGGGAAGCCACTGTGGAGAATGGTATGGAGTTCTCAAAAAACTAAAAATAGAACTACCATATGATCTAGAAATACCACTCTTGGGCATATATCTGGGAAAAAAAAAAACAGTAATTTGAAAAGATACATGCACCTCAATGTTCATAGCAGCATTATTTATTTATAATTTCTTAGATGTGGAAACAATCTAAATGTACATCAACAGATGAATGGATAAAGATGTGGTATGTATGCACAATGGAATACTACTCAGCCATAAAAAAGAATGAAATTTTGCCATTTGCAGCAGCATGGCTGGACTTGGAGGGCATTATGCTAAGTGACATAAGTCAGACAAACAAATACTGTATGATATCACTTATATGTGAAATCTAAAAAATACAGCAAAGTAGTTAATATAACAGAAAAGAAGCAGACTCATATATAGAGAGAACAAACTAGTGGTTACTAGAACAAACTAGTGTGGGAGGAAGGGGACAATATAGGGCTGGGGATGTGGAAGGTACAAACTATTGTGTATAAGATAGGTTCAAGGATGTATTGTATAACATTGGGAATATAGCCAACATTTGTAAGAAATATAAATGGGCAATAACATTTAAAAATTCTATTAAAATAAATTTTAAAAAAAGAATTTCAGGTTTGCAAGATGAAAGAGTTCAAACATCTCATGCAGCTCAATATCAAAAAAAAAAAACAAACAAAAAACAACCTAATCAAAAAAGGGGCAGAAGATCTAAATATATTTCTCTCCAAAGAAGACACACAGATGGCCAAAAAGTATGGGAAAAATGTTCAATATCACTAACATCAAAGAAATGTAAATTAAAACCACAATGAGGTATCAGCTCACACCAATCAGAATGCATATTATCAGAATGGCATGACAATGGGAGAAAAAAGAATGTATACATGTACGTGTAACTGGGTCACCATGCTGTAAAGTAGAAAAAAAATTTATTGGGGAAATAACAATAAAAAATTATTTAAAAAAATCCATAAGCAATGGATGCTGGAGAGGGTCAGGAGAAAAGGGAACCCTACTACACTGTCCCTGGAAATGTAAACTGGCAAAACCACTATGGAAATCTGTATGAAGTTTCCATAAAAAACTAAAAATAGAACTACCATGTGATCCAGCAATCCCCCCCTCCTGGACATCTATCTGGAGAAAACCATAATTTAAAAAGATACATGCACTCCAGTGTTCATAGCAACACTATTTACAGTAGCCAAGACATGGAAGCAACCTAAATATCCATCAACAGAAGAATGGATAAAGAAGATGCGGTGCATATGTACAGTGGGATATTACTCAGCTGTGAAAAAAAAATGAAGTAATGCCATTTGCAGCAATATGGATGTATCTATACTAAGTGAGGTAAGTCAGAGAAAGACAAATATCATATGAGATCACTTATATGTGGAATCCTAAAGAAAAGACAAAAATTGGGGTTCCCATCATGCCTCAGTGGTTAACGAACCCAACTGGCATCCATGAGGACGTAGGTTCGATCTCTGGCCTCGCTCAGTGGGTTAAGGATCCGGCGTTGCCATGAGCTGTGGTGTAGGTCACAGACGTGGCTCAGATCCCACCTTGCTGTGGCTGTGGCGTAGGCCGGCAGCTACAGCTCTGATTGGACCTCTAGCCTGGGAACCTCAGTATGTGGCAAATGCTGCCCTTAAAAAAAAAAAAAAAAAAAAAAAAAAAAAAAAAAAAAAGACAAAAATGAACTTATTTACAAAACAGAAATGGACTCACAAACTTCAAAAACAAACTTATGGTAACCAAAGGAGGAAGGTTGCAGGGAGGGAAGAATTGGGAGTTTGGGACTGGCAATATTCACACTATTGTATATGGAATGGATGATCAAAAAGGACCTGCTGTATAGCACAAGGAACTCTGTTCAATATTCTATGATAACCTATATGGGAAAAGAATCCAAAAAAGAATGTATATGTGTATACATATAAATGAATCACTTTGTTGCATAGCAGAAATGAATGCAACATTGTAAATCAACAATACTGCAATAATTTTTTTTTGTCTTTTTGCCTTTTCTAGGCCACTTCTCACAGCACATGGAGGTTCCCAGGCTAGGGGTCTAATCAGAGCTGTAGCTGCCAGCCTACGCCAGAGCCACAGCAACATGGGATCCAAGCTGCGTCTGCAACCTACACCACAGCTCACAGCAATGCCAGATCCTCAACTCACTGAGCAAGGCCAGGGATGGAACCCGCAATCTCATGGTTCCTAGTCAGATTTGTTAACCACTGCACCATGATGGGAACTTCAATAAAATTTTTAAAAAATTTAAAAAAAAAAGTTTTTAAATTTAAAAATGGGCAGAAGATCTAAATAGATATTTCTCTGAAAAAGGCACACGGATGGCCAAAAAGCACAATAAAAGATGCTTAACATCATTAATTATTAGACAAATGAAAATCAAAACTACAATGAGGTCAAAATTGCTATCAAAAAAAATTATTGAAGTATTGTATCAAAAAGTACAAACAATAAATGCTGGAGAGGGTGTTGAGAAAAGGGAACAAAATAAAAAACAAAAATACAAAACCATAGAAAATGGGATCAGATTGGTGGTTTCCAGAGATGGGGGAATAGGGGCAGGTGGTATTGGAAAACTGTGCTCAAAAGGGCCAAACTTCCAGTTATAAGAAAAATAAGTACTAGCAATATAAAGTAATGTACAACATGATAAATATAATTAACACAGCAGTTATGTTATATATGAAATTTGTTGAGTAATATTAAGTTTTCATTACAAGGAAAACATGTTTTCTATTTCTTTAATCCTCTATATGAGATGATGGATGCTCACTAAAACTTATTGTGGTACCCATTTCATGGTGTATGTAAGTCAAATTATTATTGTGTACACCCTAAACTTATACAGTGCTATAAACTTGTCAGTTATATCTCAATAAAACTGGAAGAAAAAAAGAATTTCATTTACAAGGTGAAAAAAATTTGAGATCTGTTACACACCAATGTGAATATAGTTAACACAATTGGACTATGCACTTAAAAATGGGTAAAAGAATAAATTTTGTTGTGTTTTTTTTAATCACAATTAAAACTTTTTAAAATAAGAAGTTCCCATGGCAACCATGACAATGTGGGTTTGATCCCTAGTCTTTCTCAGTGGGTTAGGGATCCGGAATTGCCACAAGCTGTGGTGTAGATCACAGATGTGGCTTGGATCTTGTGTTGCTGTGGCTGTGGTGTAGGCCTGCAGCTGCACCTTTGATTTGACCCCTAGCCTTGGAATTTCCATGTGTTGCATATGTGGCCGTAGAAAGAAAATAATAGTAATAATAATAATAATAAAATAAAATGAACTGATCATTTTAAAAAAGTATTTTTCCTAGCTCTGACACAGACATTCCTAGAAGAAATGACACATCATAAGCATTAACACACCTAGTACACTTCTAAATTCAATCTCTTAATCAAAGGAACAAGGCTCCTAGAGAAACAGGAAAGCAGGGTGAAACTGAGACATCTTGTGCCATAAAGAGCAAGGAAGTACTCAAAGACTAATAGGGACATGTCACCTCACTGGAACACAGGATCCAGCTAGAAGAAGCTCCCACTGGCCATATTTGTAACACCTTGTTCACTCAAAAGAATAATAACTATAATTAATTACAACAAACTGCATAAATTAAAACTCATTTGTCCATAATGATACTTACTTCCCCCAAAAAAGAAAGAAAAAAAAAAAAGAAAGAATGTGGATGAAAGGAGAGTTCTTCTTTATAGAATGCCAGTTAACAAATTAAATATAGGAGTTCCCGTCGTGGCGCAGTGGTTAACGAATCCGACTAGGAACCATGAGGTTGAGGGTTCGGTCCCTGCCCTTGCTGAGTGGGTTAACGATCCGGCGTTGCCGTGAGCTGTGGTGTAGGTTGCAGACGCGGCTTGGATCCCTGTTGCTGTGGCTGTGGCGTAGGCCGGTGGCTACAGCTCCGATTCGACCCCTAGCCTGGGAACCTCCATATGCCATGGGAGCGGCCCAAGAAATAGCTAAAAAGACAAAAAAATAAAATAAAATAAATAACAAATTAAATATAAAATGGATGATTTAGACAACCACTATTTTGTAGCATCCAAAGTAAATATGGATCAAGGCAAGGATCATTGATGAGAGCTCAAACAATTAGGTGAAAAGTTGTTTTCCTGTTCAAGTGTACCTAGTGAAAAGGCTCTTTACAGTGGTGGAGTCTGGAGGTCACCACCTTAAACAAGTGATCAAACTTAGTGTCATTTAGCATAGGTGCAGCCAGACCTAATGTGCCAACCAATATGACGCAAGTTGAATTGAACAATATCACCTTTGAAATATTCTACTGAAGTTTTTTTTATCTCTAGAGAACTTACTTGCAGTTTATAAAGAGTACATGAGATTTGTACAGTTGAACAGTACCAGGAGGAAACAATCAGATAAACCCAGAATCCAGGACATTCTACAGTCCTGGTATCTTTCTTTCTTTTCTTTTTCTTTCTCTCTCTCTTTCTTTCTTTTCTTTCTTTCTTTCTTTTGTTTTTCTTTCTCTCTCTCTTTCTTTTCTTTTTCTTTCTTTCTTTCTTTCTTTCTTTCTTTCTTTCTTTCTTTCTTTCTTTCTTTCTTTCTTTCTTCTTTCTTTCTCTTTCCCTCTCTCTCTCTCTCTCTCTCTCTCTCTCTCTCTCTCTCTCTCTCTCTCTTTCTTTTGTCTTTTTGCCATTTCTAGGGCTGCACCCGTGATCTATGGAGGTTCCCAGGCTAGGGGTTGAATTGGAGCTGTAGCCACCAGCCTACAACAGAGCCACAGCAACGCGGGATCCGAGCCCCATCTGCAACCTACACCACAGGTCATGGCAACACCAGATCCTTAACCCATTGAGCAAGGCCGGGGATCGAACCCGCAACCTCATGGTTCCAAGTCGGATCGTTAACCCCTGAGCCACGACGGGAACTCCAGTCCTGGTTTCTTTAAAAAAAAAAAAGGACTATCATTGAAAGTATCATGAAAAACACACAAGATGAGGGAGAGGTTTTTTTGTTTTGTTTTGTTTTTGTTTTTTGTTTTTTAAAAGCTCCACCCGCACCTCACTATTGAGCATCGGTATTTAATAAATGCAGCCAAGAATACATTCATTTCATTTGAAACTGTAGACTTTTGTGAAGTACCTTTCAACTATGACAACCATTAAAACCAGGTATGGGAGTTCCCGTCGTGGCGCAGTGGTTAACGAATCCGACTAGGAACAATGAGGTTGCGGGTTCAGTCCCTGCCCTTGCTCAGTGGGTTAACGATCTGGCGTTGCCGTGAGCTGTGGTGTAGGTTGCAGACGCGGCTCGGATTCCCGCGTTGCTGTGGCTCTGGCGTAGGCCGGTGGCTGCAGCTCCGATTCAACCCCTAGCCTGGGAACCTCCATATGCCGCCGGAGCGGCCCAAGAAATAGCAACAACAGCAACAACAACAACAAAAAAAGACAAAAGACAAAAAAAAAAAACAGGTCTGAAAATATACTGGATTTAGAATCAGGCTATTAAGTCAGTGTATCATAAACTCTTAAACCAAGAATTTAAAGTAATGAACTACATCCAGTCTTTAGTCTTTATCTCACTAAAATATAATTATGTATAACATTTATAATAACATATAAGTGAGAACAAAAAAGCTTTTTGTACCATTAAAGTTAAAATATAGAATAGTTTCAAGACTTTTTATTTCAACTTTATCTCCTTTTTTATTTATATTTAAAAAGTATGCATTAGAATGTGCCTAAACTATTAATACACTAGTATGTGTACATTCTTGAGAATCATTCTATATTCTTGAGAATCATTCTAATAAATACCCACCTAATCTATTCATGATTTTTGTATATTTACTAAAGGTTTTGACTGCCTTGAGTGGTGCAATATGAGTCAATGTGTAAGGCTTAGCCCTTTGTGAACAAATCCTGAAACATGCAAAATTTCAAGAAAGAAACTGCATTAGTTCCTTAGGGCTACTGTGACATAGTTCCACAAACTGAGTGGTTTAATACAACAGAAACTTATTCTTTCAAAGTTCTGGAGGTTAGAAGTCCAAAATCAAGGTGTCAGTAGGAATGGTTCCTTCTGAGGGCTCTGAGGAAAACTCTGTTCCATGCCTCTCTGCTAGCTTCTTTTGATGGTGGCCAATCCTTGGCATTCCTTGCCCTGTAAGTGCATCACTCCAATCTTTGCCTTTGTCTTCACATGGCTTCTCTTTGTGTGTCTGTGTTTCTTCTCTTCTTTTTTTTTTTTTTTTTTTTTTTTGCTTTTTAGGGCTTCACCCATGGCATATGGAGGTTCCCAGGCTAGGGATCAAATCAGATCTACAGCTGCCCACCTATGCCACAGCCACAGCAACTCAGGATCTGAGTCACGTATGCAACCTATACCAGAGCTCATAGCAATGCCAGATCCTTAACCCACTGAGCAAGGCCAGGGATCCTAGTCAAGTTTGTTAACCACCGAGCCATGAAGGGAACTCCCTGTGTCTCTTCTCTTCTTATAAAGACCCCAGTCATATAGATTAAAGGCCCACCCTAATCCAGTACAACCTCATCTTAAATAATTACATCTGCAACAAAACTATTTCCAAATAATATCATGATCTGAAGTACCAGAGGAGTTCCCATTGTGGCTCAGCAGTAAGGAGCCTGGCTAGTATCCATGAGGACATAAGTTGGATCCCTGGCCTTGCTCAGTGGATTAAGGATCTGGAATTGCTGTGAGCTGTGGTGTAGTTCACAGACATGGCTTAGATCTGGAGTTGCTGTGGCTGTGGTGTAGTTCACAGACATGGCTTAGATCTGGAGTTGCTGTGGCTGTGGTGTAGGCTGGCAGCTACATCTCTGGTTAGACTTCTAGCCTGGGAACTTTCATATGCCGTGGGTGCAGCCCTAAAAAAATAAGACAAAAAAATATGAGGTACTAGACGTTAAGACCTCTCTTCCTGAGTGGCTGTGGGGTGAGAATGCTGAACCCTAACCACCTGATTTAGGTCCCCAGTACTTGTCCCTTTGGAGGAAGAAATAATTTGGCAAAGAGACTGACAGTAGTGAGGCAAATAAGTCTTTATTAAGAGAGAAGAGGGAGAAGATAGGTGTGGAGAAAGCACAGGCAGGCTCCAGTGGGTGAAGTGCAGGGTGTGGGCAGAGACAGAGACAGACACAGAGAAAGAGCGAGAGGAAGAGAGCAATATGGGCGTTGGAGATGGTTTAAATCATTTGTATGGGGTCAGTCCTTCCGGGCTTTTTCTGGACAATCATTTTGCTTCATCTGGCCTTGAGCCCACATTTGTCCTGACTATGGGCCCTCCCCTGTGTGTATGCACTTTTTTTGTTTGTCTTTAGGGTCACACCTACAGCATATGGAAAGTCCCTTTGAATAGGAGCTGCAGTTGCTGGGCTACACCACAGCCACAGCAATGCCAGATCTGCGCTGCATCTGTGACCTATGCTGCAGCTTTCAGCAACGCTGTATCCTTAATCCACTGAGCAAGGCCAGGGATCAAACTGGCATCATCATGGATACTAGTCAGGTTCTTAACCCACTGAGCCAAAAGGGTAACTCCATGCACATCTTTTAGCCAGGATGGATTTTAGCACAAGGGTTTCTGGGAAGGTGACAGGAGGTACTATGATCTGGTGTCCTCTCCCTTCTCTGACCCCTGAGGAACCTTTCTGTGCATGTGTAGATTCAGGGGTCTTGACCTCAAGAATGAGAAATATGTGGTCTCTTTTATCCAAGTAGCAACTCCTTGCTCCTGCCGTAATCTTTATCTTGAAGGATCTGTCCACAGGGGACAGATTCCGGTTGCTCAGCCTGGGACCCATCTATCTCCTTCCTCACTTCCACATATCTTTTAGGGGGATGACACAATCCAGCCTATAACTGAACCTCATTGATGTTTTCTCCATCTTGTTCTATGTGGTGATTCTCTGTCTTAGTCTCTTCTTCCATAATTTTTACATTCACACATTTAGTAGAGAGAGATCCAAGGAGAAAGGGGAAAAAAAAAAACACTTAATATGTCTGAAGAGATATTTTGTGTTGTGATCATTTTATAATATTTGAGCTAGAAATGATGACTTGTTTGGAGACTGCTAGAATTATTATCGTGTCTTATCATAAAATAGATTTTTTTCTTTCTCCAAATAACCAGAAATAAGGGCTATGAGTTCTAGACTTGCAGTAATCCACATTATAAAGCATGAATCTCTTTTATTAAATTTTCTGTAGTCTTTAAAATTCTCAGCTTCCCCCGTTAGCACTATTATAATTCTTGTTCTCTTCAAGTTATCTGATCCAACATGTACAGTGTCTCTTTAAAATGACTTTTCTGAAGATTATTACCTTCAAGGTCTAATTTATCTTCCCTTAAACTATGGCTCCTACTTCTTTTGACATGATATGTTCCTACATTTCACTTCTAACCAATAAATCTTAGGGCTCATCAGTGTGTGACCTGTTTAATTGATTGGATGCATTTGCAACTGCATTCCTAATAGATACACTGGGCTCAAGCTAAAAGGAGGAAATGTTTGGCTTGTTGTTCTTGGTTTTTCTAAATACAGAAGTGTGGACATTGATTCCTATACCCCAGTCTGATTCAAGTTGTTCCGTGTTGTTTAATATGGTTTCAGTTTGATGGGCAGCAGGAAAATCCTATTTAGCACACAAATATAAAGAAGAAAAACCTCCTCTGTAAGAATAAAGCCACTATGGTGGCTACTTAATAAATATTAAGTAATAACAGCAGTACTCATGGGGGAAATAGCACAAAATAGTCTTTTATTGTTGGATTAAAAAAAGCAATCACTTTTTAAAGGCCAAATGACTTGGAAAAGCATGCTATATTTATAAACTGTTAAATAAGCATTTACCCCATTTATTGAAATTCTCCTTTTAAGGTGTAAAGAATATTGTATTTAGGAAGCCTTATTTTCTATTCCCAAGGTGAGTGCACTGTGCCAATTCCACAACTACACATTATATTTCAAAGATTTCTGCTCACTAGTTCAGGCTTTCAGAAAGTGTGTAAAGTGCATCATGTCTTAAAGTGGTTCTTATTCTCCCTTTTGCTTTTTTCCTTCCTCCTTTCAAGCTTTCCTGCTCTCTCCTTAACATTCAAAATCTGCCCTCAGGAAATAAATTTATTTACACTAAGCCAGGGATTGATTCTTAAAAAAAAAAGGAAAAAGGGGGAAGGGGGTGATTCGAGATCTGCAACTTCAGCATCCTAGAACTTAGTGGGTGGGAATGCAGGTTCTCAAGCCCTACCCCAGACCACTGAATCTGAAACCCTGGGGGTGGTGCCCAGCAGTCTGGGTATTAACATGACCTCCAGGGGATTTTGATGCCCCTTGATATTTAAGAACCACTCCACTTACCCACTTACTGGTAAATGACTGATAGGTTTTTATATGCTAGCCACAATGAGAATACTTGTATTATGGTTTTAAAGGGGAAAAAAAATTTTGAATTTCTAATTAAGGAATTTCAGTCGCTAGCTGTCTGTCCGTTTGGGCTGCTATAACAAACTATTATAGAATATATGTGCAAAAACATCTGAAAGAGGAAAAAAAAAGAATAAAAAAACTACTATAGACTGGGTGGCTTATAAACAGTAGAAACTTGTTTCTCACAACTTTTGGTGAGGACATTCTGAGCATGCAGACTGCTAACTTCTCATTGTATCATGGAGAGCAGAGAGGGGAAGCAAGTTGTCCCTTGACTCCTAAAAGGGCATTAATCCCATTCATGAAGGCTTCATCCTCATGACCTCATCATATCCTAATTACTTGCCAAAGGCCCCACCTCCTAATACTGTTATCAAGGTTGTTCCCCTGAATCATACCCCTGTTCCTCCTTGGAAGAGAAACCAATTATTCTTATCTAAGTTTCAGGAGGAACAACAAAGAGAAAAAAACAAGAACTAGTCAGAACCAACTAGGCCCAAAATGGTAGAAGGTTCAACTTCCAGTAGAATTTGATCCTTATCATGCTCATTATAATGCATTAGCATGCTAAATGACACATGCATCAGCGCCTGACAGTTGACAATTGCTATGACAACAACAAAAAAGCCCATATAAGGATGAAAAGGAGAGTTGCATCAATTCTAGGTCCAAACCACACTTCTCAGATAAATCATGAATATTACTCTCCCTCCCTTTTAACTTGATGATCCTATGTATTTGGTATATAGGTGCTGAGAAGTTGATTTGCAAACTAGGTTCCTGTTTCTCCATTCTTTGGCCATTGAATAATGCTTGTGCTATTTAAGTCTTAGCAATGGTTTTGTTATTGGCTGCTCAAATCCAATTGGAAAAAGAATCTCCCTGGCCTGGCTGAGCCTATGGGCCCTGGCCTGGGCTAAGATCCCAGTATTGGTCCATTCAACCAATTTGATAACAATACTATCACATTGGGGGTAGGGTTTTAACATATGAATTTGAGGAGACAAAGCATTGAGTTCATAACACCAACCAGTCATTGGGAAAGGTGATCAGGTGATCTGAAGGTCAATAACAGTAATACTTTGGTGACAACCCTGCTTCCTACCTGGCTACATGAGAATTGCCTGTCACTAGAATTCTCAGCTGGGTTTGTCAGGGTCCTTGTTTCTAGTGATGCTGAAATAGGCAAACTTCGTATTTTATGATCTTTTTACAGTTCATATATTTTTTAATTTTTTTATTGTTATTTCCCCAATATACAGTTCATTTTGATGGAGTGGTGGGGATTATTTCAGATAACCTAGAAGAGCATTTCTCAAAGTAACCACAATTGTTTAGGCTGAAAGACAGGAGTTGTCTTTTAAATAGTATTTTTTTTTAAGTTGGATGTATATGTATTGTTCTTTTGTTTATAATCTGTGCATATCAAACTAGAGCTCCACTAATTTCTGTCAGAGGGCTGGGTATATCTTTTGTGCCATTAGAATCAATGTTTAACTGGCAAACTCCCTGGACCAATATACCATTTCACTGTAATAGTAAAATTAATCAAAACACATTGTATGCTGAGTATGGATGATTTAATCTCAAGACCTTGAGATTTATAACATAAATTCTGGAGAAAACATTTGTCCAGAGTACATTATTGTTCCCCTATTCATTTTTTAAGCAGTTTTAATAAATTTTAAAAATATTCTAAATGTTTTAAAGTATATGTTACTATCAACTTTCATTGGCTTTATGGTGTCTTAAGCCTCCTTGTGGATGATAAATATTAAATGAATCCTGTAGACCTTTGTATTCACCTTTAGACACTTTTTTTTTTGTCTTTTTATGGCTTCACCCATGGCATATGGATGTTCCCAGGCTAGGGGTCTAATCAGAGCAGTTGCTGCTGGCCTTCACCACAGCTACTGCAATGCCAGATCCAAGCCAGGTCTGTGACCTACACCACAGCTCACAGTAATGCCAGATCCTTAACCCACTGAGTGAAGCCAGGGATCCAACCCCCAAGCTCATCGGTTCCTAGTCAGATTTGTTTCCACTGTGCCACAGACAGGAATTCCTGAGATACTTTTGAATATAAACACAATATTTCTTTTTACTTTAGAGCCTATTCACTTTAATAGGGACCAGTAAATACATTAATTATAATTAACATTCATTCAATAAATATTTGAAGTCTTACTATGTGTACTAACTGCATTTCATATTCTCTCCATGAGCACATGCACTATCTATGTTTTGTTTGCTGCTATTGAGGAAATAAATGTGTGGATGAAGGAACAAAGGCTAGGAGCTATGGGAATAAAAAGATAAATGCCAAGAGGAACCTGTCCTCGAGAAGCGTTTATTCTTATTATAAAGTAGGTAAAATATGGCTCAGTAACTGCAAAGTAATAATTGATATGTACCAAGAGAAAAACCAGACCATTTCTGTTGGATTTTTGAGGCATGAGAGGTTACATTAGGGTAAGGAATCAGAAGAGTATTGCTGGAGGAAATGAATCTGCATTTGGAGAATTTGAATATGTGGAAGTTGGAAGACGAGGTATTTTTGAAGCAGAAGAAATAGTTTAGACAAAGAAATTGAAGTAGGAAATGCAGATCATGTGGGAAATGTAAAATGTTGAAAGAAAAAGTGAGAAGTAAAATGGAAAGGGGTAGTTGCAACCAAGCAAAATACTTTAGAATGCTTTCAGTCATCACCAGAAAGCAGGTAAAGTTATCTGACCAGAAAATAGGAACTATTACAATAACCTGATGAGAGATAATGGGCCAGACTAGAGTGAAAATGGGAAAGGAAAAAAAGAGCAGAGAAAGACATACATATTAATCTGCCTCTGATGAAGATTTTGCAAGGTCCTCAGGCCCCTAAATATTCAACTATCTTTCTGATGGAGCCAGTTTCTTGAAGATTGAATGTATAGGGAACACTCCAACCAAATGCATGTGCATCTCCTAGTCAGAGTTTTGACCCTAAAACACCTTCCCTGGTGTCAAGAAATATAGACATATACACATGTGTGTATCTTGAAAAACTTGGTAAAAAAAACAAAACAAAACAAAGCAAAACAAAAAAACTTCCTCCTTTCTCAGCCTTGGGGAGAACTACTTACTGCCTTCTCTTCTGCCCCTGGCCCCACCCAAACCAGAATCAACCCATTGTACCACAGGAAAAAGCCCAAATTCCAAGGAAAATCAGAAGGCCAGCCTTCTAGGTGGGCCAGTTTGGGGAAGAGAAGGTTATCTGTCAAGGGGAGAGAGAGAGCAGATTGCAGGGAAGACAGTGAAAGCTGCTCTTTTGCCCCTTTCACCCATTTCTGTTCCCCTCTAACCTTAAAAACCTAATTTGAGGAATGAGATCACTAAACAATTGAAACTAGCTCCTGACTTATGCTGTCCTGAATGTACCATGCCTTACCTAATTTGTGGATTCTTTTCTTTTCCTAGATAAGAAGTAAGAATGAAGAATTAAGTACTTAAAAAAATGACCCCAAAGACCCTCTTAGCAATCCTAGAGGCAAATCATGTGGGCAAGATAACATCTGAGGAAAGAATCAGCCAGTCTGCCCTCAATGGAGAATGATGCAGAACCCAATCTCATGCCTCCATGATTCACTGAGATTCTTTCCAAATTTTCTCCTTTAAACACTGTAGTGAGCAGAATCTTGGAAGTTGGTCACTGGACACAAGTCCACCTTCTCCCCAGACTGCTGTCTTTTCTGATTAAAGCACCTTTCCTTTCTACTGGCACTTGTCTCTTGAGTTATTGGCTTTTGAGAGGCAAGCAGCCGAACCTGAGTTTAGTAACAACAGAGCTTTTACTATACCCCTTCTTTACTCTTCTAGAAGAAATACCATCTCCTGCAAATCCTACTAATGAGTTGGAGCAATGGTGAAAATTATGGGACATTGATGCCAGCCCACTGGGTTCAAATCCTGTTTCTGACACTCATGTGTGACTTTGGACGAAATACTTAAAGTTCTCTCTGACTTAATTTCTCAATCTTTAAAATGGGAACTAGGGAATTCCCCTTGCGGCTCAGTGGTAACGAACTCATCTGGTATCCATAAGGACGTGAGTTCAATCCCTGGCCTCGCTCAGTGGGTTAAGGATTGTTGACTGAAAAAATACAACCTGAAAGTTGAGAGTTAAAGTTTTATTTGTGGTGAAATTAGGACTTAAGCCCAGGAGACAGCATCTCAGGCAGCCTGGAGAAACCTCTCAGAGGAGGTGAGGGGGGAAACTAGGATATATAAGTTTTTGCAACAATGGGGAGGCAGTAGGAACAAAAGATAACCAGATTTACAGAAAACCATTTCTATGGGAAGACAAGCTGTTGTTTTTGTAATCATGAGTCTTTAACCCATGTCAGGAGCTACTGCTTCTTGGAAACGGGTGGGGACAAGAGACCTGAGTACCACTTAAAATAAGAACATATGCCTTTTAAAAGTCACTGCTGTGGTTCAGGTCACTGCTGTGGGGCAGGTTCAATCCTTGGCCTGGGAACTTCCACATGCCAAGGGAATGGCCAAATAATTTATTGGTATAGGATCGTAATTAATGAAGGAATGGTGGGTAGACACAGGAAAAAAAGAAATAATTATATCAAGATTTCACACCTTGATGACCAAAGAAACAGAAAGTTGGACATCAGGAGAAGCAGGTATTACCTGCATGCTGTACCTTCCATTTGCATTTCATCATCTTCTCCCTTAAAATTCTAATGGAGTTCCCTGGTGTCTCAGTGGGTTAAGGGTCTGGCTTTGTCACTGCTGTGGCTAAGGTGGCTGCTGTGGCTCGGTCCATTGCATGGCCTGGGAATTTTTCATGCCATGGATGTGGCCAAAATTGTTAATATATTATTGTTTATAAGTGTATTTAATTTAAATTTATTCTACATCTCTAGAAACAGCAATTCTACACAAGTATGATAAAATATGTCTGTTGTGACACCCTAAGAAACTTTTAGGTAATCATTACCAAATAGAGCTCCATGAACGAAGAGCATGTCCTGCTTGTTTGTACTATTCATAATTATCATAGTGCCTCATCTGTAGTAAGCAACCAAGTGGTAATAGTTGAGTGGATGGAAGAATTAGTTTTATTCTTACTGTTTTCTTCTTCTTCTTCTTATTTTTATGGCTGCACCACAGCATATGGAAGTTCCTGGGCCAGGGATTGAATCCAAGCCACAGCTGCAAACTATACCATAGCTCCAGCTCCAGCAATACCAGATCCTTTAACCCACTGCAGCAGTCTGGGGATTTAACCCACACCTTTACAGTGACCTCGGCCATTGCAGTTGGATTCTTAACCCACTGTCACAGCAAAAACTCCTATTCCTGCTCTTTTCTACAGAATAGTTATTTGAATGACTGTTGAATCCAGCAATCGTATCTCTCTGGGCCTAATCTTCCTCAGATATTAAGTGTGAAGTGCATTATCCACCATCCTCTTTGCAAGACTGTTGAGAAATAAGAAATGCAATTGTCAAATAATTTATATCCACAACATTTGATGACTTTGGGGATAGAGTGATGAAGTGGTATTTTAACCATATTTTTCAAATGTAAGTAATTTTTATTTCAATAAAGATCTAAAGTGGCATCTTTGGAGAACCACACTAGATCTACATGATACCAAACATCCCAATGAAAACTGAAAATTTCACCAATATCTGTATATTTTTATGTATTCAGAAAACCACTACCATATACACAAAATAACTAGATGTTTTAACCATAGAAAATCTGACTTCCAATTATATGTCCTAAAACTGACAGGTGGCATATAAAAAAGTTCTTGAACTTGGCAGAAAGAATATTTAAGTTTTCGTAGAGAGCCTTGACATAATAAAAGTTCAACCACAGAAAGCAAAGATGCCCACTCCAGATTGTATAGAAGTTTATATTTCCATGACTTTGCAAATATCATTTCCTGCATTCAAATAATATTTATTTCTCCATACTAGGCAAAATCAAAAAGACCAAAGTAATTCCATATTTTTAAAATGCAATTTCACATATGTATAGTAAAGCATAACTGTTTATGACAGTTTTAGAAATTTTGAAATCATCATTATCAAACAAAGCTCTGAAAAATAAGAACATGTTTTTGGTTTTAATCTTTTGTTTCTCTATTTGTTGTTGTTTATCCAAATCACTGCAGTTAACTGAGAACAACATTTTACAATGTCTCTTGCATATTCAAATATATGCTTTTAGAATATCAAACAACTTACTATATACTCATGGAAATTAAAAACCAAAGGCTAAGAGGGTTGGTGGTAAAATATTGTAGTTAAAATTAGATGCCCCACTTACATTAAAATTGTTCATTTTTACCACAATGAAATTTCCTGGCTATCAAAAGATTTACTTTCTTAACAAGGTTCCTTAAATTAAGTATGCATACTAAAAATAGTGGTGATGGTTCAATATATTTGGGAAATTATCATATAACACAAATAAATCTGATAAGACATTTAATGGATAGGAAGATACCATCACCTATTGAACTAGCAAATCAGAGACAGTCAAATGGGATTCATTCTTGAACCCTTTAAATCATTTAAATTCAAGCATTTGGGGGCTTTTTTTTTTTTTTAATAACTTGACTTTAATATGCATAGCTTACAGTAGGTAATAATACATTTAAAATGTTTCAGACATTGGATATACTGTATCACAAAGCCATTTTCTTTAAATTAATAATACAAAGCTTTTAACTTTGTTTAATTTGGCATGTAGACAAAAATACTGGGAGATAGCAATAAGGCACTGTCTCTACAATACTTTCTCCACCCTTCAGGCCAGGGAAATTTGTAAACCATTCTGAGGCTCTTAGAACTAATTGCTAAGCAACATAGATGCCACTTAATTAGAGAAAACTAGGAGGAAGCAGTAATCTAGAAACCACAATTTGATTGGAAGTAGGAACATCATTAATGGACACAATTCCCTTACTGCACATTACTAAGCATGTAAAGTAAAGGGAAAGGAAGTGTTTCTGAAAGAGGAATCTCTGTGGTTCCTTTGAGAAAGAATGCCAGCACAACATGAGTTTTATAAAGTTTAGCAGCATTTTACTCTCTTCCATCTTAAGTAGTATGTTAGTTGCAGAATCATGATTTTCTCTCGGCTAGGCTATCCTTTATGCTGCATGCGAAAAAGTCTCCTGTGTGTCTGCTCTGGCTGTTTTTCATTGTGTTCTTTTAAAATGATGTTCAGTGGTAAAGACCAAGCAATTTTGTTTGTCTAGAAGACTGGCTTTCTACCTCTATCAGATCTGGGTCTTTACTTTTTTCTGGTTGTATCTCCTGATAATGTGCTTTTTTTTTTTTTTTTTGTCTTTTGTTGTTATTGTTGTTGTTGTTGCTATTTCTTGGGCCGCTCTGGCGGCATATGGAGGTTCCCAGGCTAGGGGTTGAATCGGAGCTGCAGCCACCGGCCTACGCCAGAGCCACAGCAACGCGGGAATCCGAGCCGCGTCTGCAACCTACACCACAGCTCAAGGCAACGCCAGATCATTACACCACTGAGCAAGGCCAGGGACCGAACCCGCAACCTCATGGTTCCTAGTCGGATTCGTTAACCACTGCGCCACGATGGGAACTCCCTGATAATGTGCTTTAAAGGAACCCCAAATACCCTTGGTACCCGATTGCCTGTCTTGTCTAGCCATAGGCATGCAGTTTTTCAAGATGAACAGCAACATAATGGCATTGTCACATTTAAATCCCAGGCTGTGGAGTCTAGGGGTAAGAGCATATCAATTCTGGGTATTATACAAGATGCTGGCAGTATATAAGATGCTATCTCAAATCCATCAGTGTAGCAGTGTGCAGGTTGGTGTGACTTGCAATGAATAACCAAATGATGTTTGGGCATAGAGGGTGAATGGGTGTGGAGAATCAACACAGTCCATGAACAGAGCTTTGCTTTCATCAACTGATGTCTGCACTAGTGTTTCAATGCACATTAGTTAAAAACACTGTCAAGATGGATCCTCTAGGGACACATCCTTTCAAAGAGATGTTTGCCAATAAATGTACAGCTGTCAAGTTCTACAATTTATTATGGATTTTGATAGCACAAGAAATGTTTATGGATTAAAAAAAACCTGGTAGGTGAGAGAACACACAGATGAAGTGAATGCCTTTATTCCTGTTACTACCTTACTTGGCTACATAATCAGAAAAATAGAAAAGCTCATTTCCTCATATTCAAAATGGCACCCCTCATAAAGCAGTCATATTAGACAGACAGCAGGACAAGAATGGGGGCAGAGGCTAAAGATGAATGAAAGAAAATTGATACCATCAAAAGAGGAAAGAAGTAGAAGAAAAGAGACAAAGCTAAATAAAAAAAAAAGTTTTTGTTTGCCTTGGAAAACCATGTGAGTGGGTGGTATAATTCAGTTTAAAGGCACAGAACTGGAACAAACTGGCAAGCAGGTCTGGGACTGGAAGAAAGGCAAGCTGAGAACTGCTATCGTTGTTCAGCTATTTCTTCAGAAAAGCCCTACCAGGTTATGTGTCAGACGAATCCTCACAATAGCTACCTGCAAGCTACCTAAGAGCTGGAAACCTACACTGGTCTCTTCATTATCATTCTTGAAAATATAAGAAGGGAGCATTCCTGGTGGTAAGTTTACCCTGTTTCCCCAGCTTAGGGATCTCTAATGAAGGGAGGTTCGAGTTACAATGACAGTAATTTCTGATTCTGAGTTCAGTAAAAAACTGCCAATACTGCATCCCTTTGAGTCCTTGTGTTACCACCTAGCAAAGCCTTCTAAGGAATCAGCACTGGTAATTGTCCTGAGCAGTTGCTAGCGCACATTTATTTGCTTCATCCCAATGCAGCTTCTACTCCAGTGCTGTCAGCCGACCTTGGTATAATCTGGTCGTTTGTCAATGCTTCATTTTCGTGACTCCTCCCATAATCATATGGCCCTTGTAACTGATTAAAATCATCGTATATCCCATTTAGCCCAAGAAAATCTCCGATTAATTCTGTTGACCTAGCATGATTCTTTACAGTGTCCTCTTTCATTCTCAAAAGCACTACCTTCTATTGGAGATGAACTCTCTTCCGTTTATAATTCTTGTTTAATGAGGCTTTCAAGTAGAACAGTCTAACTCACTTTCTTAGAGTTATCATACTTCTAAAGAATTATTTTGCTTGTCTTGTTCATTCAGATTCGTCTACTCCAGGATACAGCAGAAAGAGCAGAGATTTGAGAGCACAATTGATTTGTGCCCAAATCTCAGCTTTGGTACTCACCAGCTAAGTAGAGCAGGGTAAAGTCTCAGTTTTCTCATCATTAAAGTGGGAATAATAATATGACCTAGCTTATATGATTGTTTTGAGGATGAATCAAACATAATATGAGAATAAAACCTAAGCACAATATCTAACATATTGTAAAGACTGAATAAATACCACCTCTTCACTCCCTCCATTACTGGGAATGTAAAACAGATTCTCCATGGCTTAAACCAGATATTCACCTAATCACATTTAACAACTTACTCAAAATTCTCTCTTCTTACTGGCAATTTCTCTTACAGAATAGTGAATAAATTCCTTACCCACTGAATTATTCCTTCAGTGGTTAGAAGTGACCCCCTACCCTTCTCTTCCAGCCTATATTTCAATTCTTAGTTTTAGATAGAACCATAAATTTCAATGAGCCCATTACCATCTCCCTAGGAGACCAATAGGAAGCTTAAACAAAATGAACTCTTGGGCATCATCATTTTAGTTAGAACAGAGGTCAGCAAACTTTTTCTGTAAAGGGCCAAATTGTAAATATTTTAAGCTTTGTAGGCCAGAGAGTCTCTGTTACAACTATTTAACTCTGCCATTATAGCACAAAAGCAGACATAGTTGATTCATAAAGGAATAGGCATGGCTACGCTCTAATAATGCTTCATTTATGGACACTGAAATTTGAATTTCACACAATTTGCATATGTCACACAATAATGTTATTTTCCCCTCAGTCATTTAAAAATGGATAAAACCATTCTTAGCTCAGAAGCAATACAAAAATAGGTAATCAGCTAGATCTTGTTCATGGGCTTTAGACTGTCAATCACATAGTTTGACTCTTGGCTATAAATTGCAGGAAATCAAGCTCAAACCAACTTAATCAAAAAGGAATTTATTGATTCACCTAAACAAAAGTCCAGGGATATGTTTCACATACAGCTTGATCCAAGGGTTTTAAACAGTGTTAATAGTCTGTTTCTCAGTTTTTCAATCCTCTTCTCCTTCATGTGGACTTCATTCCCATGTCCTGATTGTGTTAAGATGGCTGTCCATATTTCTAGGGCTTTTTCTTCCATGTTCAAATATAGCAGAAAAGAAACTGAGTGGTCTTCCTTCTAAACCTGTTAACATAAATTACTGGGCTAGATAATCAGTATTCTCAGCTGGATTATTTGTCCATCGCCGCTCCAATAACTATGACCAGAGGCATGAGATGCCCTGGTAGGCTTAGGTCAATAGCATATTCCTGTACATGGGGCTTGGGTGAGATCAACTCCAACCAAACTATACAGAAATCAATAATTCCCCCAGGGTTATTTAAGGCACTGCTACCAAAGAATAGGAAAAGGGTAGGGGTGGTGTTGGGGTATGTTAGAAAATATAATAAATGTGTACTATGGGATATGTCCACCTTTCAAGGACATTCAAATTTGGCCCTAAGGGATTCCTGTTGTGACTCAGCAGGTTAAGAATCTGACTAATATTCATGAGGATGTGGGTTTGGTACCTGGCTCAGCTCAGTGGGTTAAGGATCCAGTGTTGCTGTGAGCTGCGGTGTAGGTGGCAAACATGTCTCGGTTCCCAGGTTACTGTGGCTGTGGCATAGACCAGCAGTTCTAGCTCCAATAGGACCCCTAGCCGCAGGTGCAGGCCCTAAAAAAATGACTTGAGAAGTCCATTTCATATGTATGTATATATGTATGTATATGATGAATAAAATAGGCCTCAGTTTTTCCCTATAGTGCAAAGAGGTTAAATTAGACTAAGACAAACTATTCTGTTAAGGAACAGGTAGGAAAAAACAGTAGGCTGGAGTTTCAGAGGAAAGAATCATCCTTCTCTTAGAAGACAAGGCTCTAAAATTGACATGCCTTGTAGTTTCCCCCAGTTTACTGACCTTACCTCTTATCCTTTTGTCCTACCACATTTTCCCCTGACTTTTTACCCCTCATGAAATTTAGTATAAAAATGCTCAGGTTTAACCGTTTTTTTGAGTCTTCATTTCCTTATGAAGGCTCCTGAGTCATGTAAAGCATTTATTAAATATATTTGTATGCTTTTATCCTACTAAGCTGTCTTTAATTTTCAGGTCTAGTCCCATATCCTAAGAGGGTCAAGGAAAAGTTTTTCCTTCCCTACACCTATAATCTGCTTCCTTTTTGTCATATTCTTGAGATCCTTCTTTCATAGTCCACATCTTCTTTGAATCTTTCTTTGCCCCAACCCCTGGGAATAATTTAATTCCTCTTTGTGCAACTTTATGATCATATTCCTGCTTAGTTATGAAACAGACAACACTTATGACTTGAACCTAGGCAGAACCCAGATTGAGACTTGAAACCATGTGCAGGGACTTGAACCCACTTAAACCTAGATTGGGACTTGAATTCACAGTTTTTTAATTAGAATCACTCACATGGTGTCTAGATTTACTGAAGTTCAAGTTCTTTGTGTCTCAGTGCAGAAAGAATTCAGTGAGAGACAAAGTAATAGGCAAGAGAGAGATTTATTAACATAGGATGCTTGTGAGAGATACAAGAAGGCAGGCAAGAAGCACTGCCCTGAGGATTTGGTGGGGCTACATTTTTATAATCCAAGGAAATTGAGGAGGGGGAAATGACTATCACCTTCCTTGTTCTTCAAGTAGGACTAGTATGTCAGGCTTACATCATTAGCTACTCCTTCCTATGAGTAAGAGAGTATTTGATCCTATGAGGTGAAACTAGGACTATCATGGCATTTATTCAAATTAGCAGAAGATGGTAACATAAGCTAAAAGATTTTGAACCATCTCAGGTTTCCATACAATGAGGGTCTCCTACTTTATAATGTCATCTGTCATCATTCCCTTAAATTCCTGTTCTTGGTCCTAAGGATTGTTATCTTGCTGAACTTGAATGCAGGCCTCATTTTATCTTTCACTTAATGACCTGAGGCACACCTCAGGTGCCTTTATTTATAGTTTTATAGTTAAGCAAGCCTACCTTGTTCTGATGGCTTTCTGGAGCGATTATTAACTTACAGTGGTCTCCCAAAGTTCCCCAGGTTTTCCTCTTTATCTGTGATCTCCCACTGGCACTTCTACAACTACCTGTGTAACTATCCTACTCCATCCCTATCAGTTCTACAATAAAATCATACCTTTCATTGGGGAAGTAGAATTCTAAAAATATAAGAAAAAAGAAAATTTCACATTAGTTTCAAATTCACCTTGAAAATAAATGTCTTAGGAAGGATATCCCTTAGACTGAACAGTAGGTAAAGTAGTTGTCTTGCATGTAGGAATCAAGTTGTATAAAAAACTGTAAACCTTAAACTTGAGAATCACAGGCAGCACAGGGAGATGTTCACACTGTGAGAGGTAAGAGGGAACTGAGACAGGGAATTGCAGTTTCCTGTCTTTCATTATCATGCTAATTATAGGGCCTTGCTCTCTAAAAGGATTAGTTAGACAAGCCAAATTGGATTAGTTCAAAAGCCAAATTCTTTCTCTCTCTTTCAACTTATTTAGTTAAATATGACTACTTTAAAATGTGTACTGTTGGAGTTCCTGTCATGGCTCACTGGCTAACGAATCCGACTAGGAACCATGAGGTTGTGGGTTCATCCCTGGCCTCGCTCAGTGGGTTAAGGATCTGGTGTTGCTATGAGCTGTGATGTAGGTCGCAGACGTGGCTGGGATCCTGCGTTGCTGTGGCTGTGGTGTAGGCTATAGCTCCTATTAGACCCCTAGCCTGGGAACCTCCATGTGCCACGAGTGCAGCCCTAAAATACACCAAAAAAAAAAAAAAATTGTGCACTGTCTAGTCTGCTTTTTCCTTTTAACTTGAGATTATAAGAGCCTTGTGGGCAGGAATCACATCTTCTTCACTTTGTACCCTCAGTGCTTATCCACTATGGCATTTTCTGGGTGCTCAGAAGTGGAACATTGTAGATGCTCATTAAATGTGAAATGGAATTGAATTCAAATGTTCCTTAAGTGTTGTCTTCTTGTTTCTTTTAGTGCTTAACAAATTAATTCGACATAATTTGCTGATCAGGTGGTGGGCTATCTTGAGTGTAGAAAAGGAAATTTGGGGCAGCAGGCTTCTCCAAAGTAGCCAGTGATAGTTTACTTTTGTAAAATGTAAATGACACAATGCTGTCTTCCTTACTACCACTGGCTGTATCAAGTAATTAGATAAGGAATTAGATGAGACCAAAGTGAATTTGTCAATTTATTTGTCAATTAATCCTTCTTACCCCTTTCATGACTGAAATCAAGCAGTAAACCTATTGAACATGTTGCTGAAACTCTGCCTCTGTCCACAGGTGCTGAATTGAAACAGACAGATTTTTGGGTGAAAGAGAAAAAGATGGCTTTTATTGCTTTGCCAGACAAAGGAGGCCACAGCAGGCTAATGTCCTAAAGACTGCCCTCCATTGGGAGAAATTGTGGGGCATTTTACAGTAAAAAGGAGAAAAACAGGTTTCTGGGTAAGAATCAGGGTTGAGGGCAAATATACACTCTTCTTTCTTTGGGGGGAATCTTTAGTCATCGAGGTTAGTGTCATGAGATCTCAGCATGACCCTGGTGATCTGGGTTATCATGTCTGGATCTTTCCTAGAATTAAAAATAATTTCAAAAAGAACATATTGATTAGTGATAGGGGAAATCTAGGAAAGTCTTCACAAAAAGAACATGATGTGCTTATAATTTGTGACTCACAGGCAATTGTGCTCGGGATACGTAATCTGTAGCTTACGGATGATTGTGTTTAGATGTAATTAAGTCTGGGAGAAGGAAAAGGAATGACTCTAAGCTGTTCAGTTTTAAACTAGTCATTTCTAAAAGAAGCATAAGGAATATAACTTTTCTCTTAGGAGTATGAGGTGACTGCCTCAAACATGCTTATACTTCCTGGCAGTACAATAATAAAGCTTTCTAAACACTTTGGACCTCAAATCCTTTTAATTTATCCAATCCTTCTCATTACTATTCATATAAAATTAACCTCAATTCTGTAAAAGTTTTGTTTTGGTTTTTTTGTTTTTGTTTTTGTTTTTTGCTTTTTAGGGCCACACCTGCAGCACAAGGAAATTCCCAGGCTAGGGGTCGAATCAGAGCTGCAGCTGCTGACCTATGCCACAGCCACAGCAACACTAGATCTAAACCACGTCTGCAACCTACACCATAGCTCATAGCAATGCTGGATACTTAACCCACTGAGTAAGGGCAGGGATTGAACCTGCATCCTCATGGATACCTGTCAGGTGCATATCCCACTGAGCCACAACAGGAAATCCAAATCTGTAAAAGTTTTGACAATTCCTCTGTACCTTTCCACATTGAAGGAGACTTTTGATTATTTTTTTCTTCCATTGCTGAAATGAAGGACTTCCTTTTTTTTTTTTTTTTTTTTAGGGCTGCACCCATGGTATATGGAGGTTCCCAGGCTAGGGGTTGAATCTGAGCTGTAGCTGCTGGTCTACGCCATAGCCACAGCAACTTGGGATCCAAGCCAAGTCTGCGAACTTCACCACAGGTCACAGCAACACTGGATCTTTAACCCACTGAGTGAGGGCGGGGATCGAAACCACGTCCTCATGAATACTTGTTGGGTTCGTTAATCACTGAAACACAATGGGAACTCAAAGGACTTTGATACAGAATCATCTACTTAACTTCTCAGGGAATGATTTACGTGTTATTTTGTTTTGTTTGCCTGTGGCCACAGCATGTGGAAGTTCCTTGGCCAGGGATCAAACCCGAGCCACAGCAGTGATCCAGGCTGCTGCAGTGACAATGCCAGGTCCTTAACCCATTGTGCCACAGGAGAACTCCCATGCTGAAATTTTAAGTAGGGAAAGTATTCTGTCCTCTTACCTGTATTAAGAGTTTTTTGTGTGTGTGTCTTTTTTTGTCGTTGTTGTTGTTGCTATTTCTTGGGCCACTCCCACGGCATATGGAGGTTCCCAGGCTAGGGGCTGAATCAGAGCTGTAGTCACCAGCCTACGCCAGAGCCACAGCAACGCGGGATCTGAGCCGCGTCTGCAACCTACACCACAGCTCACGGCAATGCCGGATCGTTACCCCACTGAGCAAGGGCAGGGACCGAACCCGCAACCTCATGGTTCCTAGTCGGATTCGTTAACCACTGCGCCACAACGGGAACTCCCCTGTATTAAGAGTTTTGACTTCAAAAACACCACAAGGGATTCAGGAAATGGAGGCTCTATTTTGTTTCTATGATGCTCTGACTCTTGGTCAGCTGGTTATACTTGAGAATATATTTTGGCTACCAAAGAATATTCTCCCATTAACAATGTTCAAAAACAGTTTAATAATTAAAGCACTAAATATTAAATAAATAGATGAATTTGCATGAAAGATACAAATATATAAACATAACTTAATAATTAATTCTTAGTATTTTCAGTTGGTTTCTCCCTAGTGCAACTCAATCAGAGGGAAGGGATATATCTGAGTCAAAACTCATATAACAAACTAAAAGTCTCCTTTCATGCATAGCCTAGAAATTACCTTTGCTCTATCTGTATCCCTACTCTTCTACCTCAACTGCTGTCAGACTAGTAGATTATGTGGTAAACTATAAACTGGTTAAGGTTTGTTCTGTGATCAAGTCTAGCATAACTCCAGGTGTTGTCACTCTAAGATCATTCAAGAAGCAGATTCAAGAGAATACAAACCCAATTTTCTCTGATTACACACAATGGGCTCTTAGATGCTCTATATTGTCTTATATAGCCTATCTTCCTGTGTTTCCTGGTTCACTAAGGTCAATCAAGCCTGAATAGAACATATGATAATTCTAATCTGCCATAATATATAAAGATAACCATAAGTAATTGTTTTGGTTCCTTCCTATTCTACAACTAGGTCAATGAGTCACAGCAAGTTGGACTGACAAATGGTTTTTCACATTTGAATAGGGTGCATGTGCTAGGCAACATGGACAATAAAATGATGATGTTAAGACATGTTTTGTTTCCCCTTTATTAAGGATTTGGCAGACTAGCATCCAAGTAGCTATAATAGAAAGCAAAAGCATGGGATGGTAAATGTCTAAGGAATGTAAAATCATAATGCTGGAAAGCTTAATGCACAATTCAAAGACAAAGGCGTGTTAAAATGTTTGTAGTGAGAATTATCTAATAAGGCATTGGGAAAAGGAAAAGTGTTTCTCTTGGGTGCTTTTGAATTTGATGATAAGAAAAGCTGGGACCAAGTTACCATGAGTCTCCCATTGTATGACAGGGAACACATATTCTCCTTCCAAGAATAGCAGGGAGTGGATCATCTTTTGCCAGTGCTTCAGGGGTCTACCTAGAACTATTGTTTAAACCAGTGGTTAGAAAATTTGGCTCATTGTTATTCAAATCCATTTCCTACAAAGCTACTTCAGTAGAAAAATGCATCCACCAAATGCAAACATTGTTTTCCTTTTCTATACACAATCTCCTTGTAGAATTCTAGTTACTGTCAGAGGAAACAAAATGACTATTCTGATTGGGCTATGGTTTTCAGACATAAACATAGTATTCAAATCTGCAGACCCTGAAGATTTTTATTCCAAGATTCTATAAAAATTGGGTCAAAGTTATTGTGAAATAATACAAAGGGTATATTTATACATTTTCCCCAGGAGGAAAGCAATGATGCTAGAAATGATAGGCATCTAAGCTTAACTTCTTTACATATACATATATATGTTAATAATAATAGTAATAATTGAAACTTTGTCCTCAAATCTATTTGTAGGTAAATTAAATGGAAAAAGACAGAGTTCCCGACATGGCTCAGGAGAAATGAATCTGACTAGTATCCATGAGGACTCAGGTTCAATCCCTGGCCTTGCTCAGTGGGTTAGGATCCGGCATTACTGTGAGCTGTGGTGTAAGTCTCAAACCCAGCTTGGATCTGACGTAACCGCGGCTGTGGTGTAGGCCAGCAGTTAGAGCTCCAGTTTGACCCCTAGCCTGAGAACTCCTTATGTCACAGGTACAGCCCTAAAAAACAGACCAAAAAAAAAAATTAATTAAAAGCCATAACAGCTTTGTGAAAACCAAATCCTATCAGAGTAAACTTAACTCTTTCTGAAAGACTAAAATAGGGACTTTTTTGGGGTTTTCAATTCCACCTTCTTAACCTTCAGTGAAATGGTAAAGTGTGGTATGAACCATATAGCTACTAAACTGGACCACAGTTGGCTGAAGCATCATGTTTGAAAAGTGTCATCAACCTAGGTAACATAATATTTAGGGATTAAAAGCTTCCAGTTGCAGAATTTTAGAAAAATTACTCTTCTGAAATTTTTAATATCATCGCTACTAGTGAGGCTAGAAATTAAAAGATTATAAAAAAGAACATATACATGTATGCGTAACTGGGTCACCATTATGTACAGTAGAAAAAAAATATATATAAATAAATGATAAAAAGTTAAAAATTAAAAAAATAAAATAAAAGATTATACCTGTACTTCCTAATACATTAGAACTTTGACATACATAAATAAAAATAGTCAAAAATAATAGAGAGGAATGGATAAGCAAAATAAATGAACTTTCAGATTTTGCACTTAGGAATACAATAACATTTGTTGATAGATGTAATTATGTGTTTTGGTGTTATAGCTACTAATCATTCATTCATTCCAAATGTATTTAGAGAAAGCTTACTATGTGTCAAGCACTATTCTAGGTGTTAGAAATCCAGAGATATCTATTAGGCAGTGGATTTGTCTTCATTAGTTTTTTTCTCCATCTTTTTGATGATGGATATTGAAGGACTTTGCTAATATATTTATATAGCATTATTTCTAGTTTGTCATTCAAACACTGAAACCCCAAAATGCAGACAAAAATCATTTATTTGTAGTATTCACCCCTAAAATAGACACTGGGCTTATTAATTGACATTACTATCTCTGAAAATGTTAAAAAAATATTTTGGTCTGAATAATTCTCAATACTTTCAGCTGAGCTAATACTGTAATTTCAGCCCTGTGATAAATTCATATCAAATCAGAAGTGTACAAAGATGTCAAGGATTCCTTCTAACTCTGTTGCCATGTCTACATGATGTAAGCATTTTCCAAATGTACTAAATTTTTTGACCCCAAATCATGGTCTTTTCTTGCTTCTTTTCAATAGCCTCCTGGGCAAGTCAGAGGCTAAGAGAGAAGTAATCATTAAAGATCTCAAATACAGATAATGCATTTTATGGAGTATAACGTGGTTTTAAACATATTCACCCTGTAGACATATCCCTAGAGATGTGTTCCTGCTCAGACACAAAAAGCTGTCCTCAGATCCAGGGTGCACAACCATCCCACACTGCCCAGTTTTAGCATTGAAAGTCCCACAAAAGGGGAAACCTTTCAATTCCAGGCAAAAGAGGACAGTCAATGACATTAAACTTCACTGACTCTTATCCTGACAAAAATTTTTGTCAGGGTATGAGATAGGATTCCACAGGTTAGGACCACTTTCTCCCATTAGTATGTTAGCTGGACTTACCAAGATGACAGGAAGCAGGGAGGCAATCTAACTCGGATAATTTATTTTTGTAACAACTCTAATTATCTTCATCAATTTGTTTGACTGTCTTCTAGTGTACACATACCATTGTTACAGTCTTTGTGAACTCTTTTTTTTTTTTTTTTCAATTCTTGTATGTAGGCCAGTTCACAACAAATTTAGAGTTGAAATGTTTTGTTTTGTTTTGGCAAGTTCTGTTTTGCCACCAAGAATCTGGTTTTTGCAATTTAGAATCTATTTTAATTCTTCATAAATCATACACAGGTGCATAACCATTATATGAAGTTAGTTATATATATATATAATATTTATATATATATCATAAATATTCACTATGTATATAGTATATATTAATTTATAGTATCAATCAACTCTTCCATACATTTTCAACTGTCTTTTTTCATGGGATAAAAGAAAATATGAGAACTGTTCATTAGACCAAGTGAAAGCCCAAATCAAAATTGGAAGTTTGGTATATACCTGGACATTAATAACAAGGCGTTTCCAGATTAAATGTGTCTGCTTCTAAATGAAAAAAACCTTAGGCTTTGTCCCAGCATTGATTAACAGAAGGAGTTAGAAACAGAATGGATTTTTGTCTACAATGTAACTGTAACAGCAAAAAGTTTTTGAGTGTTTTTATGGCAGAATGCCATGCTTGGAAACTAGGGTGTCTTAAAGGCCCTATTAACTGATAATTGATTTTTCAAAGTTATGAACCACTCTGAAAGTCCTTCAATCCACTATTTCCCAGCAACCAGTAAGAGCCAGAGACCCTCCAGGCCCAGAAGCATTCTTGTGTTGAATATTAAAGTGTAGTTGCTGAGCCAGATTAACTCTGCTGGTACCTATCACCTTGACCTTCACAGTGATCCTGGGAAATCAAGGAAAACTATTTAGAAAAACATTTTAATACTTAATCATTTTCTCAGTTTTTCTCTCTCAGGACACACGCAGCAAAGGAAAAAAGATAACTACCAGTCAATATTCCAAATACACTTGACTTATCCTCAGAAAAAAGTTTGCTAAATGTATTAGGTGGGAGATAACAAAGAATTCATTTTATCCTTCTTGTAATTTTTTTTCTATTCATTATAGGTTATTTACATAATCCCAGAATTAAAAGTCAACATCGATGTTAAAGAAATGTTAAAAAATTTTGAGCAAAAATTTTTGAAGCAGTTTGGGGTCCAGGAGAACCAAAGTCTAGTCATTAAAGATGAAATGTGACTTATTGATTTGAGAAGCATTCAAGCAATTATGTTGTTACCTTGAATTGTAGATTCAGAAAAATGCTGAAGGCTGACCACACCCTCAGTGTGGTCTGAGGGTGCAGGGGGCAGTATTGCAGAAATTGTACCCTGTACCTACCATTCATACCCATAATCCCAATATGGATTACTGAACTACTTGGAATTAGTTTTTTTTAAATTCTTTCTGTCCAAAATTTATATAGAAGCCAGACTGACTACATAAGTATATTTTATAAACTGCTGTCTTAAATATCATCTACCTCCCCAACTTTTATGCAGATGACCCAAGGTGCTTTATCAGTACATTTACCAATCACCATAAATTAACCAGAATACCAAGTACCTGAACAAATTAAAAGGGACAACTTTAATAACTTAATGATCCATTCATATGTCTAATTTTGATGACACATCATTATATAAGAAGTAAAATTGAGCTGCTTCATTTCGGTTTGCACTTATACCCCTGAAATTTCTAAGCATTCTCTTCTTCAGTTTCCACACTGAAATCATTGAAAGAGTTCTAAAAATCGATGAGACTCTTTGATTTGTATATCAACCTACTCTATAATAGAAGAAAGATAATAATATTCAGTGATCTCAAAATTCTTTAAATCCATTGATTTAAAAGTTGTCAAACCATATCATAGCACCCTGTGTTTGGTCTTTAAGAATTTTTATTGAACGGAAAAATATGCATTTGCACTTCCATTGTTACCCATTTTTGCTTTAATATGGGTCATCACAAAGATTTCTTATCTTCCATAACAAATTGTTATGGATTTATCCTCCACAATTTATTAAAAGTCTTCTTGAACCTATTTGTGTTTTGGACTTAGTCATTTATCATTCTAATTACTTTCATAGATTTACTACCTGCTTCATGAAAAGATCTTCATTTGCTCTTAAATTAGCCATCTTCAACTGCAATATTTTTCCAGCTCTAATTTTTATGGGATTTGTTTAAATAAGTCCAAATTTACCAACCTGTGCATTTCATAATGTTAAAAGTTATGATCAACTCCCTATATTCAGAAGCTTTCATTTTGTTAAACATAACCTAAATGTAGTGTAATTTTTAGACTCTTTCTGATATTCTTGGACCCAAAGTACTAAGATGTTTATTTGTATTTAGCAATATCTCCTCATATTGGGATGGGGAAAATGAGGTATGGAGAAGAGAAGCAATATTAAAAGCATGGACACCAAATCATTTTTGCAGCCAGGAAAGGATTTGGGCTTAGATGTTCAATACAAGGCAGAAAAATTCCCAAGCATGGGTCTCTCTGGCTGTGTCAGAATCACTGGGGATTGAGGGTGCTGGAGAAAATAAAGATTCCATGCAGGAGTTCCCATCGTGGCTCAGCGGAAATGAATCTGACTACCATCCGTGAGGACACAGGGTTGATCCCTGGCCTCACTCAATGAGTTGAGGATCCCGTGTTGCCATGAGCTATGGTATAGGTCCCAGACGTGGCTCGGATCCTGAATTGCTATGGCTGTGGAGTAGGCAAGCAGCTACAGCTCCGATTAAACCCCTAGCCTGGGAACCTCAATATGCTGCAGGTGCAGCCCTAAAAAGACCAAAAAAAAAAAAATTCCATGTGGATAACATAAAGATTTTTATTCAGTAAGTCTGGGGTAAAGCCCAAAACTCCTTATGTTTAATGAGGTCTCGTGTAAATTCTGATGAGCATACAAGTATGAGAAATCATTGATTTAGTATATCATCAGTGCCAACTAAAATACAGTAAGGGGGATAGTGTTGTGCTATTTTCCAGGACTCAGCCCCAACTGTACTATCTCCTACATCTCCAGCTCATAGCATGTCAAACCATTCTCTGGGAGATTAAAAAATAATTGAATAGCATTATTGTGCTTTCACTGAGCTTTCACATAATGATTTAAGATATGTAATGTACAACATGAGTTATATCTAGCCTTTTGAACAGTGGATCTCATTTTTTACAGAAGATTAATCTTTTGCATTGAAAGCTGCCTTGTATTACATATCCCAGTGTTTTATTTTCATGAAATGTGTGTGTCAACTGAAGACATGTAAATCACCACATACTGCGCTCTAGCACAGCTGAATTAGAAACCCAGTAAGGGCTGAAGTTATGGAAATGATGACCTATTCTTTCACGCAGCTCCACCATTCCATACCTTCAGCTGTTGTGTATCCGAGCTAAGGAAGGAACATTTAAGTGAAATCTTGGGAGAGCTTCAAAGAGCTTAAGAAAGCTTTGTCCCAAATTAGTTAGTTTGGTTTTAAGTAATTGCATAGGATGTGTGGGCACGTGCATGAGTGAAGATGCATGTGTATGTGTGTACAATTGTGTGTGGGAAGAGTGAGCAGGGGAGAAACACAGAGAAGGGAAGAGCGACTGAGAATGGAGCACTGTAAACTTCTCTTCAGGCTCACATCCTGAATAATGATGAATGAAGAACAGCATAATTCATTGGCAAAATCAGTTATATTTGATTCAGTTAGGCACACATAACCCATGCTTTGGGATTTTTGTTTGTTTTTCAAAGGTTATGATGATCAGTGCATTGATTATTTAAATTCATAATATCAGAAAAAAAAATTGTGTTATAGAATTGATGATCTTGTTGGAAAAAAAAAAAAAAAACTTCCCTTGACAACCTAAACTAAGAGGGTGCAATGCTGGGGCAGTTCATTTTGTTGTTGTTGTTACAAAAGAGAAAATTGTTCTTTCAGCTATAGCAATAGTGCCTAACAGCAACTGCTTCCTGTGAAATTGTTCCAAGCACATTTCCATAAATAAGGGTTCTATTCTACTGCTTACATTCCAACTCCATCTACATTCTACTCCAGGCCTTGGTGTGTTTCTCCCCCCAACAATTTGGCTATTTAATGCTTGTACAGGCCTATAATTGTGCTGATGTCATCTAGCCAATCAATCATAGAACTATTCATTAGGATATGTGCAATCAGGGCAGTGTCAAAGTGAACTATATTCATTTTGCTACTAAACATCAAATGATGGTAAATTAAACTCTTATTGTAATGATGATATTAAAGTGAATGGTGTGCAATTACATTTTTTTCTCAGCATTATGTTATTTTTACTAGAGAAGATGTAAACATGGGTTTTACTGACTTGAAGACAGGAGCTGAGCTGAAAGAAAGAGAGTGGGGGCAGGGGGGGAATTTATATTTCCATGTGAAAAGCCCTGTACATTGCATTAATGAAAAACAAGTCAGTAAACACTTTATTTTAGCAAAATAAGAATGCATGAACATATTTTCCATATATAGTCAGTCTATGACCATGTGTCAGCACTAAAAATAGATGAATCTAGGTGCACTGAGTACTCCAACAGCAACACAAATCCCATAGAAACAAATTGCTAGTTATAGCCAAAGAAAAATAATTCACATGCTTATATATTTCCCTCCTGCAAAAATGTGCTTTTTTCAAAATTAAGGTTAATACAATATTTTATCATGGAAAAACTACACCATAACCTTTCATAAATTTGCCTAATACAAAAGGTCATTAGTGGAATGTAGAAAATTGAATAAGAATAATTGATAAGAATAATTACTTAGTATTTTCTCCTGTTTTTCAAGCATCTAAAAGTCAAATGTTAATTAAAATAGTTAAATAAATAAAAAGTTTAAAGTAAGTTAAATTTATCTTCTGTAGCTGTCCTTGTCTTGAATTTCTTCCAAATATATTGAGCTCTCACATTTGCATCAGTAAAGACAGTTTAAAACGGATTTTCATAGCAAGAGACATTAACATTTTAGTAAAATTTTAATGGGGGATTTTCACATGAGGCAAAACTTAAGAGAAAGAATGTTTAAAGATGAAACTATTAATTAACCAAGAGTTTTCTGTTGTTCTGATGTTTCTTTCTTAGTAATATTCCCTTTCTTCTAGACAGCAATAAGGTCAAAATAACCTTTCGCTTATCTCATTATATTCTCTTTCTTTCAGTGTCCCAGTTTCTGGACATGATTTTACTACAGAACAGAATAGAAGATCAGATAGACCATGGAGAATATTTTATTTATCAAAATACATTTGGGCAAGAGCCAAATTCACAAGCACAGCTAAGAAAATCTTGGCATTAAAAATAGAGTTTTTAAATACATTCAGAAACATCTTCCGGTATTTTACACTATGGCAGTGTTTCTTTAGTTCTGAAAATAATTTTATAAAATGAATACAGCATAAGAATTCTGTTAAGAATATTGCAAATTTATTTATTAGGCACATATTAAGCCAGTAATGAAGCAAATCCAAGTTTTTTCAAATGTAAGAAATAAAATTTTGTAATTTGTTAAAGGTAAATAACTTCTCAAACAATATGTTTTTGCCAATCATATTTACTCAAAGGCAAAATACATTATTAGTTCTAAAACATTTATTAAGTTGAACAACTGAAATATAGGCCAGTGATCTTAATTGTAAGGAACAAAAATTTTTTTATCTAAATGAAACTCTTCCTAGGAGTTCCCTGATGGTTGAATGGATTAAGGATCCAGTGTTGTCACTGCTGTGGCTCAGGCCACTGCTATAGCACGGGTTAGATCCCTGGCCTGGGAACTTCTGTATGCTGTGGGTGTGGTCAAAAAAACCCTCTTTCTATTAAGAAAAAATAAAAATATATATTTTTATTTGTTCGGTACCTCTTCACAGGGCCTAAAAACTGGGTGTGTATACTATAAAATGAACAAAAATGCCCTTAATCACACTGCAGAGATGGCTGAGTAAATAAATCACTGCTGATGCAAAAGGGCCCAGACAGCACAGCGTCTACCACTGAGGGAGGCATGGGGTTGTTGCTCTTAGAAGCACTGACTGCCTCCAGGCCTCTAAAGACTGAGTGAAGCTGTCATCACTTCTACCCCTGCCAAGATGATTTCCACCTAGTTCCTTTTTTTGCATCACTTGTTTCCCACTCAAAGGCTAGCAGGGGGTCATTTGATTAGCAATGTCTAAGTTCTATGCCCAAGTCCTAGCTACACTATGGCTGAGAAAGCAAGTACCTGGGCTTTTCAGCGGCTGTAAATGGAATGTTAGCTTTGCCTCCTGTGGTGGAGGATTCCACAAACATAAGAAGGGAAGGTTAGATACTGAGTGACCAAAACACAATGACATATGGCCATCAAGATTCACTATTTCAACTACATAATATCAGCATACAGTGTTCTTTCCATACCTTAATTTATCTAGTATTGCTTAGCTCTGACTTTATGCTGCATATTTTTCTAAGCATTTCACAGTTATCCCTTATTATCTGCAGGAAATTGGTTCTAAGACACCCTGTGGACACTAAAATCTGTGGATGCCCAAGTGCCTTATATAAAGTGGCTTAGTACAGTCGGCCCTCCATATCCACTGGATGAGGAACCCATGGATATAGAGGATTGGCTCTGTATTTAATCATTTAATCTTCACTATAAACTACTATATGCTTTCCATTCTACCAGTGAGAAAACTAAGGCCCCAAAAAATTAACTTTCTCAAGTTCCCAAACTGCTGCATAATACCACATTCTTATGTGATACAATGTAATTGTTATTTATACAATCAAAACTGCCTTCTCTCTTTAAAACGTATGCAGTGGACTAAATGTTTATGCCATCTCCCAATTTCATACATTGAAATCCTGACCCCCAAAGATGGTATTAGGAGGTGGGGGAGTCTTTAGGGGTGATTAGATCATGAGGGCAATGTTCTTATAAAAGAGGATCAGGAGAATTCCCTTGTCTCTATCCATCATGTGAGAATACAGAGAGAAGACAGGCATCTCTGAAGAAGCTGGCTCCACCAGACACCAAATTTCCTAGTGCCTTGATCTTAGACTTCCCAGCCCCCAGAACAGAAGTAATACTTTTTTTGTTTATAAGCTACACAGTTTATTTTGTTGTAGCAATCTGAATGGACTAAGACAAAATATCGACCAAAATTCTTAGCACTTACTTTATTCAACTCTAAATCCATGATGCCTTGGTAATGGTCACTGTTCCTCTTTTTGCATCACAATGCTTTCTCAATATTCTAATTGGTAAATTTAATCTTAAACACGACACTCCATAATTTTAATGATTATTAACCTGCCTGAACAATACTTGGTTAAGTAGAAATTAGTTGTTAGGCAAATGCACATAACGCAGTCAGGAAAATGATATGGATTGATGCTATAGTCCTCTTTTCTGTACCTAATCACAAAGCCACAGATAGGTATTAACTACTTCTTTGCTCTAGTGCCCATTAATTTTCTCTCAGCTTGTGCTTCCACTTACTAGGGCACTTTACCAGGTTGGGTGAACGATCTAAGCTTAGTGTTTCTGACTAATCAAGATTCCTATATTTCTTTTTACCATTGGCCAATGGACATAACAGTACTAGGGCCACCTTCATGTATGCTACTTCTGTCTACCTCACTTGTATAACAGCAACCTTATTCAAGTTATTGGCCTATTTACCCAATGTAAGTAAGGCACCTGAAATGGTCAGTTAATGTTTCTTTCATTTTTCAATTCAGTGTAACCTTTATTGGATCCCCCGGTAGAAATTTTCTCCATTGAGTACTAAGATCTTTCAATCAACAAACATTAGAGTTACTATAGAAGTATTTTAGTGGGTGGAATACTTCCACCCACTTTCTCTCATTGGTTCCCAGAGCTGTGTAATATGAGTGTGGGAGATGCTGTACCATACACTGATCATTGGTTCATATGAAAAACTTCTTTGCTTCCCGTAGAAAAGTACCTGAATCTCACACAATCAGCTTTCAGTCGGCACAGAGACCATGCCTTCAATAAGGCATATTGCTCCTTAAATCAATCTATTTCTGCATGATGGGGTTCATGGAAAGACCAGTAAATCATATGGGAATTGGCTAATTCATTGCGTTATTTCTTTGATACGATGTAATTTCTTTGGTTAAAGGTGGTGTTGTGTAGGATATTATAATGTTTAAATGGCATGCAGTATGTGGGTGATGGTGCTAGCATAAACATGCTGGGCAAGGAAAGCATATCAAAATATTTTATTCCAGCAAAGAAAACACAGCCTTCTTCATGACAGAGTTCCTATAATCACCTGTCACTAGGTGGCTGATTGTGTTGGGACTCATGGTCAGCTGTTACTGTAAGCAAGTTGGCCACTCAGTAAGGCCAACCTTGGTGAGAGAGATTTCATATTATTAATGTCAGGCCAAAAGTCAATTCCTGCTACTATGGCTATCACCTTATATAATAACCCCTGAGCAAGCACTAGGGAGACTGGGGAAAGAACCCCTACTGTTATTATAATGCAAGATTACCTTTAAGATGATTATTAAAAACATTTTATGCAAAGGATGACTTTTGGTGAATATTCACATGTGACATAAGCATTCTCACACTTGCTGACCATTCTGAGAGGTCCTTGCAGAAGCCTCTTAATCAAATAACCTTATCACCAATTTTCCAATCTTATTCTTTCAAATTCTCTGATCTCCCAGCCAAACCATTAGCCACTACCCATGAATAAGTAATGATCCACACCTCAGGCCATATATCCTTCCAGACAAAGTGGACAATGAGATATACAGCTTGAGTTTCAGCCAATTGGAAGTGTCTTTCAGGGTAACCTCTAAGTGAGCCTGTTACTATTCTGCATTAAGTCCACTTTTTGCCTGATGTCAGCATATCATTCAAAGCCATCTATAAACCAAGCTCAATTTTTTTTCTTAATTACCTGGTCATCAGCAAATCTCCAGGAAGTCAAAGTTGTCATTTATAAGAAGGATGACAGTGCAACCGAAAAATAGGCATATTGAGAATGTGAATCATCTTCTCATGCAAATTACTTATGCCTACAGAACCTATTCAAGTCCAGTATTGTGTATAATATTTCCTGTGAATGGTGGAATGCTGTTGTATGCCCAAGTTTATGACTTAGTGGATCAAATGACACCTAGCTCATGATGTTCAGGTCATATAGGTACTTGATGTTCATGGTCAGGTTTTCAGTCTCTACCAGAGCCTAGAGCAGCAAGCCAGAAACTATTTCTCAAAGGAGAAAGGTGAGTCAACAAAGAAAACATAGGTTTATTCTAAAACCCATTGGGTCTGCTTATGATTCTCCTTGTTACAAAAGGCTTATCCCAGGATCTACCTTGCATCTCAACTTGCCATTGGTACTTTTTATACTGGGTCATATCATTCCAAATGATAGAGCAACTTGCCTTTCAGCATTTATTTGCTCTGACCATCTTTATAATTTTTTCCTCCAAGTCCTACAACTCTGGGCTCAGCTGACATAGAAATCTTAAAACCTAATGGAGGGATAATTTTATCTTTGTAACCAACAATGGATCCCATCTCTTAATACTCTTACCCTCTGGAGTTTCATTGACTTCAGTTGCAAGCAAACCTGAAAACAATTTCAGGTCTCCCATATTTCTTAGAAGATATTTTGCTGCAACTTCTCTGCTGCAATAATCCTAATGTCTGTGTCAGTTAACATTTTTGGATGCAAGCAACAGAAATTAACTTTGGCTAGTTAAGCATAAAAGAAGTTTATTCAAGGATATTGAACAACTTTCAGAATCCTCAAAAGAGGTGGAGAATCTGTCATGAAGAATATGTAGCCAAAAAAAACAAAAACAGCAAATTGTACCACAGATTTGGTCCAGTGATAAACACACTACTACTGTCAACGCTATTGTCTCTGTCACTGGAAACAAATACAGAGATTTACACACACTGGATGCTGTTTTATGTCACTGGACTCACTCACACTGTTGCCTCTAGAAATTTAATTCATTTATGCCATAAATATGTAATAATGTCTGCTATATGCCAGGCAATGTTCTCAGTCCTGAAAACATAGCAGTGTAAAAAAAGAGAAAAATAAATGATTTTTCTTATAGAATTTACAGTGCAGTGAAGGGAAAGAAATGATAAATAGATTGATAAAATACATAGTATAGTATATTAGAAGCTGATCATTACTTCAAACATCTGACTTCTCATTCTGCCACATCTCTTCTGACTTCATCTTCTTCCACCTAGATTGTCCTGCTTCTGAGGCTTCACGTGATTAGTTTGTGCCTAATTGGATATCTAGGATAATTTTCCTATTTTAGGAGTAACTGATTAGTAACCTTAATTATATCAGTCATGTTATATAACATAGTCATAGATTTTAGGGATTAGGGCATGAACATTTTTAGGAGTTTAGAGGTTGAAATGCTAAAGGCTCTAATCTCCAAATATAGTCATATTGGGGATTAGGGCCTTAAGAGGTTACGAATTATCTCACCACCTATGCCTTCTGGACAAGTAGGGAACTAGCTGAGGGTGAGTGGGCTCTAGAAAAGAGACAACTCCGAAGGACATCGTAGTTATAGAGCTACCCATGAAATCAACTGATACTTATGGGGAACCTGTGCTGCAGTTCAACTTCTCCCTCTTCCCAATTCTGACTATCTTGCAGTCTTACAGGTGTCATTCCTGAAAGCACTCAAGAAATCTGCACATACATCTCTGTTTTACAGTCTGTACCAACTGGAAAGTGGAGAAATGAAACACGGAAGGAAAGAAACATCGATTAGCAGGTTATCCCTATGTACAACTGAAGCCCATCCAGCTAAATGAGAATTCTGGACAACTATAGAACATGCCTTAATACTGTCCTCTTCAGAAGTGAGGAAATGGGGGGTTATTTATCTACTCATTCTTATCAATTATTGGTTAAAGGCTACTCTCAAAGGTACTAACTTCCAGGGACAGGCTACTGAAGTTAGAGGTTGAACACAATCCTGGGGCCAGAGAAAGTCCTCAAGCTTAAGGTAAGGATAATATAACAAAGAATGACAAGAAAGAGCAGTCAATAAAGTAGGGATATATAAAGAAGGAAAAATGTTTTTTCCTTCTACCCTTCTAGATTCTCCGCTGAATCTCTGTAAAGGAAGACAGATTAACCAAAGAAATACAAATAGAAGTTTATTAACATATATATCATATATATCAGAGAAACTCAAGGATGAGTAATTTAAAGGAACGGTAAGATTGGGAGTTTATATTGCATCTTAATAAAAAAAATAAATTTTTAGAAAAGTGATAAGACAAAGGAAAAAAAATCCTTGACTCTCTAGGCTAGGCAAATTGTGGGAAGGCAAATATATGGGAAAATAGTGGTAGATAGAGCCTAGTTAGTAAAGTTTGCTATGTAGATTCTCCTGGTGTTTCTCTAGGCTAATGGTCTAAAGTTTATTCCAGGGTTAACGTTTGTCTTTCCTGGTAAAGAAGGAAGGAGGGACACCTTTATAAATTTGTGTCCTCCCGTTAGGCAAATATAGGAATACAGAGAGCTTTTCCTGTGACTGCTTCTCCTCAGTTACGCTCAGCTCAAAATAATCTTACTGCCAAAGTGGCATATTGTAGGTTGCTAAATTCTGCTACCCTGCAGAAACAACAAAAAGAGAACATTTTCCTGGAGACCAAGAAGGAAGTGATCAAATTTTGTCAAATGCAACTCATAGGTGAGTAATATGAAGACTTAAATTTGAGTATAGGATTTAGAAACATGAAGACCATTGGTAAATGTTTCAAGAGCTACTTCAGAGGAGTGGTGGAGATAAAAACCTGACTGGAGTGAACTCAAGAGAGAACAGAAGATGATGAAGTAGAGTCAGTAAAGATTGAGAATTTTAAGGTAGTTTTGTTAAAAGGGGAGAGAAGAAAGGTAATAGTAGCTTGAAGGGATATAGCATCAGGAGAAACAGACTGCGTTAAAGTGGGAAATATTGCCATATATGTACATACTGCTGGGAATGATACAGTAATGATGAAAAAACAGATGAAACAAGGGAGGAAAGTGATATCCGCATAGCCCTTGAGCTGATAGGAATGAAAGTGAGTGTACAAATAAAGGGGCTGTCCTCTACATATGTTTACTTCATTCACATCTTTTCATGAAATACCAGATAATGAAATCCAACATATTAAAGCTAACTTTACTTGATTTTACTCTGAATTCTTGATGAGGTGGGGTTTTTTTGTTTGTTTGTTTGTTTGTTTTGTTTTTGTTTGTTTTTTCCTGGTTCTGAATGTCAGGCTTGGCTTTGTCCCACCATTTTTTGGCCTTAATT
Organism: Phacochoerus africanus; assembly: GCF_016906955.1. Lineage (NCBI taxonomy): Eukaryota > Metazoa > Chordata > Mammalia > Artiodactyla > Suidae > Phacochoerus > Phacochoerus africanus. Next base: position 84,318,041 of record NC_062560.1, on the reverse strand, counting down.
TCCCCGCAACTGCAGTGATTGACCCTTACAGCCTACAACAGAGAACCAATCCTGTCCTTCATCAAGAGGAAATGAAGATTTTTCTAGCCCATCACTTGTTTGTGAGTGATCTTCCTGCTAGTCCAGCCTAAACCTGATGCATATGTTCTGAAAACAGGCTTCTGCTGTTTCTTTGTTTCCTGTCTTGTTAATACGCCTAATACTTATATCTCTATAGGACTGGGACCCTCTTTTTCTTACAAGTAATGACCATCCCTGGAATTTGCCTGCCTCCCCTGAACTCAAGCTTGGTAGCTAGAACCCTTACAGATTGTGGCAGATTTCCTGGAACACTGCTCACTTTCTTGCTTCTATTGTAAACAGCTCTTTGCAGAAAACCACCCTCAGCAGGAAGCCCTTTTCCTGTCACTTTAGCAAAGCTATATTGTAACTAATTTTTAAACCAGGTAACCCCATCCTCTACTCATCTCTGGTCCAAGCACACCTTTCAAATATTTTAATCACATAATATACGGTCTAACTTGTTGGTTCTTTCAATAGCTCAAAAAAGTATTAATAAAGAAAAAGTAACAGATGACCAGATCTCTTTCCTAGCTCCCCCTCCAGTAATCTCACCAACAAACTGTGTGACCAAAATAATACCTTTGAAGAAGATCACAAGGAGTTGACAAGCCTACACATAACTTGCACATAGTGGGGGATGACAATGACTCTGACCTCCCCATCTCCACAATTAACTGAGATAACTTTCCTCCTTTCCTTTAAAATTTTCATGGCTGAGAAGAATCTTCGGAGATGATTTTTGGGGGAAGATGAGTATACCATCTCCCCAGATTGCTGGCATTCTGATTAAAGGCACATTTACTTTCTACCATTTGTGAGTACCAATTTTTTAAGCAGTGAGCAGTGGGACCTCTTTGATCTTCCAATATAATTCACATCAGTGTGCTTTGATCATCTGTTGGTGTATGCCATTATCTCATATTGGAATCCTTCTCTCTCTGTCTTTCTCTTTCTCTATCTCTATTACTGAGTCTTTCTCTAGGAAGACAACTCTTGGAGATCTGACAGAACCTGAGACTGGCTCAGTTGCCTGAAGGTCTAAGTATCCCATAATCTGTCCTAAACCAACCTGAGCCAAGCTTGGCTATGTCCTGAAAAATTATACTGAAATTATTGTAATGAACTAATAAAATATATTAATTGGTACATTTTAGCAGGAAAACTAAGTCTGAAACTAACACTGGAAGCCTGTTATTGTGAAAGGAAAATGCAGCATGAGAGGATGATCATGGCCCAGGTTTCAGGTGAGTCCCTAGGATGGGCCACCATTTCAGGGTCCTTGGCTTCTTGCAGGAAATAACTCAAGACCGAGCCATAGTAAAATAAAAACAGATATATTCAGAGAGATAACACACTCCGTAGGCAGAGTGTGGGACCTCTCAGAAGGCTAGAGATGGCCCCAGGGCTTGAGGTTGTATTGGATGTGAAAATGGCCCAAAATATGGGGTAGTGAGTTTTGGGTTTTTTTGTTTGTTTGTTTGTTTGATTTTTAGTGCCACACCCATAGCATATGGGAGATCCCAGGCTAAGGGTCAAATCAGAACTGCAGCTGCCCGCCTACACCACAGCCACAGCAACACAGGACCCAGTGGCATCTGCAACCTACACCACATCTTGCAGCAATGCTGGATCCTTAACCCACTGAGTGAGGCCGGGGATTGAACCAGTATCCTCATGGATACTAGTCAGATTCTTTACTGCTGAGCCACAACAGGAACTCCAGGCTGGTGAAGTTTTATGGGCTGGGTATACTTTTATAGGCTAAGGAGGAATATTCTAACTATCTTGGAGAAGGAGTTGGGGTTTCCAGGAATTGGGTCATTACCCACTTTTTGGCTTTTTATGGTAGGCCTCAGAACTGTCATATCACCCACTCAAGTGTGTCACGTAGCATGCTAATGTATTACAAAGAGTGTATAATAAGGCTGCTCAAGGTCTACTGAAAGTTAACTCTTCTGTCTTCTTGGGCCTAGTTGGTTCTAACCAGTTTTTGTCATATCCTGTTCTTCTTAATAGTTGTTTCAGTCTTTTAATAGTTGTGTCCTATCCTCTTCCTTCCTGTCTCACCAGTATTTTCATTTTTCTGTCTAGCCCAAGCGATTTCTTTCTCATGAAACTTTTGGCTTTGTTCTGTGCATATCAAATACATCCATCATCTTGCTCACTTGGAAATAAGCAGTGACTGAGTAACTGGTTTAGAAATTAGGTAAACTGTCCCAGTTGGGATTATAAATACAATGCAGGGCTTTCTGTGACTCTCCTCTCCTCCTGCCCTTTAATTGAGCTATATTTAAATTTGCCTTGTTCACTAAGAATCCAATTTAAAAAGTGAACACTACTTCTTGAATTTGACCTTCATATTGAATAGTTCTAGTTCCTATCATTTGTACTGTTTAAATCACAAAATAGTGTCATTCCATTTGCTTGTAAATCTTTTACATTATTTCAGTTTTGACTACCTTCAAAATAGAAATGTTTTTCTTTTTCTCCAAATTGAGATATTCCTTTCCTGTTCAGCAACACTGCTTTCATTTAACAATTAAAATGTGAATGAACTTAGACTATGAACAATTGAGCAAAGTTGCTGCTATGCACAAGATATTTTAAAAGTTTATAGATAGCAATAAAGGTCTTCACAATGAAAAAGTATGCAAATGTGATTAGATCTCTTAAAAAGGGACCTGAAAGCCAGCATATCAACACACAAAGATCTTGCCTCTAGCAAGTCATCTACATTGTTAATTACCAAGCTCATTCTGGAAACAGAGCCATGATATCAATGTGATCAGTGAGTTTAGTGGGCTGTTAAATACTCAGCAAATAGCTCTTTACCTAAAATATAATCTTTGGGATTAATTTGAATAGTTTACCAAAGCATACAGTTAAGTGTGAGTCTATTCTACTGGGAAAGAATAGGAAATAAAAATAAATAAATTTTATCTTTTTGGCTTACTTTTTAAAATCCACATCTTTTCACTGATGAAAAGAAACATCAATAAACTAGATCTCAAAATATAAACCTTTGAATTTTGTCTTTTGAAAACGGTCAAAGTTTGTTTGTTTGTTTTTTTGTTTTTGTTTTTTTTGCTTTTTAGGGCCACACCCATGGCATATGGAGGTTCCCAGGCTAGGGGTCTAATCGGAGCTACAGCTGCGGGCCACAGCCACAGCCAAAGCAATGCCAGATCTGAGCCCTGTCTGTGACCTACACCACAGCTCATGGCAAAGCTGGATCCTTAACCCATCCCAGCCAGGGATCGAACCTGCAACTTAATGGTTCCTAGTTGGATTCATTTCCACTGTGCACGACTGGAACTCCATGATCAAGGATGGATGGGAATCAGAATGTCATTCCAAAATATGCCTCTTTGGCAAATGATTATTTTGATCTGAAGGCAATTGAGAATCAATAGATGTGGAAAGATCCCTAGGCCCTCCTTCTATCTGCATAACAGCAGCATATAAACTCTCCATGAGAAATGTAGCAAGCACCACTATATCCCAAAGGGGAGAGAAACTCATCACCAAAAATGCTAAGCTGATGCTAAGATAAGTATGCATAAATAAAATAACTGTGATCCTCTGTTAGTTACTGTATATATTTCCTAGCCAATTCCCCACATCTTATCACCAGTAGAAGCCCAAATCGCCTTTCCTTGTCTAGTCACTCCTCCACAATTTATTGCCATTTGTTAAAATGGTATATAAACTCTTGAGTCTAACCACATCTTTGTGTTTTTACTTCTTTCTGTGAAACTCCCAGGCACATAAAAATATTAACATCAATAAAAATTGCATGCCTTTTATTCTGTTAATCTATATTTCATCAGTTAAATTTGCAGACCTGAGCCATTTATCCTATGAGGGTAGAGGGAAAGTTTTTCCTCTCTGACAATCTACAATGACAAGTTTTATCTTTCAACAAGAAAAGGGTGAAAGTAATATTGTCAGTCTCTGGTCATCTTCAGTTATGTAAAAAGTCAAACTTTCTCAAAGGAAATTACTAGCACCATTACTTAGCCCCTGCTTTCTGGGAAACATTTAGTTGATAACCAGACCATTATATGGCACTAAATTCTGTAACTTTGTTCAAAGTGTTTCTAATTATACCTATATTCCTAATACAGCATCTACTCGTGTCTCCTTCTGTAAACAAATATTTATTGAGCTCCTACTTGATGCTATCTGCTGAATAACTTATAGTCACACAGACATGATAAAAAGTTATCACAAGGTGATAAGTATCAGAATGCTATGGTAACAAATTAAAAAAAAAAAAACCTGGACTTAGGGAAGGAGAGACTTTATTCCAAAGGGTTATTTCAAGAGGGACAACAAGGACTATTGCAGTAGGAGGAGGAAGGCAATTATAATAGGATGTCTGGTCCAAATGCTGCAAGTATCTCAAAGGTCAGGTAGAAAAGGGCTTTTCTCTTATATGGAGAAGTGAACAAAGCTAGAAAAAAGTGACTGGAAGAATAGATGAAAGTGGCATCATAGAGTGGTAGATGATGACAAAGATTCTCTCCTTGACCAAAATTTATTCAGGCTTCTCAGAACCCTCTCTTCTCAAGTAGGCTTCAACCTTGGACTATGAGAGCTGCACAGTCTCTGCATAAATGATTTCAGCTACCCTCTCACACTAAAAGACTGTAACAAATACTAGCATTATTTCTAACAGCTTGTGGTAGCACCCCGAGGATGAGGCCCCTGATCCCCTTAGGTTCTTGTCTAAGAAAAGTTCACCAGTGCTAAAAATATGTACTATTCATTCCAGCCAAAATTTGACTAGAGCCCCCACCCCCCACCTCCCTTTTTTTTGGAAGCATTTTCTTTAAAAACTTAGAATTATAAATCCTTCCTCTTTCCCTTTGAGTTGTATATGTATCTCCTACAACCTAAGAGTATCTTTCAAGGACCTGAGAGCCTCTTCTTTGAAAAATAATCATCAGGAAGGATAGGGCCCCTGCCTCCTGGTCTCTGTGGAGGGTAGGAGTCTAACTTTGGTAAGTGACACTTAGCAGGCACAGGTGGCCTAATCACATTAAAATGATTAATGTCCTTACTTGCCTTTGGCAATTTTTCACTTCTCTGAATCTACTAGAGCCCTCCCACCCATTCCCTCTTCCTGCTTCCTCCTTCTCCCTTTGAAATGCTTAGTCACTTCTGTGCAGATCAGATTTGACCTCACATTACACTGGGGTCTCTTTCCCACTTCAGTGGAACTGTTAAATAAAAGCTATCTTCACTGACTTTAACTAGTGTCTGGATTTTTTTTTTTTTTAATAACCAGAGATTGTTTTACCCTGAGGTCAGCCTGTTCTCAAGGGGAGCCACTAAGAGGGGGTCGTATGCCAGTTTGGGATTGCAGTGAGTCAAAACTGACAAGCCTGGGGAAAGGAGAGAAGCTTAGCTAAAGTTTGATCAGGTCAGATTATTGTGTATTTTGTTCTGATTAATTAGTGGGGAAAAATAACCATTGAGCTAATCATTTATGAAACAAAGAATGGGAATTTGGAAGGCCTCTTGTTTTGCCATAGGTAAAGGATGAGGAAGTCTGTGAGTCTTATCTAACTCATGTAGGAATGATGGCCTTTTGCAATAAGCCAGTTCTGGGAGCACAAAAGGGTGGCAGGATGGCTTACTTGTTGCTGTTTTCTAGGAGTGCAGAGCTCAGGTAACATTCACCATTGTCAGTGGGAAGACATTGCAGGACACCAACACTTGTTCAGGAGTTAGAAAAAAACCACCGAGCCCAGTGATATATGTTTCTTGCTGAATGATTATTTGGAACAAGCCAGATAAATGGTGCTTGGGTAGAAAATATTAGCCTATGATGATTCAGATTAATGCTTGTGTAAGGAATTTCATTCGAGTTCATCTTTTTTGTAGCAAAAAGAGTACAAGTGAGAGAACTGATAATATGGTAACAGTGGTGAATATTATCTGAGATTGTGCTCCAGGAAAACAGAAAGTTAAGAAATTACCCCACCCTTTGTGTTCCAGGAAACTGTTCACTACAAAGAATCTACCTTTGCTATGTGACTTTGAATCTTACCCAAGTCTTAACTGATAGTCTTAACTGATCCTCCCTTATGTACATATGACAAGGCCAGATGTGAACCCTCCAAATTCCTGTTCTTTGCCTCATAATTAATTTCTTAAGCTGTTTTGTCCCCACCAGTGAATGAGAAAAATATTAACCAAATTTTGGTTAGGATTCTGTTCTTTCTCCAGGTCCCTAAACTTGACCCAACTGTAGCTTGAGCTGAAATACAGACTTCTCAGCCTTCTGAAAACAGACAGACATCAGGATTAAATATTCTCTGATCTACGTACTATCCCATAGGGCCACCCTTTCATCTATTTCCCCCCACACTCGGTTCTTTCTAGCTCAGTTTGCTCCTATATAAAATAAAAAAAAAATTTTGCTTAATTCTTGAGACTTGCAGATCTTATGCAATAGTTCTTTTGATTTCAATAGCTCCTTTTTCCCTTGCAATAATTCTTTGAATAAACTTCCTTACTAAGTAACTAAGTAACTTCCTTACTAGTAACTTCCTTACTAAGTTCAAATTTGGATTTTATTTGACAGTGAGGAAAGAGGGAAGCAGAGGACAATTCACAGAGCCTTGCTATCCAAAGACAATGGCAAAGCACTGAAGGTTTTTTTTTAAAAAGTGGTGAGATCAGATTTACATAATGAAATTCTTTCAGGCCTAAGGGAGAAGGGGTTTCTGCCTTGGCCACTTGTATAGCTGATGGGGCTTTCACCAAGGGAGAGAAAACATTGGGACAGGAGGAGGTGATACACTCGTTTTGAACATGTGGAATTTGAGGTGACCTGGAGACATTCAGCTAGAGCAAGAGATGTGATTCTGAAGCCTAGAAAATAGATAAGTATCAGAGAATTAACAGCATATACATGATTATCAAAGCCCTGGAATAATGTGCTCTTCAATTTCAAACTGTAATATATAGGTTCTGTTCTCTTTTATTCTCAGCCTTCCCTGGATCATTATTCCAATTTTAACCTCAATTTTCTCTTGTTCTTCCTTTAAAATATATGGACAGGAGTTCCCGCTGTGGCTCAGTGGTTAACGAATCCAACTAGGAACCATGAGGTTGTGGGTTTGATCCCTGGCCTTGCTCAGTGGGTTAAGGATCTGGTGTTGTCATGAGCTATGGTGTAGGTTGCAGACACGGCTCGGATCCTGTGTTGCTGTGGCTCTGTCACAGGCTTGGCAGCTATGGCTCCGATTAGACCCTTAGCCTGGGAACCTCCATATGCTGGGGGTGTGGCCCTAGAAAAGGCAAAAAGACAATAAATAAATAAATAAATAAATAAATAAATAAATAAATAAATAAAATATATGGACAGTGATATACAAGCCACATAAGTAAATTCTGCATCAATAAAAAACTAGGGGGATATTTGTTATTCTTCTCAGGCCATATAGCTTCATTTAACAGATTTAAGTAGTTGCTAATTGCTATCCTCATAATGAAATGGAATAAGTATCAAATTATGTTTGAAAGTTATTTACTATACAATAGTGTCTAATATAGGATTGGTAACTTCTTTAGTCCTAAGTGTAGCAGGATAGGTAAAGGAACTAAGAAATTCCTAAGGGTTTTAATAGATATTACATTGGAAGGCTAATGCATAGAAAAATCAGAAAGATGAGGAGATATGAAGAAACAACTAGTAATGTAGAATAAAAGATAAAGGGGCAAGAAATCAGAAGTTATTAAAGCACCCATAGGCAGGTATTTTAAGGTAGTTGGTGTTACCAACATTCATGTCAAGGTATTCTCAGTGCTTTTACAATACTAAAAGTTTAATTTAAAAAAATGGTAAATATTAGAAAATGACTTTTATTATGATAGACCAACTTGACAGTAGTCACTGCTTATTCTAGATCTTCACCATTCTGTGGCTGCAAAAGGTCAAGTTTACTTTAAAAACCAAATTATGAAAGCCCAAAACAGAATGCTGAAATATAGCCCTTCTCAAACACTTCCTCAGTGGTTTTAGAGGTTCCATAAATGAGTCTATCAGTTCTAATCCCTCCCATTCTCTGGGACTCATTTTCAATGTTCCTATGCCCATAAATTCACTCAATAAAGCTCCTGCACCACAACTGCTCATCATGAAAGTCCTATGCACATGCCAAGGCAGTGGCTTCCAGATCCTCCCAACACTTGTAATGAGCCACACAAAACTGGAGATTCTGAGAGCATCTTCTTTTCAAGTCTCTGCCACAGTTTTCACCGGAATCTATTTCTTTCTGCTAGGATCTTACATAGGCTTTTTAAAACAGGTCTGTCTTCCCCTAGCCCTCTTTCCTCTAACCATTCAATTATTCATTCAGTCTACTATGTGCACAACACTGTGGTAGGTGTAGGGATACAAAGGTGGCTTTTGTGGAGCTGACAGTCCAGAGATGATGATAGCCCAAATAACAAAGGCTAAGTGCCTTATGGGAATTATTTTTTTTAGTTCTCACCACTATTTTGCCAGGTAAGGACTATTATAATTGTCCTTTTACACTCCTAAATTCATTAAGTTGCTTGCTCAGAGTCACAGAGCTAGTGAGGGCAGAACCAGTATGTTTGACTACACAACCCATGCTCTTGACTCCTAATAGTCCCCTTCAATATAAATCCACAGAGCTGGACAGTTTATAGAGATCAGATATACTAACCTCCTCACCCACCTTACTCTTCCATCAACTCCTTTGCACCAATTCAATGTCCCTCTTTGAGACTTGCTTCCCACTCCTCACTCAGAGCTTAGGTATATATTAATAGGTATGAACATAAGTCAGGGTAGAGGAAGTAGTCAGAAAGGATACTCTATAATCTGTATACTAAGAGAATCTGTGAAAAGCTATGTAGGCCCCAAATCCTTTCATATTAATAAAAAAAAAATCTGGTAATAATCACCTAGTGAAATGCCTTTGAGACTGGGTGCCTGCAGATTCACTGTACTCTTAATTAAATAATGATAATCAACCTGCTCTAAAGAGAGCTCTTCTTGCCCACTGGAAATCTCTTTGATAATAAATAAGATCTGAAAGGGAAACAGTACTAAGGCAGCAGGTTTAGGGACTTTATCTGAGCTTAGGATGTTCCTGGAAATAGGAATTCTCAGCAAGTTGGTACATAAGTGCTTACTGGAAGTTGAACTGTCCTCCACATTCAAAAGAACCAGGGGGCTTCACTCAGTATGTTGTGGCCTTTGAATTATTTCTCTGATTGTGAGGACTGGTACATGCTGAGCCACCCTTGCTTTTTCATTTGGGCTCCTCTGTCATAAGCAGTACACTTCTGAGAGGTGTATAACATGTAAAACATTCTCACTGTGCATCTCCGTAACAGACACTGGAACAATGAACTCTAGCCTACTGAGGAAATCCTGAAACTGGTTGAGGCTTCTAGCCAGTGCTGCAAATTTTTTTTTTTTTTTTTTTGGCTATGCTCGCACCATGCAGACCAGGTATCAGATATGAGCCACAGTAGAGACAATGCCAGATCCTTAACCCCTAGGCCACTGGGGAACTCCCAGTGCTGCATTTTTAATTACCATTTACTTTCTAGCATGATAGAACAAGATAGTTTTAAAGTTTAAAATGTTCCAGTGCCTTTAAGATTATACTCTTTTTTGCAAAATGTCAATTCGTTTGGAACCAGCATCTAGGGGTTTTTCTTTTGTTGTAATTCTTCTGTTTAGCATAGACTACACTTATGGTATTGATGAAAGGTCTCTCTGCACAGTATAAAACCAGTCAGGTGAGAGAAGAAAAGCCTGCCAATCAACTCATTTGTTTAGATTCTACTTAATGATAGGGATACTTGATGTTTAGTAGAATTGACCTATTCACACACCTACTAAGTCACTTCGTAGTCATAGTCTATGCTGTCCAGTACTATAGCCGTGGGGCTATTTTAAATTTAGTAACTTTATTTAAAGTTAAATAAAATCAAAATTTCGGTCCCTCAATGATACTAGCCACATTTCAAGTTTTCAATAGCCACATGTAGACACATTGGACAAAGCAGATATAGAACATTTCCATTGTCGCAGAAAACTGGGCAGCTCTGGTCTTGAGGATAAAGCTACTTTTGCTTTACTGGGATATTCAATTTAGTATAACTATTCTGGAAAAATGATAATTTATACTCTTGAGTTGTTAATAGTTCCCAGAAACAGATATGTGTAGAGCCACAAACTATAACATAAGCAAAAGTGCTGTGTTCTAATTATGGGAACAAAGAGACAAAGAGTCATTCTGACTCAGGTGAGGGGAAGGGCTTATCATTGCAGATGGCAACTGAGTTGGTTTTTCAAAAAGGTTAAACTGCAAATAGTCAGAAACTAACCAATGGCTGGTGGGAGGACAGGGGAGGAGTAAAAGAACCATTTCAGTGGAATGTGAGCAAAATATACCTAGGTGGAGAATTTTGAACCTGCATGGGGACCTGTAAGTGTTGTATTGGTTACTGGCATGTGCTTGTAGAGCTCATATTTCAAAATCCAGTTCTTTTCATTCCTTTATAAAACTCTGCAGTCAAAGTTATTTTATTTATTTATTTATTTATTTATTTATTTATTTATTTATTTATTTATTTTTATGGCTTCACTAATGGCATATAGAAGTTCCCAGGTCAGGGATTGAATCAAAGCTGCAGCTGTGACCTATGCCATAGCTGCAGCAACTGTGGATCCTTTAAACAACGGTGTTAGGCTGGGGATTAAACCTGCACCTCTGCAGCAACCCGATTCATTGCAGTCAGATTCTTAACACACTGTACCACAGTGGGAACTCCCAGGTTATTTTAATATTCATGATGAAAATGCCTTTTTTACTTCCCTTGTGAATCGAAGATAAGGTTGCAATCTACTACTGCCCTGCTAATATTTCTTTATACACACACACACACACACACACACACTAGGAATTTGATTTATTAGTTTATAAGATATATAATGATTTACTACCCAGGTGTTTGTGTATACTGAGCAGTTCATTCCATTCCTGTAGGCAAATTTATAAGAGAAGTCAAATTATAAGTGCAAGATTACTTGGAGAGACTGGAACCTAAGCAAGGGAGTCAGTTAGGTGTTCCTAATTGCTAGTCTCATCCAGCTATGACAGCCTAATGCATCTATCACCACTATTAGAATTTACCTGGATGGTTCTTTCTTCAAAACCTGTATCATGCCATTCCTGTTTTCAGAATCTGCAATTAGTAAATCTAAATTCCTCTACCTGCATTTAATGCCTCACTTAATCAAATGACAGTTAATTTATCCCCCATTAAGGTATATAGTATAACAAAACAATATGATGCAGCCATTTTGATGTGACCATTTTAACACAGTCATTTTGATGCTAAGACCTTTTGATGATGCTGCCTGAGCAAGACTGTTTTAACATAGACATATTTGACAGATTCTAAAACACAAACTATTAAGCTGTCAGCTTTTTTTTTTTTTTTTAGTGAACAAATGTGGAATGTAGCATCTGTGACCCCCAACTTATTCCCAATCTTTCCTATATCCACCTAAGCATATTCCACTCTATATCCCTATGCCTTGCTCAGTAAATGCTCAGTATTTGTTAAGTAAATTAATGAGTGAATGTTAGCCAGTCATCATGTTGTTCTGTACAGTTGCTATTGTTTAATAGAAATCCCAGTAGAAAAGAATAATGACTGTGGAAAGAGGTAGTCTTCAAAGACTATCTTTTCAGAGTGAAGAGACTTTCCTTTAATGTGGATCTTATTATGAGCAGGCTTCTAAAGGTGCTTTCTTCTGCTTACCTGATTTAGATGTCTTTTGGTCATTTTTAATTCCTATGTATGCAGTCCAGTAAATAATCCATCAAACAGCGTGGTTTTCAACCAGACAGTCAGCCAACCACTCCAGGAACCACTGGTCATATCCAAGCATATTTTATAGTAGTATTAATGTTTAAAACATGGAAATGCTTAGATTATATTGTTCCTAGCATTAGTTAAGACTCATGACAATAAAATGACATTACTACCATAATATTTCACTCTAAAGCAACTCTCTTCCTTTTATTCATTCTGATGAGGTTTTATTGTTAATAGGAGCAAGTGGTTTTTATTAAGATTACCAGGGGCTTGCTACTTGTTAAATCCAATGCAAACTTTTGTACATTATCTTCCTTTGCCCTCATACAGTACTTGAAACTTTCTTGTATCACTCCTCTCCTGGGTTTTCTGTCATCATGCTCTACTGCTTTTCCTTCATCTTTTATGATTTTTCTTTCTTTGTCATCTTCACCGCCTTCCATTTTTCAAGCCACTCTTTTCATAATAGTGATCCCAAGGATCTCAAAGACACTTCACACTCCTCATGTTGAAAACTAAACTCTTGAATTCTATCTCACTTTCAGCAACCTGATCTTCATTCAACATTCTTTAACCCAGAAAATTATCACTTTTTAACCTGGTTTAACAAGCCAGAAAAACTGGAAGCCAATCTTGACTCTTCTCTCTTCTCTTCTCCATACAACCCATAAAATCTTCCCCATTATACTTTCTTTTCTCCATTTTTCCATTACTCTTCTAGTTTACTCCATCAGCATCCTCTCTCACCTACAACAGACTCCTAACTGGAATACTTGAATCTAGTATAGCCTTCCAATCCATTCCTTAGACTTAAGGTTATTTTTCAAATAAAATCTGATCATGTCACTTCCCTATTTAAGACCCTTCTGTGGTTTCTCACTGCCTTTAGGAAAAAGATCCAAATACTTAAGATATCTAGAAAAGCCCTCCAAGATCTGAAGTTTGTCTTATTCTCCAGCTTCATCTCAGATCATTCTTTCTCCTTCGCTTTTATTAGGTTTCTTGAATATGAGGATTTATATCTTCTATCTCTTCTGGAAAATTCTTAATCATTATTTCTTTGAAGACTACCTCTTTCCATAGTCATTATCCTTTCTGCTGGGATTTCTATTAAACATATTTTGGTATTTTGGACATTCTCAATCTATCCTTAACCTGTCCTATTATTAATCTCTGCCTCTTTTCCTTTTTTTCCTTTTTCCTTTTTTTTTTAATGGCCACACCCATGGCATATGGAAGCTCCCAGGCCAGGAATTGAATGTGAGCTGCAGCCACAAACTACGCTGCACCCATAATAACACACGATACTTTAAGGATTGAACCTGCACTTCCACAGTCACAGTGACCTGAGCCACTGTAGTTGGATGCTTAACCCACTGCACCACAGTGGGAACTCTTAATCTCTGCCTCTTAATACTGTGCTCTGGATATTTCCTATGGGTCAGCTGTTTATAATTCTGTTAACTTTTGCTCATAATGGTTTGTATGTTGGCGTGCTTTGTGATTTTGGATTGTGAATTTGTAAAGTATGCTGGGGCTTTTATAGTTGCAATCCTTTGTGTCAATCCTGAGATGAGTATGTATCCTCTTAGAGACTTTTAGTGTTTGTGTTTACCTCTGATAGCTTCCTTAGAAATGTTACAGGGTGGGGTCGCTTCTTAAGTTATTGGCTTTGGTGTCCCTTGGAAGCCAAAGGTAGTAGAAAGATTATATGAAGGAAAATCTGTGATAACTAATTTTCAAGGTGAAAAAAATTTTATAATCTGGAACCCAGGGTAATATAAAGACTCCTTTGTTGGTGGATTTTTTTTTTCTGCGTCCTCCTTACCCTTAGGGTATTGACTACAGAAGATCTTAGTTCTTTAAGAGGATCTAAGTTTCAAATTCCTACTTCTTACAGATCCAAGGCCTTCTTGCCCCATATGGCCATTAAACACAAGTTCTATTTATGAAGAAGCAAATGCTCTCAGATCCAGTGAAGTGTAAATTTATTCATTCATTTATTCAACAAATATTTATTAAATGCCTACTATGCCAAACAATATACTATAGATAAAGTAGTAAGGTAAGTAAATCAAAGTCCCTGCCATCATGGAATTCATATTTACTACTCCTGTTTTGAGGTTTCCATTTGGGGCCTCTTAAGCAAAAGAAATATCAAAAACTTAAAAATTAGTGGTATTATAACTATTTTCTCATTCAGTGTCATACTGGAACACTGGATAAAGGGGTTGCCTAAGGATTATTTAATTAATACTTTAGGAGAAGTTACTTAGTTTGGCATGACATTTAACTATTGACTAGGATTCAGAATCTGACAAGATGTATGTTAGCTTGTTAGGTTTTGTCCAATATATGTGGAAATCATTCCTATCAGTTAAAAAATAATAATAATAATCTTAAAGATTATGGTATTTTTGTCTTATAGGACATTAACCCATTCTGTGTCTAATTCAACAAATATTTCAATATGCTTTTCCTGATGCACTATTAAAATCTGTTTATTCCCTTATTAATGAATTAAAAAAATCTTTGACATATCCTTACTTTACATTTATATGAGAATCATGTTTATAATTTTTACAAATCACATGTTTACAGTCTCCCAACAATTTCCTTTACTACAAGTTCTGATATGCTTATAAAAAGACACTTGTTATATTCTATTCAGCCTTACTAGATATTTAATAGTGGGAAGACTTTTCTTCATTTAATCTTCTATATCTCTAATTCTTTAAGCACATTGGCATCCTCCTCTCTGTGCTTTAAGCATACTGACCTTCTTTCATTTCTACAGAGTTCTGCCATTTCTCTGTCCTCTAGGATTTTGCCGCAACTTTTTTTCTCCTTTGGAATTCCCCATCTAATCCCCATATGCCTTTGTATCCTCTATTCTTTCTTCAAATCTCAAAAGTTATTTCCTTAGGAAACTTTCTTTGACTACCTCTAGCCCCTAAAAACTACTTCAGGTCCCTCTACTATAGGACTTTTTTTTTCTAGGACTATGTATAGCTGCTTCACAGACACTTATCTTATTTGCAATTCATTACATAATTTATTGTTTTATATCTATCTTTATTATCGTCTTTCTCCCCAGGTGATCCAGTCATGCCTGTGATTTCAACTAACATCTAAGTTAATAACTCCTAAATCTGTAGTTACAGGTTGTGCCTCACTCCATAGTTTAAGGCTCATATTTCCAATTGTCTCTTAAAGACCTGCAGCTGAATACAGTATAGGTACTTAAACTCAACTGATTCAAAGTTAATCCACTGTATTTTTCTACAGATCTGTCTTTCTATTTCTTATTGTACCATCATCTACACAGTCATCAAAATTGCAAACACAGAATCAACTTATTTTTTATTTTTATTTTTTATTTTTGTCTTTTTGCTTTTTCTACGGCCGCTCCGGCAGCTTATGGAGGTTCCCAGCCTAGGGGTCTAATCAGAGCTGTAGCTGCCAGGCTACACCACAGCCACAGCAATGCAGGGATCCGAGCCGCGGCTGCGACCTTCACCACAGCTCACAGCAATGCCAGATTCTTAACCCACTGAATGAAGCCAGGGATCGAACCTGCGACCTCATGGTTCCTAGTCAGACAGAATCAACTTATAATGCCTACTTTTCTTTCACTAACTTCATATAATTCATCACTAAATTTTGTCAGCTCTGCCTCCAAGAATCTTGATCTCATTTGTCCTTTCTCCATCCTATTGACACTCTCTTGGTTTAGGTCTTCATTTCCTCTTATTCAAATATTCCAATAGTTCTCACCTCCCTATCTGTCATCTACACAGTATTTAGTTATTTTTTTCCTAAAATACAGATGCAATAATGGAGTTCTACAATTCAAAAACCTTCAATGAAAAAAAGAATTGTTTTAAAAAGCTTTAATGCCTCTATCATCTATAGAATGAAATTCAAGCATCTTAACATAATGTAAGAAGTGCTTCACAATCTAACTAGACCTATTTTTCTATTTTTATCGCATTGGTCAACTTTGTTTTCTAGGAAAATTTTTATTTGCTTATTCTTGAACATATCACATGCTTTTATGCCTTCATGGTTTTGTTCATGCACCCTGTACCTACAAAGCCTTTCTTTCTTGTTTTGTTTAGATTTTAGGGCCACACCCATGGCATATGGAAGTTCTTAGGGGTTGAACTGGAGCTACAGATGCAGGCCTACACCACAGCTACAGCAAAGTGGGATCTGAGCGTCATCTGTGACCTACACCACAGCTCATGGCAACGCTGGATCCTTAACCCACTGAGGGAGGCCAGGGATCGAACCCACATACTCACAGTTCCTAGTCAGGTTAGTCAGCCAGAGTCACGAAAGGAACTCTTGCGAAGCCTTTCTTACCCATTTTCTTCATTTGGCAAAATCGCATATCTTTCAAGGTCCATGCCTTTCTGTAAAGATTTTCTTATTGCCTAGCGTTCCAGCATTTCCCATCCCTCTACATGCAAATTTATTTCCTCTGTCCTATTTTCTTACAGAACTTTTTCTATTGTAGTTTATACATAGCTTGGCATAAAATGTAATCCAGATCATAGGTGCATAGCCAAAAACAGCTAGGGGTTCAGACACGTTTGGACATGTTCTGATGAACTAATGAGACAGGCTCAAGTGAGGTCTATTTGCCGAGGAGTCTTCTGAAAAATAACTCCAGCTGTGTCCACTGCTGGGGTTCAAATATTTTTAGGTATGTCAAGCAAGTCTAAGGAAAGAATGAAGAGCCTTCAAAAGAGAGTTTATCTTTAAAAAAGGAATAGGAAGGCCAATTGAACATAACTTACTAATATAGGGATACTTTGCAAAGGGAGATGGAGTTTTTAAATACAGCACAGCCCCTGTTGTTTAAATCTTCAGGGGCAAGAGATCTAACACCAGAAGATACAGAAACAGTGAACTAATAAAATTTATGTACTATTAATACATTTTATGTGCCATTAAGAGACAACAGGCCCAAGCTGGAGTCATTTGCACTAAGGTCCACATCAGCAAATCAAGACTCACTACCTAAACTTGTTGCAATTTTAACCTATCTCAGGAATATAATCTCAAACTAGTCAATCTGGAATTTTTGGTCAGCATTGGTGAGATAATTTGCCTGACAAACTCCTTCCATGACCCAAAGAAAGATGAGACAACCATCTACTCTTTGTCTCAGCCCCTTCTGCCTAGAAAAATCTCCCATTTTGTTTAGTTTTTTGGAGCTTCTTTCTGTCTGTTTCATTCTCTCTCTCTTTTTTTTTTTTTTTTGGCTGCACCCTTGGCATGCAGAAGTTCCCAGGCTAGGGGTCGAACTTGTACCACAGCAGCAACCCAAGCTGTTACAGTGAAAATACTTGATCCTTAACCCACTGTGCCACAAGGGAACTCTGGAGTGTCTTTCTATTTATTAGATGAGATGCTGCTCGATTCATGAATTGTTGAATAAAGCCAGTAAGATCTTTAAAAATTTACTAAGTTGAATTTTTTATTTTTTATTATTATTTATTTATTTATTTATTTATTTTTAAGATTTGGTGGCAGCAGTAAAATCTGAAGTGAACTTCTGACTGCTTCAGGGACAATGAGAAACACAGCCATGGCAACCATGAACCCTTTTGAGTTCTTTGCCTTTCTCACCATTTCTGAGGAATGTGAGTAAGTTTCTTTTGGTTCTGAGCTTTGCTCTTTTTGCCTTGATCTCCTGATCTTACTGGCTTTCCAGTCCACAATTCTCCATTTATTTGGAATGCCAGTCTAGCCCCCCAGCCCCCATTTGTTAAGTGTGCTGTTTCAATCCTTTCTCCATTTCAAGGTTCCATGGTAAGTATCATTGGTGGTGTGCCCAGAGACTTCTCCTAGCCAAGACATAGTAATATTTCTTGGATACTGCTGATATATTAAGGTGTGCATGTTTATCTTGTTTTGTGTAGATAAAGGCTATTGCTAATGAGGATCTCAGAAGCCAAAAAGCCACAAAAATTTGTGGGCATGGATCAAGCTCTTAAGACCTATTAGAGTACTTGCCAACTAACTCAGATTCCCATGTTAGGATAATTTGGTCACCTGCCAACTGCAAGAAACTTTCAAAACAATGAGGCACATAGTAGATCACCACATAATCTCTAACCCAGCAGCATGTTCCATTTAGTTTGGCTCTAAGAGACCCAGAGGCTTAAAATAACAGGATTTTTAAATTTCAAAGAGTTGAGCATGCCTCCTTCCAACACACTTGCTTATTTTATGTCTAAAACCTATAGTCCGAGAAGCTGTAAATCTCTACAAAAATGGAAAAATCATACTAAAAACAATAGAATTACAGTGGCAATTATGGGGAATATTCCAATTAGATTAGATCATTTATTTAAAAATACACTTGAAAAAAAAGAGATCCCTAATCAAACAGAATGGGATACCTAATTTAATTGATATGTAGTAGCTTCCAAAAAGGCTTCAAGATTCCAAAATAGCTTCATTGAAAGATTCGTTCCAGGAGTTCCCATTGTGGTTCAGCATGTTAAGAATCTATTCAGTATCCATGAGGCTGCGTGATCAATCCCTGGCCTCACTCAGTGGGTTAAGGATCCAGCGTTGCCATGAGCTGTGGTGTAGGTTGCAGACATGGCTCGGATCTGGCATTGCTATGGCTGTGGTGTAGGCCAGCAGCTAGAGCTCCAATTTGACCCCTAGTCCGAGATCCTCCATATGCCATGGGTATGGCCCTAGGGAAAAAAAAGAAAAAAAGAAAGATTCATTCCAAAAAGGCTAATAAAAAACGAAGAATACAGGAGATACCTGAAACAAAAAATTTTAAGACTGACATAATGCCTACTGCTCCCCTCTATCCTCCTTTATTTTAGTATACATTCTAATAATTTTCTGTATGAGATGTCTTGTCATCCTCAAGAGACTACAAGACCATAAACAAAGTATACCAAGTTAGTGGCCTTACAGACACTCCTACATCTATCCTCAGTGGAGGAAACCCCTGCCTCCAGAGTTGAGGTGACTCAGGAATTTTCTAGTAAACTGCTATGTTATTCACTTAAATAGCCAGGATAAATTAAAATTAAAATGAATACAAAACCTTGCCAAATTCTGGTACATAATGGAGCTACACTGTCTACTTTAAACTACACTCAGAGCTTACAGGTGGAATCCTGGAAAAATTGGCAAAAGCAGGCTAAGGGTGAGAACCCTTACCAGAGTCAGTGCTCCTGAATCTCTGTCTGTAGCACCCAATAAAGAAAGGAAAATAAAATATCTTTTGCACCCTCTTTGGGGATGCCTCTTGAGTCAAAGGGGTTGTTCAATACTGTCAGAAATATTTATTGTTTGTCCCAGCTAAAAACAACAGAGTAGCTGTGTGGTCAGAAATTGGTCAAATTGCAGAACCAGATAGGAATTTTTTTTTTGTCTTTTTGCCTTTTCTAGGGCCGCTGCCACGGCATATGGAGGTGCCCAGGCTAGGGGTCCAATTGGAGCCATAGCAGAGCCACAGCAACTCGAGATCTAAGCCGCATCGGTAACCTATACCACAGCTCACCGCAACGCCGGATCCTTAACCCACTGGGCAAGGCCAGGGATCAAACCAACAACCTCATGGTTCCTAGTTGGATTCGTTAACCACTGCGCCACGATGGGAACTCCAGATAGGAAATTTTTAAAATCTTCTCCTCTAAGCTAAAATAAAACTATGTACCCAGAGGGAGGGAAAAAACACATTCTAAAACTCTTATAAAAGGATTTATGGGTGGATCAACCTATGATGTCATTTAAGTTGTAACCTACTTCCTTGAGGAATTAAAAGCAACTGTACTTATCTTACAAATCTTTCCAAAAGTAGAACTGTGGCTCTAGGAACTCTTATCTAGGTCATCTCTTTAAAATGCCAACTTCAGGGAGGTAATTCTCATTAGAAGAAAAACAAAAGGGACAAAATTTATATTGAAATTTAGGCAAATGAAAAATCTTGTGTCTTCACAAATATTAGTAAAAAGCTTTGCTATCTAAGCAAGTAGTCTTAAATTATTTCATCTTCCATAAGTGCAATTTTAATCTAAACCTCCTTTATAACTACCTGATTTATAGCTACAATATTAAAAAAGAAGCTATAAAGTCTCTGTATATATCTATATATTTATATGTGTCTATGTATATGTATCATAGATACATAGTATTTTCCACATCTGGTTGTTATTACTAAAATCAATTTGTAAAAGAGCTCTTTTTAATTGGCCTAAAGAAAATTAAACACATATATATTACATATTTATAAAATTCTTAGAAATATAAAAAAATAAGCCCAAATATTTTACAGGTTCATGTGATCTGAGATAATCGTTAGTAACTAAAACTAGTTCAGGAGTTCCCATCACGGCTCAGTGGTTAACAAATCCGACTAGGAACCATGATGTTGCGGGTTCGATCCGTGGCTTAGCTCAGTCAGTTAAGGATCTGGTGTTGCCGTGACCTGTGGTGTAGGTTGCAGACGCGGCTGAGATCCCGTGTTGCTGTGGCTCTGGCGTAGGCCAGCAGCTAAAGCTCTGATTGGACCCCTAGCCTGGGAACCTCCATATGCTGCAGGCGCGGACCTAGAAAAGTAAAAAAAAAATAATAATAATAAATAAAACTAGGTTCAGATTTCTTGGTTTAATTAAGATAGACATGTTTTTAGAGTTATCAATATTAAAAATAATGAAGACAATTTTTATTCTGACTGGGTTTACTAGTCAAATAAGTTTATGTTTTTTTCTGTTACAAAACTTGTCATCAAGAATAACTTGGATGAAATTTTCATAATCTAAATGTAATTGTTGCAAGCAAGTAAATTAAATAGATGTAAGCAGAATAAAACTTTTAAGGTAAATTTTAAAAGTAATTTCCCCAATTCTTTCTGTAGCCTGAAATTTTAAGTTTTGCTAAGTTAAATTCAGTGATGAATAATCATTAAATATCTAGGTTATTTTCAAATAAGATAAGAGGTTGAAATATTCATTACTGAATGAATGACAGTTTCATCCACTTTTACAGAGGAACTAAAGGTGTTTTAGTATATTAATAAATACATTTTGTGTCACATTGAAATATTTACTTAGAAAGCATATATTTCCAAAAATTATAAAAAGTATTTATAAATTTGTTAAGTCAGAATGCTAACAAAGAACACAGTTCACAATAGTTTACGTCTTTATTTTTACTACAAATTAAGATTTTCTTTCCTATAAGAAAAAGGCATGAAGAATGGAGATGAATTTTTCTTGAGAAAAAAGAAAGTGATTTTGTTCTAAAGTGAGACTGGTTATTCATCCAATAAACTCTAGAGGAATATGCAAAAGTAAATAAATAAAAAATAAAGTGAGACTGGTTATTTCAGAATGGGAAAAAGAAAAAATATAAGACAAAATTAAATTTTTGTGGAAAATGAATCTTGAGAAAAAAAATTTTATTCATGGCTGACCTGGTTAAGATAAAAGTTAACAAGTTAAATAAATTTTAATATCAAAAGTAAGCTGGTACAAAATTAGAATTTGTTTTTCTTTTTTAAAAAGACAAAATTTTATTCAACTTTTGGTCTGCTTTTTGACAACAGATTGTAAAAGCTTCTTTTTCTTTTAAGTAATCTACCTAGAAAGCAAAGATTATGTGTTTTACCAAAACAATTCCCTGTAACAATTATTTGATTTCCTGCATTTGCCTGTGAAGTCTTCAATCGTCACTTTGGTTAAGTGGATAACTAAGTACTGTTTCACAGTGAAGCATGATTCTATTTAAACAAATATTTTTTAATCTTTTGATATTTTTGACAAATTTCTTCCACATAAAATTCTAAATAAACACTTTGTGGCCTTGAACCAAATATTTGTTCTTTCTCCTTATAAAAAGAGAGATGTTAAACTAATTAAGCTTATTTGATATGTTAAATTACATGGGAAGCATTGTCAAATAAGAAGTAATACTAAGCCTTCTTTATGTTTGAATATGTATATGTTATGTGTTCCAGTTCTGCGAAGTTCCTGGAAATGTGATATATCCAGGTAAAATGTTATCAATGATAATTCCAGTTATCATTTTAAAATGTTGTATATCACAGAAATAACTACATTTGTTTATCACATGAACTCAACTCAGATCTTTAAAAATGGGCATTTAAAAATATTTGTCATTTATAGAGTTATTGTCTTAGAACCTTTTGCAAAAGTGCTCCTGTGAAAGTACTTTATGTTCAGGGAGATTCATGGAAAGAACTTTAATAAGTACAGGTTCTCATAACTCTAAGGTCATAAAACTGATGTGGATTCAAGCAAAATAAGTATTAATTACATGGGAGTGAATGACCTGAGGGAGATGATTATAATTTTTTATGATTTTTTGTTTGAAACATTACTGCTTCCTTGAGGTTTTGTTTTTCCAGATGAAAGGAAACCCTTTCTCTTAAGCAATTAATGACTTATAGCAATTTGGTAAAGTATATCTTTGTAAACAAAGATAAAACATTTACTTTCTCTCCTACCTAATCCTTCCATAATTTGGAAACTCTTGAGCATTTTTTCATGGAATTATAATTAATTCTTTGTATAAGTTTTTATAAGAATCTTTTCTCCTTGCTACAGCACACAACTGGAAACATTGGCTCAATTACCAAATAAGACAGCTGAGAGAGATGTGTATAGACTCTGATATGACCAGGTAACTTTAAGGAATTACTTGGAAAAATCATCCTAATAACTTTCTTATAGGATTCCCAGCATCCTTACCAGATGAGTAAGGAAGATCACTGCCTGGTAGACCCAGGAATTTCAAGATATTTGAGAGGACCTTGAGAAGAAAGGAATTCACCCAAACTACATATTTTGCATGTACAATGCAATAGTGAGTAATTGACTTGGCTTCTGGGTCTCAGAGGCCCTTAAGAGTTCAATATGAAATGTCTTATGACAAATTCCAGGAAAGCAGTCTTAAAAAGAGTTTTATGATTGGAATTCCTGTTGTGGCACAGTGGAAACAAACCTGACTAGGAACCATGAGGTTGCGGGTTTGATCCCTGGCCTCATTCAGTGGGTTAAGGATTTGGTGTTGCCATGAGCTGTGGTGTAGGTTGCAGACATTCCTCGAATCCTGCATTGCTGTGGCTCTGGTGTAGGCTGGTGGCTACAGCTCCAATTAGACCCCTAGCTTGGGACCCTCCATATGCCCTAAAAAAAAAGTTTTATGATCAGTATTTTTACTGCACTTATATACATAAACAGGCCAAGTTTAATGCAAACCAATTAGTTTCACTATGATTACCTTTGGTAAAAATCATAAAGAAAAATCTTATGTCTTAGCTTTATAGATACTACATTCTAGCCTTGTTAATTGTCTTTGAGGTTTTTTTTCTATACGTGTAAACTGAACTCGGTACTGAATTCTTCTAGTTCCCTCAAATAACTGGCTGCAACTCTCCAAACATTTCCAATTTGCTCTCACTTTTCTGATTTGGAATCTCTAAGAACAAAGATTTCCCTTGAGTCTCCTTCAAAGGAGCTATAACAGAAAATCCTCACTACCCAGATGGCAACCAAATGTCAGGATCTTAAACCTTAGGTATACATCTCACAGCTGAAGAAGTCTCCACCAGCTGGAGACCTCAAAATCAAATTGACTAGGAAGAAAAGTAGCCTACATTGAAGTAGACCTCTTCCTCCCAAGACACTGGATCAAGACTTCATCTTTAACTAAACATGAAACCCTTTATTCTTCTTCTTCTTTTTTTTTTTAATCAAACATTTTTCTGAAAAGATAGTGCCATCATCCATACTCACGTTCCTGAATGGGATGACCTCTGGAATTTAGAACAACTTTTTATTTCAGGCTAGGAGATTTACTTCCCAAATAGATTGAAAACCTAACTGACCTGTGGCTTGGATGAGCAAATGCAAGAGCACCTGTGAATGAATCCATTAGCAGTGACACTTTAGTGGAAGTGGTGTATGCCTTGGTAAGATTTATCTTTGTTTGTGTCCTAGATGGCTGGCACATAACCAGGTGATACCTCTTAAGTTATCTAACTGTGCCCCTAACTATTCAAAAATGAACTAAGACACCTCATAGATCAAGTCCCCTGAATTTATGTCAGTGAACTAGAAGGGACCTACTAGGATATGTTCATGACTCAGGACTCACTTCTTTTGTCAGGGTCCTACTTCTCTGCTCTGGTTAGTACTAAATGTAAATAGTTTATGATCAGGAACTTCTCCTTAACACTTAAAAAAACATTGTAGAATCCACTGCTAAGAAAATAGCTGTCCAAAAAAAAAAAAAAATCCTTAGACATTCTGGCCAAAGTTCTTTATGATAGCGTAGACTTTGATTATCTCTTAGCTGAGCAACATGTATATAGTGTAGCCAGCACCACCTGCTGCACCTGAATTAACACTTCAGAGGAAGTTGAAAGTCAGTTACATAAGATCACTGAATAGTGATTTTATATGGATATTTATTTTCTTCATTTGGCTGCAAAGAGACCATTATTTATTCTCTGTCAAACTTCTTAGATGTTTCCTTTTAACCTCCTTTGTTGAATCTTTCTCATTTTACAGACCTCTAAACATTGTACTTTTCCTAGTTTGAATCCCAAGACCTCTTCTCTTCTCTTCTATTTACATTCATGTCTTGGATGATCTCATTCAGGCCTATGGCTTTAAAATACCATCTCTATACAGAAACCTCCTACAATTAAATCTCCGGCCTTGATCTCTACAATGAATTCTAGAATCAATCTAATTTCCTGCTCAACAACTCCATCTAGATGCATAATAGACAACTCAAACTATGTCCCATAATGAACTCTTTTGATAACATCCCCTAACCAGCTTGGCCCATAGGCTTTTCCATCTCAGTTAATGGCAACTTCATCCTTCTTGTTGCTTGGGACAAAATCTTTGGTGTCAACCTGGTTTTTCTATACAGCCCACATCACACATAAGTTCATACATCATATATGCATGCCTCAAACTTAGCAAATCCTGTTGGCCTTATATTCAAAATGCAGATTACCCATAATCCAGCCACTTCTTATAACCTCCACCTGTACCAGCCTAGTCTAAAATCATCAAGTACTAATTTTTTAACTAGTCTCTTGGCTTCTGTCCCTACCCCATTCTCTCCAGCTGTCAATTCTCCACCACAAGCAAGAGTGAACCTTTTAAAGTGTAAATTAGAATATGTCACTCTTCTACTCCAAACACTTCAGTGGTTTCTCATGTCACTCAGAATAAAATCTAAATTCTTGGTCTGGTCTACAAGCCACACATGATCTTGTCCCTGGCTTCTTTTCTAATTTCATATCTAATATTTTCCTCCTATCTCACTCAGTGCTAGCCACACTGGCCTCCTGCTGTACCTCAAATTTAGCAAGGAAGTTTTTGCTTTAGGGCCTATGTATGAATTATTTTGCCTTGGGCAGCTCTTCCTCCATACACTGCATATCTTACCCCCCCATTTCATTCAAGTTTTGTTCAAATGTTATCATCTCAGAAATAATTTCCCAGGACAGCTTACTTAAGTCACTTTCCCATCTCCCATCATTCTCTATTCCCTTATCCTGCTTCGTCCTCATGCATTTCTTTATATTTTAAATTTACTATTCTCAGTCTATCTGTCTCTGTATATATAAGTTTCAGAATAGCAGGGACTCTGTATTGTATTCAATAAAAATTTTCCATTATTTAGAATAGTGCATGGCAGAAAGTAAAGGCAGAAAAAAATGTCTAATGAGTAAATCAATTAATGAATAATGTTAAACATGACTAATAGGACTAAAAAAAAAATGTGCTACTAAGGGTAAAAACCTTACAGAAAGCTAAAAGTGCCACAGAATGTTTTTGTAGAACAATCATTACATAATTTGGCTATAAGTTGCTTTTTCTGTTTTATAAGTAAAAACTTAAAAAATTGTTTAATTATTCTCATAATATTGAGTTATTTAAGAACATCTGATAGCATATTATGTTAATACATGTAACAATTGGTAGATAGCTGATAAGCATATTCATATCTCAGTCACTCAGTTTAGTAGATACTGTGATGATTTTGACCATTTTAACAATTTATATTATTTATGTACTAAGTTACTTATTATTTAATTTGCATCCATAATAAAGATTTCATGAGCTAGAGAGTTCATATCTATTTTGTTCCCCTTAATTTGGGGCAGGAGATAGATGGGCTCCAGTATAGACATTTATAACTAGCCTCTTGTTTACACTTCCTGAGGCAGGAGATAGGTGGGCTCTGGGATAAACTTTTATAACCAGCCACCTGTCTATACTTTGGATAGAAATAACAGCAGGCACAAGGCAAATAACTGGTACTTGTCTTCTGCGAACTTGGTGGTTTTTTTTTTTTCTGTCTTTTTTGTTTGTTTGTTTTTATAGGGCTGCACCGGTGGCATATGGAGGTTCCCAGGCTAGGGGTCAAATCAGAGCTACAGCTGCTGACTTATGCCACAGCCACAGTGATGTGGGATCCTAGCTGTGTCTGCAACCTACACTGCAGCTCATGGTAATACCAGATCCCCAACCTACTGAGTGAGGCCAGGGATCCAACCCACACCCTCATGGATACTAGTCAGGTTCGCTAACCACTGAGCCACGATGAGAACTCCATCTGTGAACTTGTTAAATAATGGTAATGACAGGCTCAAAAGAGAGGCTAAGCCCTACTTGGACAAAAGACCAAAATGAATCACATATTTCCCATCCTCAGGGTCAGGGAGACCCCAGCTACACATGCACAGAGACACTCCTCTCTGAGTCAGAAAGGGTGGGGTGTTAAGTCATAATCAGTCTAGATAACCTTCCCACCATGCTTTGCTCTGGAATCCATCTTGACCAAAAGATGAGTGCACAGATTGCAGAGTGCCCTGGTTCTGGTCAGATGTGAAAGATAAAACAAGATAATTGGCCAAAGGAAGACAAAAACCTGGAAGAACTACCCTATATGTGTGATTTAAATCAACTCTCTGGTGTGCTTCTTGTTCAGGGGACACCCACACCTGTGCTTCTTTGGTTATGTATTACTACTTTACTTCTGCCTTAGATAAATAGGCTACTTCTCTATGTGCTCTCCCACTTGTTGTATTGCGTTTTTTTGTTATATATATATATATATATATATATATTTATTTTCCCACTGTACAGCAAGGGGATCAAGTGTATTGCGTTTTTATCAATAAACTTTGTACCTGCTTTTATAGTCTTTGCCTCCTTGAAACAGTATTGCCTTCAACAGGGGACAAGAATCAGGGCAACTCTGCTTACAGCCTCTACCTAGTCTAGTGTCTAGGATTCCTGGTTTTCATTCAGGCTGCCCAGGTTCAATTCCTGAGCAGAGAACTAAGATCTCATTTTAAGCCATAACTATCTCTCATAGATCAAACTCATCAACTTTCCAATTGCATTTCAATTCATGCTTCCTTCTTTCAACTGTTTTTGATAGATATAAAGTGTATCCACCACTGTATTAACTATCAAATAGGTGCTTAGTAAATATTTGTTGATTAAAGCATAAATATGATAATAATTCTATGTAGTTGCCTCAGTATGATCTCAATCAGATATAGAAATTGCTAACATTAAAGTTTATGTAACTACAGAGACAAAAAGCAAATCAGTAGTCATCCAGAGCTGGGGATAGGAGTGGAGGGTGACTTCAATTGGACTTAAGAAAAGCTTAGGAGATGATGAAATCTTCTAAAACTGGATTGTGGGAGGTTGCACAATTCTATACATTTACTAAAAATCACTGAATTGAATACTCATAATAAGTGTAGTTTATGACATGCAAATTATGCCTCAATAAAACTCTTCTTTAAAAGTGTATGTAGAAGCTCAGGATATTACAAGCACTTCAAAGAACAATGCATAAAAAAGAAACTTTAGGGATAAATGTAATCATTTTCCCTTAATGCTTTTTGGAAAAATTTTACATAGAGTAACAATATGCCTTTTGCAAAATAGTGCTAACAACTGAAAACCTTTGAATAATATCATAATGGCTGGTGAAGAGGAGCAGAATATGCCATCTCAAAATATGCCTCTTTGGCATATTGATCATTTGAAGCTGATTACTTTTTAAGGCTTCAGACACAGAAGAATCTCTGAAAACTGTAGAAAGTGACCTTTTTGTGAGGGAAATTTACATTAATAAGAAAAATCCCCATTTGTAAAGGAAGAGGAGGATGGCAAAATCTCTAGAAACTCTTATCAATGGAGAAGGTTAGGTCTTAAATCTGCATAACAACCAGACCCTTATTTATAGTGCTCTTCAGTTCACCTCCAGTGACTGACTCCTACCTCTGTGTCTTTAGCTAAATATGACATTTAAGTTGGACCCTTTTGGAGAGTTCCTCATTTTTCCTGGGTATCACCCATGTATAGAGGAGGTATACATGTTTTTAAACTTATGTTTTTTTTTTCTCCTATTAATCTATCCTTTATTCAAGGACATAGGAGGGTAGAAGTAAAATTATTTGCCCCCTTACAGTTGAGAATCCTTATAAAAACAAATTGATTCCTATAAGCGAAACACATAAGAATTCCAAATATAATTAGATTAAAACATTTTAGTCTATTTTGATTCTGTAATACATTACATTCCAATTTACATTTTAATATACACTTACTCCTCAATCACAAATATAATATATGCTACTTATGTAGGAGAAACTGTCCCAATAAAAATGTAGAGAGACCCTGGCCAGATGACTAAGCAAAGGCCAGCCAACTGCCCCAACCAACCCCTCCCCCACACATCTGCTTCTGTAAACTTGTTTCAGCATGTACTTCTTTGCCTGACCTCACTCCGGTCCAACCAGCCAAGCATGGACCTAGAAGAGGTAGCCCATAAAAGCCTTGTGAAACCCTTCTTTGGGGCTCAGACACTGGAGAGTGATCTCCTCCGAGCCCGCCGGCGTAATAAACCTGAGTTCTCCAACTCTCTGAGTGCTCGCTTGGTTTCTCGCTGGGTAAAAGAACTGATACACTACAGCCACAGGGCTGTCACCAGAGCTGGTACGCTGTGGCGCAGGGCTGCTGGGCAGCTGCCTAACATTTATTTATTATCAAACTATACTTTTTCTCACATAATTGATTAGAATTGAATAGCATTTCAATGGGAAAAATAAGTCTATATTTAATAAATATCTAAGATATTCAATAGAATTTATTTTAAATAAACTTTGTAATGCAATATTTAATGGTACAGTGGTCTAAAATAATTTTTAACTTAAAATCATTTCTACATAATATCAGTAGAGTTCTTCAGAGAAACAGAACCAGTAAGAGATATGTATATATCTAGAGAGATTTTTAAAGAATTGGCTTGCATCATTGTAGGGCTGTCAAGTTCAAAATTCAGAAAGGAGACTGGCAGGCCAGAGATTCAGGCAGGAGTTGATGCTGCAGGCTTGAGACAGAGTATCTTCTTCTCCATAAAACCTCTGCTTTTGTATTTTTTGTTGCTAAGTCCTTCAAAGGATTGGACAAGGCCCACCCATATTACTGTCTTCTCTTTTACTTAGTCAGCTGACTGTAGATGTTAACCACATCTAAAAAATACCTTTACAGCAGCACCTAGATTAATATTTCATTAAATAACTGGGTACTACAGACTAGCCATGTTGGCACATAAAACTGTAATCCAGCAAGGCCCCATGGGACTCCTGGCCACACAAGCATTTCTGTGTCCCCCATTTCTTGTTTATAGGGAATAAGCTTCAAGTTCCTTGATGTCCCTGAGTTCCAAAGGGCAGGTTCAAACAGTTGCTAATCAGGGAAGGGAGGGGATACAGAGACCAAGGAGGAGAAGTCAAGAGACAATCGTCCTTGTTCCTCTTTAAGGAATATACATAACAATATCTTTGAGCCCTTCTCCAGAAATAAGACTCCCAACAAATGGAAGATGTTAACTACTTGATGGAGCATCCTTCTTTTTGGAAACAAGAAGGACTTCCAGAACCAGTCCTGGGGACACTAAACGCCAGCTTTGAAAAACAACCAAAGCTTGCCTCTACCCCATCCTTATCTGCGGCCCTATTTTCCACTCCCCATACTATAAAACCACCTCCCAATCTGTACCAAGAGGAGCACAGTCTTTAGAATATTAGCCTTCCGCGGCCCCCTTTGCAGGGCAAAGCAATAAAGCTTCTTTTTTTTTTTCTCCTTTACCCAAAACTCTGTCTCCACATTTTTATTCAGCACAAGTGGACAGAGGCTGAGTTACAAGAACAAAACTATCGCAATAACCATGTATGCAAAAATCACATTTTTTTATATTCCCAATAGGATTTTTTTTTTCTGCTTTTTAGGCCCACCCTGCAGTATATGGAGGTTCCCAGGCTAGGGGTAAAATCAGAGCAACAGCCACCAGCCTACACTACAGCCATAGCAATGCAGGATCCAACACACATCTGTGACCTATACCACAGCTCACAGCAACATTGGATCACCAACCCACTGAGTGAGTCCAGGGATCAAACCCACATCCTCATGGATACTAGTCAGATCTGTTTCCACTGTACCACAATGGGAACTCCCCCAAGAGGATTTTTAAACATCAATTTCTATGAAAGGGGTTCAATGATAATACATTAAAAATGTTGGAAGCCACTGGTCGAGAGCAATGACTTTTCCAAATTTCTTTTTATATTCACAGAAATTCATTTTTAAAAAATCGTGAACAGAAACTCTAACATTTAAAACGGAATAAACAAAGCTTTTAAGGTGAAGATATGAAGACTCCCAGAGCCCACCCATTTAATTTCCTGTCAATCATAACAGCGTGGAAACTCAGGCTATCTCAGTGTGTTAGGGCTGCATCCTTTCCTCATCCCCACCCAAGGCACAGAAAGGCAAGCAAGTTCTTTTTGTGGGAGTCTTGCCTCTGGGAAGTGCCACAGAGACATAGGGATTGAAGCGGAGGCAGCGTCAGAATGGAAGGCAACCGCCTTAAAGCAACAGCATTACAGCTGGAGAGTTAAAGTTTAGAAGTTCCACAGCTTAAAAGCATTACAGCTCTTGTAGGGTGCTTTAAGGGGTTGTCACCTGGTCCGCCCAATGAAAACACTGCTGTTGCATCAGGGTTGCCTTGGAGACCGCAGTCAAGTCCCATGGAGTTAGCCAGAATGGAAGTGTTGCAGCAGGTTTATTAAAGCAAAAGTATATATACTCTCAGAAGGAGAACGGCCACCTTGGGAGTAGGGACTGGCCCCTTCACAGTTTGGTTTCCCTTTATATCCCCATGTTACCAACCTGAGTGGAGACTTAATTTCTCCTGCCTCAGGCCCACTAATTCCTCCCAGTCTGGCCCACCATGCATGCCTAAGGGCTGAGCATTGATTGATCTCTGTATGGGGTGCATTTGATCCTCCAATTGGTCTCAGGCAGGATACCTCATTTGCATGGGGGACAAATTATGTGCAAGTGCCCTGGAGAGTCCCCTGGTGTTGTGTCTGAGCATGTTCTTGTTGTTTGATCACAGGCTTCCTGTTTTTGGTAATGATTTTTTTTAACTAAATGAATTTCATTACATTTATAGTTGTGCAATGATCATCACAACCCAATTTTATTCCATCCCAAACCCCCATCTACCCCCCCCAACACCCATCTGGTCTTCTTTGGAAACTATAAGTTTTTCTAAATCTGCGAGTCCGTATCTGTTCCGCAAAGAAGTTCATTGTATCCTTTTTTTAGATTCCACATATAAGTGATAGCATATGACATTTGTGTCTCACTATCTGACTAACTTCATTTAGCATAATAATTTCTAGGTCCATCCATGTTGTGGCAAATGCCATTATTTAATTCCTTTTTATGGCTGAGTAATATTCTGTTGTGTATATGTACCACATCTTCTCTATCCACTCCTCTGGTGATGGACATTTAGGTTGCTTCCATGTCTTGGCTATTGTATATAGTGCTGCAATGAACATTGGGGTACATGTGTCTTTTCAAGTCATTGTTTTCTCTGGATAGATGCCCAGGAGTGGGATTGCTAGATAAAATGGTAATTCTATTTTGTTTTTTTGAGGAATCTCCACACTGTTTTCCATAGTAGTTGCACTAATTTCCATTCCTACCTTGGTAAGGATTAATGGCCTGTTCTAACTCACCATTCCCTATCCTATCCTACCTAGCAAGCGCACTTTTGAAAACTGTTGATATTATAAACTTGAATGCCTCTAGGAATAAGGTAAATAACAGAAATGAGTGAGGCCTATCAGGAATTGGCACTTGGCTGCATTGCTGTGAACACAAAGGGGAATGATAGGCACTGTGGCATATTGGAACAAGCAGATCCTGTTTGAAACAAGGCTGCTCCTCAGCTCTTGCTGGTTGGTATCCTAATGAAACACAGGCTGCATGTTGGCAGATCTCCTAATTTTCCTTTCTTTCTTTTTTCTTTTTTTTTTTGTCTTTTTAGGGCCACACCAGGCTAGGGGTTTAATCAGAGCTGTACCTCCGGCCTATGCCACAGCCACAGCAACGTGGGATCTGAGCCTCATCTGTGACCTACACCACAGCTCACGGCAATGCCGGATCCTTTAACCCACTGATCAAGGCCAGGGATCAGACCGACATCCTCATGGATACTAGTCAGTTTACCAATAAGACACAATGGGAACTCCCTCCTAATTTTTCTAATTTTTCAATTGCTGAAAATTAGGATTTTGTTGTAAGATCTTTTGATTTCACAATTTTTTTGGGTGTGTAAGATCTCTTAATTTCAAAGTTGTAATTAATTTTAAGAGAAGTTTAACACTTTATAGAATAAACAAATCATGTTGCAGACCATATTTAATGACCTGTTTGTGCTGTCTGGCTTTTAGCATAAATTCAGGATTTTATTTTTTTTGTCTTTTCTAGGGCCGCACCTGCGGCATATGGATGTTCTCAAGCTAGGGGTCTAATTGGAGCTGTAGTCGTCGGTCTATACAGCAATGCGGGCTCCAAGCCTCGTCTGTGACCTACACCACAGCTCATGGCAATGCCGGATCCTTAACCCACTGAGCGATGCCAAGGATGGAACCTGCAACCTCATGGTTCCTAGACAGATTCGTTAACCACTGAGCCATGACGGGAACTCCCTCAGATTTTTTTGATTGATTAAATATTAATAACACTTTCTAATGTTTTCCTTTGCCAATTCATTCTTAAAATATGCAACATTTATATATTTATTTTGAAATATAAGACAACGGCCTAAAATAAATATTATATTATATTACTGGTCATAGAACACTGTAAACCAACTATAAATGAAAAAGTAAAAATCATTTAAAAAAATTACTGGTCATATATTTACAATTTTTAGTTGAAAAGATTTTCTTATTACCAAATTAAATTTTACCTTGTGCTTTTTCTAAAAAAAAAAAAAAAAGTTTTAGAGAAAAACTCCACATTTCATTGTTCTTGCATGATTGCAACTTGGTTTAATTTTTTTTTAATTTTAAGATAATTAAATAATATATTCTCTTAGAAATGAATTAGCATTTGATATTGTTCCTCCTCCCCCTAGACACAAACACACACACACACAGACACGCACACTGTTGCAGTTGTACTCCATTAATGTAGTTTTCGAAATTTTTTATCTTTTTTAGAAATATACATGTTCAAATTGAAACTGGGGAATAAAATTTTATTTTGGTAATTTATAGAGAATATAAAAAAACTTTCATACTTATAAGGAAGATATGAAAAATTATCATTGAAATTTATAGAGAAAAGATTGTTTACACTTCAACAAGATGTTTTTTTCCTCATGAGGTGGTTGTTAGTTTCCTTTCTTTATTTACTCTAACAAGACATATTCATTTTTCTCTCCCACTCAAAAGAAAATACACAGTATTGTGATTACTTGAAACATAACAGAATAATTAGAAAAAGTGCATAGAATTTTTATAGAGCTCTCACTTGGTCATATGAACATGTACAAGGTTCCTTTGCATTGGCCAAATTCCAACCACTGCAGCAGCATCTGTTACTAACCAGGTTTATCTATCTTTGAATTCAAATTGTATAACAGAGCATAATTATGTAGCATTTTGGACAAATATTTTCTATTTTTCTATTGGACAGAAAACAGTACTAAACATGTCAAAATAACGATTTTGGAAAGAAAGATATAATTTGAAACAGAATGAAAAGCTTTTGATCTGTACTCCTTGCATTTTTTTATTAAATTAAAAGGATGGAAATGATGAAATTTTGCACAGTTCTCAGCATGTCATACTCAGCATGCTATGCTTGAAATGTGATCTTTGTTTCAGCTTAGCCACCCAGAGAAGTAGACATGAATAAGAGATGTCTTTATACAGAGTGTGCTATTTAATAGAGACACCCCTGGACAAAGGCTTTTGCAGATAAATCCATGAAAGGGTTTGTATTCCAAAGATTTTGCCTTGCTCTGCATTTGTGCTTGGGTTAAAACAAAAAAATGGCTAAGGTTCATAGGTCCTGTCCAAGGCTTGAAAGAATTGATAACATTGGTTTTCTCAGATATAACATCTATGGTATTTTATCCCCCAAACAGGAGGATAAGAAAAAAAAATAATTTTGAGCTGCAATTGTGATGATAATCTTGAAATCTGCTGATTAGCCGGTAACTTGGATTGTCCTCCTCCATTTACAACTCTATTTCTTTTAGAAAATTATTGTGTATAAATTTCATCAATATTTTTGGAGGGAGAGTTAACATGCCTCAGAAAATGAAGGTTACATTTTTGCAATAATGAGAAAAGAAAATAGTATAGATATGTGGATTGTTATTCTCAGACTTCATTGTGTTATCTTTGCTAAAATAATGGCACATTCCCTGGTCTTAGTACTTACTGAATTTTATGGGAACCATTCCAAACCCAATGGAATGGTTCCCATAAAATCTTTTATTTTATATATAATCTTATAGTGTTACCAAGATAAGATGGGAATCTGTCAGAACAACTTATGAGTATTGATGGACTGCAGTAAGAAAACTTCCACACTAGAACAAATCTTATTCCAAATACATAACCAAAGAATTAAAATTTACCTAAATCATGTATTTGGTTTAATGCCTTGGGATCAGGCAAATACACAAAGATATACTTAAAAGTATAGTTTTCCAGGTCTTACCCCCAAACTACTGAATCAGAACCTCCAAGGGAGGGATCTGAGTTTTTAAATTTTTAAACAAGATGTTTGGGAGACACTGCTATAGAACAAATGAGATTATGCCAAGAAAAGACTGCATGATAATTGGAGGGGGATGGGCATAGATTTTTTTGTCCCAGCCAGGACACTGAGAGACAAAGGGGGCATACTAAAAATTATGCTAGAAAAATAGCCATAAATGGGATAATTTGGGGGCAAAGAGGGATCATTTGTCAATTTAATATTATATCACTCTTGGATATCACTTATTAAAAACAATAACTTTAACTTTTAGACTAGTTTTATTTATTATTATTATTATTTTTTTTTTTTGTCTTTTTGCCTTTTCTTTTGGGCCGCTCCTATAGCATATGGAGGTTCCCAGGATAGGGGTCTAATCAGAGCTGCAGCCACCGGCCTACACCAGAGCCACAGCAAGGTGGGATCCGAGCCGCATCTGCAACCTACACCACAGCTCACAGCAATGCCGGATCCTTAACCCAATGAGCAAGGCCAGGGATCGAACCCGAAACCTCATGGTTCCTAGTTGGATTTGTTAACCACTGTGCCACGACGGGAACTCCTAGACTAGTTTTAGATTCATAGCAAAAGTGAGCAAAAGGTAGAGAGAGTTCCTTTGTACCCATTGTCCCCTCCAAAACACACAACCTCCCTCATTAACAACATGGGGTACATTTGTTACAATTAATGAAGCTACACTGACACACTATTATCACTCAAAGTCCATATTTTACATCAGGGTTCACTCTTGGTATTTTATATTCCGTGTACATATGTATAATGTCATATGTCTACATTTATATAATCATACAGAATAGTTTCACTGCCCTGAAAATCCTCTGTGCTTTGCCTATTCATACCTCCTTCCTCCCTAAACCAAGGCAATCATTTATATTTTTACTGTCTCCATAGTTTTGCCTTCTCCAAAGTGTCATAGAGTTGGAATCATCAAATATGCATGTAGCCTTTTCAAATTGGCTTCTTTCAATTAATATGCATTTAAATTTATTCCATGTGTTTTCATGGCTTGTTAACATTTTTTTTAAAGCTCTGAATAATATTTCATTTTCTGGGTTGTAGCAATTTATTTTTTAAAATTCATCCCCTTACTGAAGAATATCTTAGTTGCTTCCAAATTTGGGCAATTATGAATAAAGCTGCTATAAATATCTGAGTGCAGAGTTTTGGATGGACATAAGTTTTCAGTTCATTTGGGTAAATACCAAAGAGTACAATTGCTCGGTCAGATGGTAAGAATATGTTTACTTTTGTAAGAAGCTTCCAAAGTGTCCTCCATTTCGTATTTCCATCAGCAATAAATGAGAGTTCCTGCTGCTCCACATCCTCATCAGCATTTGGTATTCTCATTCTTAGTGTTTTTAGTTTAGGTAATTCTAATAGATGTGTAGTGGTATCTCACTTTAATTTGCAGTTCTCTAATAACACATAATGTTGATCATCTTTTCATATGCTTACTTGTTATCTGCATATCTTCTTTGGTGACATATTTCTGCCCTTGTTTTTTTTTTTTTTTTGCCTTTTCTAGGGCTGCACCCCTGGCATATGGAGGTTCCCAGGCTAGGGGTCTAATCAGAGCTAAAGCTGCCAGCCTACGCCACAGCCATAGCAACATGGGATCTGAGTTGCATCTGAGACCTACACCAAAGCTCACAGCAACACCGGATCCTTAACCCACTGAGTGAGGCCAGAGATGGAACCTGCAACCTCATGGTTCCTAGTTGGATTTGTTTCTGCTGTGCCACAATCTGCCCATTTTTAAATTTGGTTATTCATTCCCCTGTTGTCGAGTTTTAAGTGTTCTTTGAAATTTTTGATACAAGTCCTTTATCAGGTGTGTCATTTGCAAATATTTCCTCCCAGTCTGTGGCTTGTCTTATCATTGTCTTGACATTGTCTTTTGCAGATCAGAAGATTTTAATTTTAATGAAGTCTAGATTATCAAATATTTATTTTATGGATCACTCCATAGGTGTTACATCTAAAAAGTCTTTGCCACACACAAGGTCATCTATGTTTTCTCCTACATTATCTTTTAAGAATTTTGCATTTTACATTTATGTCTATAATTCTTTTTGAAATTACTTTTGTGGAGGGTTCAAGGTCTATGTCATCCACTTTTTTTTTTTTTTGGTCTTTTATCTTTTTAGGGCCACAGGTGCAACATATGGAAGTACCCAGGCTAGGGGTCGAATCAGAGCTACACCTGCCAGCCTATATCACAGCCACAGTAACACAGAATCCGAGCTGTGTTTGCAACCTACACCACAGCTCATGGCAACGCCAGATCCTTAATCCATTGAGCAAGGCCATGTATCAAACCAGTGTCCTCATGGATACTAGTTGGGTTCATTAACCACTGAGCCACAATGGGGACTCTCCATCCACATTTTTTGCATATTGATGACCAGTTCTTCTAACCAGCACCATTTATTGAAAAGACTCTATGTTTCATTGTATTGCCTCTACTCATTTGTCAAAGAGTCTATTTCTGGGTCTATTTCTGGGCTCTCTATTCTGTTTCATTGGTCTATTTGTCTATTATTTAACTGATATCCCCATGGTCTTGATGATTATAGTTTTGTGGTAAGTCTTGAACTCAGGTAGTGTTAGTCCTCCAGCACATTCTTCAGGAGTTCCCATTGTGGCGCAGTGGTTAACGAATCCAACTAGGAACCATGAGGTTTCGGGTTCGATCCCTGGCCTTGCTCATTGGGTTAAGGATCCAGCGTTGCCATGACCTGTGGTGTAGGTCACAGACGTGGCTCAGGTCCCACCTTGCTGTGGCTGTGGTGTAAGCCGGTGGCTACAGCTCCGATTAGACCCCTATTCTGGGAACTTCCATATGCTGCAGGAGTGGCTCTAGAAAAGGCAAAAAGACAAAAAAAAAATTCTTCAAACATTGAGTTGACTATTCTGGGTCTTTTGCTTCTCTATATAACTTTAGAATTAATTTGTCCATATTCACAAAATAACTTGCTGGGATTTCAGTTGTGATGGCATTGAATATATATATATATATATATATATATATATATATATATATATACCAAATTGGAAATAACCAACATCTTGACAGTCTTCCTATTCATGAATATAGATTATCTCTCCATTCTTTTGAATGATTCTTCTTTGATATCTTTCATTAGAGTTTGTAGTTTTCCTCATATAAATCTTCTACATGTTTGATTAGATTTATACCTAAGTAGTTCATTTTCCTGGTTGCTCATATAAATGATAATACATTTTTAATTTTAAATTCCAGTTGCTCATCTGATATATAGGAAAATGATTGGCTTTTGTTCTAGGAGATTTTATTTTTTTGTCAATTATTCTGGATTTTCTTCATAGACAATCATGTCATCTTTGAATAAAGACAGTCTTATTTCTTCTTTCTAAATCTGTATACATTTTATTTCCTTTTCTTGTCTTATACAGTAGCTAGGAATTCCACTATGATGCTGAAAAGGAGTGGTGAGAGAGAACATCCTTGCCTTATTCCTGATCTTAGTGTAAAAGTTTCAAGTTCCTCATCATAAAGTGTGATGTTAGCTATAGCTTTTTTTGTTGATGTTGCTTTTCAAGTTGAAGAAGCTCCCCTCTACTCCTCGTTTACTGAGGCCTTTTATCATGAACAAATATTGGATTTTGTCAAATGCTTTTTCTGCATCTATTGATATGATATGTGATTTTTCTACTTTAGCTTGTTGATGTGATGGATTACATTAATTGATTTTTGAATGCTGAACCAGTCTTGCACCTGAGATTATTCCACATGTTCATGGTAAATAAGTCTGTTTAGATTTTATTTGCTGAGGATTTTTACATCTAGGTTCATAAGAGATACTGGAATTGTTTTTTTGTAATGTCTTTTATCTGGTTTTGGAATTAGGGTGATGCTGGGCTCATAAAATGACTCAGGAAATATTCCTTCTGCTTCTTTTATCTGGAAGACATTGTGGAGAATTGATGTAATATATTTATTAATGTTTGGAGAGTTCTTCAGTGAACCTACCTGGATCTGATGCTTTCTGTTTTGGAAGGATATTAACTATTGATTCAATTTCCATAATTGATATAGGCCAAATCAGATTGTCTATTTCTCCTTGCACGAGTTTTGGCAGATTGTATCTTTCAAAGAATTGGTCCATTTCATCTAGGTTATCAAATTAGTTGGCCTATAAGTTGTTTATAATATTTCTTTAATGTCCATGAGATCTGTAGCAATGTCATCTCTGTCATTTCTCATATTAATAATTTGTGTCTTTTCCATCTTTATCTTAGTTAGCCTGGATATTGTCTTATTGATTTTATTGATTTTTTTTTCAAAGATCAGCTTTTGGTTTTGTCAATTTTTTCTGTCATTTCCTGTTTCTAATTTCATTGATTTCTACTTTGATTTTTAGTATTTATTTTATTATGCTTTGGATTTAAATTGCTCTTTTATTCTAGTTTATCAAGATATGCTCTAGTTTCCCCTAGCTCCTTTAGGCTCTGTTAAAACCCCAGCAGATTAGGATCTGGTAAAATAGTTTTTCCTGCGGGAAGGCCTTGATAGGGACAGAATGCTCTGGTGTATTTTAAAATAGTTTTCCCCTCCCCATTCAAGAAACCTGAGGGGATTTTTGTCAAATATTCACTGTGAAAACCTGGTAGAGCTCCAAGAGTTAATACTCACAAAACATGGGGGCCCCTCTGACCACATCTTTAAGAGATTTTAACTTTCAGAGTTGTCCACACTAAGCCTCCAGCAATTTATCAATTACAGTTCAGGTTTTCCCATCCAGATACTGGTTCCTATGATGATTTCTGCTGGGCTTCCGTTCTAGTAAATTGTGATTCTCTGTATCTACTTTTTACCTCTCCAACTTTGATAGCAATTGTTTGCTCTTTGACCTCACTTCTCTGCCTGATTGAAGAAGAGGTGTTGATTTTTCATTTTGTTCAGCTTTTTACTTGTCATTAGGATGGAGTGGTAAATTCTATGCTCCTTACATGCAGACTGGAAACTGGAAGCCTAGATAGTACTTTTGTTTCCATTTTCAAAGCTCTTACATGTAGAATCTTTGGTTGGTTCCATTGTGTTGTACTGTGAATTCAGCTAAACCTTGTAACCAGCACTTAGCATCTCAGGAAAGACAATTCACCAGAAGGTATGTATTCTCTTCTAATACAGTGAAGGTTAGCTCCTGAAACTGTGGAATAGGATGCTTTCAGCACCAAGCATCAT
Organism: Phacochoerus africanus; assembly: GCF_016906955.1. NCBI lineage: Eukaryota > Metazoa > Chordata > Mammalia > Artiodactyla > Suidae > Phacochoerus > Phacochoerus africanus. Next base: position 84,277,649 of record NC_062560.1, on the reverse strand, counting down.
AGCTTTTATGGAGAAAACTCTTGGATTCTCCAGAGGTTTCACAAATGATTCACAGGTGTAGCTGGTTTGAGGAAACAGATGTGTTCTTGAAGAGTTGTGTGCAAATTGAATTTTTGTTAATTGAATCTTATTTAGAATTCATTTTAGGAAGCTAGCTACTTAAAGTATCCCTTTGGTGAATTCTTTTGTAAAATGAATAATTGTTCCTTAATTCATCTTTTTTTGTAAATGCAAATTTTATATGTGGCACTTTCTTAAAGCTATGTACTGATTCTAGGCCTGTGTAATAAACATAGTATACATGTGGCTCTTAATAATAATACAACTCATTTTTCTATAATTAAAGAAGATGCTGTGTATAAATAGCTGAATACATCCTATATGCAATGTTATGTTTGGAAACAGAAGTAGCCTAGAACTATGAACATGAAGAATAGCAGCAATGTGAAGTAAAATAAACTGGTATTCAGTCAACACTGACTAATATAATAGTAATAATACAGCTTAAAATGACTCTGCACTGTTGATTCTGATTCTACAGGTCTAGTATAGGGCCCAGGGATGTGTGTTTTTAACAAACATTCTCACTGCCTAATATAGTAATCACTAGCTACTTGTGGGTTTTTAAATTTAAATAAATTAAAATTAAATTCAGGTCCTCTGTGGCATTAGTCACATTTCAAGTGCTCAGTAGCCACATGTGGTTAGTGGCTATCATATTGGATAGCACAGATTATAAAACATTTCCATCATCGTGAAGTATACTATTCACCAGTACTCCAGTGATTCTAGTAACAGGTAATATTGGGAAATACTGATTTAATTATAAGAAGACTCTCCTTAGGAGTCAGGACCCCCAGGTTGTAAGCTCTACTGGAGAAGTAACTTTGTGTGGTGTTGGTTTATTTGTTGTTACAGGTGCCATGGGAGACATTCTGCTGGAAATTAAAAAGCTCTTGACTCTTTCTCAGTGCTAAGCTTTATCATATGGATAGTAATTTCATGCTTCTGCCTTATAGGTATGACTGCAAAATGGAGAGTGTTTCTCATTGATCACAAATGAAAATCAGTTTCATTACTTTAGTGGCATATCCCAAAGACTACGTGAGCACCCATATAATTTCTGAAGAGGGTACAAATAGAATTGATAAATTCCAAGTCAAGTAATAAATTTTGGCTGGTGATATTTTCCTAGGGTAAATTTAGTAGAAGACAGGAAATGTGTTATTGGATTCATATGTTATATTAAAAGATATTATAGAACATGAGAAAGTGCTCTGTATTTATAGCTCAGAACTTTGTTTCATAGACAAAACTAGTATCCTTTCCTTCCTTCTATTATAGATAAATGAGTTGAAAAATAAAAGCCTCTGGTCCTCAGTTTCTCTCTCTATAAAGTAGGGATAATAATAGTTCCCATTTCATTTGTTGTTAGGATTAAATAATGCATGATAAGCACTTGGAATAGTAATATCTACATATTAAAGGCTTAATACATTTTAGCCATTACTGTTGTTAATGTTCTCATGAACTATATCATAACGTTAATCACATACCTGGGACTAGGACTGACCTTGCTAATATTTTAGTCCTTTTGTCCATATCACGGTGTTTTAAAATACAAACTGCCATGTAACACTATGTCACTAAACTCACAGAGTGCCTGGGATCTGGGTTATATCTTGGCCAAAGAGGAACTGCTTGGAAAATTCACTATGTCTTATGCTGACTTTTTTTTTCCAGATCAGTCAACTTAAATCTTAAGAGAACCTGAGAACCTTTGAGACCCAGGATTGGACCAGGTCTTGGGGCTCTGAAGGAATTTACAAGCATTATAAAACAGCCAAAATATTTATGTTTTTATTTATCAATTTTGAAAAACATATGTATTTAAAGGACTACTTTATTTACATTAAACATCTACATAGGAAGTGACAAAGCTCATATCATTTTTTCTTCTTTTAATGCAGTCTGCTGATGACCCCTGACAGGTAGGACTAGAAACAAAATGTCACCTTCCTGGTTCAAGTATTTACCAGGCATTTCAGTGTTTCTGACAAGGATTTCATTTTCAGTATGGTTATTCTTTGCCTTGTTTTTCAGGCCTCCAGCTAGTACTTGGTGTTACACTTGCATGTTATGGTCATCTTTCCTTGATGAGGTCAGTGATTCTGACAGGATGTGTATTTTTCACTATATAGTATATAAATTTACACAGCACCATATCTGACTGGAAAGAAGTATCATGTGTTGTTATGATTTTGACAGATAAACTTTTGTGAAGATTCAAGCTCTTCAAATCCAGACTGGCACAGGGTCTACCTTCAGACTTCCAGTAAAAGAGGTCAAACTCAAAGGAAAACAAGCATATTATAGAGTAGACTGTAATTTAGTCATCTAAAAAATTAAACCTCCACACTCAAAATATACTTAAAGATCAGGTAACCTCTCAAGAAACTATCTTGTGAGTGATATAAAAGACTTCTTTGTTTCAAATATGTCTCAAACATTTCTTACCTCCTATGGAGCTATAATTAAAGAACTTTATACTTTTATTTTTCATGTTTCCCTGGGAGTTGCCTCTGACTCAACACTTAGCTGATTTTTCAGTCCCCTTCCCCACCTACATTACTCATCACATGGGCTTTCTCTACATTTTTCATGCCTCTCTTCTGTTCCTTTACAAAGTGCACATGTCATTTCTTGCTCTGTTAGCTAGTGCCTCCTTTGTCCCAGCCTATTACTGAGGAAGCAAGTCAACTGGGCATGTGAAAGAGACGACACAGATTTTTTTCCTAAGCTGTCTGCTACTCCCTGGTTATTGTCTTACCAGTAGTAGCTTAGTTGGAAATCTCTGCTCCCCTTCCTTCTTTGTGAGCAAGTAAGAATTGGGTGTGTTTGCCTTTCTGATATCATCTTGTCTCAGGCTAAAACAATGCAAAGCATTTTAAAGGGGTCCATTTAGAGGGTAGGGTTGAAATAAATTTCTAGGCCCAAGATGGAACTTCTGCCCAGGGAACCATGTCAGCAAACCAAAACTCACCTGTCCTTGTAAATGTTTCACTTGGCCAAAAATGCAGTATATTCAGTCAACAAATCCCTAAACACCAAGCCAACTCTGGGCCTTCTCATTAAAAGCAAGATTGACTATGTGGACACAGCCATTCAGATATTTTCTATTTGTCTCTTCCTTATTCCTTGTTCTTTATCCTATAGAAGCTTACTGACCTCTGCTTCATCTTGCAGTTCTCTAAAAGGAGACTGTCCACTCCATGAAGTGTTAAATAGAGTTTGTTTTGTATCACCTACATTGTCTTTTTAATTGTTTTTTAACATTATTCATCAGGAGTTCCCTGGTGGCTCAGTAGGTTAAGAATCCAGTATTGCCACTGCTTTGGCTTTGGTCACTGCCATTGTGCAAGTTTGATCCCGGCCCAGGAACTTCCACATGTTGTGGGGGTTGCAAAAAAGGGGAAAAAAACCCACAAAACAAAATATTATTCATCAAAGAAAGATCAGTTTAAATTGATCCTGTTACCTGAAGTATTCCCAAAATGGGCTTGGGAGGAGAATTACTAAGAGACTTGTTGATAATATAGAATCAGAATCTGTAGAGGGGGGCTCTGAGTATTTAATTTTCTTCAAAGTGTCCCAGGTGGACTTGATTGTGAGTAGACTGTCATTTGAGAGCTCACTGATGCCTGCCTTCTAGATCCCCTTTCCAAATTCTGTGGTGGTAGGAGAAAAAGTCCTGGGCTGATTTTCAACTCTACAGAGTGCTGATATTCTCCTGGGACAGCACAGTTAATTGAGAGTTGATCTATTCACTTTTGAAAATTATCATAGAAGAACATAAAAGACCTCTAGGAAGAAAGGAAGATGGGGTTCTTATCTAACAGGAGATTCGTTTGTGTCTTATACAGTTTATCAATGAAAAAAAGGAAGCAAAAAAACATGCTTAATGCAACAGCAGGAAGGTCACAACCAGATAGGTGATGAAAACTGGTTGCTGTTGTTCTTAGCCAAGTTCAGATTGCTTTTACCTTATAACTATTTAGATCATTTTATATTTTTCTTGCCTCTCTTTAAGTCATTAGGCAGGCACGTATTGAGGAAGTTTGCCTGTATGTTGCATCTGCATTAGAAATATTGTTCTCATCTTATAAAAGGTAAAACCAAGACACTCATACAGATATAAAATGACAAGGTGTTTAAGATTTTAAGTAATTATTTTTAGTTATTTTAAGTTATTAACGAGGGAACTTGGCAGCTTTTACAACTAGTCCAAAAGCAGACACATTTATGGATCTCAAATGTTGAATATTGGACTTGCAAATGGAGGCTAACTGGCTTCTGGCCTTTTTTTCTTTTCTTTTTTCTTTTTTTTTTTTTTTGATGAGGGGTATCCCTCCTTCCTCCTTGGGATAGAAGTCATTTGCATGTTAGTAGAGAGAATCATTTGGGTTATTGCCATCAGTACTTTACAACTTACAGAATGAAAGACTAGAACCAGATAAACTAGAAGGGAATGGACTAAACAATGTATAATTTTCCACTGAAGTGCATGATTCCCTATGCTACTAAATACATGATAGCTCCCTATTGCTTTTATTTTTATATAATGATTTTTTTTTCATTATAGCTGGTTTACAGTGTTCTCTCAATTTTGTACTGTACAGCATGGTGACCCAGTTACACATACATTTATAGATTATTTTTTTCACATTATCATGCTCCATCATAAGTGACTAGATATATTTCCCAGTGCTATACTGCAGGATCTCATTGCTTATCCATTCCAAAGGCAATAGTCTGCATCCATTAACCTCAAGTTCCCAATCCATTCCACTCCCTCCCCCTCCTCCTTGGCAACCACAAGTCTATTCTCCAAGTCCATGATTTTCTTTTCTGTGGAAATGTTCATTTGTGCTATATATTATATTACAGACATGTGATATCATATGGTATTTGTCTGTTTCTGGCTTACTTCACTTAGTATGAGAGTCTCTAGTTCCATCCATGTTGCCGAAAATGGCATTATTTCATTCTTTTTTATGGCTGAGTAGTATTCCATTGTGTATATATACCACATCTTCCTAATCCAATGATGTCAATGGACATTCAGGTTATTTCCATGTCTTGGCTATTGTGAATAGTGCTGCAATGAAATTGCGGGTGCCTGTGTCTTTTTCAAGGAAAACTTTCCTTCCAAACTTTCCTGTTGCTATTAAATCCCAAGTTGTGTGTATGACTTTCAAATCTCTTCTTAACTTTATTTGCTTGATACTGTTCCCTTGATTTGTCATGTCCTGTTTTCTGACTTCCAATTTTGAAAAAATGTCCTATTCTTAGATGAATTTAATTTGATTATAAAATTAGTGCATATTCATTTTGGAAATTTTGTAAAATACCAAGGAAAAAATTGAAAGGAAGAGAATGAAAACTATTAGTAATTGTACCACATCTGGAGGAAGAAATACACTATAACACTGTTAATGATCAAGGGACTTTGAGGACTTTTTTAACCTGTTGTTCCATGGTTCTAAACACCTAATTGTCTACCTACCAGACGAAGAAATCCAGCCCTTGTTGTGGCTGGATTTCAGAAATTCAGCACCTGCCAATTCAGTTTGCCCTTTTTTCATTCCCATCAATATTTCTGTCTTGCAGATTCCATCCTTGTGCGCCATCCTAACAGAGAAGAATACCCCTTGTTCTTCTAAAACAACCAATCAGTGGCACTCCCATGTGCCTCTCCATGAAGCCACAGTTGAGCTTCTAAATACAGGTCATCAAAGGCATTTGGGAAATTAAGAGCATTGAACAAGTTTTTCTCTATTTGCTTAGGTTTGGTGATGCAGGGTAAAATGTTCCAGGGAGGAGTTGGGGAGGGAGGCTACATTAAGCTATTGCTGATGCTCAAAGTTCTGTGCTATATCCAGTATGTCCTTTTGTTGTTTTTTTCTTTTTAGGGCAGCAGGTGCAGCATATGGAAGTTCCCAGGCTAGGGGTCAGATTGCAGCTAAAGCTGCCGGCCTAGGCCACAGCCACAGCAACATGGGATCTGAGCCGCATCTGCAAACTACACCAAAGCTCATGGAAATGCCAGATCCTTGATCCACTGAGCAAGGCCAGGGATCAAACATGCATACCTCATGCATACGATAATAATCAGATTAGTTTCCGCTGGGCCACAATGGGAACTCCCTCCAGAGAGAGGGAACCTCCATATGCTAAGGGTATGGCCCTAAAAAGCCAAAAAAAAAAAAAAGAGTTGTGCAACAGTTACCACAATCTAATTTTAGGACATTTTTATCACCTCGGTTAGAAACCCCATTCCCATAAGCAGTCAACTCTCATTGCCACTACCCTCCCTTTTCAGCACCAAGCAATCACTTCCTGTCTCTATATATTAGTCTCTCCTGGACATATGATATGAAGGCAATCATATAGTATGTGGTGTTCTGCATTTGGCTTTTTTTCACCTATGGTAATGTTTTAGGTTCATCCATGTTGTAGCAGGTATCATTACTTAACTCTTTTTTTTTAGGGCCACACCCCAGGCTAGAGGTAGAATCAGACCTGCAGCTGGCAGCCTACACCATAGTCACAGCAATGTCAGACCCAAGCCGTGTCTATGACCTACAACACAGCTCATGTGGTTCAAAGGGTGTGAATATATACATTTTTTTGGTCTTTTTGTCTTTTTTAGGGTCATACCCATAGCATATGGAAGCTCCCAGCCTAGAGGTCGAATTGGAGCTTAGCTGCTGGCCTATGCCCACAGCCAAAGCAGTGCAGGATCTGAGCAATGTCTGCAATCTACACCACAGCTCATGGCAATACCAGATCCTTAACCCACTGTGAGAGGCCAGGGATCAAACCTGCATCCTCATGGATACCATTTGGGTTCGTTAACCACTGAGCCATGACAGGAACTCCAGGATGTGAATATTTTTAAAGTTTGTACTGCTGACTCAAAAGCCAGATTTTTGAGTTAATAGAGTTAGGTTTAACTCTATGTCTATCATGTAGCCTTCTCTAGCCACTGTAGCCCAATATGTCCCTTTCTCTAAATCAATTACACTTAAACGTGTATTACCACACAGGGATTATATTTAATTATCCCCTAATTATTTGTGGGGTTTTTTTGCATTAATGGTTAGACTGCAAACTCCATAAGAATGGAGACCATGCCCTTTATTTTATTTGAATTCTTCACCAAATTTTGTTTCAATTGCATGAAAAATAGGAATAGCATTTTCAATTTCTGAGATAAACAAGCATTTCAAAGGACAAGTGGCACTCTTCTAAACACAGGAATTAGGAATTTGTTGACATTATAGCTCATCTGAGTCTGCTCCCTTAACCTTTTAAGTTTGATAACCCTGTTTCTTCAATTACTAGATTTGCATATTCTAATAACCCTAGAAAATCCTAGATTTTATGTTATAACCACTTCTTCTCTAGCCCACGACCTTTTGTGATTAAATTAGTAGAATAGATCTAGCTAATCCTTCCTGTAGCTAAAATATACACCCTTCCTAACATCTTGAGTTCTTTCCATTAACCCTAAGAAAGGGTCAAAGGAATAGACAATAGAATAAGCCTCATATTTACTTCAGTCTTGGATTTACTAAACAGTCAAACATGAGATTATTTTTTCTGTCACGCATAATGGAAAGAGCAGAGACCTAGAAATTAGGGAACATGGACTTGAATCCCAATTATGCACAGAGTTTGTAAACATCAGAAAGTCACTTAGCCTGCCTGGGCCTCAATATCTTTACCTGTTGTAGTAGGCAGAATAGTGGTTCCCAAAGATGCCCACATCCTAATTTTCTGAGCCTGTGAATATATTAAGTTACATGGCAAAAGGGGCTTGCAGATGTGATGAAATTAAGGGTCTAAGGTGGGAAGAATATCCTCAATTAACTGGGTGGGTCTAACATAATTGCAAGAGTTCTTAAAAGTGGAAGAAAGTGGAAGAGAAGAGTCAGAGAGAGATGTGACTTTGAAGATGTGGAGAAAGGGGCCGTGAGCCAAGGAATGCAGGAAATATCTAGAAACTACAAAGGCAAGGAAGTAGACTCTTCTTTGATTCTCCAGAAACACAGCACTGCCATTTTATTTTTTTAATTTTTTTTGTTTTGTTGAAGTTTGTACAAGTTTGTGATAATTTCTGCTGTACAATAAAGTGATTCAGTTATACATGTACACATATCTTCTCTCTTTCAGATTCTTTTCCCACATAGATCATCACAGAATACTGGGTAGAGTTCTCTGTGCTATACAAAGGTCCCTGTTGGCCAATTTTTCTGTATTCCAGCGGGAATATGCCAATCCCAAACCCCCATTTCATCCCTCCACCACCCCTTCACCTGTCCCCTTTGGTAACATAAGTTTTTCAAGGTCTGTAAGTTTGTCTCTGTTCTGCAAATAAGTTCATTTGCGTCCTTTTTTTTTTTTTTTAGATCTTATCCTACTGAGATTCTTTTCAGACTTCTGACCTACAGAACTAGAAGATATTAAATTTTTGTTGTTTAAAGCCACTAAATTTGTGGAAAATTTTTTGTAGAAGCAATAGAAAATGAATATAGCTATAAAGGAATGGGATGGATGATAAAATTTGTAGCAGACCTCTCAGATGCAAATCTTATAATTTCACATCTCCTATAGTTGTGCTTAGATATCTATGACAAGAATGAGGCAGTCATTGTTAGAAATATTTGAGCTAGTCCTCCAAACATATGAAATGGTTTTTAATATCCAAGTGTACTGAAGGAAAGCAATTAAAGTGCTATGAAAATGCTTATGTTTAGTGAGTGATTACTTGGTAATATTATTTATACTCAGTTTGCAAATGATGAAATTGAGGCCAATGGTAGTTCAGTAATTTGTCCAAGGTTACAAAGGTGAAGATGTTCCTGGAGGGTAGGTTCTTGTCTTGTGGCAGAAAGAACTGTGGCAGAAAGAATTCAGAGACAAGACAGGAAGGTCAAGAAAGTAAAGCGAGAATTTATTTAAGTGGTAGTATACTCTCAAGGGGAGAGTCGTCATACTCAAGCCAGCAGATGCTGAGATTTTTTGACAAGCCAGTTATGTGGTGCATAGAAATGAAGGGGTGGAATATTCATGGAGAGAGAGGGGTTTGGGGTCATATTCCCTGATTTTAATCCCAGTTCCACCTCTCCAAGGGGAGGGGGAGGGATTTTTGTCCTTATTTAACGTTATTTTTTTTTTTTGGCTGCACCTGAGGCATATGGAAGTTCCTGTGGCCAGGGATTGTATCTGAGCCACAGCTGCGACCTATTCTATAGCTGTGGAAACACCAGATACTGGGCAGGGGATTGAACTTGCACCACCTCAGAGACAATGCCAGATCCTTAACCTGTTGTGCCCTGGTGGGAACTCCTGCCCTTATTTAGTCTTGATGGGAAGTGTCATGGTGTTGGTGCATGATGGAAACTTCTTACCTGCAAGGCTAATTTTGTTGTAACAAAGGTATAATGAGCAAAAGGTTATATTTGGACTCCAAAGATTCCCACCTTTCCCCACCTTTCTTTGCCTCCAGGACACTTACCCCAAAATATGTGGTTTTCTGTCAGTCTGGAGGTTTCTGCTTTTCTTTGCCCACGAACCCTGCTTTTTACATGATGCATGGTTTCCTGCCATCTAGTCCATGTCCCCCTTTCTCTGCTCATATCTAGCTACTAACCTGCTTTAACAAAGACAGGATTCAAACCTAGGCAGCATGACTCCAAAACCCAAACTCACTATACTCACCTCACTGTAGTACTACCAGGGCTATTGTGTATGATAATAGGGAAGCTTTTAGTAAGGAGCAAGGCCTGGAATGTTCACTGGGACCCCTGGCATCTACTTAGGAGATTTTTAAGGTCTCCAAAGTCACAATCCTACCCATCCTTCTGTCACAGATTTTGAATCAATTGAGAAATATGCATAGGATTCAGATGGGAATCCAGGGATCAACCTGTAATGCTTGTAAATCTGACTGGCTTTAACTTGCAGTAACAACCAGGCTTTCTAACACCAGACCCCTGAATGGAACTGACTTTTTCAACAAACAGCAGAACTAAGAAGCCAGCCACTTCTCCAAATGTCACCAATCAGATATTTGAGACACTCCTCACTCCATGAGAAGGAGGGAAAGAAATTCCTATCAGAGAGGTATATTTCTGGTACTTACCCATCTTGCTCTAGCAAAGTGTTATAATTCTCTAAATCCTTTCTTCTACTTCAGCATCTGGATTTTGAGCCTGGCAATATTTTGCCTCAAATTTGTTTTAGAGATAAATTTTTAAATTATCCTTTGGGGGTATAAATGTTACTTATTTATCAGCATGATACATTACACTTTTTTGTCGCTCCTCTTCCCTTGGGAAATACAGATCAAAATATCTGAAATGTTACCTTCTTTCCTGAACACCGAAGCAAATAATTCTTTCAAACTCAGCATTTTCAGTCAACCACTCTAATTTTAAGGCCAGTATTAACACCTGTTATGTATATGACAATAAGCATAATCAAACTTACGCTCCGAGTTATAAAACGATCATCACAAGAGTTAGGAATTTTTTTAATATCTCAAGATTCAGGCGTTCAGAATTCCTATATTTACAGCCATAATTCTCTTTAGTTATGGCTTCTGTAGAATTTTGTAAGTTAGAAAGAGAGCCATGACTAAAGGTATTAATGGGAACAAAACACACCTGCAAGGAACAGGGGGCACACACATCCCTAGACATTGCGTTGTCCAAGCATACTCTCTGCTTCTCAATTCTACAGACTATTTTGTGGGATGTGGAAGCCACCAGTCCAAGGAAGTGACTGGTTATTGACTTGAAACAAAGAACCAAGACCTAGCCATTTTCTGAAACCAGAACCCATATTTCACTCATCATTTTTCTTACATCTCAGAAAATCTGAGATAGGCAGTAGCTTATTAACAGCTCTTTATGCATTTCTTTTAAATTCTTTACCATAGTACTTTCAAAGTTGCTGGTTGTTTGAAAAAAATCTTTATGAAAGGTTAATCTGTGTGTAGGAACAGATTTAGCTTTTTTAATTATGTATTGCAGCTCTCAATGCCAACCCTACTCTGTTTTCAATTGCAAGTTAACCTTATAGCTAAGGCTTATTTTAAGCAATTTTTTTCTTGATTAAATGAGATTTACTGTGGTCATAAGGATCACAAAAGCTTCCTACTCATCCGCTATATAAAACCTTAGAATATTATTGAACAGAACACTGTACTGGAAGTGAAGAAAATAGATTCTGTTTCTATTAAGAGGAGGGCCATGACCGACCTAAGCTGTAATATAGAGAGAAACAATCTTCCAAGTAATATACCCCAGATGAGTTGAATATCCTTCATTGAAAAGCATTTCAATATATAAGTACAAAGCATTTATAAATCCAAAATAAATCTTTCCATTACAAAATTAACTTCACAATTTTTGGCATAAATTATCAGGCATTATGTTTACCAAATATGCCATATGATGTAGATGATGAAAAAAATGTAAATTTTTATTATTTAGCAAGAATCCATATTGATAGTAATATACCATATTTAACTTTTTTTCCAGTGTAATATTACCATGATAAACAAAGTGAATAAATTATGTTGTTTCTTCATTGTGATGTTTCTGGATGGTCTTGTTAGATTTGTCTTTCCTTCTTTTGGTACTTCACAAACATTTAATCTGTGAATATTTTGCACATTTGATTGTATTCCTTTTATATAATATTTTATTTTTAAAGTGAGATCAATTATTTTTTTTAATTAGAAAAAATGCTTTAAATTGGGACCAGAAGAAAATAGGCATCATTTGAATGTGTTTATTTTGTCTCACTGCAATTCACCCATCAGTTTCTGAATTCAGTTTCTTGCAAAGAGAGTCTGAAACATATATGCTACAAGTGAGGCAAAGTTGGACACTGAGATTTCTAATTTAGTTTCTTTGACAGGTGAAATCACATGTATCCAGAAATTGCTAGTACTTACTGAGTTGTAACTACAGATGAGACCAAGGAGATTTTCTTGTCAACACTGGCATTAATTTGCTTTGAGGATTTTTCTTGCACTTCTCTTTTTCTTCACTTACAATAGATGGTCTAGTTGTTTTAGATGAATTACACCTGTTTCTGAGCAAATCAAGTGCATTTAAAGCCTTCCCAACATACATGTGGAATTTGTGAGCTGCCAAGAAATCCACTGTTTTCCAGAAAGTATAAATTTCTAAGGCATAGTGGGACAATCCCTGTCAACTCAGTCTTGGCGATGCTCAGAGTCCTTCTCTTCTGTTTATTTTGTTTTGTGTATGGCTTGATGAATTGATCTCTTCATTAGGCAGAACCACCTGGAGGCTGAGGAACATGGTTCCCACAGTCTCTGACTCTATCCTAGCTCTCAGCCAAGGAGCCCCAGAAGAGCTTCAACCTTTCTCTCTTCATTCACTGCAGATGTGATAATCCTTCTTTTCCTTCTTATTAACAGCAGTGATTCCCCCATCCACACACATGCACATGATATTTTTTTCCCCAATAAATATAAGAAACCAAAGAATCAGCCAGGCAATTTAGTCATCTGTAGTTATCATTTGCCTGTCCCTCCAAATTTTCTTCTTTCAAAATATTGCAAATTTATTTTAATCCTAGTTTCCATGCAGTCCACAGTTGCTCCAATTCTCTTTGACATTAATTTTGTATGCTTCTATATTTCCCTTTATGTAACTACTTTTCTATAAAGACTATTGTCTTTATTTTTCTGGATGCTGGATGTATCAGAAGCTGGTCACTTGTCCTCATCTGACTATTCTAATCACCACTTTCTAAACCATTCTGCTCAATATATATATTTTTAAATAAACCAAGTGTTAGAGTCCTAGAAAGGTTGCCAATAAAACACAACATCCTTCAATATATCTGTAGGTGTTCAGCCATATGTTACTTAACATGCTCATCTGAGTGGGCGACCCACATTGAGTCAAAAAGCAATCATGTTCCAAAGCCATAAAAACCTCCCAGTTCTGTCTCTTCTACTTAATGCTGCCCATCTATCCCTGGATAGTTAAAATCTTTTATTACTACTTCCACTCTGGCCTCTTTATAAAGCCTTTTTAATGTGTTCAAATCATTTCACAGTCCACTTGCTCCATTTTGTCTGGTGATCTACAATACAGTATTCTAAGAGCTAGTTTATTAAAATATGTCCCAACACCTCCAACTTCAAAGTCCTAATAGCCTTGTGCTATTATTAGCCTCTTCTCTATCCTCTACTATTATAATAATAAATCCTTCAGGTATAAAATTCCTACCCTACATTGCTTCACACTTCTTTGAAATAGGGTTCTGGCAAGTATAACTAATGCAAGAATCTTCCAAATCCTGTTCCCTGTACATTTTAGTCAAGAACATATTAACCAGGTATCTCACCTGGTGTCAACCAAAAGAAGTTTATAATAAATGATGTATGTACACATCAATCCATTCTGGTATAGCTATTCCTAAAACTCTTGAAACAAATTTAAGATACATATAGCCATGACTATAGTAACTATGAATTCATAGTTTAAAAATGAATAGCATTCTTACTGATTACACCCTAGCCATGTTTTTGTCACTTCATGTCTATATCATAGCAATGCTTATATAGTCAAGCTGCCTAATTCTCTCTGGTACATTCTTCCAGAAAATTACTGGCTGAGCAACTTTCTTAAGACATCATTTACACCAAGCCTATGACCTATGACCTTACTACATGCCCCCAGTAAGTTTATATTCACTTAACTTACTTTTAATTAATTAATTAATTAATTAATTAATTTTTTTAGGGCCTCATCTGCAACATATGGAAGTTCCCAGGCACTAGGGGTTGAATTGGAGCTGTAGCCGCTGGCCTACGCCACAGCCAGAGCAACACCAGATCTGATTCCTGTCTGTGACCTACACCACAGCTCATGGCAATACCGGATCCTTAATCCACTGAGCAAGGCCAAGGATTGAACACAGGTCCTTAGGGATACTAGTTGAGATTGTTACTTCTGAGCCACAATGAGAATGCCCACTTATCTTATTTTTAAATATTTGCCATGATCTGGCCCATGGCATGTATCTAAATTTATTTCTTACTAATACATAGCAGCCTCTGCTCTGGTCATACCAGCTTACACAGTCTATGACCATGCCTTTCCTTTCAATTCTATTAAGTGAGACGTTGCTCCCTTTGACTCTTTACTGAAGACAATAATATCTCTCCTTCCTTAGATGGATAAAAATATTTCCCATCTGCAAAGCCCACTTCAGTGCCCACTCCCCCCATGAACACTATTTTCCACCAGGCAGGAAAGCAGAAACTGAATGTCCATAGAGTACCACCTAGATTCTACAACCAATTAACATTTTGTCCTATTTTATTGCACATATATCTATCTGCCCATACTTCCATCCATCCATCAATCCATCTTGTTTTTTGGATGGACTTCAAGTTCTAAATATCAGTTCACTTCACCCCAAAAACTTCATAATGTAGGTCATTAACTATAGAGTTTAATATTCAGCTTTTGTTCTTTTTGTTAGGTAAAACTTATATACAAGTCACTGTCAGTAATTGTATAATTTGATGAGTTTTAACAAATGCATACACCTGTGTAAGCCAGAGTCCTAGAAAAATATAGAACATGATCACTTGAGAAAGTTCCCTCTACCCCTTCACAGTCAATCCCCATCTCCAGCTCCAGCACAGGCAAAATTGTTCTGATGATTTCTGTAATAAATTAATTTTCTTTTTTTTTAGAGTTTATTTAGATGGGATCATACAGTTGATACTCTTTTGTGTGAATCTTATTTCATTCTGTGTAATGTTTTTGACATTAATCCATGCCATTGTATGTATAAATAATTTCTTTTTATTGCTGAATAATATTGCATTGTTTATACACTTTCATGTTGATGAATACCTTGAGCTGTTTCCAGGTTTTAGCTACTGTAAATAAAGCTACCTTTTTGTAGAAATGTTTTGGTAGACATATGTTTTTATTTATCTTAAATAAATACTTAGAATTGGAATTGCTGAATAATGGGGGTGGTGTATACTTAGGATTTTCTTTTAGATTTTGATATTTTGAGAGATATGCCCTGGTTTTCGTTTATTCCATTCTCTCTGTGCACATGATTTTTTAAATCATGGTTAAATATACAGAACATAAAATTTACCATTTTAACAATTTTTTAAGTGTTCAATTCGGTGACATTAAGTACATTCACAATGCTGTGCAAAGATCACCACTATCCATTTCCAGAACTTTTTTCACCAACCCAAAGAAAAGTTTTGTACCCATTAAACAGTAATTCTCCATCCCTCCCCTCTCATTCCTAGCTCCAGGTAATGTCCATCTTAATTTCGTCTGTCTAAATTTGCCTATTCTAGGTACTTCATATAAATGGAATCATATAATGTTTGCCCTTTTGTGCCTGGCTTATTTCACTTAGCATGTTTTTGACGTCTATCCATGATGTTTAGTTTTATAAGAAACTACCAGACTTTTCTGCCAGGTGTACCATTTTATGCTCCCACCAGCAATGGATGAATTTTCCCTGCTTCACATCTTTGCCAACATTTAGTGCTGTCAGTTGTCTTGTTTTTTAACCATTCTGGCTATTTAAGCTCCATTAGACTATATGCTTATCAAAATTCCTCTTGCTTTGATAGTCTGCACCACACAATTCAGATTTAATAGTTTTCTAAGCATTCCGTGTATATGAATTCTTTTCCCCAGATGGATTTCAAACCCCTTGAGAATAGGGACTGTGTCTTATACTACTTTTATTTACTTTGTGGCACCTAGCATTGGATCCTACCCATAGCGATTGTAACTATTTGAAAACACACTGAATTCAAACTGAGATGGAAAGGGATTTAGATTTAATACACTAGTTACTGTTCTGTTGGCAGATTTTCTTATTGCAGGTTGAGGTGTCAAAATTTCAAGTTGTCTTTACTTCATCTTTGACCTTTCCCTAACTATGGACTCAAAAAAACATATTAGGAAATAAAATGTCAATAATATCTAAAATAGTAAGCTGAGAAGCATCCATGGTTGCTAAGGGACTGTTAATTCAGCCATAGATTTCATTTTGTTTACTGGTTAAATTCCTCCCTGACTATAGGAAGAACACTGGATCCTTAACCCACTGAGCGAAGCCAGGGATCGAACCTGCAACATTATGGTTCCTAGTCAGATTTGTTTCTACTGTGCCATGATGGGAAATCTAAGGGATTTTTAAATTTGAATGAAAAAAATTATTACAAGCTGGAATACAGCTCATTAATATATCTTTATTTTCTGTTTATGAATAGCTTACTATGTATTGGGTAATTAAGAGTTTAAATAACTCTATCATCAATACTATGTATCACCTACTGCTATGGACTGAATTGTAGCTCCTCAAGATTCATATGTTGAAGCCTTAACCCCCAATTTGATGGTTATTTAAAGATGGGTCTTTGGGCCATGATTAGGTTTAGATGAGGTTATGAGGGTGGGTTAGTGCTCTTATAAAAAAAGACACCAGAAAACATCTTTCACACCATCCCACCTGCCACCATGTGAAGACATAGGGAAGGCAGCCATCTACAAGCCAGGAAAGGAGTCCTCAGTAGCATATGAATATGCTAGCATCTGGATCTTGGACTTCTACTTCTAGAACTGTGAGAGAATAAATTTCTGTTGTTTAAGCCACCAAGTCTATGGTATTTTATTATGGCAGCTTCACTTGACTGAGACATAGTTTTTATGAAAGTTCTACCCGCCACAAAAAGGCATTTTTTTTTCAGAAAAAAAAAAAAGTTAAAGGTTTTCAGTAAAAATTTCTGATTAGCAGATTACTCTCTGAGTTAACATGTTTTAAACTGAACCGAACTGGAACAAGTCTACCTATATTAGTGGAAGCAATCATTTTATACGTATTACCATTTGAGAGGACTCATAGCCCTCTCTTCTTCAAAATAACTACTTATCCTGATAGCTACCCACCATTAGGTATCAGGTCCTTCCTAAGTAAAGCATTAGTTCCAATTTAAATGCAAACACAGTTTTGAAGTTTTATTAAAACAATGTCAATGCTAAACTCTTTAATAAAAGTTAGTGGATGAGATTACCTAGCAGGGTCTGAAATAAAGAAACACAGAACATTTAGAAGAGGTAGATTTGTATTTGTCTGAATGGGAAGGAGTTGGGTGGGGAGAAAAATGTATGTAAGACATTATATAAAGTAATGGTGGAAAAGTGGCTAAGATTTAAATAATGGGTGAATTCACATGAAATTCTGAATTTTCATTTCCTTGAAAAATGTGAATCACATCTTGAAGCACTAGGCTAGGATTCTTGCACAGCAATAAACACCTAGAGTGACATGGTAGCTGTCCTTAAAAAAAATGCATTTGGTCTATCTTTTGCCACAATCCCCATGTCTCTTAAACTAGGCATAACTTTTTAATGGTATTTACCAAGCCCTTGTAGTCTTTTCATTTTGCACCCCCAGCCTAGGACTTAGGAGTGTAGAGCTAAAGATGACAATGACTAGGGGAGAGGAGACCTCTGGGTAATTACAAGTCAGAGAGATATTGAACACTGAAGGCAGTGATGACAGGGAGTGAGACCACTTAGGAAGGTGACATGATTTGCTTGTGTAAAGTAAATGCAGGTGAGATGCACAGAACTTTACAATCTGAGCTTCATTTTTCTGGAATGCCTCCTACCTATTTTCCATATCCCTCTAAAATATTTATTAGCTGACCATATGATGCAGTTATTGCTATAAGCCACTTCCAATTGAACATTGTATTTCCAATTTATTCTAACAATTTTAAAATAATCTGTAGTTACTATTCTGAGTACTTTCATTGTTCAGGATGAAGGTTAATAAAAACTTTTGTTGTTAATCTAGCACATTTGTAACAACATTTTGAATAATCTATTTTCTCAGAAGTCCCCACTTTCAAGTGGGTTCCACACTTCCAAATTATCTTCACTGAGAAATACAAAGTACGTGAAGTCATAAAGATACATTAGTATTAGCAAACATGATGACATATACTCAAATTTGCTTTGAGTATTTGATTTTCATTACCTTAAAACTTGAAAGAAGTTATTGCCATTTCTTCAAGCTTGACTGTTTGTGATAGAGTATTCTAATTAGCTGAAACAAGTAAAGTATTTAGTATTTAGAGACCGAAAAAACATGTAATAAGAAGTTGGGGTTTTTTTTCCTCATTTTTTAGGTAAGGTCACACCCATGGCATATGGTAGTTCTGAGGCTAGTGGTTGAATTGGAGCTACAGCTGTCAGCCTATGCCACAGCCACAGGAACAGGATCTGAGCCACATCTACAACATATACCACAGCTCATGGCAATGCCAGATCCCCTACCCACTGAGCAAGGCCAAGGATTGAACCTGCATCCTCATGGATCCTAGTTGTATTCCTTTCCACTGTGCCACAACATGAACTCCCAATAATAAGTATTACCTTCCTTCCTACAGTTTTCTTACTGTTACTTTAGATTTGAATTAGAATGAACCTAACTATACTCTATAGGTAGAAACCCTTACCAGCCCATATAAAACTTTGCTGAGAAGTTAAGAACATTAGAAGAATGGTCAAATAGAAGAGAAACTAGTCTTTCATATTAAACATCAATTTAATCTCAGAAAGAAATCTAAGAAATTGACAACCAAAAAACTTCCTTTCCTTCTAGTGTGAGCATCTTCATTCCTTATCCAGAATCTTGGGCCAAGACTTTTATTCACTGGAAGGTACATTATGGGAGATGCTGTGATCAATAATGAAAGCAGGAATTCTTGTCTTCTTATTTACTGCTGTGTCTTACAATCTAGCAAAGTGAGGTGCCCATCAGATAGTAGACTGTCATTAAGATATGAGACCACCATTGCATTAGAATGCATAGTTCCTGCCATTGAATTTGAAGTTGAAACAAAGAAATAACAAAGTGTGGCACAGGACACAACTAATTTACAAATGGGGCCATTTTACCTCCCTAGTTTCTCTTGTCCCCCCTCATACTTTCCCATTAAAATGCATGTATAGGGGTGAACTAAGCAAATGACAAAGAATATGCAGTATTTTCATTGATGTTTATGGCATTTTTCATCTCAACTCACAGCCATTTACTAAGATAGTGTTGACCCAAAGTTGAAAGGCCTTGGGTTGAAAAATTTTGTTTTGTTTTTAATGAAGTCTTCCTAATGAGTCTTTCTTATTTTTCACTTAGCCAACAAATTTCCCCTAGACTTTTATTCTTAAAACATGAGAGATATGTGTAGAGATGGGCAGGGCCAGACACGCTGCTTAGATTCATAATGTTCCAATGCATAGTGTTTGTAACAACATGTATATATGTTCCTTCCTTTGAAGTCCAGCAAGAGTATCATACTTCAGTAATGCTGTTCTCGGGATGCAGCTCCCCACTGCTACAACTGCTAGCAGCCTGGAACTCCCCATTGAGACCTTCCCATTGCTATACTCTTCCACATCACTACAGCTTTCAGATCCTGTCTGTTTGCTGGGGAGGGGAACGTGGGGATGGAAATGATCATATTTTTATTTTTCTTCATTCATTTTCAGCATGGTGGGAGACCAGAGAGAAGACGATGAGCAAAGAGAATAAATATATGAGCAAATTCAGTGGTCCTCACCAAATATCTAAGTGCTGAAGGGATTCTTCATGTAGAAACTCCATGAGAGCAGAAAACTTAGCTATTCCATTCTTTCTCTAACTCCAGCACTTAAAACAGTTCCTGGTACAGAGTAGGTACCTGCGAAATATTTGTTGAATGAATGAATTCTACATAAAGGAGTGATTAGGATCAAGGCAGTTAGTACACAAAGACAATGTGAAGTTACATGATATCAGTTTTTGTGTAAGTGTACAATAAGTGGATTAGCTTGTAAAAGGCAGAGGAATGTGACTGAGAGATATAAAGTCAGGTATCTGGAAATAATGAGTAATATGTAGAGAAATCATATAATTTATCATCCCAACCTGGACATTTTGAAGAGTGAAGGAGGGCACTTAATAATTATTCCAGAATGACATGTATAACTTATGACCGTCCAGTGAAACTAGGATATATGGTCACCCTCTTTGTATGATAATAGGTACACTGATAAAGGAGTTGGGCTGATGAAAATAAAGTTTGAGAAAGACTGTTTTTTGTTTCCACAATGGATCTTGACTTTAAATCTAGAAGACAGAAAACATGCCAGAATTGTAATAATTATAATTTAAAGATGATAGATAATAGAGAGGAAGGGGTAGTTCTGAAGGAGTTTGTAAAGAATCACCAGAATTGATTAACCAAGGAATGGAAATGTTTGGTTATAATACTGCCTGCAGTGTTACTTCAAAAATACACAAAATGCAAGCTCTGATAAATTCTGCACTCAACTGAAGCTGTCTCCACACCTTCTAGCTCTGTAATATTGGAACACTTACTTAACCTTTCCAACCCTCAGTTACCTGAGGGTCTAATGTAACTAAAGGTAAGTCATCCAAAAAAGACTTCTTATATTTTCAGGCCTTATTGGCAATTCAAATTTGGTCCCTTAGAACTAGTTCTTTTTTTTTTTTTTATTCTTAGCCAGGAAACTCCTTAAGTAAAATAATATTCTGAGACTTATTGAAAGTTCCTTAAAACAAAATGAAAAAATTAAGGTATAACTTTAAAATCAAGATTTAAAAAAATATGTTATGAAAAAACAGTAAGATGACTCAATTCTGAGCCAAAGTTTGTTTTTAAGGGGTATTTCTACCAGTTGCATCTTGCATCTTTCCTATATATCAGAAAATATTTCTGCTGGAAATCACAACAAAAGTGGATAGATTTGGAAAAATTTGAGTTCCTCCAGGTAATATTTGACTTTCAGAAAGAAAATTATTGAACCATATCTTTGAGCAGAAGAAACCCTAGTTCTCTCAGATAACTTTATTTTCTCTTTCCTCCAACTCTGAGAACTTTTCTTTTCTTGCCTCATAGCAAACTAAACCTTACAACCTTTGGCTACGACTCATCCACATGAACACTGCCTTGTCCAGAAGGGTATGGCCCCTCTGATTTTCTACTCTTCTTCTCATCCAGAGCCCTGGTGTCAACCTCAATACAATTGGCATTTTGCCTAAACTTCAGAAAAATAAATTATTTTCCAATCTCTCCCTCTCACTTTCATATTTTCACACTTGACTTAAGGAATAATTTGTTACATAATTCTCTTTAGTGAATCTTTATCTACCATAATTATAGCTGAACATCAAGACTGGTATAGAGATCAGTGAAAAGAATAGTGGAAATTGTTGATAGCACATAAATGTCATGAGGCTCATATTTCCCACTGAGGAAATTTTGAACTACTTCTGAGTTGTTGAAATTATTGCTAAATTTATTTACAGTTTCTTTTACAATGAAAAAGCTTTATTATTCTTATTATGGGCCAAAGATATGTTGTAAATCTTGGGTTCTGAAGTAATATCTCCTGTTCTAAAAGAAATGAAGCTTTTCAAGAGAGAGGGAGAAAGAAAGTGCATTCTGAAAAGGTAGTTTATGGTTTAGAATTTTGTTGCAATTTTGGTTCATATATTTTTATTAAGTGTAACCTTTATATGTAAATGAAATGATTATATAAGAGAGAGCACCATTTTCATAAAGTAAGAAATTATTTTATATCCTAAAAGACAGAGGAATATAAACCAGTAAGGCAGCCCTGCATGTGTTTGATAGCTATGAAGTGACCTGTTTGATTTTCTATTACAGACCAGCAGACTATGCTGCCCGGGCCCACTAGACCCAGACTGTGAGGGTAGCCGACTTCTCATTAGGGAGTCCTGTGGTACAGAGTTCATTCATAGCCTGTAATAAATAAAATGCATTTAAAACCTCATGTATAGAAATAGCCTTCCATTGTCAAAGCAGTACCATAAAAAGATTTTTATCCTTTGAAACACTGTTGGAGAAGGAAAAAATTATTTTCTGGCTAAGCCCTGACAAATGTGTTTATCATTTGGCCATATGGGATAGTGTATGTGCACATGTCCATATAGTCAGATTCATTCAAATTGGTCCAGACAGACTAATTCATCAGTTCTTTGGAGAGAAAGCCCAAGCTGAGTTAAATAAAATGTTAAAATAAAAGCAGTTTAATCATCTCAGGGGAGAAGCAGAGAGAACTCAGCCTCAAGTCTTAACATAATTCCATAATGGGTTTAGTGAGTTGAAAATCATTTGTGATTAGGACATTCATTACACAAAAACTTCATCAAAAGCAGGAATCCTCTTAATCTTCTCACTTAGTCTTATTTATCTATTTACTGAGCAGTCTGTGTATATGTCCATAGTATATCCATGCATTTGGGTTGGGCAGGTCGAGATTATTACAGATTCCAAAATAATGGATTTGAGGTTAATGAGGTTTTATTCTCTGCATATATATGACAGATACAGGCAGTAAATAACAAAGTATGCCAACTACACCTCACATTTTAACTCATTCTGTTTTTCTTAATTCCATTGCCATAAATTCTATCTGTGATATGAGAGTCAACCTATTTCTTTCTGTTTCTGGTGTTGCCCTTCTTGATAAAAAAATTTTGTGATCAGAATTTACCTGAGAATTTGTAGATATGTGAAGCCAGATATGCCTGGTGATAATTTTCTCTCTTTAGATGCTTATCTACTGTAATTATTTCTTTATTGAATACCAGTAACTCAGAAGATGTGGCACAAATTATTTTTATGATACTTTCATAGCTACCTTAAAGTCTATAAGTGAAATGAGGCAAAAAAGGTCAATGACTAAGGAGGTATACATAGATGAGACATGTTTGAAAAGGAAGAAAAATTTAGAGAAACTAGTAAGAGACCAAAATAGAATTTAATGGATAGGAGGGATTCTAGGAAGATGGCAGAGAAGGAAATACCAGGAATCTGTCTTTCTATTTACAGAACAATTAAATTGGTAGACTCTGTATGATATAACTATTTTGGAATTTTGGAGTCAATTGAAGGGTTGCAACTTCCAGGAGAAGGCTTGCTTGGTACACTGTGGTTAATTTCAGTCAGTTTCAGTTATTAGCTCAGCAGCCATTACTCATCCCCCAGCCACAGCCCCATGGAAGGTACCTGTGCATTGTTCCTAGAGCAAATCTCACGCACCCTGTGGGAGCCAGGGTGGGCAATAAGGACCCCATCCTTCAAATATTTGGGATCTTTGTTAAAATCACTGCTGACTCAGATAACGGAGGTGCAGACACAAAGGTGGATAACAGTTTTTGTATTCCCTCTCCTCCCAATATTACAAGCCCCTACCCCTCCAGCTAAAGTGACTTCCAGGGAATTTAAAGTATCACACCTTTTTCTTCCCTTAATTGCTTTCTTTTTCCCCCTTTGGATGCAACACATTAAAGTATAGAAGCTGGAGATGCTAATGTAAGGTAGCCACTCTTATTTTCTGGCCCAACAAATTGTTTCAAGGCTTATTTTCTTTTTCTGCCCCAGCTCTGGAATCAATTCCAAGAGTCTCTGGCTTATTCCTCTTTTTTTTTAATGATTTTTATTTTTTTTTCTATTATAGCTGGTTTACAGTGTTCTGTCAATTTAGCAAGGTGACCCAGTCACACATACATATATACATTCTTTTTTTTCACATTATCATGCTCCATCATAAGTGACTAGATATAGTTCCCAATGCTATACAGTAGGATCTCATTGCTTATCCATTCCAAAGACAATAGTTTTCCTCTATTAACCCCAAATTCCCAGTCCATCCCACTCCCTCTCTCTCCCCCTTGGCAACCACAAGTATGTTCTCCAAGTCCATGATTTTCTTTTCTGTGGAAAGATTCATTTATGTCCTGTATTAGATTCCAGATATAAATGATATCAAATGATGGTATTTGACTTTTTCTTTCTGACTTACTTCACTCAAGATGAGAGTCTCTAGTTCCATCCAGTCATACATATGTAGTGTGGAATGAAACTACAGCTGTAATCTTTGTTTTTCCTTTTTCAGTCTCTGCTGTCTTCTCCCCCCAACTCAGGCCAAAGTTCATAGCAGCATAACACAAAGTCCTCTGTCAGCCAGTGTCCTCTGCCTCAGGGGTATGAAGGGTTTACAGGTCAAGGTCAGTCTGTCTGGAGAATCATGGGAGGGTGTTTGCTGTCTTCCTCCAGCAGCAGGGCACTGGCCTTCCTCCTCTAGTCTCGCACCACCCAGCCTCGCCCAGCTCGTACGTGTAGGCAACTGTGGTTGGGGACCAAGGCTCCTGAGCACCTTTGGCCACAGCCATGAGTGACATAGCTCTATGTCACCAGGGTGGCAGTTGTGAGAAGTGGGGTCTAGGATCTCATTGGTGGGCCCCATGCTGCCGTCCTACTTGTGCTGTTTCATCAAGGTGCACTTGCCTCCCTTCAGGTGTTCCGGGTTGTACACATACAAGTACCCATCTGAGGCTCCCACCAGCAATCGGGGAATCTTCTAGATTGTGGCCAGTATGCAGACGTTCTTGTGGCCACAGAAAGGCAGGAAGACCGTGGCAAAGGCTCTTCCCTGGTTGAACATTTCTGTCACCAGGGAGGGCAGGTAGCTGGTGGAAGCCATGGGCACCTTCCTGTAGTAGTCCGTTTAGGTGGTGGGCTCCTCCTGAGGTTTTTATTTCACAGTCTCGAGTCTGAAGATGTGCACAGTCTCAGTGATGGTGGATGTGGAAAGGAACATGCTGTCCATGCTGAAGGCCAGGTAAGAGATGCTCACACACCTCTTTAGTCCTCTGAGGAGCTCGAAGAGTTTTTATCCTCTTGGAATGGAAAACACCCTAATCATGGTCTCCCTCCTTCTTGAAAGCAGTGGTGAGCTTGGTTCTGCAGGTGTCAATGGCCAGCACAGCTAATGGGCTGTTATGGGCCGATGTTCAAAGATCTCAGGTTGATGGTGTCAAAGACTTGCACATGGTGGCCCTGCCAGGATATGCAAAGGATATGTTCATTGTTTATGGATCTCAGACACCAGTCTGTGGGGTTCCTGGGGGCGGTCTCCCTGACGGTGTGCAGCACCTTCATGTCCCAGATGTTGTAGCTCCTCCAGGCACATGGTCAGCCTCTGCCTGTTCAACTTCACCACTGGGATAGTGTTGGAATAGCTGTAGATGCCGATCTCGGTTCCCTTCTTAGAGTGGCAAACTTTCAGCTTCCTGGGACCTTGTCCTGGAAGCTTTGAGGCTGACCATGGCCACCAAGCTGGTTTAGAACAATATTTCCATGATGAACACATCTTCAGTATAAATGTATTCACAAATCTGTTCCAGTTTATCCACAGAAGAAAGGGAGAAAATTTTATAATTGGACTTACTACCAACAGCTAGAGATGTGACGGTCCTGGTTGAAGTTTGGCGAAGAGCAACTGACTGGCACCGGCCTCGAGGCTCTGACTCCCCAGGGTCATGGTGGGTGTGCTTCAGGTGGGCCCGGCTGGGGACTTCCATGCTGGAGGGCAGCTCCAGGGAGCTCAGGGCCTGCACCAGCCTCACTTGCAGCCTAGCTGCCACTCATTGTTCAGGCATCAACCACGGCCTCAGCCCCACCCCACTCTTGTTTTCTATCAGTTTTCTTAATGGATCATTTCTTGGTGTCTATGAAAGGTTTCTTTTCTTCTTATGGCAATTTTGGCTGTTTATGACTTTCTAAAAATATACCTATTTCATCTAGATCTTCACATTTTAGCACATAGAGTCCTAATACTTTAAACAACTTTATCTACAGTTAATTAAAACTTTTAAAGTATTTTGTGTATTCACATTTTTTCTTGGACATCTTGCCAAAGCTCTGTCCTCTGCCTATATAATTCATCTTTTGAAAGAATTAGGTTTTTTTTGGCCATGCCTATAGCATGTGGAAGTTCCTGGGCCAGTAACCAAACCCACACTGCAGCAGCAACCAGAGCAGCTGAAGTGACAATGTTCGATCCTTAACCTGCTGTGCCACAAGGGAACTCCAGAATTACCTTTTAATTGTGTAGCTTTTAATGCTACTTTCTCTACCATTTGCTGTTTCGGGTTTTGTGCCTCTGTTTCATTAATTTTGTCATCATCATTATCATCATTATATTCTTCCTTCTCATTTGTTTTGTGTTTTCTTTTGCTCTTTTCCCAATCTTGTGAGTTGAACACTTAGTTTATTTATTTTTCTTTATTTTTTAGTAAAATTTTAGCACTTACAAAGGATGTGCAAAACATATGTATAAGTAATAAAAGTTTTCTACTTTAAGCATATTTCAACCACATTTTCTACACAGATGGATATTTTAACAATTTTTAAGCCTTAGGGAAAAAGATATTGTGCAATTTCCCTTGAAAACTGCTCTTAATATAGCTGTATTGGTGATAATTCTTGGCTAAAATCAGAGACTGGAAAAGAGAGATATATCATGACAAAAATGAAAATATGTATTGAAGATATTGATGAGACAATTGCTGGTTGATACATCATATTGAAAAGTCTGTTTTTGTTTATTATTCATACCATTACTCTAACATGTCAGTCTTGAAAATTACTATTGATTCACTTTATTTAATCTTCAAAATGGGCATAATATTTGTTACTACCACTATGATCTAATGATAGTTTAAATGATGCTGAATTTGCTATTAAAAACAAAATTCATAATTTTTCATAGAGGTTTTGTTTAAATTCATTACACTAATTTTAATTTCTATCTTAATGTGGTCTATAACTTAATAAATGTGATATTAATAATTGAGAGAAAAGCATTCTCCTTTAAAGTTTTTAAATCTATTTTTATTTTACCATTCACTTTGATATTTGATTCAGAAAGAAATTATTTTCTATTAGTAATATATGCAAGGTATATAATAACTTAATCAGACAATTCTATTCAATATTCAGTATGCCCCACACTCATTTCACCACACTCTACACACTATGACTCCCTTCTTTCCTATCTGCCAGAAACTGTTATTTCAGTAGCATATGCATTAATCCTTGTAATCCAACTCAATCAACAAATCCTTATGTGTGATTCACTTTGGGTACAAGGGTGAATATTATATTGAAATGCTCACAGGAATACCTTTATGGATAGTTTCATTTCTAAATATGTAATATCAATAGCTCTTTCTTCATTTTTCATCCTAATCTTCTGGTTTTAAAATGATAAATGTTAAATATAGTTCAAAAATATAAATTTTTAATAGAATATTAGCAAAGCCATATTCTTTGGATTGTCTTCTACATAGGCATATGGGTTGCATATGACAATATGGATTGTCACCCTGCATATATTAGAGATTTATATCATTTTACTTAATAGATGGTAATATCAATTTCAACTAAAAGTTTATCTAAACCCTTTTGAATCTTTAAAAACAATATTTTGAACCCATGCCACTAACTGGGAAATAGGTTTTTTTGTGCATTTGCTACTATTTTTCTCTAATTTATAAAATCACTGAATTTTAAACTATTGCAATTGTTCCCTTCTTTTCCTGGCCTTCTAACCATTCTACATTCCTGAAATGCAACTTTATGCACTTTATTCCAATGCTCAAAAACTTTCAGTAGCTTGACATTGTTCATGGAATACAAATGACTATTATTTGCTTTACACTACATTAATTCTCCCAAGAGAAACTGCACATTAAGTGTCTTACACAATAGAGCTGTCTTTTGCTAGTAAAAATTTAACATATTTACCTACCTGCAGTTCCTTAAGAAAAGAGGTATGTCTTTTCCTCTCTTAAATCTATCCCCCAGAACACCTTGGATGATGGCTGTGTTTCAGGAGATGTAAATGTTTATTAAATGATTGAGCCCACTTGAACCTTATCTATGTTTTTAGTTTCTTGATTTACTGACTCAGGATTCATTCACTATTTATCTGCACTTATTAGTGAAAAAAAAAAAGTGCTGGGGAGAAGAGGACCAATGGTCATGCTTATTGGCCTAGGCCTGGAATGTCTATCTATTTATCCTCACTCTAAATGCCCAAACTACTTAGCCTTTCCAAGACCAAACTCTCTTTCCAAATCCTTCCAGATATCCATTGTCTCCATTCCCTCAAGAGAATATTATAGCTGCCTCTACCTTGTGCTTTTTGATAGTCATGATTTACCTTGAAATTATTGAAATAGAACTTTGAAGCATCAAAGTTTTCACCTTTCCATACATTGCAATCAAGTCCATGTCCAATCCTTAATATACACTGAATATGTGACAGATGTGTAGGATATTTTGCATCATTCAGCTTTATCTTTCCAAATTGGAAAAAAAAAATCACGTGTGTGTGTGTGTGTGTGTGTGTGTGTGTGTGTGTGTGTGTGTATTTACATATAAAACTTCTTCTGGATAACTCACAGACTCTTAGAGATTGGGAGAAAACTTAAAAGGCAACCATTGCCAACTAGTCACTCAATATTTGAATCCTAATGGTCTTTTCCAGTTTTTCTATCTCTTTACTACAAACAATGATTGAGGTATGGCCATGCTATCATTTTCATTCTACAAATATCATAGTACTTTTAGTTAATGCTTCCAGAGAAGAGTTGATAGTGATTCCTAGTTCTTATGCCTGGGCCATGACAACTTAGAGATGATAGATCAACTTATGAAAAATGTGACTTCTGTTGTTCAGTCTTGAGTGGTGTCATATCAAAGAGGGACACTTAAAAAGCAAAATATTTATTCATGAACTCAAGCAATGCTTTACATGTCACTTTTCTTTTTCTTCCTTATTTCTCACACCTCCTACTCTTTAGAGAACACACATTCCTTCCACCCAACTCTACCTTTCCTGCTCACAGAGCCGCTATACTACCTGCTTTCTCATCTCATTTATTTTGTAGATTCAGTTAACCTCTCTCATTAGTCTTTTCTGTGTTGTGTAGACTCTGTTCTGCCACCATGTCCTTCCCTGCCTATTCTTTCATTCTATATCATGGAAATCTAGGACTTGGTCTGGCTGAGATATGCTTTGCCCAGACAGATCAAGGAATAGGAGTGGTAGATGGGAGAAACTGAGTATGCAAGATAAGAAATACATTAAAACCTCGCTATTAGTAATTGCACTCCATTGTGTACAGTTAGGATAATGTTTTCAAAGAGTGTGATCTCATAGTTATTTACTTTGTTAGCTCATCTCTCATTTTCTACACTTTCTCGCTTTCACATGATCACCTTGCAGTTGTCCATTAGGGTTTTTTTTGTTGCTGTTCTTTGTTTTTGTTTTTGGCAAAGTTTACTCTTATCAGCAAACAATAGCATCTACTGTGTGTTATCTTTTCTAAATGTATTAATATTTCCAACTGTATTTTCATTTTTCATTTACGTGTATTTTCTACCATTTTCTTTTCTTTCTATGGTTAAGTCCTAGAAACCAAAGAACATTTCTATTAACAGAGTAATGAATGTCAAGGCCCAAACAATTTCTAATGGTGATCAATGCAACACTTACGAAATATAGGAGTTTAATATATACAAATTGTCCAATGGTTGACAGTAGAAATAGGCTTAATATAGGCAACCAGGACTGCTTTTCCTGATTCAGCTTTATTGCTTCTTTCCCATCCCCACCCAATTCCATCAGCTCTTCCCATTCATCCATTCTCTTCTTAAATTTCAGAAGTCTGAATTCTTGCTGTCACAACTCAAGTAGTAATTACTTCCCAAAGGTCATCAAGATCCATAAATATCTACTGAGTGCATACTACAAGTTAGACATACTACAAATTAGGGACTCTATAGGGTGGTGGACAAAAGAATTGTAATCTCTGTCTTCATAGAAACTAGAAATATATAGGAATCCATCAAAGAATCACAAATATCAGAATGAAATGTTTGACAAGTGCTATGAAGGAAAATAACATGACCCTATGAAGAAAATAACAATGGTCACCTCATTTTGAAGGGAAAATAAAATAAAGAATATCTTTCTGAAAGACCCATGTTGAGATTAAAGCCTGAAAAATGAGAAGAGTTAGATAGAGGATAAAAAAGAGGAAGTTCCAGACAATAGGAAAGGCATGGGTGAAGAGCCTGAGGAAGAACATAGTTGGTGCATTAGAAAAACTGAAAGATATTCTGTGTAACCATAGCATAAAGAGCAAGAGGAAAATTGGTGATAGAAAAAAGTTGGAAGGGTATGCCTAGGAAATTATTATACAGAGCTTTTTTATGCCATGTTAAATGATTTTATGTTTTAATCCTAAGTGCAATGAGAAGCAGGTTAAAAAGGTGTGGTAACACATAATTTACAGCTTTGTTAGACGAGGAAGACTGATTGGAAGGGTATCGTTGATAAGATATTACATGATTTGGGGCATGAGGTGATGGTAAACTTGACCAGGGTAAAATAAGTGGCATATTTTGATGTAGAATTGAGAGAATTTGGAGATGGATTAATGGATTTAATATGAAAGGTGAAAGGAAAAGGAAGTCTCTGTTTTCAAG
Organism: Phacochoerus africanus; assembly: GCF_016906955.1. Lineage (NCBI taxonomy): Eukaryota > Metazoa > Chordata > Mammalia > Artiodactyla > Suidae > Phacochoerus > Phacochoerus africanus. The sequence goes on along the minus strand of NC_062560.1, from coordinate 84,247,096 downwards.
CTTGGAAAATTGGAGGGATGAGGTGGTTTTACTGAGATGGAGCAGTCAGAAGGAAGAACAGACTTTTATCTGGAGAATGTGAAGTTACTCAAGTGTCCACTTTTTGATATGTTGAGTTGAGATACCTATGCAACACTGAAGTAGCAATATCAAGTAAGTTAGAAGGGTAATCTTGTCTGGAGATCTGCCTTTAGAGTTGTAAGCACAGAGATGGTATTTAAAGCTGTAGGAAAACATGGAGGAGGAAAAATGAGAGTGAACAAGAGTGACTCACTAGTCATCTATTCCAAGGTTTTTTGTTTCCCTTAAGTCTTGTTCTCTTCATCTTTCTGGTGCATTTACAGTTGCTAATCATGTCCTTTACCTTGAAATTTTGTCTTCTTTTAGGTGTTGTAACATTGTACTCTCCTTTCAATCTTTTTGGTTCCTTTTCCTAGCCTTTACATGAAGCTGGTCCCAAAGGCTGTCCTTAGCCTTCTCCTAACTTTCCTCCACAAGAAACATATTCCCTCCTTCAACAAAATCATCCTCTGTATTATTTAGGCTCTGTGATGGTTAATTTTGTGTTTCAACTTGATTACACCATAGGGTAGCTAGATATTTGGCAGAACAGTATTTCTGGATGTGTCTGGGAGAGTGTTTCTAGAAGAATTTAGTATTTGAATCAGTGGACTCAGCAAAGTAGTTTTCCCTTTCTAATGTGAGTGGGCCTCAACCAGCAAAGGACTGAAAGGTAAAAGAAGGCAGAAGTTGGCCCATGCTGCCTGATGGCTTGAGCTAGACATCAATTTTCTGCCCATGGAACTCCTGGTTCTCAGGCCTATGGACTTTGGCTGAATACACCTCTGGCTTTTCCAGGTCTCCAGCTTGCAGGCAGCAGATCAGAGGACTTTGTTTTCTTAATTGTGTGAGCCAATTCCTTGTAATAAATCTCTTCCTATATATATCCTGTTGTTTTTGTTTCAGTGGAGAACCCTGAATAATACAGGGTCAAACTAGCTACTATAAAATAAAGGCTCCAGAATGCAATGGCTCAAACAGGATGCATGTTTAGTCTGCTCTCATGTTTCTGTTCCAGATCAGTGAGAGGCTTTCCTGTACAGTATAACATTTTCAAGTCTTTCTCTGACTGAACTCCTTTTTTGCCTCCCTTTTCCATTTTAAAGGAAGGACCCTTTGATTACATTGGGTTAGAATAATTCAGAATAATCTATTCTACAGTAGTATCTGGAATAATGTTCCTATTTGAGCTGGTTAGTCATCTTTGTTTCATTCACAATCTTAATACTACCTTGCCATGTAATCTAATATATGCATAGGATTTGAAGATTAAGATGTGGACATCTTTGGAAGCCAGCGTTTGGCTTACCACACCAGCTATGGATATGCCACACCATAGTTCTATTTCTATGATAGAAAACATGAATAGAATCCAGCAGTCTTGGCTTTAACCAGCTTTCATAGCTTTATCTATTCAGGAAAATGCTATTTTCCTTTGGATCAAAATTTGGGGAATCGTTGGTCCTTTGGATCAAACTTTAGGGAATCAAATTTGTAGTGGTTAAAGGGTCCTGTTTCGATCAATTCTGTGTTGATTACTTCCCAAAGTACCTGTCAAATATTTCCCTACCTGTAATTCCAACTCATGGATAAATCTGAGTTCATTACATAATTTTACACTGGTGGTACCATCACTTCTTGTCATAACTGAAAACCTCATTTAGCTTCCTTTTTATTTGTCCTCTATGTCCAAACTATCATGAAAAGCAGCTTATTACTTCCTAAATTGATAGGTCTTTTTATTTGCCCCTCTTTATTTCTACCTCTATTTCCTTTGTTCAGTTGTTCTTCTCTTCGCTTATCACTTACTAAAATACCCTTCTTTACTTTGACCCTGTTCTCTTCTGTGCCATAATATGTCCTAATTTTGGAAGTTTCATCTATTGTTTTCCCTATTTTTAAAATTGCTTTAATTTTCATCTTCTGGCCCAGGAACCTGTTTTCTACCTTACTGTTTTCCAGCCCCTTTCTGGGCTTGTTAAACTACCAGCAACTTTACTCAACTCTTCTCTTGTATATATGATAACTTATGTTTTCAATTTTATTCTTTCTCTCCCCCATACAGGTGCATCTGTGTGCCTTTCTCTGCGATAAACCCCTTCTCTAGTTAGGATGCTTTTCCTTCTTTACTGCTCTCTACATCCATGTCTAGCTTGTACATGAACTCTTTTGTTACCACATCAGCTTTGTGGACATCTCATTTTTTGGCTATTGCCTTTCAGGTTAATATTGTACATATAGGAGTTTATGCTGTGGCTCAGCATGTTAAGAATCCAACATAGTGTCTGTGAGGATGTGCGTTCAATCCATATCCTTGCTCAGTGGGTTAAGGATCTTGCATTGCCGTGAGCTGCTGTGTAAGTCACAGATGTGGCTCGGCTCCAGCATTGCTGTGGCTGTTGTGTAGGCTGGCAGATGCAGCTCCAACTCAACCCCTAGCCCAGGAACTTCTATATGCTGCAGGTGTGGCCCTAAAAAGAAAAAAAAAATTGTACACATAGCATTTAGTTCATCTATAATTGATTTGTGAATGAGAGTTTTGATGCTCTAAATACATAATAAAATTCTTCAAAGCAGGGGGTCATGTCTGACATTAAAACATTGCTTTGCTTACTTTATGGTGCCTAGTATAGTGCTGGAAATATAGAACTTCGATAAATATTTGTTTACTAACTCAATCGTCTTTTCTTCTCTCTTCCTTCTTTATCATGGTAGTCTTGAGTTTTTCTGGAGGGGTAACTACCTGACGGCAGGACAGAGGGCAGATAAAGGGTGGGGTGGAGCCCCAGACAGAAAGCAATACAGGCCAACCATTGCATTATGCATCTGCACATGCAGTGATTAAATTTTCACTGACATTAACGTATAACAACCTGTTGAAATGATTTGTAAGTCTTTTAGGGTTTTACAAACAGCTTTATCTCTCAATTCTACATGATGAAATGGCAAAGAATTATTTATTATATCTCTCCACCACTGGCATATGGAATTTTTAAAAGATTTATTTTAACTTTGGGGTTCTCCTGAGATTAGAAAACTGGCAAGAAAAAGAATGAAATCTTTGTCTCCTCAGGCCCACAGCATTATAAACTCTACCATGCTATTTCGTCAAGGATCTTCCTCTTATCCATGCAGAGGAAGTGCTTTCTTTTTATTGTAATGTAGTTGTAAAACTCAAACAGCCATCATAATTTCATTAAATCATGCTGAACTTCATAGAATTGCTGAAAAGGATCCATAATATGCAATATTTGTTCTGCAAACTAACTGAATAACTGAATATTTATAATATTTAGTCTATACCATGCTATTTATTCTAAAAAATGACATATTTGTTTTTGTTTTCTTAGTAGAGCATAAGGCAAATTATATTAATTAGGCTATTTACATGATTTCCTAACTTAGAGCAGTGAAACTTGCCTTCAGCTAGCAAATAATTGGAATTACAATTGCTAGAGATATCACAAGTTTGTTAATTATATCAGGCTTAATCAAGCTCTGATAGGTTGCTAAATGGTCTTTTTTCTCTCCTCTCCCTTTCTTTCTTTTTCTCCTCTACCTCAATACTTGTCCCTTTCATTCTTTATATAGAAAGAAGTTGCCATAAAGTCAATGTACAATGCACGACCATCAGAGCTATAATTTCCACTTCAGATCTGGGAGTTTCTAATCTTCTCGAGATGAATGGATTAATTTGTCATTGTTTCCCTTTTAACAAAAGGAGGTCTGAAAGAGTTGAGAGAGGCCCAGATCTTACCCTCTCTGCTTTTCAAAAAAATAAAATAAAGAAAAGAAATCTTTAAAAGAAATATTAATATCAGATACCAAAACAATGAAATCTACCAAATTTATTACTAGTGTAATAGCTCTGCAAAACTATTTTTTTTTGTCTTTTTTTTTAGGGCTGCACCTGCAGCGTATGGAGATTCCCAGGCTGGGGTCGAATTAGAGCTACAGCTGCTGGCCTAAGCCACAGCCACAGCAATGCCAGATTCGAGCTGTGTCTGTGACCCACACCTCAGCTCACGGCAACACTCAATCCTTAACTCGCTTAAGGAGGCCAGGGATCGAACTGGCATCCTCATGGATACTAGTCAAGAGTTTGTTAACCACTGAGCCATGACAGGAACTCCTGCAAAACTATTTTGTTTTTACTATTATTAGGCCTTTTTTTTTTTTTTTTTTTACAATTTGGGAATAGAAGCTAGTTGAGGAGAGGTGCAGGAAACAGAAAAACATGATTCAAAACAAATCACTAATTAGTGAAAGAAAACATAACTACAATTTTATCTGATTACCTCGCTGTTGCTTAAAAATATATAATGCTTTCCCATTGTTCTTAGAAGAGCACTTCCCAGAATGTGTTTCATGAAAACAAGTTTCTTAGCACCGTACTCCTGAGATACAATGCTAAAAATAAATGAGAGGCATTCCATAGTCAAATCATTCCAGGAAATGGTGTCTACCCTATCTTGCTCTGGGATAGCCACACTGTGCATCAATAGATTAAAGGCTCTGAGAAATCCCACAGTGAGGACTAACAGTATTTCCAAAACATTTTTGAGCATAGGTGTCTTTTTTGGTTTGTTTTTTTATTTTCCATACACCTATGGGCATTTTGTGGAAATCCTGCCTTAGGCGGATGTCTAAACTGTTTATAGTATCCTAAGAGACTGGTCACAGCCTCTCCTTCCCCATATTTCCAGACTTACCTCTTGCTACTTTCCCCTCTGCTCCTACTCTTTTCAGTTTCCTAAAAGAAGCCATCCTCTCTCTCTCTCTCTCTTTTTTTTTTTTTGTTGGTTTTTAGGGTTGAACCTGAAGCATATAGAAGTTCCCAGGCTAGGGATTGAATCAGAGCTTCCGGCCTTATGCCACAGCCACAGCAATCCCAGATACAAGCCTCGTCTGCCACCTACACCACAGCTCATGGCAACACTGATGGATGCCAGGGATTGAACCCCCATCCCCATGGATACTAGTCAACTTCATTTCTGTTGCGCCACAACAGGAACTCACAAAAAGCCATCCTCTCTTACCTCCTGGCCTCCCCTCACTGAATTAATTCCTTCTCATGCTCTGGGCTCTGAGGAAATCTCATTTCTTCGAGAATCCTTTCCTGCCTCCTCATACTGAAGACCAAGTTATAGGGTTCTTTGAAGAGGAGCTCTCTCTATCTCCTTTCCCAGGCACACTCTACTTGCTTGTGTACTTGTTTGTAGGAAAGCCCTGGAAAGACAAAGATGTTTCTGTGGTGTTCACTGATATAGCTTGAGGCCTGGAATTGGCTCATACTGGCTCACAAGAGCCCACTGTGACATTCTCAGAAATTTTGTGAGCCGATTGATGTCCCCTCGGTAGCTTGAAATCAGCCATGGTGGGAACATATCTGCCACAGAAATTGGCAAACACAACAGAACAGGCTTGTTATTACCTGGTTGTTAAGGAGTCACCACTATACCACTGATTCAGTGCTTAGCACAGTGCCTGGTACCTGGTGTATCATGGGCATTTAATTAGTGAATTTTTTTTGAATCAATAAATGAGTAGGTAAACGAGTTCTATTTTTTTGAATACGTTTAGTTGCCTCAATTTGTCTGCTTCTTAGGCTCTGGAAACAACCTTCTTAATATGGCAAAAGTCTTTCTACTGCCTTATTTTTTTTAAATCTATTTTGCCTCAAGGAAGGGACTGTGTCATTTATTTCCGTATATCCTACAGTGCCTTACAGAGAGCAGGCACATCATAATTTTTAAAAGACAGCTGTATCTATGAATTGAGCTGATGCTCTCTCTCCACCTTTAGTCAGTCAATCATTCCCCCTCACTTGCTCCAGTGCTAGTAGCAGTCATTGAGCCTTGTACTTTCTCAAAAATACACTGAGTATAGAGTCACTATGGTGCAGACATAGGTTGTTGATTACCAAAGGCCCAGTTCTGCTTATCACATTTTCCTGGTGAGAGGGCGAAGAGGTAAATACTAATATTGTTCTCTTAAAGTTTAGGGTCATGCCTAATTCACTTGAAGAATTTGATTACCATCTTGGGTTAAGTTCCCCAGCAGGTGATCTGGAGATAAGGATTTGTGTACAAGTGATTTATTAAGGAAATGCTCCCAGGAGAAATTGTTAAGAGAGTGAGGGAAGCAGGATAGAGATAGGAAGCTGACAAGGGTCTAATCTTGGCAAAAGCCCTGGGGAGCACAGGCTTCAACTGTGTCCCACAGACAAACTCTAGGGTGTTATGTGTCAGAATTGTCCCTGCCTGAGGCAAGGGTGCTGGGCTTTCACATCCCTTTGATCTGAAGATCATGGTAATTGGAAAGAGAAGTATGCATGGAAGCAACAAGGTCCTACTATATAGCACAAGAAACAATATCTAATCTCTTGAGACAGAACATGATGGAAGATAATATGAGAAAAAGAATATATATATATATATATATATATATATATATATATGATACTGGGTCACTTTACTGTATTGCAGAAATTGGCACGACATTGTAAATCAACTATATTTCAATATAAAAAATACAAGAAAAAAAGTATGCATGGGATGGAGCACACAGGTATTATAGGAAAAATCTAAGGAGATCTGGAAGGAGCACTGTTAAATCTAAAATGGGATTATCAACAAATTCAGAGTTAAAGTTGTTTGTTTTTGTATATGCTTTCCTTATCTTTAGTCTTGTGTTCTACTGTTAATCACCTCTTTGACCTTGGGCAGGTAAATTAAATTCTGGGTCCAAAATCCCTCATTTATAACATATATCCCCAATATCCCTTTCAGATCTGACATTCTCTTATTTGTCAATAACTGTGAAGGGACTAAGATTTCACCCTACTTACAAGCTAACAATTCAGCCTAGCAGAAGACATGAGACTCCTGGGTCAGAGACAACAGACAGTATCAGCCTTTGTCTAAGTTCCCTGAGGCCCATTTCCTGAAAGCAATATGAAGAGGTCCAGGTGACATCTGTATAGGCAGTGGGTTCCATTATAGGAAGGGAACTTCAATCTTAACTTAAACATTTAATGATAGGTGGTAAGTATGCCTGATGTTTTCCCTGGAGGCAGACAGTATTTTTAGCATATGTACGAAAGCAAGTCTGTCCTTTACTTCAGAAGGAGACACTTACCTCTATCTAGCTAGGCTGTTCACCATACACATATTCTTAAAAAGATAGTTTAGGACAAAGACAGTGCAGCTGCTTGTTCCATACATAGAAACACTTGATAGCTGTGAAGAACTGTTTTCCTTACATTGTTCTAGAGTCTATTTCACCAATTCTTCCTCTTAAGAACAAAGCCAAGACCAGTGAACTAGAAGTGGGTAAATATTTTCCTGAAACTTGAGTACATGGGCTCCTTACTAACCAGATTGTCTCTTTGAAAACAGTGGGAGCCAGTCCACTTGATAGGTAGGTTCTCATTTTTAGGATGTGTAAACCATAATATACTTGGATGTGTCTTTCTTCTCCCTTTCCTTCCTTCTTTCCCCTGTTTATTCAAAGTGTTCTCCTTTTCCCCCTTCTTGACAAACCAGAACTAGGCACACTGTTTCCAGTCAGTACTATGACCACACTATTTGCTTTAAGAAATATAATAAAATTTGAGAATGAACAGTAGATATTCACCAACCACCTAGCAAATCCTTCCAGGTTATTTCCTCATCTATGGAAATTTTTTCACCTTGGACCACCTTCAGAGGGAATATAATCAAGCCAGGCAGATAAGTATACCCTCACAGGCCCAGGGCAAATCATAATTTTAATAAAAACCAGAAATATGACCCATAATATAGGGACTATGCCTCTCTGTTCAAATGCATCATTTTCAAGACATAGAATGGAGCAGGCTACAGACATCCTAGAGTACAAGGATGCAATAAGTTTTCCTCAATCTATTTTTCCTACCTGACAATGTAAACATCTTGAATATTTTCTAGAAGTGGAAAAGGTATACATTATAAATACATGAAATAAGTATTTGAAAAATTGATTTCTACTCCAAAATAATAATAAAACCATGCATAGCCAAAATACTAATAAAAGGTTAATTGAATTGATTAGTATGAGTCTATACCAGATATCAATTTTCTTTGAATTTTAAGTAACATGGTCAATTTCTTTATTCTAGAAGGAGTTAATGTTCATGAAATGTTCAGACTGTCTTAGTCTTTTTCAGGTATGAATCTTTCAGTCAAAGCACCCTGGTATTTTTTGCATGGGAGAGGACAGATTTTTCTGTGCATACAGAAATATATTAGTTAATATTTTCAGGTGATTATGTCATACAGTTTAAACCCTGACTTTCCATTTTCAAAGCAGAAGTGCTATAAATGTATAATTTGTCATCCACAAGCATAAGAAAATGAGAATGCTTCCTGTGTGTGAATTGTGGAATGAATCACATTTCTTTTTCCTTACATCTCAGTGATATATACACATAGCTGCATTATTAACCTAAGCCCATAGGACAAAATCAATAGCATTCAAGAATTCCACAAATGATAAGTGAAGGAAATCTCAAGCTATGTGTTGGATGCCATATGTCCTCTGGGAATGGGCTGATGACTGAAATTTGAGAATCACATCCTCGAAATTACACCATCTGGTTCCACCTGTGTTTACTTGTTGTAATTATCATAATAACAGAAAGTCATATTTCAATATAGTTTATTTTCTATCCTTCTCTGCAAGTCTCCTTAGGAATCAGTTTTATTAATGAGACCAAATTACAAGCAGTCCTGGTTGCTTGTCCTTGCTATAATGAATTTAAACAAATAGCCAAAAATAGTCCCTGGTAATTATGCTTTATAGGTATGTAGTCCATGTCATTTTTCAAGTTGCTAGCAGAATGTTATGTACCCAGTAGGTGCTCAATAAATATTAATTGTTGTTGATATAACAGTTTCCTTCTGGAAGTAGTCAAATTTCTCATATGTGTGCATCCTTTGTTTTTCTCTCTGCTTCCCTTATTACGAGGCCCTGATCAAAGATTTCTCCACCTCTTTATGCTTAGAAAAGCACATACTTAAAAAATTGCTAAATTCCTTTTTCATAACAAAAGAAACTGCTGTCAAAATGATTTCCTCACCACATTTAGCATTTCCTACTTAAAAAAAAAAAAAGCCCACAGAACATCATATAATATCTTGGATGGTATTTATAATGGAAAAAATGCCTCTCATAATCAAATCAACTGCAAAATGGGACTCCTTCCCTAGGCAAGGCCAGGGCTAAAGGTTATTGGAGTATGTAGCTCATGGAGACTCTGATATATTATTTTAAACAGTCATGCTTGAAATTCTCAACTTCAGGAGAGCCTTAAAATGTATTTAAACTGGGTTAAGGAAGTATGGTACCAAAGTCAGAATGCACATGAATTTACACATGGACTGCTTTTTCTGATTAACCTGTTTCTACTCACTAGCAGGAAAGAAAAAAATAGGGGAAGGGGCACAGGCTTGCTTCTGATGATGGGAGAAAGCCAGGCTATACATAGTACACATGAAGTCAGCTGGTCACTGTGATAGGAACATCAGGGTAATTTGTGCCCTGGTCAGGAAGATGGCTTATGACAAGGCACAGAAAGGAGAAATGACAAAGACAAATTCACAATTTCTACTTAGATCAACTGTATTTGCAAGTTTAAATAAAAAGGCAATTTACGTTGTAACAGTGGTTCTTAACCCTGTCTACACATTGGAATTACCTAGGGAGATTTTAAAAATATAGATGCCTGGGGCCTACACTCTGAGGTCCTGGTTTAATTGGTGTGGGATAGGACCAGAACATTGGTATTTTTTTAACCTCTCCCAATGTGATTATTTTTTCTTTAAATTTATTTATTTTTCCCCTGTACAGCATGGGAGCCAAGATACATTTATATGTATACATTTTTCTTCCACCCTTTGTTCTGCTAAAATATAAGTATCTAGACATAGTTCTCAATGCTACTCAGCAGGATCTCATTGTAAATCCATTCCAAATTGTATCCGATAACCCCAAGCTCCAGATCCCTCCCACTCCCTCCTTCTCCCCCCAGGTGGCCACAAGTCTATTCTCCATGTTCATGATTTTCTTTTCTGTGGAAAGGTTCATTTGTGGTGTATATTAGATTCCAGTTATAAGTGAAATCATATGGTATTTGTCTTTCTCTTTCTGACTTATTTCACTCAGGATGAGAGTCTCTAGTTACACCCATGTTGCTAAAAATGGTATTATGTCATTCTTTTTATGGCTGAGTAGTATTCCACTGTGTATATATACCACTTCTTCCAAATCCAATCATCTGTCGATGGACATTTGGGTTGTTTCCATGTCTTGGCTATTGTGAATAGTGCTGCAATGAACATGCGGGTACATGTGTCTCTTTTAAGTAGAGTTTTGTCTGGATAGATGCCCAAGAGTGGGATTGCGGGGTCATATGGAAGTTCTATGGATAGATTTCTAAGGTATCTCCAAACTGTTCTCCATAGTGGCTGTACCAGTTTACATTCCCACCAACAGTGCAAGAGGGTTCCCTTTTCTCCACAGCCCCTCCAGCACTTGTTATATGTGGACTTATTAATGATGGCCATTCTGATTGATGTGAGGTGGTATCTCATGGTAGTTTTGATTGGCATTTCTCTTATAACCAGCGATGTTGAGCATTTTTTCATGTGTTTGTTGGCCATCTGTATATCTTCTTTGGAGAACAGTCTATTCAGTTCTTCTGCCCATTTTTCCATTGATTGATTGGCTTTTTCGCTGCTGGGTTGTATAAGTTGTTTATATATTTTAGAGATTAAGCCCTGGTCGGTTGCATCATTTGAAACTATGTTCTCCCATTCTGAAAGTTGTCTTTTTGTTTCCTCTTGGGTTTCCTTTGCTGTGCAAAAGCTTTTCAGTTTGATGAGGTCCCATGGGTTTATTTTTGCTCTAATTTCTGTTGCTTTGGGAGACTGACCTGAGAAAATATTCATGAGGTTGATGTCAGAGAGTGTTTTGCCTATGTTTTCTTCTCGGAGTTGGATGGTGTCCTGTCGTATATTTAAGTCTTTCAGCCATTTGGAGTGTATTTTTGTGCATGGTGTGAGGGTGTGTTCGAGTTTCATTGCTTTGCATGCAGCTGTCCAGGTTTCCTAGCAATGCTTGCTGAATAGACTTTCTTTTTCCCATTTGATGTTCTTGCCTCCCTTGCCAAAGCTTAATGGACCATAGGTGTCAGGGTTTATTTCCGGGTTCTCTCTCCTGCTTGGTTTTTGTTTCTCGGGATTGCTTTGGCGATTCTGGGTCTTTTGTTGTTCCATATAAATTTTCGGATTGTTCTGGTTCTTTGAAAAATGTGATGGGTAATTTGATAGGTATTACATTGAATCTGTAGATTGCTTTGGGTAGTATGGCCATTTTTACAATGTTGATTTTTCCAATCCATGAACATGGAATAATATCTTTCCATTTCTTTACATCTTTGATTTCTTTCATTAACGTTTTAGAGTTCTTGGCATATAAGTCCTTTTACCTCCTTGGTCAGGTGTATTCTGAGGTATTTTATTTTTGGGGGTGCAATTTTAAAAGATATTGTATTTTTGTATTCCTTTTCTAATATTTCATTGTTGGTATATAGAAATGCGACTGATTTCAGAATGTTAATCTTATATCCTACTTTGCTGAATTGATGAATCAGTTCAAGTAGTTTTGGGGTTGAGTCCTTAGGGTTTTCTGTGTATAGTATCATGTCATCTGCATACAGTGACAGTTTGATCTCTTCTCTTCCTATATGGATGCCTTTTATTTCTTTTGTTTGTCTAATTGCTGTGGCTAGGACTTCCAAAACTATGTTGAAGAGCAGTGGCGAGAGTGGGCATCCCTGTCTTGTTCCAGATTTGAGTGAGAAGGCTTTCAGTTTTTCTCCATTGAGGATTATATTTTCTGTGGGTTTCTCATAAATGGCTTTGATTATATTCAGGAATGTTCCCTCTATACCCACTTTGGTGAGGGTCTTGATCATGAATGGATGTTGGACTTTGTCAAATGCTTTTTGTGCATCTATTGATATGATCAAATGGTTTTTGACTTTTCTTTTGTGAATGTGGTGTATGATGTTGATTGATTTGCGTATGTTGAACCGTCCTTGTGAACCTGGGATGAACCCAACCTGGTCATGGTGTATGATCTTTTTGATATGTTGTTGGATTCGGTTGGCTAAGATTTTGTTGAGAATTTTTTCGTCTATGTTCATCAAAGATATTGGCCGATGGTTTTCCTTTTTGGTTGTATCTTTGTCCGGTTTTGGAATGAGGGTGATGGTGGCATCATAGAATGTCTTTGGGAGTATTCCTTCTTCTACAGACTTTTGAAAGAGTTGAAGGAGGATGGGTATAAGTTCGTCTTTGTATGTTTGGCAGAATTCACCTGTGAAGCCATCTGGTCCTGGACTTCTATTTGTAGGGAGTGTTTTTTTGACATATTCAATTTCATTTCTAGTGATCGGTCTGTTCAGTTGGTGAGTTTCTTCTTGATTCAGTTTTGGCAGGCTGTAAAATTCTAGAAAGTTGTCCATTTCTTCCAGATTGTCAAACTTGTTGCCATATACTTGTTCATAGTATTCTCTTATGGTTTTTTGTATTTCTGCTGTATCCATTGTGATTTCTCCTCTTCATTTCTAATTTTGTTTATTTGAGTTCTTTCTCTCCTCTTCTTAGTGAGTCTGGCCAGGGGTTTGTCAATTTTGTCTACCTTTTCAAACAACCAGCTCTTGGTTTTATTAATTTTCTCTATTGTTTTTTGAATCTCTATTTTATTGATTTCTTCTTTGATCTTTATCATTTCCTTCCTTCTGCTGACTTTAGGTCTTTTTTTTCCTTCTTTTTCTAATTCGTTTAGGTGGAAGGTTAAGTTGTCAACTTGGGATCTTTCTTCTTTTTTGAGAAAGACCTGTATTGCTATGAACTTCCCTCTGAGCACTTCTTTTGCAGCATCCCATAGATTTTGAGAGGTTGTGTCTTCATTATCATTTGTTTCAAGGTAGTTTTTAATTTCCTTCTTGATTTCCTCATTGACCCATTGGCGTTTTAGTAGCATGTTGTTTAGTCTCCATGTAGTAGGTTTGTTCTCATTTATTTTCCCGTGGTTGATTTCTAGTTTCATACCATTGTGGTCGGAGAAGGTACTTGAAATAACTTCTATGCTCCTAAATTTGTTGAGGTTAGCTTTGTGTCCCAATATGTGGCCAATTCTTGAGAATGTTCCATGTGCACTTGAGAAGAATGTGTATTCTGCTTTTTTTGGATGTAGTGTCCTGAAGATGTCAATGAAGTCTAACTTTTCTATTGTTTCCTTTAGGATCTCTGTTGCTTTATTGGTTTTCTGTCTAGAGGATCTGTCCATTGATGTGAGTGGGGTATTAAAGTCTCCTACTATGATTGTATTCCCATCAATATCTCCCTTTGTGTCTGTTAATATTTGTTGTATGTATCTGGGTGCTCCTGTATTTGGGGCATATATGTTGATGATAGTAACATCCTCTTCTTGGATGGATCCCTTAATCATTAAATATTGTCCTTGTTTGTCTTTCTTTATGTTTTTTGTTTGAAAGTCAATTTTGTCTCATATGAGTATTGCAACTCCTGCTTTCCTGTCATGTCTATTGGCTTGAAATATTTTTTTCCACTGCTTCACTTTCAATCTATATGTATCCTTTGTCCTAAGGTGAGTTTCTTGTAGGTAGCAGATTGAAGGCTTTTGCTTTTTTATCCACTTAGCCACTCTGTCTTTTGATTGGAGCATTCAGTCCATTGACATTTAAGGTGTTAATTGATAGATGATTATTTATTGCCATTTTAAACCTCATGTTCCAGTTGATTCTATGATTCTCCATTCTTCCTTTCTTCTTTTGTTTGGATGGTCTCCAGTTATTTTTTGCTTGAGTGTTTTTCTTTTCATTTTTTGCAAATGCAATGTTTGGTTTTGATTTGTGGTTGCCCTGTTTTTTAAGTATGCTATCCCCTTCATATAATTATGTGTTTTAGTTTGATGGTCCTTTAGGTTCAAAGACTTCATTACTATACTAAAATTAAGAAGAGAAACAGACAGAAAAAGAAAGAAGAAATAAAAGGAAAAAATTTTAAAAAAGAGAATTTATTTCCTCACATCCCCTGCCCACATTTTATTATTTTGATGACTCTTTTATTTTTCTTTTTAATTTCATTTTGTTTTAAACATGTTCATCATTAAATCTGTATGCTGGCTTATCTGAGTGACTGCTCCCTGACTGTGGTTTTCTCAATCCTTTCTTTTTGTTTTAGAGAAGCCCTTTCAATATTTCTTTTAGCCTGGGTTTTGTATTGCTGTATTCTTTTAGCTTTTGTTTGTTGGAGAAAAATTTTATTTCTCCTTCTATTTTAAATGATATTCTTGCAGGATAGAGTATTCTAGGTTGCTAATTTTTTCCTTTTAGCACTTTAAATATCTCTTGCCATTCCCTCCTGGCCTGTAGAGATTCTGTGGAGAAATCAGCTGATAACCTTATGGGTGTTCCCTTGTAGGTAACATTCTGCTTTTCTCTTGCTGCCTTTAGGATCCTCTCTTTATCACTAACTTTTGCCATTTTTATTATGATGTGTCTTGGTGTGGGTCTATTTGGTTTCAAGTTGTTTGGGGCCCTCTGTGCTTCCTGTATCTTGAACTCAGTATCCTTTAGATTTGGGAAGTGTCCAGTGATAATTTCTTCAAATATATTTTCTATTCCCTTATCTTTTTCTACTCCTTCTGGAATTCCTATTATGTGTAGATTGGCCCACGTTATATTATCCCATAGGTCTCTTATATTGCTTTCCTGTTTTTTCATTGGGTTTTCTGTCTGCTGTCCTGTTTGGGTGATTTCCATTATTCTACCTTTGACATCACTAATTCGTTCTTCTGAATTATTCATTCTGGTTTTACTGCCCTTTGTTCAGTCTGTATCTCTGCAAATGAATTTTCTAGTTTTTCTTGGCTCCTCCTTATATTTTCTAGTTCCTTTCTGAGGGTGTCTGCATTACTGTTCATATCTTCTCTTAATTCCTTCAGTATTTTCACTATTTCTCTTTTGAACTCCAAGTCTGTCAGACTGCAGAGGTCTGTTTCATTGTTGACTGATTTAGGTGAGATCTTCTGTTGGTTTAACTTGGGGTGGTTTCTCAGCTTCTTCATCTTACTTGTTGTTTTCTTTTTCTTGGTGGAGTTGTACTCCCCATGGCCAGGCAGGGTTTACCTTGGCACTGCTGTGGAATGTTTCCTGGGGGCTGTCATTGTTGGTCATATTCTTTGAGGCAGCATGGGTTTTCTTGGGGGTGAGTGGGGCTGACAGGGTCTCTCTGAAGCAAAAGAGGACTTCCTGAGGGCAGACAGGACTGGGAGGTCCACACCACAATGGGAGCAGATTTCACTGGGCAGGGCAGAGCTTGCTCTGGTGTTTTTAGGCTGTGGGGCTCTTGCAGAGGGCTGGCTTTGCTGGGCAGCTGTTCCACAGGAGTGCAGCACCCCCCAAGGGCAGAGCAGCCAGCTGAGCCACTGAGAACTCAAGGGACTCTTCCCCAGGGCGGCAGGGATTGGCAGCATCACACCGCAATGGAGGCAGATTTGTACGGCCAGGCCAAGCTTGTACTAGCTTTTCTTGGCTGCAGCCCTTTTCCCCAGGGCTGGTGGTGCTGGGTGCTGCTCTGAAGGGGTGTATCCCCTCCAGAGGGCAGGCAGGCCAGGGCAGGGAAAGCCCCTGACGTGGTTGGCTTCCTGCAAATGGTGAGGCCAGCCCTCCAGGATGGCAGGCAGCCTCAGGTCTGGCACTTGCACAAGGTAGGGGGAGGGGGGATGCACTGGGAAGCACAGCTTTTTGATATCTGGCAGGCAAGTGAGCTCACTGTGGCATGGGGAGTATTCTATGGTGGCCTACCCCTTCTCCTCTCCCCTCCCCAACACTGGCACCTTGTCTCTCCTGCAGATCCAGCTCTTCTCCCAGGTTCCCTCTGATGTGGTTTTCCACCCCCCAGCCCTTAGCATATTGCTCCCTGCACACGCAATGCTCTGCTTCCTAGTCTCCCAGGCAGTCTCTGCCCCAAGAACTGGACAGACCAGTTCCTGGTCCCCCAAGCAGTCTCAGCACCACCCAACCCCAGCCCATTCCAGGGAACTAACCTCTAGAGCCAAGGTCTTGGTGCCCAGCCCCCACCCAAGCATCTCAGTTTTTGGCGACTGTGCCAGTAGTTCAGATGATCTGCTTGGTTCTCACTCTGCTCTTCGGAACTCAGACTTACTGCTGCACTCTTCTCTGCATCTGGAGATTCCGCCAATTTGGTTGATCTTTCCATCGAGTAGGTGACTTTCCAGGGTGTGGGATCCTTTTCTCCTCCACAGTTCCCTTTCGGGAGCACCCATCCAGCCCTGATTCCCCTTCTCTCACTCTCCTCTTTTCTCTTGTTTTACCCAGTTATGTCATGAGATTCTTGCCGTTATTGGAGTTTAGTTTCTTCTGCCAGCGATTAATTGCTGTTCTGTGTGAGTTGTTTAACCTGTAGATGTGGTTTTTTTTTGTTGTGTTTGTGGGAGAGGGCAAGCATGTCCTCCTACTCTTCTGCCATCTAGCCTCCCTCCCAATGTAATTCTAAAGTGTTGCCAGGTTGGTGAACCACTGATCTACAGTAAATTGAGGAATTCAGGCTTTCTTCACACATGTGACTTATAGTCACTGTTTTTCTGAGAGCTGTGGTATTCAAACTTTAGTGCACTTGGATATCACTCGGGGGCATTTGCATATTTAATTAGCACCTTCAGACAATTCTGATTCCTATTCTCACACTTTGAAGAAAGGAGCCTGAAATGAATGGAAATGATCAAAGCTTGGTATATAAATAGAAGAAAAGTTTGGGAATGCACATGCTGGAGCACAGCTTTGCTACTGAAACCCAGGTCCTCAGGCCAGAACAGAGTAGAGTAGCATTGGTATCATTTGGAAACTTCTTTGAAATGCAGAACTCACTTACCCCAAATGTACTGAATGAATCAGAATTTGTATTTGCACAAGATCCCCAGTGACTCAAATGCACAGGAAAAATACTTGAACCTCCCTTATACCTTCACTGTTTTCTCAATACTTATGCAAACCGCTAGATGAGTGGTTCACAAACTTCGGTATGGAACAGAATCCCCTGGAAAACTAACAAAGAACACAGAGACTCAGACTCCTTAAAGTAGGATATGGCCTGAGTTATATTTGTACCAAGGTCCCATGTGATCCTGAAACCAACAAAGTTTAGCAACTGCCTAATGTAATTATTGGTAATAATTTTTTTGTCTATTTGTTTATTGTCTGTGTTCTCTAATAAATAATAAATTTCCTTTAGCTACTTTGTTCATTATTACACATCCATCATCTTGTATAACACCTGGTAGGCAATAAACACATATTTGAGTGTGTTTCCCTGTGGAGCAACAGGTTAAGGATCTGGCATTGTCACTGCTGTGGCTCTGTCACTGCTGCAGAATGGGTTTGATCCCTGGCCCTGGGAACTTCTGCATGCTATGGGTGCAGCCAATAAATGGATGAATAAATAAGTAAACAAATATTTGAATGATTGAGTTAATGCACTATCTACCTTTAAGTATCAAATATTAGAAAGAACATGTTCAAAATGATTCTTACTCCCTCACCCTAAATTTGGGATACAGAGCCTTTATAATCCCATGGGGGTCTTATGCTGGAGGTAGCAGCTACTTAAAGTTTAAACTGAGAAGGAGAAGAATTGTCTCTTACTTCTGGCCACATACCCCCTGCCACATAAAGTTTATTAGCTCTATACAGTAGTGATAATAGTAATTTTAATATATGAGATATAGGGAAGTCATTCTGACTTATACATGAGTTAACTTGAATTTTATGCTAACTAAAATAGCCTGTTTGTGGGCTATCAAACATATACTTTAATAAGTGAAGAAAAGGGCACATTGACCAGAAGTGAAGAATAGCCATGTTAAAAAAATGATAAAGGGAGTTCCCATTGTGGCTCAGTGGTTAACAAACCTGACTAGTATCCATGAGGACACAGGTTTGATCTCTGCCCTTGTTCAGCAGGTTAATGATCCAGCATTGCCATGAGCTGTGGTGTAGGTTGCAGACGTGGCTCAGAGTGGGTGTTGATGTGACTGTGGTGTAGGCCAGCAGCTACAGTTCTGATTCAACCCCTAGCCTGGGAACCTCCATATGCTGTGGGTGCAGCCCCAAAAAGACAAAAGACCAAAAAAAAAAATGATTAGGGAGTCCTGTTGTGGCTCAGTGGGTAAGGATCCAACATTGTCTCTGTGAGGATGCAAGTTGGATCCCTGGCCTTGCTCAGTGGGTTAAGGATCCAGCGTTGCCACAAGCTGTGGCGTGGGTTATAGATTTGGTTTGGATATGGTGTTGCCATGACTGTGGTGTAGGACACAGCTTCAGCTCCAATTCAACCCCAGTGAATTACACTGAAGGTGCAGCTGTAAAAAAGAAAAAAAAATTAAATACTCCTCTTCCTAGGATGCCAATGCTGATACTATTAGATGATAAGACTCTCTTCCCAGATGCCAAGGCCACACTGACTTGATGTGTATATGCCAGTCTTTTCTTTCTTTTTTTCCTTTGAAGCCTTGAAAAATTGTAACCCTGACTTGTTTAATGTTCTTTGTTCTGACAAGATATAAAAATGTGCTAAAAATCCTGCTTCTCTGAAGCAGATTCTCAGAGTAATCTGAGAAGCTGGCTTCCAGGCTATTCCCTCAGTTTGGCTCAAATACAACTTTTTTCTATTCTTATTATTGATTGTTTATTGATTATTTTCATTGACAAAAGTCTTCCCTTACCTGTGGTTTAACTTTCCCAGTTCCCTGTGGCCTACCATGGTTCAAAAATATTAAATGGAAAATTCCATAAATAAACCATTTGTAAATTTTAAATTGCATGCCGTTCTTAGCAGTGTGATGAAATCTTAAGCTTTCCTATCCTGATCCATTAACAATTCCCCAACCATCAATATCGTTGTGGCTCTGTGATCCAGGATCACCAGAAGCAGGTGACCTGACTTCAGAAAGTCAGTAGTAACCTAACACTACGTACCAAGGCCTACATCACTCACCTCACTTCATCTCATCACGTAGGCCTTGTATCATATCACATCATCACAAAAAGAAGGGTGAGTACAGCACAGTAAGATATATTGAGAGACCGTATTAACATAACTCCTATTACAGTATATCTTTAAAATTCTTCTATTTTATTATTAGTTTATTGTTATTTTCATCCTGTCCCTAATTTATAAATTAAACTTTATCATAGGCATGTATACAGGAAAAAGCATAGTACTTATAGGGTTTGGTAGCATCCATGATTTCAGACAAACTTGGGAGTCTTAGAACATGTACTCCCCACTGATAAGGGGAGAAAACTGTACAAAGGTAATTCTCCTTTGACCTCCTGTGTATTTCAGAAGGGTCCATGTGTATCCTGAGGAAATGCTTATACTTTCCTTTATCTTTCCTCTGTCGTCTGCAGGCATATGTGTACATGTGCTTTCCAAAGCTCATGTAGGCACTAATGTGCATACATTCACTAGCTTGCACAATAATGGCTAGGTAGCACTGGGAATACAATGAAGAGAGTTGGCTCCTATGTTATTGATATTTTTGCTAATCTCATTGCCTTATCTGTAATGTGATTGAGTGATGATGAAGACTCAGATTTATACATTTGGTTGACATGTTTGCTATGCTGTTGATTCAGACAGCCAGAAGCTACATCTGTTCAGAATTCAAATGGTATTTAGTAATTTCTTTTCATTGCCCCTGCTAGAAAACAGCATTAAAATTTTATTTTGCTTATTTAAATTTACCAAACCTTCCAGCTCTGAAGTGAATGTCCTTGAGCATAAGAAACACTGTCATTGGGCTGGAGTTCCTATCGTGGCTCAGTGGTTAACAAACACAACTAGCACCCATGAGGATGTGGGTTTAATCCCTGGCCTCACTCCGTGGGTTAAGGATCCAGTGTTGCCATGAGCTGTGGTGTAGGCCGCAGATGTAGCTCAGATCTGACGTTGCTGTGGCTGTGGTCTAGGCCGGCAACTACAGCTCCAATTTGACCCCTAGCCTGGGAACCTCCATATGCTGGGGGTGTGGCCCTAAAAAGACCAAAAAAAAAAGAAAAAAAAAGAAACACTGTCATTGGGGAGTTCCCCGGTGGTCTAGTGGTTAAGACTTGGAGATTTCACTTCTATGGCCTGGATTCACTCCCTGGTCTGGGAACTGAGATTCCACATCAAGGCACTGAACACCATGGCCAAGACTAAAACAAAAATACTACCTGTCATTGAATTTTTAATAAGCACCCCAGGTTATTCTGATAAAGGTGTTCTCTTGTTCATAATTTGAGGAAAGTTGGTCTAGAGTTGCAATTAATAAGAAGAAAAACACATACTTATTGAGCCTTTACTGTGGCCCAGGCACTGTGTTCCTAGGTGCCTTTATGCAAGTTGCCTCTTAGAATCCATACCACAGCCCTCTGTTTTTCCCATAAGTAGAGAGTAAGGATCTGAAAAATAAATAACATGCTTGACATCACAGCTTCTACATGACAGAGATCAGAATGGAACCCAGACTGAGTGAGATCACACCTTCTGAAGTCTGACTATGTGAGCTGGAAGCCTGATTCAGCTACTTACTATGTTACCTTGGGAAATTGCTTAAGCACTGCATGCCTTAGTGTCCACATCTATAAAATAGAAATGATGGTAGTATATACTTTATAGGGTTACTGGAGGAGGAATTGAAATACAGCTATGCCCTGCTTTTTGAAAGTTTGTGTTACACCACTTTGATGAAAGACCTATATTATTATCTGCTTTTACTAATTGAAAGAAATATGAAGAGGATTTTTGATTTTATGAAAGAGGGTAAAAAGCTAAAATAGCATTCAGGGTTTGTTTGCAGTGAGCTGTTACAGAGGCAGTGTGCACCTTCATCAGCAGGATTGATACCTCTAAACTCCTTCCTAGGGAACTACATTAGCTAGTACTTTGGCATCAAGCCACAGATGGCTTTTTCTTTTTTGGCTTCCCCACAGCACATGGAGTTCCTAGGCCAGGGATCAGATTCATGCCACAGTTGTGGCCTACACTGCAACTGTGGCAAAGCTAGATACTTAACCTCCACTGTGCCAGGCCAGGGAATGAACCTGCATCCAGAGATGAATGAACCTCAGCACTCCAGAGATGCTGCCAATTTGGCTATGCCACAGCAGGAACTCCAAACAACCATAGCTTTGAACTGTGTCTGTGATCATCTGTGCTTTATCTCCATTTACTTTGTGCATCCATTAGCAAGATGGGTCCTGAAGTCATTGTTTCTTCACTTCATGCCATTTTGGCTGATGAAAGATTTCATAGAGACAGTCTTTTGGATAATGGGGGGAACCTGTAATAGCTGTAATGTGCTCAGAAGAGCAGCTGACATCTAGGAGGCACTCAGTAAATGAGAACTGCTGCTATCATCATCATCACAACTACCATCATCATCCTCATCATTGCCTGATTCCAAAGAACTTACTGTTTTCTGCATGATGTTACCTCCCTACAGTTGTAATTGTAATATATTCTACAGAACACAAAACTGCCCTCTGGAAAGAATAAAATAAGTACTGTGTAATAGTATATTTAACACCTTGAATCAGTGGCATCACCCTCTCCCCTTTTTAATCTATCCCTCTATATTTGCTCCTTGGCCTCTGCCATCATAACTCATAGGTATCTTTTGGATTCAGTGGGTATCACTGAAGGTGGTTGTCAAGAAGGGAGGTATGCAGGAAACTGTAATTGAGAAAAAAAAATCCAGATCTCAGGGGCCTAGGCAAGGGATCTGCACATTATTAAGCAGATAAACATTTGTTTCAAATAACAATCCACCTTACAATTAAACATTTTCACAATAAGTGGAGCCTCAGTAAACAGTGGCATCAATTTCATTTTATAGTTTAAACGGTTTAAGACTTAAGTGTACTAGAAAAGTCTTTGGCCACAGATATTGTTCTGGGTCAACAAATTCACCTTGACTTTAATCACACCTACTTAGTTTCCATACTTCTACTTCTTCCCTAGTCGGGAGGGCAAATACAATATATGGATTATGAATATGGATTTTAGAATAAAAGAAGGCCTGGCATGGCCACTTGATTAGCATTGTACCTTTGGGAAAATTCTTTCACTTCTCTGAGCCTTATCTTCTGCAGTGATAAAACAAAGATAATAAAAATTCTAAACTTAAAGGGCTGTTGTGAAAATTATATGAAGTATTGTCAAAAAGTACCCAGCATAGTGTTCATCACCAAGTGCAAAAAAATATTTGCTAATACAGTGGCAATTATTCTGCCACCCTGTGTCCTACTGTTCCTAGAAAGCCTTTAAATCTCCTTATAGCATCTGGGCACTAGCTGTGACAACTTGCAACATTACATGGATTATTTATTAAGTATCCAAGAGCTCAGACTGGGTTTCTTCCAGTCCCCAGAGAGCTCAACTTGGTAAGGCCAGTGAATTCGAATTTTGAAACAGAAAACAAAGGTAATTTTTTAACCATAAATTTTGCTTCACATATATAAAAACATAAAATAGGATTATGGTGTAATTCTTAAGATTTAAAAAAAAGATTTTTTTAAAGTTTTAAATTATTATATTACTTGATATTCTTTTCATTGGGAAATCAAAGCTGAAAATAATATACTTGTTCAGCCACCCACATATTGTATTCTCATTAAATAGAGAATGCAATATTCCAAGTATGAATGAGACTTTTTGGAAGATGTGACCTTTCCTTCTATTTTCATTGGAAGAAAAATCAATGTATTTTCTACCTTAATGCATGCATACTAGGGAGAAATCTGCCACTCGGATATTCCAGTATAATTATTTCATTATAAGAAGTAAAACCTAAATATAAGGTCTTTCTACTTTAAATAATTAAAGCTGAAAAAATCCACCATTTTAAAGTCCCAGCGAGCCAAATTCATGTGTGATTACTATAAATGTAATGTTTATCCTTCTTTATGAATTTTATCAAAAACAAATTCCCACATTATAGCTCTTGACAGGAGACATCTTGTCTTAGAGTCCCTCAGCACAGAAAGAGTCCCCAAACTCTGTGTTCTACTTTCTGTACTCTTTGGGGAACACTGAAGGAGAACCTATCTGGAGCAAGGAAAAAATCACAGGCAAAAATTTCAAAAATGCATTCCAATAAATTTGGAAACTAAAATAGAATTTTCCCTAGTAAAAATATATAATCTACCCAAAACATAACTTACCAAACTGACTCAGATAGAAATAGAAAACATGAATGGACCTATAAATGGTAAAAACAAATTGAATCAGTATTTTAAAATCTATACATACACACACACATACACACTCACACAGGCATACCACATGCCGAGCTTAGAACACCGTACAAGGTTTTTTCTAGGAATGTTTAAGGAACAAATAGTTTCTACTTTATACAAAATACTCCAGAGAATTAAATATATTTAATCTCAGTGATGTGTACATGAGTGTTAACTTTTTCTTGTGTTTTTCTGCACACTTGAAATATTCCAAACTTAATATTAAAAAAAGAAAAAAGTTTATAAAGTAAGTCAAAGACAACATGATATCACTTATTAGTGAAATCTAAAAAAATAGCACAAATGAACTGATTTACAAAACAGAAACAGACTCACAGACATGGAAAACAAACTTACTGTTACCAAAGGGAAAATGTCAGGGGAGGGATTAATTAGGAGTTGGGAATTAACAGATACATACTACTGTATATAAAGTAGATTAACAACAGGGACCTACTATAAGGCATAGGAAAGTCTACTCAACATCTTGTAATAAACTATAATGGAAAGGAATCTGAAAAATAATGTATATATACGTATATAACTGAATCACTTTGCTATATACCTGAAACTAACACAATATTGTAAATCAATTATATTTCAATTGGAAAAAAAATAGGGGAGTTCCCGTCGTGGCGCAGTGGTTAACGAATCTGACTAGGAACCATGAGGTTGCGGGTTCGAGCCCTGCCCTTGCTCAGTGGGTTAACGATCCGGCGTTGCCGTGAGCTGTGGTGTAGGTTGCAGACGCGGCTTGGATCCCGTGTTGCTGTGGCTCTGGTGTAGGCCAGTGGCTACAGCTCCGATTTGACCCCTAGCCTGGGAACCTCCATATGCCACGGGTGCGGCCCAAAGAAATAGCAAAAAGACAAAAAAAAAAAAAAGAAAAAAAATAGGAAACGGCTTCTCAGGGAAGAGATGTTATGCAAGGCCAGAGGAGGAAGCAAGAGTGGGAATAGGTGAAGAAGACAGAAGAATAAGTGAGCATTGATTGAGTTTGGAGTCAGAGAGTAAGGTCAGAGACTGAGGAAAGATTTTTGAGTATCTAGTGTGGAGATAGATAGAAAAAAATAATATTTAGGATGTTTTGCTTTGTGTTGTATAACTCCAGTTTTTTTAAAAAAATCTCCACATGCCTAAGCACTCTTTGAGTCAGAGTTATTCCTCTTTGGATGTGACATCAAGTTAAGATGGCCCTAAACCCTAGCCCCAAGAATCCCAAGTTTATTTGAGTTATGTATGTACATTATCCAGTTAGATTTAAATTCCTCAATATTATATTATTACCCTGAGAAAATTGCCATCAGCATAAGAGAGGCAAGATTAAATTGAAAGTATATAAAAAGGAAGTTTAAGAATATTCAGATTTGTCTTTTGGCCACAGTCAAAATTATAGAACTCTACCTGCTCCTACAAATTCACAAAGGAAGAATAAAATTTGTCAAAAAAAATATGTAAACTATGGTTCCTCCTTCTCAAGCCCTGAAGAAACAGGATGAACCAAATTCTTCAAATGTTATTTTTAAATTTTATTTATTTATTTATTTATTTTGTCTTTTGTCTGTAAAGGGCCCAACCTGCGGCATATGGAGGTTCCCAGGCTAGGGGTCGAATCAGAGCTGCAGCTGACAGCCTACACCACCGCCACAGCAACTCTGGATCCAAGCAGCATCCGTGACCTACACATACAACAGCTTGCAGCAATGCTGGATCCTTAACCCACTGAGCGAGGCCAGGGATCGAACCCATATCCTCATGGATAGTAGTCAGGTTCTTAAGCCACTGGGCTACAACAGGAACTCCAATTTTATTTTTTCAAATGTTATGATTTAGGTTGTTCTTCTACTAGCAGAGCTTCCACTCTCCCAATAATCAGCCCTTAAACAGATGAAGGAAGGAAGCTGTGCTAAGAGAAAAATTTTGTTGGAGCTTTACAAGGGCAGGAATTCTATGAATGTGTAATGTCATAAACCATTCATTAATGAATTAAAATCATTGCTGATTAATTTCTTAGCATAGTAACTGTTCTTCTGGGGTGCAGTAGCCAAAAGCATGCCTGAACAATGAGGGGCTGTGTTTGTAAAGATACGCGTCACACCTAGGCATTGCAGGAGACCAGCCTTCAGAAAGTACACCCTTAGAAGCTTGTGTTCTTTTTTGCTAAATCAAGTCAGCCTTTTCTAGAGGATCAGGCCTTCATTTTAGATTAGGAGTAGGAGGCAGACCATTACAGAAAAATAAAATTTCAGAATATTAAAAAAGCAAGGGTTGTATAACTTAGCAATACCCCCAAGGCTAAAAAGATTAGCTTAGCTCTTCTCAAATAGCAAGTAAAAATGGCATGCATGCAAAGCATATCTAAAGTGCTATAACTACAACAAAATGAAATTCTCTGGGCAGCTGTTACATAACTTACGTAGACATGCCTTGAACTGGTGCAGTGGAAATTGCATAAACAAAAAAGACTGCATGAGCATCAGCTATTGTGTTATAGCTTTACCCCATTAATTTATTCTCCTTGCCCCTGACCTGGATGTTAGCAGCAAATAATAGCACTTAAAAAAAAAAGACCTTACCTTTTTACCTATTTCTCATCTTACAGTTTGCACTGTGATACTTCAACATGCAGCTGCCTTGGTCATGAGCTACTTGCATTTTATTATACCTACAATGATTTTTAAACAGAAAGAAAACTGTTTATGGGAATTCTAATTCTTCCATTATAGAAATAATTAAGTTCTTTTATTTGCAAGAGGAAAATCTCTGGGAAATGTAGAAAAACTATCAAAAGGCAAAAAAAAAAAAAAAAAGAAGATGATGACAAGATATAAGGGACCCTGGATATTGAAATTTCAGTTAGTGCTCTATATAGAAAGGTGGAAAGGAACTTTGTGTAGGATTTCATCTCTGTCCTTTTTTGGAATTGTTAAGTATGACTGGTAATTTAAAAACTCTGAGACACATAGATATGCAACCACAGAAGCATATTCATTGTTTTCTGCTGTAAATACATAGAAGGGAATGTGAGTTCTAAGCCCCACTTCTTGGCTCTTTATAAATCCCTCCTTTTAAAAAGTAGGAGGAAAAAAAAATGCCTGCCAAAGGTCCTTTCCTACTGCAGGACTATCTGGCTAATTAGAATCCTTGCTAGGGTTGAAATCTGCCTGTCCCATTGGAGAAACCTGCAGTGTCAGAAAGGCTAGATTGGGATATTAAAAAAATAAAAACAAAAACAAACATGGGAGGACAAGATGGCAGAGGAGTAGGGGGACACGCTCGCCCTCTCCCACAAACACAACAAAAAAAGCACATCTACAGAATAAATGACTCGCACAGAACAGCAACCAATCGCTGGCAGAGGAACCTAAACTCCAATAACGGCAAGAAGTTCGTGACATTACGGGGCAGAATGGGAGAAAAGAGGAGAGTGAGAGAAGGTGAATCCGAGCGGGACGGGCACTCCCAAAAGGGAACTGAGGAGAAAGGGATCCCGCACCCTGGAAAGTCACCTACACGGGGGAAAGATCAAACGAACCGGAGGAATCTCCAGATGCAGAGAAGAGTATAGCAGTAAGTTGGAGTACGGAAAAGCCGATCAAGAACCGAACGGACCATCTGAACTACGGGCACAGTCACCAAAAACTGAGACGCCTGGGTGGGGGCTGGGCACCGAGTCCTTGGCTCCAGAGGTTAGTCCCTGAGAAAGGGCCGGGGGATGCCTGGGTGGGGGCTGGGCAGCGAGACCTCACCTCTGAGGGTGGGTCACCGGGCTTGGGGGGGGGGCGGGGCAGAGCGGAAACTGCTTGGGAGGTCTAGAAAACATTTGACTGGGCAGAGACTGCCTGGGAGACTAGAAAACAAAGCTGTCCCAGAGGAAGGGAGCAATACTCTAGGGGTGGGGAAGTGGAAAGCTGCATCAGAGGGAACCTGGGAGAAGATCCTGGTCTGCGCCCGTGCTGGGGAGGGGAGAGAAGAAGGGGTGGGTCCCCATAGAATACCCCCCATGCCACAGCAAGCTTACAGGCCCACTAGCTAGCTGAAAGCTGTGCTTCCCAGTGCATCCCCTCCCCCCACCCCCGCCACCCATTCTGCTCTGGCTGGACCTGGGGCTGCCTGCCATCCAGGAGGGCTGGCCTCAACAATTGCCTGAAGCCTACCACTACAGGGGCTGTCCCTGCACAGGCCTGCTTGCCCTTTGGAGGGGCTACACTTCCACAGAGCAGCACCAAACACCACCAGCCCCCGAGAAAAGGCCTACAGCCCAGAAAAGCTAGAACAAGCCTAGCCAGGCCGTGAATAGATCTGCCTAATTCCCAGACGGTTTTTCTCAGTCGGGCTGCCCCGGGGAGGAGCCTCTTGGGTTCCCAATGGCCCTGCTACCCGCCCAAGCCCCCAGGGGGTGCCCTAGTGGATCAGCTGCATAGGACTGCCAGCTCCAGGCAGGACCCCCTGCAGCCCAAAAAAGCTGCAACAAGCCTGGCCAAGCGGGGAAAAGATCTCAGACGGTCTTTCTGAGTCAGGCTGCCCTGGGGAGGAGCCTCTTGGGTTTCCAGTGGCCCTGCTACCCGCCCAAGCCCCTAGGGGGTGCCCCACTACCACGGAATATCTGGTGAGCACCACCAGCTCCCTAGAAGAGCCCCTGCAGCCCAGAAAAGCTGCAACAAGCTTGGCCAGCCTGTGAAAAGATCTGCCTACACTCTCAGGCCGTCCTTCTGAGTTGGGCTACCCTAGGGAAGAGCCTCTTAGGTTCTCAGTGACCCAGATAGCTGCTCCAGCCCCCACGGGGTGCTGCACTCCTGAGGAACAGCTGCCCAACACCGCCAACCCTCTGCAAGAACCCCACAGCCTAAAATCACAAGAGCAAGCTCTGCATGACCAAGTGAAATCTGCTACCATCGTGGTGTGGACCTCCCAGTCCTGTCTGCCCTCAGGAAGTCCTCCTTTGCTTCAAAGAAACACCGTTAGCCCCATCAACACTCCAGAAAAGCCACACTGCCTCAAAGAAGATTGACCAACCACGCCAGCCCTCAGGAAATATTCCATGGCAGTGACAAGGCAAACACTGCCCAATAACGGGGAGTACACCTCCCTCAGGAGAAAGAAAACAACAAGCAAGATGAAGAAGCTGAGAAACCACCCCCAGTCAAACCAACAGGAGAACTCACCTAAAACAGTCAACAATGAAACAGACCTCTGCAGTCTGACAGACCTGGAGTTCAAAAGAGAAATAGTGAAAATACTGAAGGAATTAAGAGAAGATAGGAACAGTAATGCAGATACCCTCAGAAAGGAACTGGAAAATATAAGGAGGAGCCAAGAAAAACTAGAACATTCATTTGCAGAGATGCAAACTGAACTAAGGGCAGTAAAAACCAGAATGAATCATGCAGAAGAACGAATCAGTGATATGGAAGATAGAATAATGGAAATCACTCAATCCGGTCAACAGACAGAAAACCGAATCAAAAAACTGGAAAGCAATATAAGAGACCTATGGGATAATATAAAGCAGGCCAATCTACGCATCATAGGAATTCCAGAAGGAGTAGAAAAAGATAAGGGGATGGAAAATATATTTGAGGAAATTATCGCTGGAAACTTCCCAAATCTAAAGGATACTGGGTTCAAGATACAAGAAGCACAGAGGGCCCCAAACAACTTGAACCCAAATAGACCCACAGCAAGATATATCATAATAAAAATGGCAAAAGTTAGTGATAAAGAGAGGATCCTAAAGGCAGCAAGAGAAAAACAGAATGTTACCTACAAGGGAACCCCCATAAGAATATCAGCTGACTTCTCTACAGAAAAACTACAGGCCAGGAGGGAAGGGCAAGAGATATTTAAAGTGCTACAAGGAAAAAATATGCACCCTAGAATACTCTATCCAGCAATAATATCATTTAAAATAGAAGGGGAAATAAAAATTTTTTCCAACAAACAAAGACTTAAAGAATACTGCAACACAAAACCCAGGTTAAAGGAAATATTGAAAGGGCTTCTCTAAACCAAAAAGAAAGGAAGGAAAGGGAAGAAAAAAGAAAAGAAAAAAGAAAAAGAAGAAGAGGAAGAACTAGGACTGAGGAAACTGCAATCAGAGAGCAGTCACTCAAATAAGCCAGCATACAGATTTAATCATGAACAGGCCTCAAGCAAAATAAAATTAAAAAGAAAAAAAATAAAAAAGAGTCATCAAAACCATAAAATGTGGGCAAGGGATGTTAGGAAATAAATAACCCTCTTTGATTGTTTGTTTGTATGATTCTCTTCTTAATTTTAATATAGTAATGACGTGTTTGAACTTATAGAGCCATCAGGCTAACACACACATATGGGAAGGGGTTAGCATACTTAAAAAACAGGGCAACCACAAGCCAAAACCAAATAGTGCATTCATATAAAATGAAAAAAAAAATACACTCAAGCAGATAAGAACAGGAGACCATCCAACCAAAAAAAAAAAAAAAAAAAAGAAAGGAAGAATGGAGAACCATAGAATCAACTGGAACACGAGGTTCAAATGGCAATAAATAATCATCTATCAATTATCACCTTAAATGTCAATGGACTGAATGCCCCAATCAAAAGACACAGACTGGCTGAGTGGATAAAAAGGCAAAAACCTTCAATATGCTGCCTACAAGAAACTCACCTTAGGACAAAATATACATATAGACTGAAAGTGAAAGGGTGGGGAAAAATATTTCACGCCAATAGACATGACAGAAAAGCAGGAGTCGCAATGCTCATATCAGACAAAATAGACTGTAAAACAAAAGACATAAAGAAAGACAAAGAAAGACACTACTTAATGATTAAGGGATCCATCCAAGGAGAGGATGTTACTATCATCAACATATATGCCCCAAATACAGGAGCACCCAGATACATACAACAAATATTAACAGACATAAAGGGAGATATTAATGAGAATACAATCATAGGAGGAGACCTTAATACCCCCCTCACATCAATGGACAGATCCTCTAGACAGAAAACCAATAAAGCAACAGAGATCCTAAAGGACACAATAGAAAAGTTAGACTTCATTGATATCTTCAGGACACTACATCCAAAAAAAGCAGAATACACATTCTTCTCAAATGCCCATGGAACATTCTCAAGAATCGACCACATATTGGGACACAAAGCGAATCTCAATAAATTTAGGAGCATAGAAATTATCTCAAGTATCTTCTCTGACCACAAAGCCAGGAAATTAGAAATCAACCATGGGAAAAGGAAAGAGAAAAAACCTACTACATGGAGACTAGACAACATGCTACTCAAAAACCAATGGGTCAGTGAGGAAATCAAGAAGGAAATTAAAAACTACCTTGAAACAAATGATAATGAAGACACAACCTCTCAAAATCTATGGGATGCTGAGACAGCAGTGCTCAGAGGGAAATTTATAGCAATACGGGCCTTTCTCAAAAAAGAAGAAAGATCCCAAATGGACAACTTAACCCTCCACCTAAATGAATTAGAAAAAGAAGAACAACAAAGTCCTAAAGTCAGCAGAAGGAAGGAAATGATAAAGATCAAAGAAGAAATCAATAAAATAGAGACTCAAAAAACAATAGAGAAAATCAATAAAACCAAGAGCTGGTTCATTGAAAAGGTAAACAAAATTGACAAACCCCTGGCCAGACTCACTAAAAAGAGGAGAGTAAGAACGCACATAACCAAAATTAGAAATGAAAAAGGAGAAATCACAATGGATACAGCAGAAATACAAAAAGCCATAAGAGAATACTATGAACGACTATACGGCAACAAGTTTGACAATCTGGAAGAAATGGAAAACTTTCTAGAATCTTACAGCCTGCCAAAACTGAATCAAGTAGAAACTCACCAGCTGAACAGACCGATCACTAGAAATGAAATTGAAGAGGTCATAAAATCACTCCCTACAAATAAAAGTCCAGGACCAGATGGCTTCACAGGTGAATTTTATCAAACATATAAAGAGGAATTGGTGCCCATCCTCCTGAAACTCTTTCAAAAGGTTGAAGAAGAAGGAATCCTCCCAAAGACATTCTATGATGCCACCATCACCCTCATTCCAAAACCGGACAGAGATACCACCAAAAAAGAAAACTATCGCCCAATATCATTGATGAATATAGATGCAAAAATTCTCAACAAAATCTTAGCCAACCGAATCCAACAACATATCAAAAAAATTATACATAATGACCAGGTGGGGTTCATCCCAGGTTCACAAGGATGGTTCAACATACGCAAAACAATCAGCATCATACACCACATTAACAAAAGATAAGTCAAAAATCATATGATCATCTCAATAGACACAGAAAAACCATTTGGCAAAGTCCAACATCCATGCATGATCAAGACCCTCGCCAAAGTGGGTATAGAGGGAACATTCCTGAATATAATCAAAGCCATTTATGAGAAACCCACAGCAAATATAATCCTCAATGGAGAAAAACTGAAAGCCTTCTCACTCCAATCTGGAACAAGACAGGGGTGCCCACTCTCACCATTGCTCTTCAACATAGTTTTGGAAGTCCTAGCCACAGCAATTAGACAAACAAAAGAAATAAAAGGCATCCATATAGGAAGAGAAGAGATCAAACTGTCACTGTATGCAGATGACATGATACTATACATAGAAAACCCTGAGGACTCAACCCAAAAACTCCTTGAACTGATTAACAAATTCAGCAAAGTAGCAGGCTATAAGATTAACATTCAGAAGTCAGTTGCATTTCTGTATACCAGCAATGAAATATTAGAAAAGGAATACAAAAATACGATACCTTTTAAAATTGCACCTCACAAAATCAAATACCTCGGAATACACCTGACCAAGGAGGTAAAGGACCTATATGCCGAGAACTATAAAACTTTCATCAGAGAAATCAAAGAAGATGTAAAGAAATGGAAAGATATTCCATGTTCCTGGATTGGGAAAATCAATATTGGAAAAACGGCCATCCTACCCAAAGCAATCTACAGATTCAATACAATCCCTATCAAATTACCCATCACATTTTTCACAGAACTAGAACAAACAATCCAAACATTTAGATGGAACCACAAAAGACCCAGAATCGCCAAAGCAATCCTGAGAAACAAAAACCAAGCAGGAGGCATAACTCTCCCAGACTTCAAGAAATACTACAAAGCCACAGTCATCAAAACGGTGTGGTACTGGTACCAAAACAGACAGACAGACCAATGAACACAAGAGAGAACCTGGAAATAAACCCTGACACCTATGGTCCATTAATCTTTGACAAGGGAGGCAAGAACATCAAATGGGAAAAAGAAAGTCTATTCAGCAAGCATTGCTGGGAAACCTGGACAGCTGCATGCAAAGCAATGAAACTCGAACACACCCTCACACCAGGCACAAAAATAAACTCCAAATGGCTGAAAGACTTAAATATACGACAGGACACCATCAAACTCCTAGAAGAAAACATAGGCAAAACACTCTCTGACATCAACCTCATGAATATTTTCTCAGGTCAGTCTCCCAAAGCAATAGAAATGAGAGCAAAAATAAACCCATGGGACCTCATCAAACTGAAAAGCTTTTGCACAGCAAAGGAAACCCAAGAGGAAACAAAAAGACAACTTTCAGAATGGGAGAACATAGTTTCAAATGATGCAACCGACCAGGGCTTAATCTCTAAAATATATAAACAACTTATACAACCCAGCAGCGAAAAAGCCAATCAATCAATGGAAAAATGGGCAAAAGACCTGAATAGATATTTCTCCAAAGAAGATATACAGATGGCCAGCAAACACATGAAAAAATGCTCAACATCACTGATCATAAGAGAAATGCAAATCCAAACTACCATGAGATACCACCTCACACCAGTCAGAATGGCCATCATTAATAAATCCACATATAACAAGTGCTGGAGGGGCTGTGGAGAAAAGGGAACCCTCTTGCACTGTTGGTGGGAATGTAAACTGGTACAGCCACTATGGAGAACAGTTTGGAGATACCTTAGAAATCTATCCATAGAACTTCCATATGACCCCGCAATCCCACTCTTGGGCATCTATCCAGACAAAACTCTACTTAAAAGAGACACATGTACCCGCATGTTCATTGCAGCACTATTCACAATAGCCAAGACATGGAAACAACCCAAATGTCCATCGACAGATGATTGGATTCGGAAGAAGTGGTGTATATATACACAGTGGAATACTACTCAGCCATCAAAAATAATGACATAATGCCATTTTTAGCAACATGGATGGAACTAGAGAATCTCATCCTGAGTGAAATGAGCCAGAAAGAGAAAGACAAATACCATATGATATCACTTATAACTGGAATCTAATAGCCAGCACAAATGAACATCTCCTCAGAAAAGAAAATCATGGACATGGAGAAGAGACTTGTGGCTGCCTGATGGGAGGGGGAGGGGGAGGGAGTGGGAGGGATCAGGAGCTTGGGCTTATCAGACACAACTTAGAATAGATTTACAATGAGATCCTGCTGAGTAGCATTGAGAACTTTGTCTAGATACTCATGTTGCAACAGAAGAAAGGGTGGGGGAAAAATGTAATTGTAATGTATACATGTAAGGATAACCTGATCCCCTTGCTGTACAGTGGGAAAATAAAAATAAAATAAATTAAAATAAAATGTTACCTCAATGTTCTGGCTTACCAAGAAAGAAGAACAAAATATGTCAACATAATAAAACATTTTTAGAATTGGAAAAAAAAAAAAAAACAAACAAACATGTATTTTGTTGTTAAAAATACATCTTTATTTTTCAAAATAGTACAAATACATGTATTAAGTTAAAATGACTTCTCTAGATAATTTTTGATTATAAAATACCAGATAAGTTTGTTACAACTGTACTTTTGTTTCTTGCCCCTGGATGGCCTGGTGCCTTAGACATGTACTTGTCCTGCTTATTGGGTTCACTGACACTGAGAATTTTCCCAGTGACTCTACAGTTTTATTTGTTTGTTTTATTATTTTCCCCTGCTTCAGTAATGATTCTTTTAGAATTATACCTTAGAATGTCCCTTAAACTCTCTAACTTGACCAATATGACCATTATGTTGATTTCAAAATTGACAATCTGGCAACACAAAGCTCAGAGTAGAAATTCTCACATATGCATTTGGGTACTTTCGTAAGAAAGATGCTTCTCAGAAAAGAAATACTGGTGCCAGAGGAAAAGAACATTTTATTTGTACATCATTCATCCATTCAATAAATTAAATACCTATTATATGCTACATATTCTGTTAGACAATAACAAAATAGAGATGAACAAGACATACCTCTCTTCTAGAGGGGGTTTAAATCCACTTAAGTAAAAAAATGGT
Source organism: Phacochoerus africanus (assembly GCF_016906955.1). Taxonomy (NCBI): domain Eukaryota; kingdom Metazoa; phylum Chordata; class Mammalia; order Artiodactyla; family Suidae; genus Phacochoerus; species Phacochoerus africanus. The sequence goes on along the minus strand of NC_062560.1, from coordinate 84,212,271 downwards.
GGTTGCAAAAGGATGGGGGATAGAAGAATACAATTGATGATATATAAGGGTACAAATTGGTATCCAGTATAAAATAAGCCATATGGATCTAATGTATAGTATATAGACAATAATATTGTACTATATGTAGTGTGATAATTATCATTACAATGACAACCATATTACAATATATAAATGTATCAAAGTAACATGCTGTACAGCTTAAACTTACATGATGTTACATGTCAAATTTATCCAAGAAAAAAAAAAGAGGAAAAAAAATGACTTGTGGGTTACAGCTGTCATCTCACCACTTGAAAAGGAAATTCCATTTGGAAGGAGGAGACAGCAGAAGGGCTTTTATGTGTCTTATCAAATGTGAATGCTCCTATCCAATAAACATAATTGTATCATAAGCTCCCATGCCAGGGGATGTTTTTGCCTTCTTTTGAATTTGCCCACAATGCCTAGAAATATAACTCCTGTGCACATATTAGGTATGCAATATTTATGGGTTTAAGTATTAATTGTCACAAAGCAATTGTGCCTGTGTTAAATGCATTTGTTCTTTACATAAACTTGTGAACCATTTAGCATTCTTTCTTCAAATGGAACTGCTTTCTTTAATTTATGCTTGCGATATAATCAGTAAAATACTAATCACTATGCCAGATTACTATATGAATACAACCATATATTGGTTTGGGTTTTAAATTGAAAGTTCACATTTTTAGGAGCCAAAGACACAAATAAGCTGTTCTATACTCAGAATTAGTCTTTAAAACAGCGGAGACATGACTAACAGGATAAAAAAACAGAAGCTCTTGACTGTGAGTTAGCTAAGAACAAAGACTGCATCATTCCTCTTCTGCTCTCCAGATTCTTGCAAGAAGCCTGTGCTAGTAAGTGTTCAACAAATGTTTGGAAAAGAAGGAGAGATTGCTGAAGATCAGCTAAGCAGTAGGCATGCTGTGGCCATCCCCAAGTGAAGGGGGCAAAGGGGAATTTCAGGCATCAGATAACATATGTGAAGATTTACAAATGTAAAAAAAACAAGGTGTACTTGGCAGGTCAGTGCGGGTAGTGTAACCAAGCAGGGTCCTGTGCACAAAGGCCTTTCTATGTCCCAGATTTCTTGTTTTTAGGAAATGGGCCTCATTCACCCTCCATGGCCTTCCCTGAGTTCTAAGGGGCAGGTTCAGACAGTTGCTGATCAGGGAAGGAAGGGGATGCAAAGACAAGGGGGAACAGTCAAGAAACAGTAATATGGCCTTGCTGCAGGGTCCTGGTTCCCTTTCAAGAGATTCACATAATAATATAGGCATGTTATACACCTAAGAGAAAAGTTATATTCCTTATGCTTCTTTTAGAAATGAAATGCTTTGAATAGCTTGGAGCCCTTCCTTGTGCTTCTCACTTGTTGGATTGCACCTTAAACACAATCACCTGTGAACTAAAGATTAGGCACCCTGAGCACAATTGCCTGTGGGTTAAAGACATATATGTGTCTTTTTAGGGCCATAACCATGGCATATTGAACTTCCCTGTCTAGGGGTTGAATTTGAACTACAGCTGCCAGCATATGCCATAGCCACAGCAACGCCAGATCAGAGCCACATCTGTGACCCACATCTCAGCTCAAGGAAATGTTGGATTGTTAACTCACTGAGCAGGGCCAGGGATCAAACCTGCGTCCTCATGAATACTAGTTGGATTCTTAACCCACTGAGCCACAATTGGAACTCATAGCACATGATATTTTTCAGGAACTTTCCTAGTTTGTTCTAATTACTGATCAATATGCCCTTTTTGCAAGTACTGTTATTCTAGGCAATAATCCAGAAGACCACCACCAGGATCATGCAGAGATCTGCTGACACCAGCTTCGAAGAAGACTACAATTCCCCCAAAGAAAGAAGAATTCATGTTTTCCCCAATCTTGATTCTTATCTGAAGCCCTGTTTTTCTCCTTTTAGACTACAAAACTCCCTGCAATTCTTCCCCAAAGAAAGGGACAGAGTCTTTAGGGCATTAGCCTGCTGTGGCCTCCTTTGCCTGTCAAAGCAATAAAAGTTGTTTTTTTTTTTTTCTCCTTCACCAAAAACTCTGAGTTTCTATTTGGCACCAGTGGATAGAAGTTAAGTTCCAGCAACAAGAGTTCTGTAAATTTGGAGAATCCGATATCTGGAGGGAATATCCGATATCTGGAGGGAATATCTTGAGAGATAAGGTTAAGCACATGGACAGAAAACAGGCAAAAATTTGTATTTTATCCTGAACTCAATGGGGGAGCCACTATTAAATTTTAAGTAAGAAGGGTAGCATAGCAAGATTTTTTTTTTTTAAGAAGGATCATTTGGTAGCAGTGGGTAAGATATACTGGAATTGAAAGCCATGTGAGGTCAAGGAGACCACTTTAGGGAGCTGTGGCAATCATGCTTGAAACTATCACAAAGATTTTTAAATCTCTTGTCCTCCTCCTTCACTCTCAAATCATCTTGATTCTCTTTTGTCATAAAGCTTGTTTTTCTTTTCCCTTCTCTCTTCTCTTTCCATTCTGCTATTTGCCCCCAGTCTTACTTGATATCATTAATTTATCTGCTTATGTTCCTTGGGTAGCTACTGTTTTTTCACCTCTGTCTCCAAAATCCCCAACTTCATGCCCAAAGTAGAAAAAAGGAGGAAAAGCACATGTAGAGGAAGTAAGGGAGGGCTTCAAATCTAAGTCTGTTCACATTCTATCACTAGATTATATTGCCTTTCTATCCAGGCATAGTGTTGGTTAATGCTATTTATTCCAAATCCAGAGTCTAGGAAACGTTCACATTATTTAGTATACTTCAAAAATTTACACATTTTTATTATTTTTCTCTGACCCATAAGTATTATACTTTACTCTTGGCTTTCCTTGAGGTTATAATTTAATGAAAGAAGATAAGAGAAGGATGCTATAATCTTCTATTTATTTTAGTGCTTTGCATTTTACCCATAAGGACTTTGCCTCAAATTGGAGTCCATGAAGTCTTAAGTACCTACAAGATCCACAGCCCCCTTCTGAGAAAAGTGGCCTCAAGCTCTTCTTTCTGTATTAAAATGCCAAAGCTCATGCCTGGGGATTCTACCCATGCACGGACTTGATAGGGGAGGCCATTTTCCTTTAAGGTGGTTTTTCATGAAACTGCCCCCAAAAGACTGCTCCATATTAGATGATTGCCAACTAAGTTGGAGAAAAAATAACAGCATTCAGAAGAAACTGGTGCCCAGAATGTGTCCTATGATGATAAAATATTTTGCCAATTTTCTGTGAGATCTATATACTTCCCAGGCTATAAAGTTGCTGAAACACAAAGTGATTGGAGAAATGGTCATTTTTTTCTATCTCACTTCCCTGTGTATAGTCAGGAAAAGGCCATTACTTAAACTGTATCTATCTATTCCCTGCCATCCTGTATCCATACTTCATGTATACTGTCACCCTGCTGTGAAGATGGATAGACATGATCTTAGTTTCATAGGTAGGTGAAAGGTAGCTGAGAGATATTTGTGGCCAGTTGCAACTAGTGTTGGGTTGGGAGTCAGAGGTTCCTAAATACAAGTCACAAGTCTTAATGGTGGACAGATCACTTAAGCTCTCCAAATCTCATTTCCTTTTCCTTTGAGATGGGAATGTTAATAGTACTTTCATCACAGGATTTTTATGGGAAATACATGGAAAATTGCATGTCAGGTTGCTGGGAACATTGTTTGCTGACAGATGAGTGCTTAATAAATGTCAACTACTGCTTTGAAATTTATGGGTATGTGAATTACCCACTCTTATTACAGCTAGTAAGAGATGGAAACAGGTTTACTCATATTATTTATTTCCAGTCTAGCACATTGCCCCCCCAAATAGCAGTGTTAATATGATAATCCTTTGTTATGGGGGGTGCTGAAAAGCACCCACAGTATTTGTGATAATATTAAAATAAAAAATAATACAACTACCTAAATCTCTACAGCAAAAATAAATAAATCTGAAGCAAACTATAGAATAATGATAGAACTACATTAGAGAAGGGTTAAATAACTGAATCAATGGTTGATAGAATATTAACTAATTTCCAAGAAAAGACTGGGTTTTTTAATACACTTAGCTAACTTCTGAGCATAATGTCTTACAAAACAGTCTAATAACTTTTATTTTCCCTCCCTCCCTCTCTTTCATAAAATAATGCTGGGTTGCCTAGAACTTGAGTCTGTCCCAGGCTGACATTCCTAAAAAAATTTCATTACCATAGTGTATGTTTTTTCATTGAAGTATGGTTGATGTACATTATTACATGTTACAGGTGTACAATATTATACATTACAGCTGTATAAATTTTAAAGATTATTCTCCATTTATAATTATTGGCTATAATCCCCATGCTGTGCAATATAGCCTTGTAGCTTATTTTATACATAATAGTTTGTACCTCTTAATCCTTTACCCCTATGTTACACTTTCCTCCTTCGCTCTTCCCACTGGTAACCACTAGTTTATTCTCTATATCTGTAAGTCTGCTTCTTTTTTGTTATATTCACAAATTGTTCATGTTTTCTTTTTTAGATTCCATGTATAAGTGACATACAGTATTTTTCTTTCTCTGACTTATTTCACTTAGCACAATACCTTCCAAGTCCAAAGGGCAAATTTTCATTTATTTTATGGCTGAGTAGAATTCCACTGTGTGTGTGTGCATCCTCTTTAGCCATTCATCTATTGATAGACACTTAGGTTGCCTCTATATCTTGGTTATTTTAAATAGTTCTGCTGTAAACATTAAATTGCATGTATCTTTTCAAATTAGTGGGGTTTTTTTGTTTTTGTTTTTGTTTTTTTCAGATATATACCCAGGAGCAGAAGTGCTGGGTCATACGGCAGTTCTATTTTTGTTTTTTTTAAGGAACTACCACACTGTTTTCCATAGTGGCTGTACCAATTTATATTCCCACCAACCATGGACAAGTGTTCCGTTTCCTCCACATCCTCACCAACATTTGTTATTTGTCTTCTTTTTGATGATAGCCATTTTGTTAAGTATATGGCAATATCTATTTTTGTTCAATACCATATTGTTTTGACTACAGTAGTAATAGTCTGAAGTCTAAAAGCATGATTCCTCTAGCTCTGTTCTTATTTCTTAAGACTGTTTTTGCTACTCAGAGTCTTTGGTGTTTCCATAGAAATCTTAAAATTATTTGTTATAGTTCTGTGTAAAATGCTATTGGTAATTTGATAGGGATTACATTGAATCTGTAGATTGCATTGGGTAGTGTGGTCATTTCAACATTCATTCTTCCAATCCAAGAACACAGGATATCTTTCCATCTCTTTGTGTCATCTTCAACTTCTTTCATCAGCATCTTTTAATTTTCATAGTACAAGCATTTTGCCTTCTTAGGTAGGTTTATTCCTAGGTATTTTATTCTTTTTGATGTGATGGTAAATGAGATTATTTCATTAATTTCTCTTTCTGATAGTTCATTGTTAGTGTATAGAAATGCAACAGATTTCTGTATATTAATTTTGTATCCTACAATTTTACCAAATTCATTGATGAGTAGTTTTCTGGTAGCATCTTTAGGATTTTCTATTTATAGTATTATATACATAAACAGTGACTATTTTACTTCTTTTCCAATTTGGATTACTTTATTTCTTTTTTCTTCTCTGATTGCTGTGGCTAGGACCTTCAGTACTATGTTGAATAAAGTGGAAACAGTGAGTATCTTGTCTTGTTCCTGATGTTAGAATAAATGCTTTCAGCTCTTCATCATCGAATATGATGTTAGCTATGGTTTTGTCATATATGGCATTTACTATGTTGAGATGTGTTCTCTCTATGCTCACTTTCTGGAGAGTTTTTTTTTCATAAATTGCTGTTGAGTTTTGACAAAAGCTTTTTTCTGCATCTATTGATATGCTCATGTGGTTTTTATTCTTCAGTGTGTTAATGTGGTGTATCATACTGATTGATTTTTGTATATTGAGAAATCCTTGTATCCCCGGGATAAATCCCACTTGATCATGGTGCATACAATTTTTCATTTGTATCCTTATGATTTTTGTGCAGATATCAATTTAATAGAATCAGTTAAATTTTAATATATGAATTGGTAAAATGTCATAAAACCATACAATGGAATATTATTTTTCCATGGAAAAGAATGACACATGCTACAACATGGATGAAACTTGAAAGGTTTTTTTTTTTCAATAATTTATTTATAAATATATTTTTTCTACTGTACAGCAATGGTGACCCAGTTACACTTACATATATACATTCTTTTTTCTCACATTACATGTTCCATCATAAGAGTTCCCAGTGCTACACAGCAGGATCCCATTGCTAATCCATCCTGAAGGCAATATTCTGCATCTATTTACCCCAAGCTCCCAGTCCCTCCCATTCCCTCCCCTTCCCCCTTGGCAACCACAAGTCTATTCTCCAAGTCCATGAGTTTATTTTCTGTGGAAAGTTTCCTTTGTGCCATATATTAGATTCCAGATATAAGTGAAATCATATGGTATTTGTCTTTCTCTTTCAGACTTACTTCACTCAGGATGAGAGTCTCTAGTTCCATCCATGTTCCTGCAAATGGCATTATTTCCTTCTTTTTTATGGCTGAGTAGTATTCCACTGTGTATATGTACCACATCTTCCTAATCCAATCATCTCTCAGTGGACATTTGGGTTGTTTCCATGTCTTGGCTATTGTGAATAGTGCTGCAATGAACATGTGGTGCATGTGTCTTTTTTAAGGAGAGTTTTGTCTGGATATATGCCCAAGAGTAGGATTGCTGGGTCATATGGTAGTTCCATACATAGTTTTCTAAGATACCTCCATACTGTTCTCCATAGTGGTTGTACCAGCTTACATTCTGAAAGGGTTTTGTTAAGTGAAATAAGCCTGTCACAAAAAACAATTTCATTTATATGAAAAGGCCATAATAGGCCAATTTATACAAATAGAAATTAGAATACTATTTGCCTAGGGCCGGGGTGGGGGTGGTAAGTGACTGCTAATGGGTATAGAGATTCTTTTTAGGATAATGAAAATGTTAAAAACCTAAATTGAGATGATGATCACACAACTCTAAAACCATAGAACTATACATTTAAAGGGATGAATTATATGGTATGTGAATTACTTCTCAATAAAGATATTTAACAAATTACAGGCAACACTTGTATTCAGCAGCTATTGCCACATAAGCTCCATAACATGCCACTCACGATCTCTGTAATTTATAACAATTGCCATTGATTTCTTTTTATTTATTTATTTATGTATTATTAAAGTATAGTTGATTTACAGTGTTGTGCCATTTCTGCTGTTTAGCAGAGTGACTCAGTCATATATACATATATATATAGTAAATTATTTTTTAATATTATTTTCCGTCATAGTCTATCCCAGGAGACTGGATATATAGTTCCCTGTGCTATACAATAGAACTTTATTGTTTATCTGTTCTAAATGTAATAGTTTGCATTTACTAATCTCAAACTCCCAGTCTATACCACTCCCTCCTCCCTCTCTCTTGGCAACCACAAATCTGTTCTCTATGTCTGTGAGTTTGTTTCTGTTTTATAGATAGGTTCATCTGTGCCATATTTAGATTCTACATATAAGTGATATCATATGGCATTTGTTCCTTCTCTTTCTGACTTAAGTTAATATAGTAACTTTAGATTCATCCATATTGCTGTGAATGGCATTATTTCATTCTTTTTTAATGGTTATTCCATTGTATATATGTACCACATCTTAATCCATTCATCTGTCAGTGGACACTTAGATTGTTTCCATGTCTTGGCTATTGTGAATAGTGCTGCTATGAACATTCAGGTGCATGTATTCTTTTTTATAATTTTTATTTTTTCCATTATAATTGATTTACAGTGTTCTGTCAATTTTTACTGTATAGAAAAGTGACCCAGTCAAACATATATATATATGTGTGTGTGTGTGTATATATATATAAATATTATATATATATATATATATTCTTTTTCTCACATTATTCTCCATCATGTTCCATCACAAGTGACTGGATGTAGTTCCTTGTGCTATACGGCAGGATCTCATTGCTTATCCACTCTTGTTGCTGGGTAGGAAGTTTGTCTGGAGTGGCTCTGCTTTAGGTTTTGGGTCAAGTTTAAGTCTATGACAGTTTTTTTGCTCTGAGGTCCAGGCTGTATGGTGAGAAGCCATCTAAGATATGTATGGTTTTCTCCCTTTAGATATTAGATGTCCCCAGAAGGCCAAATAGAAACACATGAGGCTTCTTAAGGCTAAGCCCAGAACCAGCCCAATGTCAGTTCTACCCTAAAGAAGTTACTGGCCAAGTCAGCCATTAAGGGGTGAGGAAGTACAGTTGACCCTTGAATATCACAGGTTTGAATTACTTGGGTCTAATTTATAAGCAGGAATTTATTTCAATAGTATATATTGCAGTACTAGGCAATCCATCAATGCAGAATCGTGGATATATAGGAAATGCATATACTGAGGGCCAACTACAAAGTTATACCCAGATTTTCGACTGTATGGAGAGTCCAAGCCTCTAACTCTCTGTGTTATTCAAGGATCAACAGTATTCTTTTCTCAGAAAAGTAGAGAAAAGGGAATGAATAGTTACTTAAGATTAGTCAAATTTGCCACATTGTTTGACAATATTTTTGCAATTAAAATTCAATGTAGTTACTGAGATATATAATAATTTAATATATATACAATAGTATATACTATATTATAATATAAATAACTAATTGTATATATAGTGACTTCCAGTAAGATTGCCTATAGAAAAAAATAGGAAAATATCAAAAACAGCAATACAAAGGAAAACAATGTCACTCTTCTTGGTTTTATCAGAAAAGATGTCACATTGCCAAAAAGCTGTCTAGAAAATGTTCTCTCATCATCACAATATTGTGCATTTGAACTGCAGATCAGCATTAACTAAAACAGCAAAATGGAGCCAAGATGCCTTGCAGTGTTGCAGGTGGTGCTGAATGTTGGCACTTTTTAGAGTTCTGCACAGTGGTAGGGCCCTAAGGCCTAGAAGAGGGGCAGGTGGCATGTGGGGGCTTGCCCAGCCAGAAGCTGAACATGATATTGTCCTGATTTACAAAACTAGCACTATGGTACCACATTTAATTCAAAGCCATTTGGTGAGGTGTATTGATAATTAACTCAGACACCTCCATATTTCCCGCACAAACATATCTATGTTTATGCTCAAAATCCAGTGCATAAAATCTCAGAGCTTTACGTTTTCCAGATTTAGTTTGAACATGACATATCCACAAATGTGATATGGAGGAAGCTGCAACAGCTGAATTCTAAACCCCCTGAACACGTGCTGATTCAGCTAATGACAACTTTACATCTAGGGCAAAAGTTGCTGGCTTTTAACAGCACTGACTTTTCACAGATGGCCTTGAAACTACCAAGTCCGGAAGCTGTAAATAAATAAATAAACAAATAAGTCCTCTCTTCAGCTATGTCACACTGGACAGCATATAGATTTTTGAACAGTTTGCTGTCCAAAAGCTAAGTGGTGATATGTTGTCTAATCCTACAGTTGGGTGGCTTACAAAATAAGGAACTGTCCTTTAGCTCTAACACTGTGGTAGAAATCCATCTCTCTTTGCCTCTGCTGAGTCCCAAGAGGACAGTTGTCTACATATAATTATATACAATTGGGCAGAGTCAGTGGCTTCATTCAGAGAGAGACCCGGGCCTGATCTTTGCTGGCTCTCCAATAACTCCTGAACCATGAAGGAGGTGGTCATGCCAGGTCAGAGTTTATTATGGAAACAGAGAGTTTGAAGAGACTGACATTGGAGCTGACAGCAAGGCAGTTGACTTGCAGAAAAAGGACTTCACCCATGGAAGCCTGAGTGCACAGAATGCAGAGAACCCACCTGAATGCTTTGTTACCTTAAGTAAAGTGAAGGAGAACAACAACAAAAAGAACTACTTGAATTGCCAGCAACTTTCCTTTCATTTAATATTCAGGGTAAGTTGTTCAGAAATTCTATTCTGTTCTTTACAGGGATATACTAAGGGAAAGCCTGTGAATTCTAATAAAATCAGATGGTAAGATACTCGAGCATGTAGAAAGCAGCATTATTTTACTAGGCTGAATGTTTATACAATTCACCATAGACCTAGGCAATTTAGCCTGCTAACATATTGTACCAGCAGGTTATGTTCAGCCATAAAGACACCTTCTGTGGCACCCCCTTACCCTTGTAAGAAACATTATTATATGCCAAGACACCAAGATAACATAACAAGAAACTGGAATTTTTTCATTAAATTGAAAAGAAGTATAGTCTGTGTATTGTGATAAAGGATTCACATGTATACTGCAAAAAAAATGTATAGATTCATGTTATCACCTTTCTACATTCCCCAGAAGTAGCTGAAAAATGATGTTCATGAAGGTACATTAAAATTCTAAAATGTAGTCCTAAGATGGAGGTGATTTTTTTTTCATTTTTTTTAACCAGAAATTGGGAATGTGAGAAATAATACATTAAAATTTTGTGCTTTATGAAAGACAATGTCAAGAAAATGAGAAGGCAAACCACAGATTTGGAGAAAAATATTTGCCAAAGATAATGTCTGATAAAGAACTGAAATCCAAAATATACAAAGAACACTTAAAATTCAACGATAAGAAAATGAACAACTTGATTTTAAAAAATGGGGGGAAAAATTCTAAAGTGATGTCTCATCAGAGAAGGTATGCACATGGCAAGTAAGCATATGAAAAGATATTCAACACCATATGTCATCAAGGAATTGAAAATTAAAACAACAAGGTACCACTACACACCTTTTAAATGGCCAATACCCAAAACACTGAGGACACTGAGTAGATGTGGAGTCATAGGAACTTTCACTCATCGCTGGTGGGAATGCAAAATGGCACAACCACTGTGGAAGACAGTTTGGCAGTTCCTTACAGAACTGAATATAGTCTTTTTATTTTATTTTATTTTATTTTTTTCATTTTTTTATTACTCAAATGAATTTATCACATCTGTAGTTGTATAATGATCATGACAATCTGATTTCACAGGATTTTCATCCCACAGCCCAAGCACATCCCCCCACCCCCCAAACAGTCTCCTCCGGAGACCATAAGTTTTTCAACGTCTGTGAGTCAGCATCTTAAAAAGGGACAGACGGAACTTCTTTGCAAAACTGAATATAGTCTTACCATGCAATCCAGGAATTGTGCTCCTTGGCATGTACCTAAATTAACTGAGAAATTGTGTTCACACAAAACTTGTACACTAAATGTTTATAGCAGCTTTATTCATAATTGCCAAAACTTGGAAGCAACCCTCAGTAAGGTGTCCCTCAAGTGAACAGATAAATAATCTGTGGTATCACCAGACAATGGAATATCATTAAGATTTAAAAAAAGAGGAAAAGACATGGAGGAACCTTAATACATGTTGCTATGTGAGAGAAGCCTGTCTGAAAAGGCTATATAATCTATGGTTCCAACTCTACGACATTCTAGAAAAGACAAAACTGAAGACAGTAAAAAATTTTAGTGGTTGTCAGGGGTTAGAGGAGAAAGAGGGCTGAATTATTGGAGAATGGAGGATTTTCAGAGCAATGAAATTATAGTGGTGGATACATGTTGTTATACATTTGTCAAAACACTTAGAGTGGACAACACCACAAGTGAACCCTAAGGTAAATTATGGACTCTAGGCCATAATGATGTCTCTATGTAGGTTCATCAGTTATAACAAATGGACCACTGTGATTCAGCATGTTGTTAGTGGAGGAGGCTGTGCATGTGTGGGAACAGAGGGTATATAATAGACCTTTATACTTTCCACTTAATTTTGCTGTGAACCTAAAACTGCTCTAAAAATAGTTTATTAATGTAAAAACATATGCATATACACATACATGCACTTGCACACACATAGGACAATTAATCCAGCTCATTTACTGGTTTATTACCCAGCTTACAAACTAGAAAACAGATATGAATACTGAAGGTCTTTGTTATTCCCCACCCCAATCCCCACCCCCACCCCGCCATTCCCAACAATCTCCTTGAGGTAAATATTACACTGATTTTTATTTTCCTTCCCATGACTTCTTTACTATGTTTGTTTGTATCGATAAGTAATATCTTGTTTAATTTTGCATATTTTTGAACTTTATATAAATGGATTCATATTGTAGGTAATCCTGAGATTTGTTTTCATTTTGTTTGGTTTTGTATCTTGTTTTTTGTTTTTGCTGAAACTTATAGTAATATAATTATACCTGTAACAGGGATTCATTATTTTTATAGTTGCGCATTATTCTGTTCTAAAGTAAGCTTATTGTATTTTTCTTTTCTCTTCTGTTTTTGGACACTTTGCTTGTTACTAGTTTCTTTTGTTCTTATTTTGCTAACACAAACTTTCTTTATATATTAAATGATAATACTCATAGTCACACTCAGAAATGATGTTTAAGCAAATATCTGAGCATCCTGTGGCCCAGTCAAACTGACACATAAAATTAATCACCATGGAATCTTAGAATCAAAATCAGATCTTCAAGTTATACAAATACATGTGTGTGTACACGTGTACATACACACAGACACACACACACATAAACACATGCCTTTTTGTATCAAATCTAAAGATAGATTTAAGAAGAATAGGCATATATATATGACATTGAGCCTTTATAGCCATGCCCATTTATTTTAGACTTTTAATGCCTTCTAGTTTCTAATTTAATTGAACTATGATAAAATATGATCTACATGATACCTGTTGTATAAAATTTAGGATTTGCTTTATGACCTAGCACAGGGTCAAATTTTGTAACTTTCCATGTTTGCTTGAAAATACTGTGTATTATACAATTGCTGAGTCCATTAGATCAAGATTGTTAATTATGCTGTTCAAATACTTACATACGTATTGATTTTTTTGTGTGTGAGCTTAGATATACTGGCTTTCATTTGGTTAGTATTTGCCTAATACATCTTTTCTCATTTATTAATTTTGGCCTTCCTGTGTCATTATGTAACTCATATGTCTTCCTGAGTAGCATATAGCTGCATTTTATTTTTTTTTATGCAGTCTGACAATCTTTGTCTTTTAACTAGATCTTGTAATCTATTTATAGTTATCACAAGTACAATTAGGATTTATTTCTATTTATTTACTAGTCTCTATTTATCCTGCTTTTCCTATTGGTGGCTTTTTTCCCCTCTTTATTGTCTTATTTTGCATCTCATTTCATATTTTCTCAAAATCTTAACATGCAGTCTTAGGAGGCACAAGCTATTGAGTGTAAGATAGGCTCAAAGATGCTTTGTACAACACAGGGAATATAGCCAATATTTTTTAATAATTGTAAATGGAAAGTAACCTTTAAAATTGTATAAAAATAAAAAAATTAAATGCATTCTTAACAAACTCTAAAGTTAATCAACTTCTTCACCCTCTCCAAACAATGCAAGAACTTTAGAGCACTGCACTCATATCACCCCTGCTATGTTTTCAGAGGTCTCATCTACCATGATTTTGCTAAGTTGGGCATTGTTTTTAATGTTTATTCAATCAATGTCTGTTTAGATGCATACAAATTTACTGATTTCTTGACTTACCACTTCTCCTGGTTTCTCAGTGCCTCATTCTGAGATGATTTCCTTTTGGCCTGAAATACGACCTTCAGGTCTGTTGGTGGTCAAGTGTCTCATTTTTTTGTTTTGTCCATTTTGATGATCCTTTATTTCTTTATCATGCTCTCAGTTCCATATCCTTTGCCCATAGCCTACATTTGATAATTCCAATAACTGTAGTCTGGATGAAGTTTTATTCTACTGCCTCTTGTTTTTGCTGAGCAGATTGATAAGTAAAACAAGTGAATAGTCAAAGGAGACCACACATCATCTTTATTATTTATAAGCACATATTTAGCTCTGCTAACCAAGAGAACTTTTCAATCTTGGCTCTCAGAATTAGGTACAGTCCTACAATGGTCTCAGGACATGCTGAACTAGAAGAGGACTTATGTGTCAGGAGGATTGGCCCTTGGAGGACCAGAGCAAAACATCTGCTTTCTGTGAGCAAGTCACTCCCACATGGAAGAAAGATATTGCTGAACTAAGCATGCCTCAGTATTTCCCCCAAATATTCCAATCAGATAAATGACTCCATTGACCCTCCTTACCAGTGAAGATCTTATAATCTAGCAATAACCATTGGGGAGGGGAAGGCCTGTTGACTCTAAAAATACTTTGTGTCTGTCTTAGTTTGCTAGGGCTGCAGTAACAAAGTACTACAAACTGGGTGGCTTAAACAACAACAACCTATTGTCTTGCAGTTCCAGAGTCTAGAATTCCAAAATCAAGGTGTCAGCAGAGCTGATTCCTCTTGAGAGCCATGAAGGAAATCTATTCCATGCTTTTCTCCTAGCCTCTGGTGGTTTTCTTGGCAATCTTTAGGATTCCTTGTAGATGACATTGTCCCTGTGTCTTCACATTGTCTTCCTTTTGTGTGCATCTTTTTCTCTTCACACAGAATTCTTTTTTTAAAGTATCCCAGTCATATTGGATTAAGGGCCCACCCTACTCCAATATGACCCTGTGTTAACTAATTACATCTGCAATGATTGCTTCCAAATAAGGTCACATTCTGAGATGAGGGGAGTTAGGACTTCAACGTATGAACTGGGGGTGGGGGTAGGGGTGACACAATTCAATCCAGGCAGTGTCCTTATATATTTTGTGAATTTTGACTATAAGTGCAAGCTCTGTGGAACTTCATCTGCAGAAACCTTTGAGGCTTGGGTTGAAGATGTGTTTCTCCAGAGAGTGTTTAATTTTGATTTTGCCAAGCACCTAGAGTACATCCAACCTGCAACTATTATGAAATCCATTCTCAGTGGGAGGTTTTTCATACTGTGTGAATTCAAACTTCAAACTTGCCCAAGGTCCAACTTTTGTTTAAAAATTCTAAAGAAAGACTTTTTTCTATTCAACCGTGGGCTGAGGTAAGGTAGGCAAGTTTCCTTCCCACCCTTTTCTGTAGGGTGGGCATTTTTAAAAATTTTTTGGCTCACTCTTATAATTTTGGTCTTAAACCCTCACAATGACATCTAAGATTTTTGTCAGAGTCTCCTACAGATCACCCCTCCCTGCACTGATATTAGGTTTCATCTTCAAGCTTCTGGACCAAGTAGTCTTAAACATTGTTTCTCATGGTCACCAGCATTTATAGATGTGTCCAGGGTGAAAGCTAACTTTTGTGCTTAGATTTTTGCTTCACCTTCACTTTTGGCTTTTAGGTGTTTTTCTTGCCAACAAAGATATGCAAATAAAAATAATTTATTAAATATATTTTATCCCACATTTTTAGTTATTTTACCCTCCCAAATTATTCACATTGTCTAGATTACTTTACCACACAAAAGAGATATCAAAATGGGGTGTTTATAGAAAGAGTTGCAGCTGAAAACCAATAGGGAGTATTTATGGAAATGCTTACTACATGCATGCTAATATTATTCTAAGTGCTTCACATGAATCTCCTGATTTAATCTTTACAAAAACCACATGAGGTAAGTACTCAGTTTTCAAATGTAGAAATTTAGTCTTAGAGCAAACAGTATTATTTGAAAATTGATGGAATTCAAATTCATCTTTGATGCCAAAATTAGAGTTCTTAAACTCTGTCCTTTACTACTTCCAAGCTAAAATGTTACTGAAATGAGTATGCATTGACTATGTACATGAATTTCATGAAAACTTCTGTGATGACAGATGCAATTATTATTTTATCCATTGTTACCAGCAGGTAATAACATATGTGGCATCTATAACATATGTGAATGAGTCCATATATGTGAAGCTGTGATCCAGGGAAAGAGTAATATTTCCCTCACTGTATTCCAGCAGTTCACATGGCACCTGGCACATTTAGCATGAATGAATAAGTGACTAGATTTAATGGAACTAGTTAGAATTGATATGGAAAAACTTCATGCTAATAATTCTTACATTGTTTCAATCCATCATCTGTCAAACATGTCTTTCTGCTTTTATTTATTTATTTCTGTTTGTTTGCTTTATTTTTTTCTTTTGGGCTGCACCTGCATCATGGAGAAGTTCCTGGGCAAGGATCAAACCTGAGCCACAGCAGTAACAATGCCAGATCCTTAAGCCACTGAGCCATCAGGGAACTCCATTAATTCTTTTTTTACTAAACACTCTCTTTATTCTCTTTGAGGCTGTCTTCAAAAAATGATCTCAGGTGTAATGAAAATAACATGACAATACTTTAAATTTGTGTAAAGATTTACAGTTTCCAAAGAACTTTCCATTACATTTTTCTTTTCAGGCCTCTAAGTTAGCCTGACGAAACTGAGAACCAGATCACATGCTCAAGAAGTGTTAGAGCCAGGAGTTGGACTATTGTCTACTAACATCTAGCCCAAAACTTTCCATTCTGTCCTTGTGATTAAAACTATCATTGGAAGAGGAAAACTTCGGTAATTTGAATAATGCTATGTTTAAATAAATAACCACTGGATGATGTGATTCTACAACTTGAATGTGATCACTAGGAAGGCTTTAAATTACAGATAGTTAGGCTCCATCTTCAAAGATCCTGATTTAGAAATTCTAGAGTAGAGCCTGAGAATCAACAAATATTCCAGGTAATTCTGCTCTAGATATTTCTTAGGCCACAATTTGTAAAACACTGGATAAAGACCTGGCAAAATTTGTTGTTTCATGGTATATTCAGAGCAACATGTGGTTTCATGAGTGGAATCATTATCTGTTAAGAGGAATAGTAAGGAGTGTGTGTTGGTGACGGGAGGTGGGTGGTGGCAATGGGAAAACCAACTGACTGGTGGACAGAGAAGGAAAAGCCAAGGTATACACAATGCCTGAATTGAGTTTTGGTCTTTTTTATAAGGCATAGAAAGAAAATCAGAGAACATATTCTGCCAAGTTTGTAATATTTGTTGCACGTTTCCAAGGCATTTTATATTGGAAAAAGAACTATGTTGATGCAATCCCATATCTAGCCTTGCCATTTGTTCTTTTTCTTCTACAGAAGGTGTTATTTTCTATTTTTTCCCTTTCTGCTCTCTAAACTAGGCAACCATTTGGTTGTTTTTAATTGTCACATTTGTTCTCATACCAACATGTTAAATGTAACTTGAGCAAAAGCCAAACCTGCAAATCCCTTTTTCCCTTTCTCTGAAAATCCACACAAAACTGAAGTTAGAGATCTGTTTTCTTTCTGAGTTTGGGTTCCTCATTATATTTCTAAAGTTATCAAGTTACTGCTGTCCAGGAGTAAGAGAGAATATGGATACACTTTCAGCTACTGGTCACCTTCTGAATATTCTGAGATAAACAATGCCATGTAGAGACTGAAAATGTACTGTTTTAGACATCAAAATTTACCTGTGAAGTAATATAGGTTAGGCATATCTTATTTCTTATTGGATTCCATATAAAATTAGCAACTTCTCCAAAATAAGATTTCGCTTCCAAGTCCTGATAAAATCATGAGAAAGAAAACAACAAACCTTTTAAAACCACACTTAAAGGAGGACAAATATTTGGTAGGTTAATAGCAGTCAAAATAAGTTACAACATATGAATGTAAAGTAGCAGAGTTTTATTTAGAAAATTTATACAATAAACTAAAGCTTTTCTAAAGGTAAAAAAAAAATAACTAAGAGTTTAAGGGTACAGAACTCTCTGAACCAGAATGTCAAGAGTTTAATATCAACCCTCCATTTTTATATTCAACTGCTCCATTCATCCTCTGTACCAGAAGAGTATTTTTTGGGATGATCAAACATTAGTGGGCACTAAGAGGGCAAGATGGACAGTTATTTCAAGACTACTATGTGACAGGCCCCAAGCTCAGAATATTTTATTTCAATCCTATGGAAACTTATAAGATTATGTTCAATTTACAAATCAGGAAATGAGTCTCAGATGTTAAGCAATGTGCTTAGAGTTATATACTATTAAATGGCAGATTACACCCAGATATGTTTGACTTCAAAGATTCTGCTTTTTAATAAGATTAATGCATTCCCAAGCTTTTTAAATATGATAACTCATTTTTACCCTAAATAATAATTATTCTACTATACAATAAGAACAAAGAAGGCTTAGAACAATAGCTTATCATGTCTTCTTATTTTTCAGACTAACTCTGAAACATTATACCTTGTAGAGGGTACACATTCAATTTCAAAGGTGGAAAGAGTATTTGAAATAACTGACACTTAACACAGCTTTCAGATAATATGGTTTGAGTTACTGCACTGGAAAATGGAAATCTAACTTGTAATATCATGTTCATTATGTATCAGTGTAATGTGGAAAGCCAAAACTCAATAAAAAGGAAAACACAGAAGAAAAATATATTTTGGTAAAAGCTTATACAGACAGAGTATTGATAAAGCTTTTGGAGAGAATGTACTTTGGACATCACAAGTTAGACATCAGTGACAAATAAAAGACAGGTGTCTAGATGCATCTGGAAGTCAGAGGTGGATTGTCAGGCCTGGAGATTTAAAGTTGAGGAGTCGGGAGTTCCTGTCATGGCTCAGTGGTTAACGAATCGGACTAAGAACCATGAGGTTGTGGGTTCGATCCCTGGCCTTGATCAGTGGGTTTAGGATCTGGCGTTGCCTTGAGCTGTGGTGTAGGTTGCAGACGCGGCTCAGATCCTGCGTTGCTGTGGCTCTGGTGTAGGCCGGCGGTTATAGCTCTAATTCAACCCCTAGCCTAGGAAACCTCCATATGCTGCAGAAATGGCCCAAGAGATGGCAAAAAAGACAAAAATAAAATAAAATAAAATAAAGTTGAGGAGTCATCAACATGTAGATCATATTTAAAGTCATGAAACAAATCAATTCCTTCAGAAGAAAGTGATGATAGAGAACAGAAGTGGGCAGGGGAGAGAGGCCTGAAGCAGAAACACGTGATAAATCATTTTAATGCCCAGATTTCTCAGACTGTGTCCCCAAAACACACAACAGTAGTTGTACTTCGAGTAACTAGTTGCATTTTTGACATTGCATATACTTATGTTAACATCAGGTGAGACTATTAATAGACACAAGGTCTTGGGACCGCCAGCTGTTTGGAAACATTTACAGTTACATAGGACCAAGGCACCACTTAGTTTAACAGCCCCAAGGCATAGTAGTTAACAGCTTTAATGGTAGAACCAAGTTATTTGGGTTTGAATCCCCAATTCCCTAAACCTGTCAAGTGTCCTTGGGAAAATTACTTAATTTCATTGTCCCTCAGTTTCCTTATTTATAGAATAATGATATGTACTCCCTAAGGTTTTCGTGAGGATTTAATGAGCTAAAATATGTAAAACATACAGGAGTTCAATAAATATTTGCAATTCTTATCCAAGAATTGTGTTAACGCTGATGGAATCCTAGCAGTTTTCCAAGCATTCTACCCTCCAAGAATCCTCTCTAGGAACTCACTGCCTCATCACAAAGCAACAGTTTCTATCTTGGCAAGATCTGAGTGTTGCAAAGTCACTTTCCACAGGGAAAGCAAATCCTGCTTCCCTGTCACTTGTGCACTTGGGTCCTATTTTTTGCACTGTAGAGAGTGGCAGAATAAGTTTCATCTTCTAAGTGATAAGCCATCAAACACTTTAAGCACTTCCCATGGCTCCCATGCATGCTTTCATGTTTTTTTCCCTGGGCAAAGCCCACCCTACTCCTTCAACTATTCTGTTTACAAAATGAATTAGACTACTCACACTCCTGGACCTCCTCATCTATAGCTATCACCATTTGCCAAAGTTCCTTTAAAATCTGCCCATGAAATGTGTATATCAAAATACACAAGAGCTTGTCATAGTGCAAATGCAAAATCACATTTGACTGGAGCTGAGAGGGATGAAGCAAAACAATGAGTCCATTAGCTATTGATGAGGCTTTTAGGCTTGACAACTTTAAAAGGAATAAAGGAAAACTAGCTTAAGTATTCTTCTAAGTGCAAAGGTAGAGGAACTTTCCTAAAATGTCTTTCTAACTTGAGTAGAATTCACCTGGCCTTTTGATGATAGGGATGCCTGTTTATAAGTGAGCTATTTCAACATGTGGATCATAACATATATATGAGAAATATTCTTTCGATTTTGGAGTGGCTTTTCATTAAAGGTATCCGAGCTGGACACCTGTGAAGATTTATAATCCATTATATATCTTGTGCATTTCTATAGTGCCTATTGCTATGGTAACCATCTCAGTCCACGATATGAGACAATAAACAAATAAACTTGGAAAGACCACTATAGTAGCAGATACTTTGAATCACGGTTATTGTACTATGATGAATGGGACAGTTTATGATGTTCTATTGAAACAAATGATGAATCAAGATTCTATAGGCCCCTGAAAAAGCATAATATAAGAAAAGACTGCTGAGCTGCATATGAAAAAAACTTGGGTTCAATGACCAGCTCCATCATTCACTAGCTATGCAACTTGGCTGGATTATTTATACTGAGATTTAGTTCCCACATTTAAAAACCTGAGAAAATAATATCTGCCACATACCTAGTGTCTTTATGAAAAGCAAATGAAAGGTCTCTGTGAACAGCTTGTATGGTGGGGCAAATATGAGGTAATGGTATAAAATACACTTACCTGCATTACTGTGCTTCATTTTAAGAACAGGTGTACAAAATGCGATCAAAAATAGGCCTGAGTTTCCGCAACTGATACATCAGGACATGATTAGCATTCTTAAATAGTATTCTCCTATGCTAAATAGCAAGTCTCCTTGTAGAGTTAACTTGGTTTTATGGAAACTTCCATTCAAGGGCTGGCTCGCCCATTAACTACGTGGGCATACTTCCAGGGCTTTTCTGTAAAATAACTTTTATGTTAAAACAACTATTGGTAGCAGCAAATAACTTCTGAGACCCCTTACCATTCTTGGTGGTGGTAGAGAAAGCTAAACTAGAGAAGAAAATAGGCCAACTCATCTGTGAAGGGCCTTTAAATGTCATCCTTGTTTTTATTGCTCATGTGTGTACAATATACAGCCTTTTAAATCAATTGAGGAGTTCCCTGATAGCCTAGGGGTTAAGGATCTGGCATTGTCTCTGCTGTGGCTCTGGATACTGTTATGGCTTGGGTTTGATCTCTGGCCCAGGAACTTCCACATGCAGGGGGCATGGCCTAAAGGAAAAAAAAAAAAAAAAAAAAAAAAAAACTAAAATAAATAAATAAACAAATACAACTAAAAATAAATTAGTCATTTGATGCAGTATTAACATTTGGGACTCCCTTCTTAGCAGCAGAATGTAGTTGAAAAAGTGCAGTACTGGGGGTCAAATCCAAGTCCTGTCCATACTAACTGTGTGGTCTTGGGTGAGTTATTTAATATCTTTGTAAGAGACACTCATCTCTAAAATGAAGATGAGAACATTGCCTTTGCAGAGATCTATGAGACAAAGCAACTGTGTGTACAAAGAAACTGGCATGCAATAAATGATAGTTGTTATGACTAATCTCGATCTAGTTTCTATTGACATGGCCTTTATTTTCAGTGAGCATAAATTTGATTTTAAATTTATTCTGGACACAAAAGCTAACCTTGATCTGACTGAAAAAATTGAAACAAAAATATCGACTAATAATGATTAAGAACATTACTTGTCAAAATACCCATAGCTTTTTGAACATGTGTGTAGTTCATCATATTTGGAACATCAGATCACATTTCTATATATTCATCTGCAGCAGGATTCACATTACAGAATACATATATATGTTCCCCAAAGTATATGTTTGGAACTGTTTTTGACACATGCAGGTTAGGAAACTGCTACAGGTCCACTTGCTTGTTATGTGGCTAGGCAAGCATGTCTGGTGGACCAAAGGAGAAAGTTATCACCTTTAAAATAAAGGTGGTGGTCACAACCACTCATTCATAAGGATGCCAGATCCTCCATGAAGACTTCCACCAAGGTTGAATCTTTGTTTTCTCTCCATTCCCATGTGGTGTGATTGCATTTTTATCATGGAACTCAGCAAATTCTATCATGTGTTGTATTCAGTTGTAAATATGATGTTTTAATATTCAGGACTATGATGGGTCACTCCCATTTCCCACACTTCCACCCACAGGAGGAAAGAAGGAGTTTAGGACTCTAGATAGTCCAGACAAGCCCCTTCTTTTCTGGTCTTCATATTATCCTCGTCACCTTGAAGGGGTGAGAGGTGGGAGCAGACTTCTACTTGTTTCTGGAAAGATACACAGTGATCTCTCCCTCCCTGGCAATGTTCACAGTTTTGCTACTTTGATTTGCCTTGAGATCACCCAGATTAATCTCATTAGGCCTTCATCTCTGTCTATGCCTCAAGAAATTCAGGACTCGTAACTTATCCTTTAACTCTTAAATCTAATTTCAGAAGATGCCATAAGCAGTGATTAAACCTCCTCCCTCCCCCAAACACTTGTCATTATCAACCCATATCCATCTTTATTTTTATTTTATTTTTCTACATGGCACTTATTAACATCTGAATATTTTCTTAATGTCTTTATTGTCTGTATTTCTGCATTAGACAAGAAGCTTTCTCAGGGCAGGTATTCTTCAGCATTTTATTTATTACCTTTATTTCCAATGCATGGAATTGTGCTTGTCACATAGTAAGTGTTCAAGACATATTTATTTAATGAATAATGAATCAATGGTAAATTTCTTGATCTCAGATGTTGTGTCCTATTTGTAACTGTCTCTGTCTCACTGCATTGGATATTAGACATTCAATTAATGTGTATTGTATTGAATTAAGTTGAACATCTCTGTGAAACTTTCCTTGGATTTTTCCAACTGTGCTGACATTGTAAACTAGGTAACAGGGGCCAGCCGAAACATTGTGATTCATATAACCTAAGTGTAGATTATGAACACTAATTTAGAAGGTCAAATAATTTTAGAGTGAAGAATTGGAAGTAGAAAAAAAATCAAAGTACATAACATCTATATTTACTACCTGTTTTTAGTTTATAATAAAGTTGATTTCTACTAGAACCACTTTGCCAAATTAATAATAATATAATACTTCTAGCCTGTAAATAAAGAGGGAATAATGAGAAATCTCTAATAACAGGAACCTTCATATTCCACTATTTGTTAGCAACAATCTGCTATCTACTCATAGAGTCCAAGCTACTCCACGAGTATGGTCCTAACAAATGTGTCTGTGGCCGTGATTATTTTTGAAAAATGAAAGCTTTCCTGACTGGGAGACAGGAAAAGGTAACTGCAAGGAGAAACTATTATAAGTGCTAGTGGGCAACCCAGTAGGTAAAGGTAAAAGAAAAAAATGATATTTTCTTTGGACAATTTTTCCAGAATATCAAGACAATTTGGAGCTGAAAGAACTCATCAGGAAAAGGTTAAATAAAAATAAAAACAAACCACTGATTAAAATGAGAAAATTCTAATACGTTGATAAAAGAGTGAATTTTAAGGTTTGATATGGGTCCTTCTGAATAAATTAGAGAAAACCAAACGTATTTACCCAAAGTATTTAGATCTATAAATATATAGCACATTTTCATGTCTGTAGCACCCTTTATTTTGACTAACTTTTAAGGAAAGATTTTTTGTTGCAGTTTTTTGCTCTTTCCAACTTCAACTTTTGTTAAGCTAATTCTTATGTCCAAAAAAGATGCAATAAAAACATTGCTCTACATGTTAGTGGTTCCTAGATTTATGTGCTTTCTGTCTCTATGGGCATTTAAAGATAAATTAGAAAGCTAAAAAGGTAGAAATAACTTTAGAACAGTGCTTAACATGATGGATTTGAAACTTTCCCAGGTCTATAGAAAATTGCTCTTAGGTAGCAGTCACACTGATATAAGCTAAAATTAATACAAACCCCAAAACTCATGTGAGGAGAGTGTAGTGCTCATTGGTCTGGGCCCAGAATTGGGTCTCTTCTCCTGGGCTTTCATCCCAGCACTGTGACTAGGAGTAAGTCATATCCATTTTAACCCCATGATGCCTCAGTTTCCAAATTTGTCATAAGGAAAAACTACTGACCTACCTTGATGATCCTTAGAGATTTAAGGATGAAATATTACTGCTCTTGGAAAATATGAGCCGCAATAATGCTAATTATTATTACAAAAATAAATGCATGTTCATCATATGGTAATTTAGGCAGAATGAGGTTGGGGAAAGGAGACTCTCAGAGCTCTTTTGTGTCAGTTAAATGAGTCCTCTTCATTTAGTTCGTTCCCTAATAGCAGTTAGCTGAACATAGATTTGCAAACAGTACGGTGATGACAAGCTTAGCAGAATGAAAGAACATTAAAAAACAGTCTCAGTTTTATGATTCATCTAGATTATGGGGCTCAGCTCATTGCAAGGCCTTTATACCAAAGACCAGGGTGACCATACTCAGAATTCACAAACTATCAAGAAAACCTCCAGAGAGTCAGTCTAAGCAAATGTGCCAGGCCTCATAGTCAGTTAGTCACATCCACATTGTCTCTACCAGCATATCACAAAAATCTGAGATCCATGGGAGCCTGAAGAACTCATTACCACAATTTAAAGAAAAATTCCTTCCTATGCAATTTCTTGCTAATTAGCATAATTATGCCAATCTTTGAATTATACATTCAGTCCTTTCTGCATGACAGAAGCAGCATATCAAACTGGCACTTGAGAATTTCATAGATTCTGCCTCACTTATCTTCCCTGCTTCAGCCAAATAAATATTTATCTTATTATCATTATTGTGTTGCCTGGCAGATGTACATAGGGTTTTTTTAGGCACTAGGATAGAGATAATATTGTTTTCTGGTAGGGTCATCAAACAGGCTGGTCATGGAACAGTAGAGAACTTAAGTGGGCATCAATTTCAAAGAGTATAGAGGGAAGCTGTTAGACATATTTGAATGCCTGAGGGGGTGACTTAAAACATAGTAACCCAAATATTTCCTCTAAATTAATTGGCAACAGAACAGAAAGAATTGAGGCAGAATTGTATTAAAGAGGTATAGGGGAAATTATGAGAAAATGTTTGTTGGACATATACAGTAACATAGAAAGAAGACATTTGATTCACCTGTTTCAAGAGGCCGTTTTGAAGTTATCTTTAAAAAGTGTCTGATTGGAAATTAAAAAAAAAAAAAATCAGTGACTGAAATCACATGAGAATGGATTTGCCTTCAGATTTCCTCCTGGCTAGCCATCCTTCACTGTGTTGCCAGGATAACCTTTTACCTAAAATGTAAATTTATCATGATGCTCCCTAGCTTAAAATCCTTCAGTGGCTCCTCTTTCCCTAAAGCACAAAGTCCAAACTCCTTAACTGTGATTTCAAGGAACTCTAAAATCTAGTCCTTGCCTCATCACTCCATATTTGCTGCTTTGAACTTTATTTCATCCCCATTGCCTTCAGGGTAAAGTCCTCAGCATGGGGTCTATGCCTCCCTTCCAGCCTCTAATACTACCACCCTTGATTCTACTGCAGCAGAATTTTCAAGGATTTTTTCATATCTTTATGCTTTTGCAAGTGTTATTTTCTCTGGTTCCTATAAAGCTTCATCATATCAGTCCATCACTTCCTCTGTGAAATCTTTTCTAGCTATCTATGCTACTAATAACTCCTGCCTCACCATTTTCACCACCACAAACCCCGGAAAAAGTACTCATTCTCTACTACACCTAAACTAATTTATATAGACATATATATCACATTGCATAAATATTAAATGGTACATATTTACTTACATGCCTGCTTCTCCCTTTGGGTCAGTGTTCTCCAAATATTTTTGGTAAATGCATACCTATCAGTAACAATTATTAATCATTAACCCCAAATATATGTTTATTTATTGATATATAAATTATATATGTACTGCTGTACCAATGCTTTATGTATGTATAAAACACAAAACAGAAATTTAAAAAGAAAAATGAAATATGAATTGTTGTAATAGTCTAATAGATTGCTTTGCACAGCCTTCACTGGAGTGCATGTACCTCTCCTTGAATTAGCTTATAATAATAAGAATGATAATAAAATGTCTTGATGTATATATTACATTAATTCAACAAATGTTAATAAATGCCAAGTATATGTCATATGCTGATCTAAACACTGGAGATACTGAATAGGACAGATTCCTTTTCTTTTTTTTTTCTTTCTTAATTTTATTTTATTTTTATTTTATTTTTTTTTAATTTTTTTATTTTCCCACTGTACAGCAAGGGGGTCAGTTTATCCTTACATGTATACATTACAATTACATCCCCTCTTTGTTCTGTTGCAACATGAGTATCTAGACATAGTTCTCAATGCTACTCAGCAGGATCTCCTTGTAAATCTATTCTAAGTTGTGTCTGATAAGTCCAAGCTCCCGATCCCTCCCACTCCCTCCCCCTCCCATCAGGGAGCCACAGGTCTTTTCTCCAAGTCCATGAGATTCCTTTTCTTGAACTTACATGCTAGAGGGAGGGGTAAACAGGAAACAAGACAATTGCATAATTTAATTATAAAGAGCTTAAAGGGATGATGTGTGGTACAGTAAGAAATAACAGATTTTAGATTTAAGAAGACATGGTTCAAATTCGTGGTTGACTATTTATAATTTCCATGACCTTAGGCAAATAACTTTTTTACGTTTACTTAAGTTTTCCGTAAAAGTCCCAACTCAGTAACATGCTTTATGAATTAAGAAAGTTAATGGTTAAATTTTTGGCATAAATGTCTAGTTGGTATTACTTTTATAAAGACTTTACTGTCCCCAACAACTTCTCCCTCATTGATAACACTTCCCCTCCAAAAATGTCCATTCCACCCTGGACATCATTCCTCTTAGGCAATATGCATCTTTGGGCCAGAAAACATACCATTTTGTGCCACCATGCTTGGACCATAGTAAACATTCCTTAAATGCTTGTCAAAGGAACAAATGATTAAATGTATTTAATCAATTGTTAATGGAAGACCAATCCAACCATTACCCTTTCCATCTTCCCAAACATTGGTTTTAAGTCTTATTGATACCCATTGAAATTAGGCTGAAGTTTTTTTTTTGTTTTTTCTTTTTTTTGTCTTTTTGCCTTTTCTTGGGCCGCTCCCGCAGCATATGGAGGTTCCCAGGCTAGGGGTTGAATCGGAGCTGTAACCGCCGGCCTACGCCAGAGCCACAGCAACTCGGGATCTGAGCCGAAGTCTGCAACCTACACCATATCCCACAGCAACGCCGGATCCTAAACCCACTGATCAAGGCCAGGGATCGAACCCACAACCTCATGGTTCCTAGTCTGATTCGTTAACCACTGAGCCACGTTGGGAACTCCTGAAGTATTCTTTAAAAAGTATATTTGAAGATTTTTAACTCATGTCTTTCCAAAATAGATAATATCTTAAGGGTCATGTTGTAGTGACCACACCG
This sequence comes from Phacochoerus africanus, assembly GCF_016906955.1. Classification (NCBI taxonomy): domain Eukaryota; kingdom Metazoa; phylum Chordata; class Mammalia; order Artiodactyla; family Suidae; genus Phacochoerus; species Phacochoerus africanus. The sequence goes on along the minus strand of NC_062560.1, from coordinate 84,184,760 downwards.
TAAACCAGATGCATCTCCAAACACTGAAGTTTAACACCTTCACTCTCTCAAACTTACTATTGACCTTTCCTTTATAAATTGAATTATCTTTTAGAAATGCAAAATAAATGTAAAATAATCTCCTCAAAAATAAAGTGATTATTCATACTTTAATTGTAATTGCAATGTGGTGGACATGGTCCAGCATAAGGGTCATAAAGAGCATCAAATGTATAAGTAGATATTCTGCTCCCCTTGTTCTCCTATTTCCTTTGCATTTCTGCCTTTTTCCTTCTTGTCATGTAATTAGGTAGCATATATCTTCAAAACTGAATTGAAAATGTAAAACAATAGCAGACACTTTCAAATACTTACATAAACCTGAACCCTAATCAGTGGCCTAACAACAAAGAGCCCATTAACTCTTCCTTAGGATAGGGGTTACTATTTCTGAGCCCATGGGTAAATTGGGCCTTTGCTTATCCTCCTCAACTATCTCATTTCCTCAAAACAAATGCAAGTGAGTGCTTCCTAAAGAAGTTCAGCCTAGAATTATCTATAACATCATGATTTTAAAGTATAACTATCACAATATTAATCCAGTTTCCATTTTAGATTTTGGAGACTTTAATTTTTCAATTAAACTTTTTATTTGGAGATAAAAATAATTAATTTACATGAAGTTGTAAGAAATAATACTGAGGGATTCCATACCCTTTAACCAGTTTCCCCCAAGAGTACAATTTTTTAATTGATACTATTTTTTAAAGCAAAATATAGTTTGGTAAAATTTCAAAGGATATTATTACATTTGGTAGCTTATTTGTGTCCATTATGAATGTTTAGTAGTGTAATAGGGAAGACAAATCTGACTCCATGTTAGATATGTTTCTTTTACTTTAAATTTTGTGTTCTGTTGCCTGTGCTTAGTCATGCTGGCTCTGCACCTTTTGTAAAAGAATGTTGCCTATATCCTGAAATATATAGGATAATATAATCTCAGGGCTCTGACCTTTAAGAATCCATTCATATAGAAATAAAAAGTCGTAGAGCAGAGAATGATAATTTGTTTTATTGTTGGTTTGCAGGAACATTGTGACCTGATCTAAGTGGACAGTTACAAGAACAAAGGATTCGACACCAAGAAATTTGCAACTACTAACCACACCCTTCCCTCACCTTGTCTTTAAAGGTGCTTTGCTGAAACCCTTCAAGGAGTTCAAGGACATATGAGTATGGGGGAATGAGGTGGATGTATGTCTCTGATTTGAAAAGTAATCGTATACTTCATGTACTGTCTGTTAATATCTTTTTTCTTAGATTTTTTTTTTTTTTTTGCTTTTTTGGGCCTCACTCTTGACATATGGAATCCGGGTTGAACAGGAGCTATAGCTGCTGGCCTACACCACAGCCCATGGAAATGCAGGATCAAACCCTCATCCTCATGAATACTAGTCAGACTCATTTCCCCCTGAGTGACAACGGAACTCTTTCTTATATATATTTTTAAAAGTAACTCATTTTTCCCATTACAAGAAAACAAATGTCCTATAACTATTAAAAATTATTTAAAATGACATCAAAATAAGAAAACAAAAGCAATAATAGATCAACTGCTAACACCATGGTTATATATATATATGTATATATATACAGGCTTTTTTTTTTTTTTTTTTGGCCCCATCTGTGGCATGCAGTTCTTAGGCCCAGGTACCGAACTTTCACCACAGCAGCAACCCAAGCCACTACACTGACAATGTCAGATATTTAACCTGCTGAGTCACACAGGAACTCCTACAGGCATTTTTCAATGTATACATTTGAAGTACAGTTTTTACTGAATGTGAATTACTTTTGCACTATTGTAATGTCAAAAAATCATGTCAAACCATTGAAAGTCAGAGACTACTTTTACTAATATCTGCAAATGCCAGCAGTGTAGAAGGCACCTATACAATCAGTTCTAAATTTTTTATTTTTAAATGTTTGACAATTATGTAGGCCAAATTTAATTTTCATAATATTGTTTACTATTAAAATTAAACATTTTTTCATATCCTATTGGGAGTTTATATATTGTGTTTTGAACTTCCCTGTTCATATCCTTTGCTCACTTTAAAAAATTAGTATGCTCATCCTATCTTTTTTTCTTTTGTTATTATACATTGAGTAATTTCTTGAATTGCTACTGGCATTTTTATCAAGCATTTAAAAATTTTGTTAATTATTATTTTTTTTTTTTTAGGGCTGCACCTGCAGCATTGGGAAGTTCCCAGCCTAGAGGTTGAATCACAGCCATAGCCACAGCAACGTGGGATCCGAGCCGTGTCTGCAACCTACACCACGGCTCACAGCAATTTTTTAAAATATAGTTGATTTACAATATTATATTAGTTTCAGGTGTGAAACACAGTGATTCAAAATTTTTAGATGATACACTATTCAAAGTTATCATAAAATATTTGCTGTATTCCCTGTGTTGTACAATATATCCTTGTATCTTATTTTATACATAATAGTTTGTATCTTTTAATTCCCTCCCACTATCTCACCCCTCCTCCCTCCCACTCCCCACTGGTAACTTCTGGTTTGTTTTCTGTATCTGTGAGTCTGTTTCTATTTTTTCACCAAGTATTTTTGGGGAACAAAGCCTTCATCCCTGACTAAATGATGATGCCACTAATAAAATATTTGTACTTCCTCTGTGACCTAAAAGATGATCTCATTTTGTCTTGTTTATTCAGCATCAAATTCATTTTGAAAATCGTAGTTTAAAAAGATGAATATTGAAAGTCTTATTGCGTCATGCCCTTGATTCTAAAGCCAACCCATGTGTCACAAACTCAAATCATTTAATGAGAAATCTTATTTCATATCATAAATTTTCCACTGAATTTGCTAGCATTGTTTAGAAACTAATTTATGATGTAATCTCACTGGAAGCTTTTAAGTATTTCTAGTAAAGAAAAATACAATTTTTTATAAATTACACATCTTAATATTACCTGATTTGTGAAGTAAATGTGAGTTAAACAAAATTTATTTTATATATAAACTAATAGATATTTTTATTAAAATAAAATTGCAATTTGGAGGTAAAATAAAAAGTAACTTAGTGGCCTTTAGTCACTCAATTTATAAAACAACGCAATATGTTTATGTGTCTTGAATATTTTAGTTTGGTTCTTAAGACTTACAAATATATCAGTCAATTTGCTATGTGTATCCTGGTAACAGCATTCAATTGATCCATGTAATGTATCTTTTAATAAATTGCTCTTAATACTCCCAGGATAATCTTTCCAAATTAATCACAAGTATAAGAAATTCCATGATCAACAAATACTTAGGAACTATAATCCTGCAAATTATAATGGTAAACCCTAAGGTTTGCGTTTGGTGAGACTCCCCAATCTGGCATGAATAGATTTGGATACTAATTTTAGTATACCATAAACTTATTAGCTAGATGACTGGACATCTCTTTTCCCTCTGAAAGCCTTCATGTTCCTCACATATAAAATTAGTAGACTTTCTTTAGATGATCACTGTGGTGGTTTGTTTTATGTATCAATTTATTTATTTTTTTTTGTCTTTTTGTCTTTTCTAGGGCTGCACCCACGGCATATGGAGCTTCCGAGGCTAGGGGTCGAATCAGAGCTGTAGCCGCCGGCCTTAGCCACAGCCACAGCAACGCAGGATCCAAGCTGTGTCTGCGACCTAAACCACAGTTCATGGCAATGCCAGATCCTTAACCCACTGAGCGAGGCCAGGCATTGAACCTGCAACCTTATGGTTCCTAGTTGGATTCGTTAACCACTGAGCCATGACAGGAACTCCTGAATCAACTTATTGAGGCTAGGAGTTTCTGTTGTGGCTCAGGGGTAACAAACATGACCAATATCCATGAGGATGCATGTTTGATCCCTGGCCTAGCTCAGTGGGTTAAGGATCCAGCATTGCTGTGAGGTGTGGTGTAGGCCACAGACTTGGCTCAGATCCCGCATTGCTGTGGCTGTGGTGCGGCCCTAGCCTGGGAACCACTACATGCCACAGGTGTGGCCCTAAATAAAGCAAAAAATAAAAATTTATTGAGGCTATAGTACTCACTCATGTAATCAAACATTAATCTGTCTTGCTATGAAAGTATTTTGCAGATGTGTTTAACATCTCTAATCAGTTGACTTTAAATAAGATATTGCCCTCGCTAATGTGTGTGAGCCTCATCTAATCAATTGAAGGTCTTAAGAACAAAAACTGAGGTTTCCTAGAGAAGAAATTTTGCCTCAAGACTGAAGCATCGACTCCAGCCTTGGTGTTCAGCCTCAGGCCTGACTTACAGATTTGGAACTTGCAAGCCTCCTAAATTATATAAGATGATTTTAAAAAATCCTTAAAATAAACACTCTTCCTCACTCTCTCCTTCCTTCCTTTCCCTCTCTCTCTATATATAGATATAAATAAAGAAATAAGTATGATATAAACATCCTATATACATCACACACATTTATATACACACAAATATATATGTATACATCATATGTGTATATATTCATATACATATATGTGTGTATATATGTGTGTATGTGTGTGTGTGTGTGTGTGTGTATAAATACACATCTCCTATTGGCTGTTTCTCTGGAGAACCCTGATTGATATAATCACCAATATCACCTTTAGTTACATCATTCCATGATTCTATCAAAATGAATTAAGAAGCCCATCACAATTGCTTGATTATGGGAGACAAATAATTAAAAAGTCACTTCTCATTAGTCCACCAAGCTAGAAAAAAATACTAAGTGAGATTACTTTTCTTAAGAGAAAAAAATGTGCGTGTGTGTGTGTGTAGATAGTGTTTATTTGTGGGAGAGACAGAGACAAAGAGACAGAGTTCTGTAACATAACTTTTGAAGGATTGTTGCTTGCATCTTCATTTCTGAAAGCAAATTGGGCTTCAAGGGACGATGACAAAGCGACAGCACTGGATACTGAAGTTCTCTATCAGTGGCTGTCTAGTTACATAGGGACAAAAGAGTGCATATTTTTTATGCAAGGTAATTCAAAATTTTAGATCTCTCAATATTTAAACCACTTCTGAAAAATGATGGATTAGTCATTGTTGAGTACAGTGTCTGACTCACTAATATATTGATCATATTATTGAATATGTTCAAACTCACATTTCCATAAAAGGCATATTAACTAAGTTAATTTGGATCATGTGTACAAACCTGTTTTCTTTAATTGTTTCTTTTTAATTTTATTGGAATATAGTTGACTTAATGTTGTACTAGTTTCAGATGTACAGTAAAGTGAATCAGTAATATATATATATATCCTTTCTTTTTCCCATATAGTTTATTATTTCCCACGTAGATAACCTATATCTGAGTAGATTTCTGGGTGCTAATCACCAATTTAGTAGCAATGAAAACAGCATAGTAGGACTAGTAGAGTAGTCAATATAGAAGTAAAAAATGCATTTGGATAATATATTGTACCTTCCTTTCTGCAAACTCTTCACAAAATAGGAAGGAATGACTGAAAGACTCCTTTCTGTTAGAGAGCTTCTTATTTGGTGTTATCAAAGGTGTTAAAGACAGCCAGCCAGAGACTACTAGGAACACAACAGTAGTCAAAGTTAGGTTTATGAGGCTTAATTTAGCAAGGGAGCATGCATACCATACCAGGGGAACGTGGGGTGTTTTGAAAGGAGGGAGTTAGGGAGGAGGACTTAGAAGATTTTGGAGCCTGAAGTTAGTAATAGGATGGTTTTGGCAAGAACTGGACCAAATCTGTCAACTAGGGGTAGTTGGAACAGTCAGTGAACTTATTTTCATAACACATGCATCTGTGCAGGATTGCAATTGTTCATGTTACATCAGTTTATCTGTGGTCTTCTCTGGCAAATAGAGGTCTGAAGGAGCTGGTATTAAAGCTTCAGTAGTTTGTGATTATGGTTTGGTTTGGTAGTTTGTTTTGTGGGTCACTGTATAGTTTTTCAGGTGTGGTTTCCCTTTCATTTCTTATTTCCCCTGGCACCTTAGCTGCCAGTAGGACCATTTTTCTTTCTTTCTTTTTAAGTTCTTTTTTTCTTTGGCTGCCCCCTTGGCATGCAGAAGTTCCCAGGCCAGGGATTTAACTTGCACCACAAAAGTGACCCAAGCCACAGCAGTGACAATGCCAGATCCTTAACCCACTGAGCCACCAGGGAACTCTGACTATTTTTCTTTTTAATGTCCCTCTGCACTCCGCCACCCCCCCCCAGTCATTCTTCAAGCTAACCTAAAGGACAGACCATTATCTTCTGGGGACCTGATCAATCCAGATCTATACCACTATTTGATGGGTCATGATGATGTAACATGTTTTTGATGGTAGTTATTTTGATATCCATGGGCATCAGAACTTCTTATTCTTTGTGTTGGATGATCAATTGTTGTATCATCAGGCACGACAGGAGCACAACAGGATTTAAAATCTGGAATTCACATATCCGGCCACTGCAACACAGACAAACACTAAGTCAGGGATTATTCTTAGTTTGGAAGTTACTTCAATGCCACAATCTTAGACCTCCAAATACAGGCCATTAAAATATGTCCAGAATCTATTTACACTTTCCTCAGATAGACAAGTGGCTTTTTTCTTTGATTTGGAAATGTCTGGCTCAACTTTTCCTATTCAAATATCCAGAATTACTATGTCTAAACAAAATCTGTGATGCTGAATTAAGACATCTCATATTTGAATAGAAGAGAAACAACCGTGGAACTCAAATCTAAAAAATTCTGGTTAAATATTTTGCATGCCCAGTTTCTAATTCTTATTTCAATACCAGATTAAAATTCTTGTTTTTGTTGTTTGTTGTGTGATCCAGTGTCACCAAGTGCATATTTATTTGCAGGTCAAACAGTATTGGAACAAATAAGATGCTATAAAATACTTGTAGAAGAAAGCAGATTTACCGTAGACTCTAGGATTTCCTAGACCTGTTTTACTAGCTATGTGAACTTGGGCAAGTTTTTCTGTTTTTTGGATTTTTTTTTTAAACATCTTTATGTCTCAGTTTCCTCATCTGTAAAATGGAAAGATAAGTAGTAGTATCTATCTCAAAGGGTTGTGATGGAGAGTAAATGAGTTTGGTCAGTGACTGGTACAAAGTAAGAACATTAAGAATGCTTGTTGAATAATTTAAAAAAAAATACTTCATGGCCCTCCTGTTGTGGCTCAGTAGAAATCTGACTTGTAACCATGAGGATGTGGGTTCGATCCCTGGCCTCGCTCAGTGGGTTAGGGATCTGGCATTGCCATGAGTTGTGGTATAGGTCGCAGATGCAGCTTGGATCTAATGTTGCTGTGGCTGTGGTGTAGGCCCCTGGCTACAGCTCCGATTCGACTCCTAGCCTGGGAAGCACCATATGCCACACATGTGGCCCTAAAAAGCAAAAAAAAACAAAAAACAAAAAAACAAAACCCAAATACATGTTTTACCATATCTCTTTTCCATCTGATCCTTAAGGAAAAAACTTGAAAACCAAGGGTTCCAAAATTATAGACAGATAGATAGGTAGATAGATAGATAGATAGATAACATTGGTTTTCCCAATTTTAATGACCGTTATAATTACTTGAGAAGATAGTTAAACATTACTAATATCAATTCAGACCTACTAAATCAGATTCTCTGAGAGTGGAGCCTAGCAAGCTACATTTTAAACAAGCATCTTGGGTGCTCTCTGTACAAAGTTTGGTAAGCATTGTAGTACAGCCTTGTCTGGCAAAAGGGATATTGTTAAGACTATCACAAATACCTAGACTTATGAATATCCTGCTATTTTCCCTTATTAACAAAAGAGTAACTGAAAAAAGGAAATTGACCACACACAATAATAACCAAAAATTTGTCAACATTATTTATAAAATTAAAACCAAAAATAATGCCTTTAAAAACAGTAACATAGGAGTTCCCGTTGTGGTGCAGTGGTTAATGAATTCGACTAGGAGCCATGAGGTTGAGGGTTCGATCCCTGTCCTTGCTCATTGGGTTAACGATCCGGCGTTGCCATGAGCTGTGGTGTAGATCGCAGATGCGGCTCGGATCCCGCGTTGCTGTGGCTCTGGCGTAGGCCGGAGGCTACAGCTCCAATTAGACCCCTAGCCTGGGAACCTCCATATGCCGCAGGAGCAGCCCTAGACATGGCAAAAAGACAAAAATAAATAAATAAATAAATAAATAAATAAATAATAAAATTAAAAAAAAAGCAGTAACATATTATATCATATCATAACCATAACACTAACTTAGTTGTTATACATTCATTCCAAAGACACTTTTTTTTTTTTTTTGCTTTTTAGGGCCACACTTGTGGCACATGGAAGTTCTCAGGATAGGGGTCAAATTGGAGCCACAGCAGCTGGCCTACATCACAGCCACAGCAACGCAAGATCCCAGCTGTGTCTGCAACCTCCATCACAGCTCACGGCAATTCCGGATCTCTGACACACTGAGCGAAGCCAGGGATTGAACCCGTATCCCATGGACCATAGTCACATTCATTTCCACTGTGCCACAATGGGAACTCCCTCATTCCATAGGCACTTATTGAGTGTTTGTTCAGTGTTAAGCATGTGCTAATCTCGTGAATTCAATGGAGATTAAGACATCGCAGAGTCGCAGCCCTCACAGAACTCACCCATCATGATAATTATGAATAATGATGATTTCTACCTGTGATGATTAGACTAAGAGATGCCCAGATAGTGGGTAAAATATTATTTCCGGATGTGTCTGTGAGGGTGTCTTCAAAAGAGATTGCTGTCACCAAAGCAAACGGGCATAATCCATTACCTTGAGAGCCTGAATAGAACAAAATGGCAGATGAAGAGAGAATTCGTCCCCCTGCTTGAACTTCTTAAACATCCATCTCCTGTCCTTGGAAATCAAAGCTCCTGGTTCTCATACCTTCCATCTTGAACTGGGACTTGACATACTGGCCCCCAATTCTAGGGTCTTCAGACTCAGATTGGGATTTATGCCTGTGGCTTATTCGATACACAGGTCTTTGGACTGGCACTCGAACCTCCAAATCATTGGACTTCTTAACCTTGAAAACAAGCAGGGCCCTGTGGGGCTCCTGGGTGCAAAAGCCTTTCTGTGTCCCTGATTTCTTGTTCATTTCCTAAGAAATGAAACTTCCTTGAGTTCCTAGGGACAGGTTCATATAGTTGCTAATCAGGGAAGGAAGAGGATGCAAAGACAAGGGCGGACAGTCAAGCAATAATAGTACAACCTTGGGGCAGGGTCCTGGTTCCCACTAAAGGGGGTATATATAGTAATATAGGCATCTTATATACCTAAGAGAAAAGTTGCATTCTTTATGCATCTTTTGGAAATGAAAACTTTAAAACTGAATAGCTTTGAATTCTTCCTTGTCCTTCTCCCTGGCTTAATTGCACCCTAAACACAATCACCCGTAAGCTAAAGATGAGGCACCTTGAGCATAATTGCCTGTGGGTTAAAGATTATTAGCACATGATGTTTTTCAGGAAATTTCCTAGTTTGTGCTAATCTCTGATCAGTATGCCCTTTTTGCAAGTACTATTGTTCTAGGCAATAACCCAGAAGACCACCACCATGATCATACCAAGATCTCCTGACTCCAGCTTTGATGACTAAGATTCCCCCAAAGAAAGAAGAATGCATGTTTGTCCCAATCCTGATTGATTCCTATCCAAAAACCTGTTTTTCTCCTTTTTACTATAAAACTCCTTGTAATACTTTCCAAGGTGGGGGTGGGGGGCACAGTCTTTAGAGCATTAGCCTGCTGTGACCTGCCCCCTTTTCCTGGTAAAGCAATAAAGCTATTTTTTTCTCCTTAACCCAAAACTCTGTCTCTGTGTTTCAGTTCAGCACTGACAGACAAAGGCCAAATTTTGGCAACAATCTCTGTAATCATGTGAGTCAATCTCTCATAATAAATCTCTTTCTATGTATCTGTATATATCCCATTTGTTCTTTTTCTCTGGAGAACTTTAATATACTACCATCTAGTAGATATATCATGAATAAAGATGATGAAATGTACTATAGGAAAGTCTTTTCAACTTTAAAAAAAAATTTAATGATTTTTATTTTTTCCATTGTAGTTGGTTTATAGTGTTCTGTCAATTTTCTACTGTACAGCAAATAACCCAGTCACACATATACATACATTCTTTTTCTCACAATATCCTCCATCATGCTTCATCACAAATGACTATATATAGCAACTTTTAAGTTGTATATTTCACTCACTGAACACATTTTGCCTGACTGAAGCACTCCCTGAACTCTTCACATCATCTACCATCATTGAGTCCAGACACTCCTGAATTTGAACCAGAGCAAAACAAAACAACTTAAAAATTCTATAAAAACTATTTAAAACAACCCCCCCAAATTCAATCTTTACTAATCAGTCTCTTCCTCACTCCTTTCTTTCATTTTTCAAAAAATTCTCTTTCTCTCTCTATATATGTATAAATATATATATATATATATATATATATATATATACATACATATCTGCATTTGTATTTTTGGGCATATGTCTTTCACACAATAGTAATATACTATTCATACTACTCTGTATATCTTTTCTATTCCTTTATTACTGTGTCTTAACAATTCTTCCATTCCCAGTCCTGACAAGTACGCTATGATTTTTACTGATGGTGTCATAGTATTCTGTTATATAGATGCACAATAATTTATTTTTAAAAATTTAGTTTTTTTCCAATTTTTTTGCTTTTGCAAATAATGATACAATGACTATCTTGTATATTTGTGCGAGGTTATTCTTCAAATAGAATTGCTGGGTGAAAAGATATCTGTATTTGAAATTTGGATATAAATTGTCAAATTGCCTTTTTAAAAATTAATTCCAATTTACCATCCTTCCAAATATGTGAGAGTGTCAGACACTGTTACTATGCCAATCTGAAGGTGAAAATATCTCTCTCTTTGAAGTCTGAATTTGCATTTATTTGTAAAATGTGAAGTTGAGTATATTTTCACATCTTTGAAAGAGATTCCTATTCTTCTGTGAAACCTTTCTTCATGATCTTTGCCTATTTTTCTATAGGATTATTATTCTTTTTCCTATGATTGTTCTTTATAAATTACTTAAAAATTATTTTTCATATGTCACATATATTTTAGTATATGTTTATATTTTCTTTTTGATGCTTTATCTTGTAGAAAAATTTTATTGCATCCATTCAAATTTGCATTTTCATTTCTTGTGGTATCTGTATTTTGTCATATTTTCAAAGTCCTTCCCTGTACCAAGATTATTTTTAAAACTATACCATACTTTCTCCTAGTACATTTATGGCTTCATTTTAATGTTGATTTTATTTTATTTTTTCACAAAACACTTCATTTTAATTTATTTTATGATATTAAAGATGATTCCTGCATTTTAAGGTTGAGGAAGGAAATTAATTTTTTTTATTCTATCAATTTGCAATGTCACCTTTATTGTGTACTATATTTCCATATGTACTTGGGTCTATTTCTGGCTTCCCTATTCTGTTCCATTAATCTGTCTCTCTAAATTTATGCCTACCTCATTCGATAATTACCATCACTATAAAACATGTGGGTTTTTTTTCTGGTAAGGCAAGGATCCCCTCATTCATCCTCTTTTCAGGATTTTCCTAGCTCTTTTTACACCTTTATATCTCACTGTATAGTTATGAGTCATCATATCTAGTTTTTAAAAATTCTTTTGGAATTTCATTGGAATGTAGGGATTTATTTTGTAGAGTATTGACATCTTCAAAAGTCTTCTTAGCAGAGAATTCATTCAGTTCTGTTAAGCCTGTCAGTGTCAAAGTGACCAACAAAAAAGCCTTATTGAGATGCAGATGTGCAGCTTTTGAGTAGGCTTATTCACTAGGTAAATGACCAATTCTAACACAGAAACCAGCACAGCATTATGTGCATTTCATATTTGGGCTTTAGCCAAATTTTAAATAACTATAGACCATGGATAGTTTAGATTTGTGAATGCTTAGAGTCTATTGTGAAAGTAGTCATACATGTTCCCTTTTTATCCAGGAAAGCTACTGAATCATAAATATATACAGTAAATCATAATCATAAATATGTACAGTGAAACAATTCACTTTGCTTGTGTTGTGTGAACATTATTTCAAATTTCATTGTCAAATACCACCCATAAAGTCCCCCCAAATCAGCTTTATAGGTGTCTCTGCCAGTTAATTAGTAATTGTTAATGAATTATATCACAGTTAATGAATTATATTCATAGTAGGTGAATGAATGATGTGTTGGCTGGCTTTCTCTTTGGCCTTAATGCTCAAATTGACATTGTGGTCAATGCAACACATGACTTTCATTTATGGCTATTGTCTTGCAGGTGACAGCAGATGAAACAGTTGCCATAATCTATTTTACCTTCCTTTCCCATCTGTTAGAGCACACACTATCACAATATGCCATGGGAGTAAATCTGCCCCAAATGTATTCTTGTCATATTGAGAACGCTTTCCCTATATTTTTCAAATTGCTTTATGTCCTTCAACTTGTTTCTGAGAAAGTACACATGGTATTCATCCAGAATTTTCTCCATACTACTGTCACATTTTTCATTTAAAAATGCAAACAGAATCAAGACTTTCCTTCTTTAAAATTCTTCACTGTGTTCTCTTCCTCATCCTGACAAATTCCAAATTCCTTATCCTGGATTACAAGGTTATTCAAGATTTGGCTTCTACTTGCTTTTCCAGCCCCCTTTATTTATTTATTTATTTTTAACCACTCCAGCAATGCAACTATTTTCAGTTCTTAGTTTACTGTGCTCTCATTCACTTTTAGGGGAGTGCTGGTGTTAGCTGCGGGTGGGGACCTAGGAAGGGAAGGCCCTGATGTGTATCATTTGCTGATCACTGCAAGATAATTACTCTCATGTTTCAAACTATAAATGATTTAATAATTGGCTTGCAAAATTCCTCTAGCACACAAATGTTTGTCTGCCTAGAATATTCCTACAAGCCCCAGTGTCTTTCAATTATCCTTCATGTCTCAGTTTTGATATCATTTAGATTCCTTTAGGAAGTCATCTCTGATTAGCTCATGGGTGGATGAGAGGCCCATCCTATCTATGTGTTCTTATAGCACCTCTGTTCCTCTTTATTGCCTTTATTAAGTTGCAACTGTCTATTTACTCTTCTATAGCCCCCAGTTGCCTGAAAGCTTAATGAGGGCAGGGATTAATATATTCCTAGCACCTCATTCACAGAGTTCCTGGAATAGAGTAGGTCAATAAATACTTGTTCAATTAATGAGTGAGAATTCATTCATATGTATGTTTCATTACCTTAACTTTATATCATTTGATTACTCTATAACAGAAAAGAAATCAGTAGTAGTAACGTAATATAATTTAATATTCTTATTAAAAATGAAAAACAATTTCTCATTTCTTATTAAAAATGAGAACAAACATATTATCAAAGAATAAGTGTGTTCTTATTATGAGTAAAAATCATGATTTTATGTGTGGTCTTTAAAACTTATTTTAGAGAGTTCCCATTGTGGCTCAGTGGGTAAGAACCTGAAATAGTGTCTGTAAGAATGTGGGTTCAATCCCTGGCCTCGTTCAGTTAGTTAAGGATCCGGCATTGCTGCAAGCTGTGGCATAGGCCACAGATGCAGCCTGGATCTGGTGTTGCTGTTGCTGTGGCTTAAGCCCAGAAACTTCCATATGCCCCAGCTGCATCCCTAAAAAATAAAAAATAAAATAAAAAGTAAAACTTACTTTATGAATCCACTAGAACAAGTGCATCCCAGGTACTCAAAATGCTAGTTAATACTAACTTAAAAGGTTATTCTAAGGTTTCTGGTCAATACGAGTAGTGAGCACATAGTTGGCACTTGAGAAATTTATGTTGAATTGAATTCCTAAAGCTGTAGAACCTAAGCTTCCTTGAAGAGGACACTGGACCTTGCAGGATCCAGGAAGAATTCTGGTATCCTTCCTCCAGGGGCGTCCCAGTGAACCAGTTTTGCTTTGGTGTATAAGGTCCAGGAATAAATGACCAGAATGAGAGGAATCAAAAGAACTAAGAGCTAAGAAGTCACAGCTGCTCACGAGCCAACTAGAGAGTTAGTTTATGTGAAGAGTGAGCGGTAACCAAGGGCTAGTGTGCATGAAGAGCCCAGTTAGCTTTCTCTTAGACAGTTAAAACAAGGCAGATGGGAAAAACGTGACTTTGCTGAACTAAAAGAAAACTCTGTTTTATCAGAAAGACTCAGAAGATCCTGCCATTGGGGTCTAGAACCCAGTTGATCTGGAGCAGAAGTCTCTGGATGATGGCCGTCACTAAGTGAGGAGTTGTTAGACCTTGAAAGATTCAGAAAAGGTTGCTCGGATAACATTTTTGCTAAAGTTCGCTAATACTCTTCTTTGGATGGAAAATTGAGTTACTCTTATGTTAGTCTTTATAGCTTCAGCCAGTCTCCAAGGATTTAGAATAAATGATAGAAAATCATGGATCTGTGGTCCTTTGTGCTAGAATGTGAAGTGAAGGTTCACAGGAAATGCCAGTTCATAGAGTAAACTGAGAGATGTAACAACACCCGGCTTTTAGTATGTTTACTTAGTACCATCCAAACAGTGTGTTCTCAATATGAAATTGTGACATTTGCATCTTTGTCTTTTTATTACACAGTAGGTAATTTCCTTTAGTCTCTGAGTCCATAACATTTGCAGAAGTAATGAGATATATGTTGGTGAGGATCAGGCCTTGGAGAATGCAACCCATGTCCCTCATTGCTTCTTTGTTTTTATTGCTGCCATCATTATTTTCAATATTGGTCACTGACCACTTCTTCATGGCTATTTCCATGAGCCTATCTGAAATCCTGAGAAGCAGCAGAAGCTTAGGGGATCAGGTGGAGAATAGGAAGGTCAGACACTGCCACCCCAAGAAGGCCCTCTCCAGGATCTGAATGGTTGCCAAAGTAGAGGAGACCCTGGGAGAGAAGGTGATACTGAATTGTCTGTCTATCCAAGGAGCATCTGAGATAATTGGGGTCCTTGCAGATAAAAACTGTAGATACCCAGCAAGTTTACTCTTTTTTTAGGTATTTTTAAATCCCCTGGGTGAGCTGTGGGCAGTAGTGGGTTAAACAGACTTTTTCTGGATCTCTCCTTGGTCCCTGAGGCAGCCACAAGCAGGTATTGGGTGAGAATTGGTAGGCAGTGACCTAAAAGAAGATTACTGATACCTGGAGAGTGGCTCACCATAGGAAGTTTAAGGGCACTGATTCAAAGACAAGGCAGGTCACAGCAACTCAATTAAAGTTCATCTTCTGCCTCTTTTGGCTGTCCCAAGAAATCTACTATCAGGTTGCCAAGAAAAGCAACACACATGGTTCTGAGCTTTCTTCTTTATTTACTGAGAACCTATTGCATGATGCATTAATAATTGGGCTTCCTTATACTGAAATCACTTCTCTTCCTCTGTCTGGGTTCCATCAAAAGGCTGTAATTGTCTGTCTTGGTTATATCTTCATGTACCCTGTTAAAAGGAAACTATTTGAAGAAGATTAATGGATGCAATGTCTTTCTCTTCGCCCTTTCCCATTCATATCCATGTTTTGTTTATGCACTAACCATGCAACCAAGCTCCAGATATCTACCTATTTGCAAGCCATTTGTTTCCTTGTGACTCAGGAAAATGTGTTTTCATAAACTTGCTGCTGAATTAGCCAAGCAGTAGTATGAAAAGGAGGGAAGGAAAAGAATACATGAAGCAGCAATCATGAGAAACAATTAGGAGGTAGATGAAGGGAAATAGAAGAAAAAGCATGTACTGCATAGTTACGTGGTAGGAGCATGAAAATAATAATCATATTGTAAGTCAACAATATTCCAATAAAATTAAATAAAATAATAAAATAATGATAATTGATTATGATTATTTTTTAAGAAAAGTTTTTATTTTTTAAGAAAAGTATTTTTACAGAGGTAATTTTAGGAACTTCAGTGAAGATGAAAAAAAGAATTGATAACAGTTCAATGTTTTCTAGGCTTTAAGTATCTGGGGAAGTAAAGTATTTTTTGTTTGGGGGTTTTCTTGAAGGAGAGGCAGAGAAAGAAAAACCAATTGGAGGATGCAAAAACATTTTTTAAGATAAAAGATGTTTTATTTGTGGTTTAAAAGGTCAAGTTCAGTGTTCAATTTTCCTGAAGCCTTGCCTTGAGAGTCAGTTATATATGATGCAAAACAGATATCTTGGCCCTTGATCATTTTATTTGTTCCCAATCATCAGCATCACAGAAAAGCTAACTAAATTAGAAATTAATTCAGTCAGGAAAACTAGTATCTTTTTTCAAATGACTTTGTCTATTTTTAAACTAAGTTATTCCAAAACATAAGAATACTGTTGTGTCAAATAAGCAGCCTGTGGAACAGAAGAAAACATTTTAATTACTTTGAATAAAAATAAATCTCAAATGATCTTGTCAAGAAAGTGATGCTTCTTTCAGGTTATTTTTTTAAGCTTAATTTTTTTTTTTAATCTAGCAGAGAGAAGAATTTTGAAGGTTAAGCTTGAAAGTACTACCATCTTCAAACCTGAAAATCTGCTTTCAGGAACTGACATAACTTCACATCTTGAGTTTACACAAATCTATCCTTTCTAATTTCAAGCAGAACTTGCATTTTTTTTCCTTTATGATCACTGACATTGAGCTATCATGCTATTCAAAGGAAGTCATATTTCCCAAATTACCTTGGAATATTCTATGGCTAGAATTTTTAAAAATGAAATATCTTACACAGAACCTGAGTTAATGTTTGGATTTCATGTTTACATACATATATTGTCCCATTCTGTGTTGGAGTAATCACCTGGAAGGTTGAAGAAATGGCAATAATTTCATAGTCAGAGGGAATAAAATAAAGGCTTTTTGGAGAAGGAAGCTTTTACCCTTCTGTGAGGAATGAGAAATGGATGAAACACTGGGTGAAGGAATGAACTGGAAGGAACAATTTACAATCATTAAGACATAAAAATTTGCAAATATAGGCTCTCTGGTACCAAGAGGTGCAAGGGAGAATGAAGTGGAGAATGAGATTTCTTAGTATTACTCAAGATCCCTTTGGAATAGTGCAGTTGATGTGGGTGATGTAATGCTTGACATAGAAGACTGGACAGGTAACTGGTATCCAGTTCCTTGACCTGCATTTTAAGAGCAGCAAAGGCAGAAACCTGCCTATGCTTTGAAGGTGACCCCAAACATGGTACTTTTTCCAGTCTGTGTCTTCAAATGAATTGGGCCTCAGTTTCCACGGTAGCTTATCAAGCAATAATTTCAACCTCATTGAATTTCTAGAAAAATAGTCGCTTTGCCTAGTTATATTACAAAACAGAGAAATTAGCGATTCATTTTAAAAGGGGAATAGATCACTTTGGGGAATTGGTAGTGGGATTTTGCCTTTGGTTTATTCCAATAAATATGGTCTGTTTGTCATCATTGGAGAGCTGTGCAATGAGATTCTGAATGAATCCCTGGTCTCAAGTCTAGAACCTAATGGGCAGGTGTTCGTTTCAGTATGATAGAATTAATTAGTGTTTCAGTTCAAACTCTAACAGATGATATTGTCACAGATACTAAATTATACTATCAATGGTAGATATAATTCCCATATTAAACCAGAGATTAACATTAGGGCAGAATGTGCTAGGCCATCATAAGAGCATACGCACTAAGGAAGAAAAGTTCTAATTTTGAAAAGAGATTGTGAGAATAAAAAAAGTGCCATAAGTGTTTTTCTCAGAATCACCCAGAAAATTACTTTGTAAAATCAGTGTGAGCTGATGTAAGCTAATTATACTAATATTTTTTAAAAATTACATTTGGTCTGCCTATATATTATAAGAGGAAAATTTATACCTTGCTAATTATAAAATGCAAATATTAAAATTTGAAAAGAAATTATACATTCAACAAGCAGAAAATGACTCAGACTTTAAATTTATGTACTAGAGATTACCACTTAAATTGCCAAGCCATTTTGTTGTTTATTATCAAAACAGATTTTTTTCAAAAGTGCTATATCATCCGCACAGTTGTGATGTCCATTTTAGCAAGACATTGAGTAATTTATCTTGTTTTAGTAATAGTTAATCATTTTCACCATGAATCTATTTGCTGCACCTTTTAACTTCTTATTTACTTTTCAGCTGTTAAAATATGAAAAGAACAGTGATTCGGACACGAATGCAGAAAATATAAAACATTTTCATTCACTGCAAATTTTAAGTTATGTCTAAATTCAAAATATTCAGGAAGCGACTTAAAATATAATGTTTAGATCCTTCAGATTACCTTGCATTTAACTCAAAGCAAAGGACCTTTGCAATAAGTAATAGAAAGATTTATTCTACATCAAGAAGCAAAACGAGGAAGTTCCCGCTGTGGCTCAGCAGTAACAAACCCGACTAGTATCCACGAGGACGCAGTTTTGATCCCTGACCTTGCTCACTGGGTTAAAGACCCTGAATTGCCATAAGCTGTGGTGTAGGTTGCAGACACAACTGGGATCCCTCATTGCTGTGGCCGTGGCCCTAAAAACGAAAAAAAAAAAAAAAAAAAAAGAAGCACCATGATGCAAGTTGAATATGAGATAATCATACGGCTTCAATGGCTTCGACCCGTCCCTCAGATAACTATGTTCATAACACAGATACAAAATGTTTTGTGCCAGCTAAGTGTATGGTAGAGACTGGTCCTTGTCAAGATACAGCAAGGTTTCTCTGCTTTCAAATTTTCCTTAAGTGATTTTCAGATAAGACTTTTGTTTTATTTATTTTTTTGGTTGCATCTGTGGCATATGGAAGTTCCCAGGCCAGGGATCAAATCTGAGTCACAGCTGTGACCCATGCCACAGCTGTGGTAATGCCAGAACCTTAACCCACTGCACCACAGAGGGAACTCCCAGATAAGATGCTTTGTCATTAATTCCAGGTTATTTCAATTCACTTGCATATGGATGAGTGTAGAGCTGCAGATACTAGTTATCAGCCTCTGGAAGAATTGTTACTCAGACTTCATTCCCTCTAACATTGAACTGCTGTAAGGATTTAGAAGCATACTTCTGGGTTTGGGTCAACGCACTTGGATCCCGCTCTCCCAAGAAGGAAATTTATCTCATCTGCATAGTGTGAGAGTTTAGGGACTAATTCGTAGATTTTAATGGTCTTTTCATTTACTGCACTGCATGAGGTGACAATCACAGTTTGTTTTGTTCTGCCTAAATTCGATTTTATATCATCTTCACATATGGCACTTCAGCATTATTACCACTGGGCTTTCCCCATAGGAGCTGTGTACTCCTTGTTCTACAGCTCTTGATGTGACAGGGTACATAGACAATGGCACTGGATAACTGAGCCTGTCAAGAAAAGATAGATAGAGAGTAAAATGGATGTGTCATGTCTTTGTCATTCAGCTGCACCATAAAGTTACTTTCAAAATGTGACTAGTTTTTTGGTGAAGAAAAGATTTTCTGGCTAAATCTCTATGAATGAAATAGTAGTATCTCAACCTTATATAAATATGGGTAAAGACTTGATTCTTAGTAATGTGCCACTGGCTCATCTAGAAGCCCAGCAGAGCCTCAGGCTACCAACCATCATGTGATAAGAGAAAAAGCTTAAGGCTGAACTTAGAGAAAAGAAATATATGTAAATAATGATCATCATCATCCTAGTTATGGCATGTATATGTATTATAGTTCACACTATCGATTGAGAGCTTTCTATGTCAGGCACTGAACTCAGCTCTATTCCAAATATAATCTCATTTATTCTTTGTGACAGTTATAGTCTATGATTAGCCTCGCTTTACTGATGTGGGTCAGTGAAGTTAAGTAACTTTCTCAAGGTGTATCATTAAATGACAGAACCAGAATTTTAGAATCAGACTCCAGATCACAAGCTATGTAATGCTATGCCTCGTGGCAATGCATTTTATTTTTCAAATATCTTCTAATTGCATTCCAAAGGTGGAAATAAATAATTTTTTAAAAGATGATCTACCTGCCCTTTATCCATTCTTTCCATAAGCATAACTATTTCAGGAGCTGACTTTGTCTTGAAGATAGTATGTCAAATTTTATACTCAGATAAAGGTCGCTGAAGTAGTGAGTATGTGCCTATGAGATGAATTTGTCTACTGTGAATTGTATATCATCCCAACACTGTGGTTAGAATGAGTATATTTATTATGTCAATTGGGGTGGAAATGAGGAGTGGATAATTGTACTCCACACTAAAAATACATTACAAAATTTGCCTGAGAATTCACAGTGTTTCCAAAAGATTCTGTAGCATGCAGCCATATTCATATTCCCAAATATTTCTGGCTTCTTCATTTAATTAAGTATCCTATTTTAAAGCCATATAAAATGTAATATGCTCTATGTATCTTTTGACATACGGCCAATTGTGTATAACACCCTTAAATCTGCCAGCTGTGTTTAAGGAACAAAAATATTTTGTTTTCAGACAGCTTGATAGAAATCCTGAAGTTTGTGAGAAAACAGAACTTCTTAAAAATGTGATTTTTTTGAACCACTGGAAACTCATAGGTGATGTTCAAAAATGAAGGGCCCTTGATTTTACCATAATAGAAGCCTTATTGTTTTTTAATAATAATATGTTGCCAAATTGTACTGAGCTTATTTTCTGCTGTAACTTCTGATTAGTACCTTTACTTTTTGTTTCAGGATCTGACAGAATGCTTCTCTGGTCTGGGCTAGACTGTGCTTTGCTGTGTTAATCACAAAAAGGAAATTTTAGAACCCACAGAAACTGGTTAAAGGGGTTTAGACTCTAAGAAATGTTATGTCTAAAACATAATTAAATGTTATTTTCAGCATTTTCTTCTCTCTAGCTTAAGGACAGAATCTTCACTTGCCCAAATTACTTAGAGCTGGTGATTGGGACAGATGGTGGGTGGGCAGGGGAGGGGGTGCTCTTGCCTTTTCTGAGCTCTGGCTCAGAGGGGGTTCTGACCCCCTTTATTATTTCTACCAAGGGAGGGGCTGGGAACTTATGATGACATGTATTTCCAATCTCTGCCAAGGGTATAATCCTATTACATAAATGTTTTGCAAACTCTGGATTGCAACCCGCTGGTGGGGTGCAAGATCAATTTAATGCGTTTGACTAGCATTTTAAAAGAATTTGGAATAGAGTATATGGCAGTTTCGAACTTGTGTTTCAGTTGTGTCTGCGTATCTGTGTGTGTGTCTGTGTGTGCTAGGTCATGATATAAAATGTATTTCTTACTGTTGACTGCAAAAGGGCCAGTGTAAAAGCTACTGCATTGGACTTCTACCCTTGACATATCAATTAGGACATTCTTTGGATTTATTTCAGAAGAGGTCTTTTTTTTTTTTTTTTTCCCTCTGAGTAAGTTAGGGAGTGCAACAAATAAGTAGAATTTCTAAACAAAGGACTTCAAGCAGCCAGTTTGCATTTGTTGCTCATTCGTAATCAGTGCATATATGCAGCTCTGGTAGCCTGCTGTCTTCTTTGCATCTTAGTAAAAAGGCATATGTTGCATAAGAAACAGACATAATTGATTAATATCCTCTGTTTGCACAGGGAACCAAGAAATTATATACCAGAAGTCAAGAGATGCAGATCTACGTGAGAAATTTTCACCAATACTTACAACTGAACACCCATGATGTGCAAAGCACAGTATTGACAAGAGAAGGGGACCAAGAATACAAAAAGAAATGATACCCAGGCTCTGTTGTCAAAGATATTTATAGTGTAGTGAGAGAGACTTGTAAAGCAATGATTCAAGGGAACAACCAATGTGGGATTGTCCAGTCCTTGGTCTGTTGGTTCTCAAATTCGTTCTTTGTACTGCCATGCTCTGCTCTGTATTATGAGGGCCTGACTCCTAGAAATGGCACTTCCAAGGTTCCTTTGTCAACTAGCCTATACGTGTGTTTGAGAAATGAAAGCCCCTGGTAAGACACCAGAGGGAAGGAAAGCGAAGCCATGGTATTGCACTCCCTCCTTGGTATCCACGTTTGCAGCTTCCTTTTTAGAAGCCTGCCATGGTTCCAGGTTCTTCTCTGTGGCCCTGACCCCCAGGTTCTTGTTCTCGTTATGTCTGCTCCTCCCTTTGGCTTTATTGTCTAGTCACTGCCATAAATTCCGCTTTTTGCTAATTTCTTGATTGCTTCACGGTTCTCTGTTGGCCTCTTAGAGATCTTCCATGAGCTATATGACAATTTTATACATTAAATTCCCTTTGTTTTGGGTACACAGAGTTCTTTCTGTTTTCCTGGCTAGACTCTGATTAATACAAGAGTTTAGAATGAGATATTTGTGCACCATTATCATAACAATAACTGCTACAAAATTAATGTTTACATATGTCAGGTGTTATTCTAAGTGCCTTTTATGAATTAACAGTTCCATTTCACACATGAGGAAACTGAGGCACAGAGATTACTTTATTTTCCCAAGGTCATATACCTATTTAAGCATTGCCTTGCCCTGATTTTCAATTGGGGTTTTTTTTTAAACTACCCAGTGCTTTACTTGTAGATTTCCTCTGTTAGGTGTCACTATTCCTCAAATTCATTATGTATTCTCTAAATTCAAGTATCTTTTTTAAAATTGAAGTATTGTTAACATACAATATTATATTAGTTTCAGGTGTAAAATAGTGATGTAACTTTTATGTACAGTATGAATTGATCACCAGGATAAGTCTAGCAACAATCCGTGACCATACAAAATTATTGCAATATTACTGACTATATTCCTTATGCCATATGTTACCATCACATGACTTATTTATTTTATAACTGGAAATTTGCAGGTCTTGCTCCCCTTCAGCTATTTTGCCCAAACCTCACCCTTCTCATCAACTGCAGTATTTTTGTTACTGAAGGATTGCTTAATCAATATATATGAAAATTTATTAAGCATCTATTATATAACAAACACTATGATATGGGCTATGGTGGAAAAAGGCATGATGACTGTGCTCTATAAATAAACAGTCCCTCATTCAACCTGATTTTATAAGTCTGATGTCACTGCCAAAGTATCAAGGACTAAAACCAAGTAGAATAGACTTCCAAGTCCCACTCAAGTGAGATCTAGATGGCTGCCGAGAAATTATATCAGTTTACTCCTGAAATAAAGATGCATTCAGAAATATTCTTCTCTGATTCTCAAGGAAATCATTTGAGGCCTCATCCTGAAAACCAGTATTGCTTAATTTGTCCATTTGAAGTAAACATTCATTTTAGTACCAGGGCAAATCAGGTCTGGGAAGCAATATTTCTTTTGTAGCTAAGTAATCATTGATGCACAACATTATGGTTGTTTCTTATTACCGTAGTTTGGGGAGCTACTTTTCTGAAACTTTCTCAATCAATATAATATAAATCTATCAGCTACCATCCAAAAAACCCTCTGGGTATGGATTATTCAGTATGCATACAAGGCTACTCATATCACGGACTGAAATGTACAATCAAGCAGAATGATGTGCACACAGCTGTTTTATATTTAGTTGGCTTTCTAATGTGAGCTAATTTGTTGTAGGGACCGAGGGCATTACTAAGATTTATTTCAAGTTTAGGATTAGATGGAATTATTGTTTGAAGGTGAAGCCTTAGTCTCCACTCAACTTTACCAGACGTTACTTTTGTATTTCTTAATGTTGGATGGAGTAAAGTGTTTGATATATTAGCACATATAAAGATAATAAAGCTGCACAATATCTCCTCACTCCATGAAACTAACATCTTAAAACCCCTACTTTCCTTTTATAATGATAAATGTGAATAAAAACAAAGGCGATATGAGTATCACTTAGACTTGAAAACAGTCTATGTGAAAATTAGATGGCAACCACCTAACAATATGCATTATTCACCTTGTTCTTAGATTTATATCTTAGCTAAATTCTCTGACAGATGGTAGGGATACCTAAAACATGGAAGTTGCTTTCATTTATGCATCTTTTCCCCTTGGGAAAAAATGAAGCACAGAGAGGGAAGAAAAATACCTTGAGGAGAGTGAAATGTCCTTCTCTGGTTTCAGGATTAACTGGTAGTAGCTCCTAAACTACACCATGGAAGAAAATCTTGTAAGAAGAGAATCAACACCGAACTGTAACACGTGAGAACTACAGCTACTAAAATGGATGAAGTTAGTGACCCTGAATGGA
Organism: Phacochoerus africanus; assembly: GCF_016906955.1. Lineage (NCBI taxonomy): Eukaryota > Metazoa > Chordata > Mammalia > Artiodactyla > Suidae > Phacochoerus > Phacochoerus africanus. Next base: position 84,160,482 of record NC_062560.1, on the reverse strand, counting down.
ACAGTATTGTATTGGTTGTGAAACCTAAATCTACTTTGTTAGGAGGTTAACAGCGTACAGAATGTTAATTGTAACAACCGTGGAAAATAGATGGACCAGAACTATTTAATTTCGTCAATGAATATTTTTACCTTACTGAAAAGTCTAAACTTCAGAGGAATGCTAGTCTCACTTTATAAGAACTCCAGTTGTTCTTGTTGGCTCCTGGATTTGTTGTTTAATTTGAAATACTAGCAGGTAGAACACATACCTTGTTTCTGCTTCTAAGTAAGCTTAAGGAAATGTATGTTATCAATGTTATGGAATAAGATTTTATTTAAACTCCCTACTGTGTTAGTGACCCATTAACTGCAGTGTTACAAATGTTATAATTGAACAACTGTAAAGGTAGTCTTGTTTAATAATGGAAAATCACCTATACAGTTCAAATATTAGTACAGGGCCTGAAAGAAATCAAGATGCAGACAAGCTAAGTCATAACCAAAAATTAATACTTTAAATTCCACTATTACTATTTGATTTCTTTACCCACTTGTGTTCACCGCCATCTTCATAAGGATCCTAATGGTTCCCATCTCCTAAATAATTTTCCAATCTGTACATCTCCTTCCATTCTCACAGCCTCTACACTGGATCAAGCCACCTCTCACAGGGACCATTACACTACAATTTCAAACAGGGCTATTCCCTTCACACCTGTCCTTCTCTAATCTACCCGAATTTATTCTCCATTCTTCAGTTAATGTGATATTTCTAAAACATGAACTTAATCACATCCATCCCCTGCTTAAAACATTTCGGCTTTTCCTCTTTCCACTCAGAGTAAAGTACAAATTTTGTAATATAACTTACCTGTTCCTGCCCAGTCTGACTTTGGTTTATTACCTCTGAGGTTTAAGCACAGTGGGAGTAAATATCTGTAGTAGATTAAAATAGCCAGTTTTTTTCGCCCTTTCGGTTAAAAGATGGAGTTTGTTTCCCTACACTATGGATATGGGCTGGTCTTGTAACTTTCTCTGATTGCTAAAACATCACAGAAGTCAGAATGTGTAAGTTCTGAGCCTAGTTTTCAAGAAGACCTGCAGCTTCTGCTCTTGCTTTCAGGGAACTCTGCCACTGCCCTGCTGAACACGAATGACCATATGAGGCAAGAGACCCAGCACTGATGAGACAGCCCAGCAAAGTTCAGCCCAAATTTCTTTTTTTTTTTTCTTTTTTGGCTACTCCATAGCACAAGGAGCTCCTGGGCCAGAGATCATACCTGAGCCACAGTCGCAACTTACACCACAGCTGCGGCAACACCGGATCCTTAACCAACTGTGCCAGGCCTGGGATCGAACCTGCATCCCAGTGCTATTAAGACTCTCCAAAGGATTTGGTTGAGGCAGAACAAGGTGGAGTAAATCTCTTCCTAAAGGATTCCCTGGGCATCACATCCTCTCTGGACTCTAGCATCCAGAGATGCTGCCAATCCTGTTGTGCCACAGTGAGAACTGAGCCCAAATTTCTGACCCGGGGAAATGGAAGCCAATAAATAATTACTGTTCTAAGCCTCTAACTTTTAACATGACCTAATATACAGCAAAAGCTAACACTGTCCTTTCATTTTACATTGTTTTCCTTTTCATTTTTTTTTTCCTTTTTAGGGCCTCACCCATGGCATGTGAAATTTCTGGGGCTAGGGGTCCAAACCGAGCTGCAGCTGCCACTCTACGCCATAGCCAAAACAACACCAGATCTGAGTTATATCTGCAGCCTACGCCACAGCTTGCAGCAATGCTGGATCCTTAACCCTCTGAGCAAGGTCAAGGATCAAACCTGCCTCTTCATGTATACTAGTTGGGTTCTTAACCCACTAAGCAACAAAAGGAACTCCTACTTTTCAATTTTGATAAAAAATATGTTTTTTAATCCCATTGTAAAAGAAACAATCATGACTCATGTTCCACAAATTATGTCCCTATAATAGTCCATGTATTTCTGAGAGTTCTATCCCATTTGTTACAGCTCATCAACACCATCTGCATCACATTCTTTCTGGACCTTAGATTTCTAACCAGTAGCTGGAAAGCCCAAATTATTGGAAGTTACAGTCACTACCTTTAAAATCTATCTTTCAGAATCTCTATGCTCTGTCTTGATAACTGTTTCTTTTCAGGGGGGTCTTAATTCTAATTAGAATAGTATTTTAGGTACCAGGTTATTTCACCTGCTCTGGGTTTTCTTTACACATAAACTTTATCTTAAGTAACTTTCTCCTAGCACCATCTGACATGTAACAAACTGACTTTGAATCTTACTGACATATGTGAAAATTCTTCGTTGGCATTATTAAGAGTGTGGTCTTGGATAAATCATTTAACCTCTCTGGGTTACTCTGAAAAATGACTATACTACCCCCCTGTCAGGCTTGTTGTATTCCAGTGACATTATGATGCCCTAGAACTTTCCCTATATCACATGGATTCACCACCTCCATCAGAATCATCTATCTTTTCCTTCAGTCAATCATTCAATAATATTTGTTGGCTACCTACTTTATGCTAGCCAGAGTTCAAAGTTATCAAAGTAGTCAAAGATTGCTGTCTCTGAAGAGCTTATATTCAAGTAGAGAGAGACAGACAGTAAAGAAAATAAGTGCATAAAATATATAGTATACAGAAAATGATAAGCACTGACAATGGAAAAAAAAAAAGTAGAGCAGAATACATAGGCTTACAAAAGCCAAAGTGGAATGTATGGCCAGGGTTGGGGGAGTCACAGTAATCGAGTAAGTTTCATGGAGGAAAACTGAGGGAAGATTTGAAGGAAGTGAATAAATTAGACAAATGGATATTGGGGGAAGAAAATTCCAGGCAGAAGGAACAGGCCCCTAAGCAGATAGCATACTTAGCGTGTTTGAGAGAAAGCAAGGAGCCTAATGTGACTGGAGCTGAGAGAATGAGTGGGAAAATACTTTAGGAAAAGGTCACAGAGATCACTAAATCATGGAGGACCTCATGGGTTTTTGTGAACACTTTCGCTTTACCTCTGGTTGAAATGGAAATATTTTGCAGGGTTTTGAGCAGAAGGCTGATGTGATATGATTCTCATTTTTAAAAGATCACTTGGGTTTCTTAGTTGAAAATAGATCCTAGGGAACAAAGGAGGAAAGCAGAAATACCAACTGGGAGGCTACTGCCGATAGTAGTGGCAAAGACCAGGGTGGTAGCTGTGGATGTGGTGAGAAGTGGTCAGATTCCAAATATATTTTGAAAATAGACCAACAATACTTCCTGATAAATTAGACATGGAATGTGAGAGAAAAGGAGGTATTAAAGATGAGTCTAAGATTTCCAGGCATGTTATATAATACACCCCTCTCACATCCCCCATTAAATCTTTTTGGTTTTGTGTTCTACTCAATCAAGGTTTAAGGGCTCCCAACTAACTGATTAATGAATAAATGTTATTTCAGCATAATTTTGATTTTAATTTATTGTTTCAGACTAACCCTAGGTTAAGCAGCCAGAGGGTATAGAGATGCTTGATTTACTGAGCTGACGTTCAATCAAGGATTAGGGCCTACTAAGTCACTTCCCAGGAAATCTTTATACTGCAAGTTCAAGTTCTTGTGACAACTCTGGTTCCATGCCTCACAATGGAAGCTCGCTTTTGTTTAGACACAGAATTACTTTGGCTCTGAACTCCCTTAGGTATATAACTAGGGATTAAATCTGGGCTCTTAAAAAGAGCTCAAAAGGCAAGACCTAACTGTTGCAAGTAGTAGGAATATTTATCCTCATTCACCTTAACCCATCTTATTGGCTTTCCAAATTAAGTACTTTAAACTTAGCTCTTAAACAGAAGCTTCCTAATTCCCTTCCCACCTTTCAGTCCAAAAAGTTTATGTTTGAAGTTCCGAAGGCTTCTAGGTGTTCCCTTGAAGAAAGAAAAATGCTTTATCCATCAAATATGAGGGAAAATTCTTCTTTGCTGGATTAATCCCAGAGACATGAACATCGATTTAGTCCCCAAAATCATCACTTGAGGAAATGCATGAAAGAGTGGGGTCAAGAAACACTAAGATGTATTCACCATTTGAGTTAACAGAATTTATTTTCCAGGCTTCATATGTTGACTTTAGCAAAGAAAGCAAACCTAGCATTTGGTTAGCTCCTTGCTCAGGAACATGCTAGGACTAAGAAAGATTTGTCCATTAACCATTTCTCATTTTTAAGTAGATGTTTAAGGGAAAACAATAAAACAATATTCACCAGTGTTTTGCAATTCCTTGTTTTAGAATTCTCTATTTCAGAGTCAACCTAAAAAGATTACAGCAGTATTTAAAAATTGTTTAGAAAATCACTTTAGGGAAGGTGTTTATCAACAGAGACATGCCTTTTTGCCTTTTCATGAATCAAGATGAGACATTTTGTCTATTTTGCTCTCTGACTACTCTTTATCTTCAGAAATTGTTTATGCTTTGCTTATCTAGAAAACTCCCCCTGACCTTCATGTTTGGTCAGCAAAAGACCTTTGGAATTCCTTTATCCTTTCTATAAAAATAACCCTCTACACAAGGACATCTAACAAATAGGTATCATGTTATTATGTAATATTATGGGATAATTAAATTAGTATATATATGAAGTTTTTTTTCTGTAATCGATATGACTGAGCTTAGTACTTATAGGCTCCAACTTCACACCCAACTAATTTAACAAAAAAATAGAAAATGAAAATATAGATTTTTAGACTGTATATATAAAATCAGCAAAGTTTGACTTTTTCTTTTCTTTTTTTTTTTTTTGTGTGTGTCTTTTTTGCCATTTCTTCGGCTGCTCCTGTGGCATATGGAAGTTCCCAGGCTAGGGGTTGAATCAGAGCTATAGCCGCCAGCCTACACCAGAGCCACAGCAAAGCAGGGTCCGAGCCACATCTGCAACCTACAGCACAGCTCACGGCAATGCCAGATCCTTAACCCACTGAGCAGGGCCGGGGATTGAACCCGCAAACTCATGGTTCCTAGTCGGATTTCTTAACCACTGAGTCACAGCGGAAACTCTGACTTTTTCTTTCATTATATATTAGCTTTTGTCCCCTTGCATTTATTATCTACTTACCTCAGTACTAGAGTATCATACCACACAACTTTGTAATGAGACTCTTTGGGTGTATGCATATTTTCTAGGGATTCAAAATAGACCCACCTAATTCCTTAAAATCCTAATATAATACCATGAGTTTCCACTATATTAGCCATCCGCCAGATTAATTATTGTAGCTATGACTCCTTGGGAATAAACAATTTAATAGACTTGTCTTGGTTGAGAAGAAACAAATTGATCATTTCTTCTAAAAGTATTAATTCTTTCAGACTTTTGGAGCCCTTGTTAAGAAACTATAGACCTAACAACTAAACAAATGGCAAAAGACTCTTACTTCAGGAAATATTCCCTGGTATCTATGTTGAACATTACTTTGTTTTTCCAAGTCCCCTCACACTATGAATATCATTTATTCTGCTATTATACCATTGTTCATTGCTTTTTATTACTTTTCTATACATTTGTTTGATCATTAAAATGTTGAGTAAATGATTCACCTTTAAATTATTAGTATTTTAAGATTGTGTATATATTGTTCATTTCTCATGTAACCATACTCCATCTTGTGTGTCATACTGTGAATAGTTTTATGCTAAAATTCATATGTTGAAATCCTAACCCCCAGTTCCTCAGAATGTGACCACATTTGGAAAGAGTGTCTTTAAACAGGTAATGAAGTTAAAATGAGGGCATTAGGGAATACAGTAATCCAATATGTCTGGTATCTTTATATGAAGAGGAGATTATGACATGTACAGAGGGATGATCATGTGAAGACAACAGGATGAGGATGTCCGTCTACAAGGCAAGGAGAGAGACCTAGGAAGAAACCAACCCTGCTGATACCTTGATCTTGGACTTCTAGCCTCCAGAACTGTGAGGAAATAATTTCTGTTAAGCCAGTGAGTCTGTGGTACTTTATCATAGCAACTGTAGGAAACTAATATGTACAGTTAACCATCATTTTAGTGCTTTGTGTGTACATAATGACTATCTCATAAATGTGGGTTTGGAACTACAGTTCTCTGTGAAGTATTTGTAAACCATGTACATCATTCAGTGTCATTCAAAATATTTCCTTTCACATTGACTTGTTTCAGAGTTGAGTCACAAGTCACCATTGTTCATTGGATTTTGTTGTTAACTCTAGATGTACGCTTTTACCCAACACACATTGGTTGTTTGCCTACAGTGTGTCAGGTACTCATCTATATACTGAGGATACAGTGCTGAGCAATACAAAGTTCTTACCCTGGTAGGAGCTGCAGTCACATGGTGGCAAGAATCAATGGATATCAATAGTTCATTTCTTATCTTTACAAGGGTTGCTTTTCTACCTTAATGTCTTCAAGACAAAAGCCAACTCTTTTATAACTGGTTTCTTTTTTTCTTTTTCTTTTTTCACTACACCCACAGTATATGGAAGTTCCTGGGCCAGGGATTGATTATGAGCCACAACTACGACTTACGCCACAGCTGGGACAAGGCCAGTTCCTTAACCAACTGCACCAGGTGGGGGGTTGAACTCACACCACCACAGAGACAATGACAGATCATTAACTCACTGCACCACAGTGGGAACTCTTATAATTGGTTTCTATTGTTATTTAAATGTAGTTTTAAAGTTTGGAGCTTTGTAAAAGCCCAAATATTTTGAACTGCTACATTTTAATGACATTTAAACGTTCATAGAATGTTGTATACAGCAGCTCAGCACATGCTTGATAAATTGTCATAATTACTCTTTAAATTTTTCCGTGCTAGGAACTGTTAGGTAGCACCGCACTCAGTTTTCCAGAATGTTAGCTGTAATAATTACCACTGTTTTCCTTTACCACACTGAGTTGCTATTTTGCTAGGATATTAACTACATCTATATTAATTTCTGTCTCATTTTTATATTTATTTCATAAGGCAGCAAAACATAAAGATGATTTTGAAAAATTATTTCAGACTCTCTTGTTAGTCTGCCTTCCATACAGTACAAGCTCTACTGGCTAAATATAGCATGATAACATATTGTTGAAATGGAAATCTCATGATAATATGGCAAATGTTTAGGACACTTTCTTCTGAATTGTTGCCAAAACATGATAAATCTTCTAGATTAACAAAGTATCTGGACTGTTCTTATGGAAAAAGTAACCACCAAAATAACTGACATTTTTATATCTGTTAGTTTCAACATCCTTTGCCCCTCAGCCACTGTCTGTAGAATACTTGCAGTTTTCCTATGTTTTAAATTTCTTTCTTTCTTTCTTTCATTTGTTTGTTTTGGAAGGCAGCAAGGGAGAGTTCCATCTTGGCTAAATTGATTTCTACATGATGAACAGACATAGCAAAACATCCCATTGCTTACTTTCATGTATTAATTTTTACCATACTGGTTCTGACATGGATTTGAGTATGATACGGCTTATACATTTCTAAAGAGAAATGATGGAAAGTAAATTTTCATTGTTTTATGACTGCATTTTAATGCTGGGGGTTTTTGAAGATGATACGGATACACACTGAAAATTCAACAGATGACCTTAAAGTGCACTAACATTTCAACTGACATTTTCCTACATGATTTATACTTTGCCCAGTGGTCAGACAGTGAATCAGTCAAGCTGACTTATCCTGATTCATGAAAAGGTGAAAAGGTGTGTTCTCTGTGACTCAACACTTTCCCTGGAGTGATTTTGGAAAGTTTTCAAAGGCTTATTCCACCTATTTTAGGCTGATGCTGAACTTCAAAGCCTGAAAACAAAGAAATCAAATAACAAAATGATAAATAATATTTGGTTATTTTATTTATAAAACATGACTCCTTCAAGACTAGATGGTATTTTTAAAATTCATTACCTCTTTCTCATCCACAAATATATGCATTTGTATTTATTGTGAGAACAGGTCCACTGACATTTTTCATTCATACTTTGGATATGGGCTGGAGAATTATGCACATATTTGAGAATAGGATGTATTTAGAATTCTGCAAATATTACTCAGAAAAAAAAAGGAGGGTCCAGAGAAGTTTGACATTAGAAAATAAAGAATTTATTCCCAGGAAGAGGTAGAGAGTACTTTGAGGATGACAACCCAAATAGATTTAGCTGTAAAGAACACTTTTTATTTGTTACTTCTACAAAAAGAATCAAATCCAGAAAGCAGTTATAAATAACAAGGTCATTAACTTAGGTGCAAGAAGTTGATTTATTTTCTCTGCGTAAGCACATACATGCAGCTGCTCTTGCAGTGCCAAAGCTTTGGGCAGTATACGCAGACATTATATCTCTTTGCAGAGAGAAGACAAAGACTGCCCTTGCCAGTAAGAACCCCCAGAGTCAGAAGTTCCACAGGTTTCAGGAGTAATGGAAATGTATTGCTGTCTTGAAGAATACAAAGGTTTCATTCTTAGGAGTTCATTATTCAAGACCATGTAAAGGCCTTCCAAATCAATGGAAGAAGACAGTACATACAATGATTGTCAGAGACCAATGGAAGAGCAGGGAAGAACTGAGTGCCCTATTAACCTCTCCTTCTTATGTCAGAGCAAAGTCAGTAGCGAAAGGAAAAAGTTAAGTTATAAAAGAAGGAAAAAAATATCTAATTCTATGAACAACACACCTAACAGAACTGCTAAAAGCCTAAAAAAAATGAACACTTTTTCTCACCCCATCATGATCCTAGGACAAGACAGCAAAGCAATGCATGGCACTTGCTTAGCAGAATGTGTTATGGCGCAATTCTTTGCCGTAAACAAAGAGCAGTGACTTCTCTCCTATTCGAGATGAAATAGAGACCAGTAAGCAGCCTTCATCATATCAAAGGGCTTCAATAAACAGATATGTGTATTTTGGTTTCTATGGAGTATCAGCTTTTTAGAGTTTAACTAATTATGTTCATCTAATTGGGCAGCCTGTTTGGGTTTAAAACTCGTTGCAGATTCAGTCCATTCCTTGTATATTTTAGGGGCCTTCAGTTTCATTAGATAAGTTTAATTGGTCATGATATTAATAGAGAACTTTTATTATAATTAATCATTTTATCAGTATATAAGGCCTGTAGCCTTATGGCCTGGTGACAAAACTCACTTTTGTGTTTACAACAGAAATGGAAGTCACAACATGCCTTATGCAAAAAGAAAAGTCAATGGGCTTTTTCTCTCTGTTGCAGGTTTAGAATTTCAAGGTGTAAAGTGTATTTCTAGCTGTTGATACAAGTCTTTAGTGGGAAGTTGCTTTGAGCTGTGGACAACTGGGTTAGAGAAGAGATTGGGGAGATAGATAACAATCCAATTTCCAAATAATTAGATTTTGTAAAATTTACTAAAGAAACTTTGGAGAGATATCATCATTGACCATGAAGCTGATAACTATTTGATTACTACTACTCAGAAATGACAATTCTAGGTTTATTATATATGAAATCACACTTTCTATTTGGCATTGGGAAAACATTGCCATTAAAAGATGGCATGTTTCTGAAAACCCAAATTGTCTTAGGACATATGGCACCTCTATAATCTATAAATGTTGCCATTCCTTTACTCTGTTTTTAGCTTTGGGTCCCAAAGAAACAAATAATAAAAATGAGTTTGGAATCCTTTATTTTCAGTTCAGGAATATGAGAACTAAAAGCAGAAAACATTAGCTTTCATAATAATTGAAGTAAGCATCAGTCTTGGGATTCATGAAAGCCAATATTTTTTAATTTTTAAAGCTATTCTCTATGGTACTTGAACTGGTTCATATACGAAATTGTGGATGTGATGAATGACATAGGAAAGATCAGATGAAGTTAAAGAATAAAACAGAAACCTGAGAAAGAAAAATCAAGAACAGAATAACAACAACGTAAGCCAGCAAAACCAAGGTTCGTTTTAATACTAAAGTTGTATGCTCTATGTCACATGAAGTCTAAACTGCAAGGGCATAATCTTCAACTATCAATAATTTAGGTCTTGGTAATGCATTTTGAATCATCCATAAAATACACTCTTTTTTTTTTCCTCCTTATAGCCTATTATGGACTCTGGAGACAGACTGCCTGGGTCTGATTCCCAACTCTACCACTTATTAGTTATGCAATGCTAGACAAGTCTCATAATCTTTTTGTGCCTCATTTTCTGAAAAACTGGGATACAAGGTTTGTTCTTAGTATTGAGTTAACACATATAAGCCACTTAGACCAGCACCTCTTGACCTATAGCAAGTAATCATACGTACATATATATATATATGTTATTTATTACTAATAACACATCCCTTAAAAGGTTGATAGTAGAAGAAAAATAAGAATATATAAAAAATATAGATTTATATTCATTTAATATTTACTGAAGTCCTAGTGTGTGCTAAACCTGATAGTGATTTCTAAGGATACACAGATAATAGCATCTCTAATTATGGGCAATCAGGCAATTATGAAACACTGTGATGAATGCTGTATAATAAGGGCACCTAATCCAAACTACTGATTCAGTGAAAGCTGCATAAATGCAAGCACTCATTCAGGGAATTGTAAATAGTTCAGTACCCCTGGATTATACAGTATAAGTGGAAAGTGTTGAGATGTGAGAGTAAAAGAGTAAGAAAGGACTTTCAATGCCATATTAAAGGGAGTAGATACCAAAGGATTTTTAAATTAAAGGAATGTTATGACCTGATTTAATTTTTAAGGTAAAATTGTCAGGAGGATGAATTGAAGAAAGAGTGTAGGGGAGCAAAATTAAAACATGTGATTAAAGATGAGGTCATTTCCATAATACAGGTATAAAATGATAAGGATCTAAATTAAGAAATGGTCATAAGGATAGAAAGGAAGAGACAGGCTCCAGAGATGTTTAGAAGACATAATTCATAGGATTTTGAGATCAGCTTGGATTGGTGGGCAGTGGAAGAGAAAAGGATTAGTGAAGAATGACTTCAAGAATTCTACTTCAGGGAAATAAAATAGAAAATATAGGAAGAAGATTAAATTCTAGAGAGGGAATTGTGCATTTAATTTAGGTCATATGAGCTGAAGTTATCTGTTAGACATCTACATAGTATATAGTTTTATATATGAGTCTAGGTATCAGTAAAGAAATCTGAGTTGGAGATAAAGACTTGAAAACTGGCAGCATGTGGTGATTGCTGCACACAAGGGAATGCGTGGGTTTAGCCAGGAAGAGAGAGAAATGATTACCTGGAAAGCAAAAACAATTAATGGATACATTTCAAAAGAGGAAATCTGGGAGTTGAGTGAACAGAGGTATAGAGAGTAGGAAAAGGAAATCCCTCTGGTTTCTCTTAACTTTATTAAGAGAATCAAGGAAATAGAAAATTGTAGGAAGTATAGAGGTGGCAAATGATGCTATGATGTCAAATAAGATTAATTGACTTCACATGCATTTACCAAGTACAACTATATGCCAGATCCTGTTGTAAGGATATAGAGACAGAAAGAATCCACTGTATTTAGCAACAAAGTGGTCATAGATGACCTCTTAGTAGAGAGGATTCAGGACTCAATGAGGACAACATCTATATGACACATGTTACAGTGAGTTGAAGAGAGAATTGTACTGTGACACTGCATATAAAACATAATAGAACACTAAGTAGAGGTCCCTGTGCTATGCAGTAGGTCCTTGCTCTTTATTTATTTTATATATAGTAGTGTGTATATGTTAATCACAAACTCCTAACTTACCCCTCCTCTTCCTTTCCCCTTTGATAACCATAAGTCTGTTCTCCTTGTCCATGAGTGAGTCTGTTTTTGTTTTGTAAATACGTTCATTCGTGTCATATTTTAGATTCCACATATAAGTGATATCATGTAACATCTGTCATTGTCTGACTTACTTCACTTGTATGATAATCTTTAGGTCTGCCATGTTGTTGCAAATGGAATTATTTCATTCTTTTTTTTATTATGGCTATACTCAATATTCTTTAATAACCTATATGGGAAAAGATTCTGGGAGTTCCCGTGAACTTAGCAGAAATGAATCTGCCTAGGATCCATGAGGATGCAGGTTCGATCCATGGCCTAGCTTGGTCAGTTAAGGATCCGGTGTTGCCATGAGCTGTGGTGTAGGTGGCAGACATGGCTTGGATCTGGTGTTGCTGTGTTTTGGTGTAGGTCAGCAGCTGCAGCTCTGATTTGACACCTAGCCTGGGAACTTCCATATGCCCCAGGTGCAGCCCTAATAAGTAAAAAAAAAGAAAAGAAAATGAAATGGGTATATGTATATGTATAACTAAATCACTTGGCTGTACACCTGAAATTAACACAACATTGTAAATCAACTATACTCCAATATAAAATAAAATTTAGGAGTTCTCAGAGGTTCCGTGTGGCACAGTAGGTTAAAGATCAGGCATTGTCACTGAAGTGGTTCAGTTTGCTTCTGTGGTAGGGATTTGCTCCCTGGCCCAGGGAACTTTCACATGCCATGGGCATGGCCAAAAAAAAAAGGAATGATTAGGAATTCTCCTGTGGCTCAGTGGGTTAAGGATAGGGTATTGTCACCACAGTAGCTGGGGTCACACTGGGGCCCAGGTTTGATCCTGACAATTTCTGCATGCCATGAATGCATCCAAAAAAAAAGAAAAAAATTGAGTTTACATACTTGCTAAAGTGAGGAAAAAAACAATAGAGCAATTCTGGAATCCCAATGAACTCAGCTAGCATAGGACAGTTCTTGCTAAAAAAACACTTGAAAAGATTAGATTAAAGATAATTCAAATTTCAAATACTGTGCTCCTGGAAAGCAAAGGGCAATCTCTACTTGCCAGAGGAAACAGAAAGGTAGATTGGTAACTACACAGAAAGGTAGATTGGTAACTACACAAACCAATACTTTGTCAGCCATGTAGCGTGGGCTGACATGGACATGGATGAATCAGTAGGGAGCAGAATTAAAAAGTGTCCATACTTTCTAGGAGCTTTGGTTTTAAATACAAAAAGGACTAGAAAAAAGTTCTGGAACCCATTCAAGGTGGAGGCAGCAGAAATGAGATATGTGTGATTCAATTCAAGAAGAAAAAGAAAAGCCAATTAGACTATTAAAGAAACGGAATATGTCATATAACTATCCACTCTACTGCATATAAACACAATAATAATTAACAAAAATAATGACATGATTTTAAGTATTCTTCCTCAAATACCAAAGATGGCTATAATATACAAAGTCTTCTTGAGTTTGAAAACAAGTTCAATCTCCCCAACTCAGTTTTTAGAGCTACTGTAATCAAAGATGATATATAGGAAATGAAAATTAAAGGCAATCTCACCTAGAAACAGGGGCACAAAACTCCAAAATAAAATTGCAGCACACAGCATTAAGGAACAGATAGTAAGAAGAAGTAAGTAAATAAATAAGATTAAAATCATGAGCAATTAGATTTTAACTCTAGGGTGTCCAGACTTTCTCATCTCTCTTCACAACATACATCTTTTTCCTCATCATATCTAGTTACAAAGGTTATTCTTTCACATAGCAAACATAGTGATAGTGATTTTTCCTGCCTCAAGATAAGTTGACTTAGAAACTACCTTGGAATATCCCACTTAACTGACTAGCTTAATGTGAAAAACCTTTCTAGAAGAAGTACGTTACCCAGTGCGCTGTCAATATTTATTTTAGTAGGGAGAAAGGGAGCATGAGAATGCATATGAATATAAATTGCTACTGTGTAGACACACATGTAGTTATAATACAGAAAAGTAAAATTGTCTCAATTTTCTACTTAAATATAAACTATAGCAATTGTGCCTGTTCGAGACAGCTTCCTGCTTAATGCCACAATTCAAACCTAACACCTTTATTCCATTGATTGTATTGAGCTTCCATTTTGAAGGAAAAATCATTTTTCTTTTTGTGAAAGAAATTCATTCTCTTTGCTTCCTTGAGTACTTCCAAAATACTTGGAATAATAATTCACATTTTCAAAAATTGTGCCCAGAGGTTACAAATCTGGAGGCTCTGAGTGTGGTTGACACATTGTAGGTGTTCATATTATACTGGAATATCAAAAAATGGTCATGTTGCCATCCTCATTGGTCTTCTGAAAATAAACATTTTGGAAGTGTTGTTTAAGAGAGAAGAAATAACTTCTCAGTATTGCATCAGTTAGTCAACTGATGTGTTGAGCAAGCACCTACTTTGTACCAAATATGATGCTAGGTTTGGAGGCTACAGCACATAATAAGTCAGACCTCACCCTTGTTCTTATGGACTTCATGGATTGGAAACAGTCCTGGTTCCCCAACTCTCTAGCCAACAAAAGCAGTCAACTATATGTTTTCTTTTTTTGCCTCCCTCCCAGGGCATGCTTCTGTCTGTTTGGTTTAATGAACCATATATATAGAACTTTCTTTGACTGAATAAGGTCAGGGCCCTTTTATCTTGTCATAATAGCCTCTGACCACCCACAGAAAACATTACACAGAGGTAAGAATTACTTATAATTTATCTGAAAACTTTTTTTTTCCCTTCCCAATGTCTTTCCAAGTCTGAACTTATTTAAAAGGAAGAAGAAGAGATTTTGAGATGCCTAAAGGAAAAGTATTTCTAAAGACCATCAGGAAAAGAGTCCAAAAATGTGTCAATAAGGAGTGGAAGATTAAAACATTAAAGACTTATAAACTTGAGGCCTCAGGATTGAATAAAGTACAACACAGGTGTTGAATGAGTGTATAAAAATTGTATTATTACTTTTAACAGACTATTTTGAAAGTTTGATTGAATTTTGGGATTAATCCAGATAAGATTCATTAGAACTCATTGAACTAGTGGAGTTTAAGGCAGACTTAGAATGCCATATTGAGTTCCTGTTGTGGCTCAATGGGTTAAGAACCGGACATAGTGTTTATAAGGATGCAGGTTCGATCCCTGCCCTCCCTCAGTGGGTTAAGGATCCAGTTTTGTCGCAAATTGCAGCATAGGTTGCAGACGTGTCTTGGATCTGGTGTTGTTGTGGCTGTGGTGTATGCCCCAACTGGAACGCCCATTCAATCCCTGGCTCATAAATTTCCATATGCCACAGGTACAGCCATAAAAAAAAAAAAAAAAGAATGCGGGAGTACTATAAGTCATGTTTACCTCAGTTTTGTTTGAGGGATACATTGCAAACACAAAAGCATGCAGAATAAAGAATTCATCACATTTAAAAAATATTGAAGCCTGATACCATATAAGTACACTTATAACCTTCAGTTGTAATGACAAGAGAAATAATCTGGGCCAATTTTGCGGATAATTATAAAACTTTGCTAGCTCTTGAACATTGTCTTGTCTGTTCTGTTCACAAGATACACCAGCTGAACTATAAAAGGGACCACAGAATCAAAGTAACCTGTTTTAATACCTTTCCATTATCATTTTCCACTAATGCTAGGCAGATGTTTGTCTGTAAAATTTATTCCCACTGTACTTACATGGATGCTACTCCACTGATCTGGTCAGAATATTAATCGCACAAGCTATAGATACTCTAACAATGGAAGGAGTTCATCTATAGCGTAAATTATGAAATTTTCCTCTGGTCAAAAATAGTCTCAGTGCTCATGAATGAAAATGCAGTGCAGAGATCGCCTACAGTCTTATGAGAAAATTTGTATTTAAAAGCATAGCAATAAATTAGACTATTCCTTAGACTGTTTGTCTAATGAAGAGGATATTGAGGTGTATCTGAGGTAATATGAGCTCTCTTAAAAAGAACTTGTTGCTGAGATAATAGCTATTTGCTATTATCTTAGGTCCCTTCATTTTTGTTTCTTTTTTTTTTCTTTTTTTTTTTTGTCTTTTGTCTTTTTAGGGCTGCACCCACTGCATATGGAGATTCCCAGGCTAGGGGTCTAATCTGAACTGTAGCCACCAGCCTACGCCAGAGCCACAATAATGCGGGATCCGAGCCGCGTCTGCAACCTACACCACAGGTCACAGCAAAGCCAGATCCTTAACCCACTAAGCAAGGCCAGGGATCGAACCTGCAACCTCATGGTTCCTAGTTGGATTCGTTAACCACTGAGCTATAACTTTTTTTTAAATTTTTTTTATCGCATCTGTAGTTGTGTAATGATCATAACAATCTGATTTCACAGGATTTCCACACCACAGCCCAAGCACATCCCCCCACCCCCCAAACTGTCTCCTCCGGAGATCATGTTTTTCAATGTCTGTGAGTCAGCATCTCTTCTGCAAGGAAGTTCCGTCTGTCCTTTTTTCAGATTCCACATGTCAGTGAAAGCATTTGATGTTGGTGTCTCATTGTATGGCTGACTTCACTTAGCATGATAATTTCTGGGTCCATCCATGTTGCTAAAAATGCCGGTATTTTGTTCTTTTTAATGGCTGAGTCATATTCCATTGTGTATATGTACCACTTCTTCTGGATCCACTCCTCTATCGATGGACATTTAGGTCGTTTCCGTGTCTTGGCTATTGCAAACAGTGCTGCAATGAACATTGGAGTACATGTGTCTTTATGAGTCATGGTTTTCTCTGGATAGATGCCCAGGAGTGGGACTGCTGGATCAAATGGGAGTTCTATGTGTAGTTTTCTGAGGAATCTCCATACTGTTTTCCACAGTGGTTGCACCAATGTACAATCCCACCAACAGTGTCCTAGGGTTCCTTTTTCTCCACACCCTCTCCAGCACCTATTGTTTGTAGACTTTTGGATGATGGCCATTCTGGCTGGTGTAAGGTGGTACCTCAGAGTGGTTTTGATTTGCATTTCTCTAATCATGAGTGATGCTGAACATCTTTTCATGTGTTTCTCGGCCATCTGTATGTCTTCTTTGGAGAACTGTCTGTTGAGATCTTAAGCCCATTTTTGGATGGGGTTGTTTGTTTTTCTGGTATGGAGCTAAAGAAGGTGATTATAAATTTTGGAGATTAATCCCTTGTCAGTCGATTCACTTGCAAAGATTTTCTCCAATTCTGTGGGTTGTCTTTTTGTGTTGTTTAGTGTTTCCTTTGCTGTGCAGAAACTTTGAAGTTTGAGTAGGTCCCATTTGTTTATTTTTCTTTTTATTGTCAATACTCTGATAACTCTTGAATCAAGTTTTATACTTTGTGATGAGGTAGGTGACAGTGGCATACTAAAATTGGTGTATACCTCTTATAAGAGCTAAAACCATCCAAATGATTGCTTGTTCCTATGCAAACTATTGTATTTGGAGTGAATAAGCAGTGAGATCCTGCTGTATAGCACAGGGAACTATATCTAGTCATTT
Source organism: Phacochoerus africanus (assembly GCF_016906955.1). Classification (NCBI taxonomy): domain Eukaryota; kingdom Metazoa; phylum Chordata; class Mammalia; order Artiodactyla; family Suidae; genus Phacochoerus; species Phacochoerus africanus. Next base: position 84,143,170 of record NC_062560.1, on the reverse strand, counting down.
GTGATGGAACATGATGGAGGATAATGTGAGAAAAAGAATGTGTATATATATGTATGTATGACTTGGTCACTTTCCGAACAGCAGAAATTGACAGAACATTGTAAATCAACTATAATAGAAAAAAATCTTAAAAAGGAAGGAAGAAAGAAAGAAAAAGAGAGAAAGAGAAAGAAAAAAGGAAAGAGGAAAGAAGAAAAGAAAGGAAGGAAGGAAGGAAGGAAGGAAGGAAGGAAGGAAGGAAGGAAGGAAGGAAGGAAGGAAAGAAAGGAAAAAAAGAAGGAAAGAAAGAAAGGAAAAAAAGAAGGAAAGAAAGAAACATGGTGTATATTGGCAGCATGAACGACTGCTGAGACTTAGTTAAATGGATTTCCAAATAACTTATGTCTAACCCTGTAAGAACTATTGCTTTTGTTTAAACCTATTTCTCTCAAATGAATCCTTTCCAAAATGTCTCATACTCTATGAGGTCATAAGGAACATAATTTAATTCCTTCTTAATTACTGAGAGCTATGAAATATATAACTATAGATACACATTCAGTTGCTAACTAAAATTATATAAGTGCTGAAGCTAGGAACTCACTCTCTTGAAAAATTACTTTTACTAGATTGAGTTTTGGTCATTTTCCTCTTTATCATAAAGTAGAAGAGAAGATTGTGCAACAGTCTGATCTGTGTGTGTGGCATAATTACCTTTCTGCAAAACTGACTGTTGAATCAAAATCCAAGAAGCCCTCTCCTAAGTCATTGTTTTACTTTCCAGAAGCCTTTACTGTTGCTATAAGCCTCTTTAGGACTTGTCAGCAGCATCCTGAATGTCATCTGCTATCTCTTAGACTCATCACAATATATCATAGCTTGCTCTTTCATTAAAGCTATAACTCTTATAGTGAAACAGAGTGATGTACATAAGAACTATTGAGAAATAGGTGGCTATTAATCCCCCAGTATCAACAAATACAGGTCCACGTCTCTGCATGCAAGCACCTGTGTGTGTGCGCGCACGCGCGCGCACACATACACACACAAATATTTCTACCCCTGTCAAAGAACCTGCTGTGTGTGGAGAGTTCCCGTTGTGGCTTAGTGGATAATAACCCAACTAGGATTCATGAGGGCGTGAGTTCAATCCCTGGCCTCGCTCAGTGGGTTAAAGGATCTGGCATTGCCGTGAGCTGTGGTGTGTGTTGCAGACACGGCTCTGATCCAGCATTGCTGTAGTGTAGGAGGACAGCTACCTGGAACTTCCACGTGCTGCAGGTGCAACCCTAAAAAATATAATAAATTAAATTTTTAAAAAAGAGCCTGCTGGCTTTGTGTTTTCAAGCCTCCTGAGAACTACTGAATGGAATAGCCATTACATGCAGAAGACTATAGAGCATGCAACAATATGATGCCAATTATCTTTTTGCTACTGGCTTTCCATGTCAGATTCTCCACCACTGCTATTCTTTTTCGATTGTTCATGCTTTTTCCATCCTTTCCCCATGACTTCTATTTTTTCAGATTTTGTATCTGAAAGATTGACTTAGTTGATGAAATGTCTCTATTGATGAACCAACCGCTCACAGTGTGGTAGGTGACCAGCTCTTGGCCCTTTACTACATTCATTCCTGCTTGCTCCACAGAGACTGTTTCTCTAAGAGTCATCTTCTTTTAGCTCTGTTTTAGATATTTGAGATTTCCGAGTGTCTGTAAAGCATTCCTCTACTTTCAAACTTATTCCCTCTTGGTATTATTTATTCTTTCAAAATACCTATTAACTTCCTGCCATGGGCCATGCACTATGTTAGGTATTGGAGATCAAATTGAGAGCAAGTTAATCATGATGACTGTTTTCATAAAGTTTCTAGTCTCATGCAACAAATAGAAATGCAAATATTGGCACTAAGTTATAACACCACATGTAAGCTCTCTTCCTGTCTTATATTCACAATAGAATGTGGTACTTAAAGAAGTGACAAGGAATTGTCATGCCTTTGATACAGTACACCAGAATTAATTTCTACTTTCATTTACAGGAGGTTTTTGTTTTTATTTGGTTTGGTTTTAGCAGAAATGCTAGACATGGACAATACTCTAGAAGGCACAATTTACAAGAGACACTTTATAATTAATAAATAAACTATTTTTGAGACTTTTTGGCTTCTCTTTCATTTATGGCCTTAAGTCTAATAATAACTATATGCTATGACATAAGAACTACTGAATCCCATTTTGAGATTGCTTCCTTCAAAATCAGCTTTTTGTTTCAGATTAAATATTTTAAATTTGGTTAACACTACATTTCATAAAAAATAATTTCATTTATATATGTACCTATTGAAAAAGAAAAAGGAAAACTTTGGAATCTGAGTTTAGTGAGCCTTTATGCATTAGAAAAAAAATATGCTCATATATAAACACTTGCTTTTAACTCATATCTTTCTTCTTACTCTCATGTACAGCAGACACTTGTCATAGAAATATTTATTTCCAAACATAATTTCTAATAAGTTTGCATTTTTATGCTCAAAAAGCAGCTCATAGATTTTCAAATAATATCTGGAGTATTTTATAATGATATTGTTGAATACATAAAAAGTTTGCTGAATTTAAAAGAAGAAAAGGGTTCATAGTTTATCTCTGCAAAAAAAGCATCAATAAAATTGATGTTATCTTATGGGCAGTTTTAACATCACATATTCCTTAATTCTAGAGTCTCCATCAAATCAAAAGGTAAGCAGAGATACTAGCGGCTTATTAGACTGATTATTAATTATAAGGGTTTGCATGGTAATTTAGCCAAATAAGTATTTACTAAACATTTATTGTATAATTATGGCAGAATATTGCTAGAAGCTTTGAATGATCAAAAATAAGATGTATGTAGATGATGCATTCAGAAAGGTAATGACCTCAGGGAGAAAACTAAAATTTACCTTTTGTGTTGAAGAATCTTCTAGATCCTGCACTAAATCTGAAGCTAGGATTTATAGACAACCACGTACAATTTAATCTAACTGATTGTGATTCCCCTAATTTTAGGAGCAGCGCAGTTAATGGAAAAAATATTAGACTAGAGCTAGAGACCTGAGTTCCAGTCTCAACATTCTATGCTTTAATCCTGGGCAAGTCACTTTAGCTTTCTGAGCTTCAGTTTCTTTGTATTGGGAAGAGAAAAAAATACAACTCGTCCTGCAAACCTCAGGGGATGACTGTGAGAATTACACAAAAGAATGTGCTTTCTGACCTGAGGTTATGTCTATAAATGTAACATTATCTTCCTCTTCATGTATTTATTTATTTAAGAGTATATTGTGGTTGCTTCAGAATGTTTACATGTGATGAAGGAAATGTGGAACTCTCTTACACTATTATATAGCCTATCCCTTTTGCAAATTTGATCAAACTTGACATGTTCTTGAGTGCATAATGGGTGTTAACACTGCTATTCACTTTGTACTTTAAGGAATATACCTAGAGGAATGTCTTCACATTTGAGTTATAGTTTCAAGTTTTCATTTACTTCTAATGCACGGAGACACAAGTTTTTCAGGGTGCCCAGCATGTGTATGTGCCACTTAAACATAAAGTGAATGAGTAATATTCTTCCAGAAGTAACCAATGCTATATTTTAAAAGGTTAGGCTTAGTGGTATTCTTTGTCCACAAGAATATATATTGCTATTTAATTGCTAAAAAATTGTCAACCTCTGTTTCTCTTCATTTTTTTTATCCTGAAAAAACTATGTGCATATTTTTTTCCTATGTTTAGTGGAAGTTAAAATACTAAGCGCTAAGTGTTTTGATGTAAGAGTATAATTTATGCCTCTTACAATCAGAGAAATAAGTATCCCTTGACATCTGTGGTTTTCCTTCATTTCTTCTGTCCCTTTTCCTAGTTCTCTCCTTTTTCCTCATGGAAGTTTCTCTTTTCTGCAATCATCCCACTCTCCCCACTTCCCAACCACCCCATGAATTTTTTTTTCAGATTCATGTTTTATTGTGTTTGCAGAAAAATGTTTTCCCCTCCAGTGCTTTCTACAATAGGCTCTTCTTTTCAAAGTAAGATCTTTATTAAAATGAAGTAGTCTTCTGAGTAGTGGAGGTTTGTTTTGTTTTATTCAGTTTTGTTTTTACCATATTTACAATATGATGAATTAAGAATGTTTGAGTTGAGAAAATAAAACAATAATTTCCCCTATTAACATTATCTGTAATTTAATATTCTCTCACCCAAACAGTTCCAACTTCTTTCCTTTCTTCCTTCCTTCCTTCTTGTCTTTTTGTCTTTCTATCTTGGCATGGGAGAGGAAGAGAAAAAAGAAAAGAAAAAAGATGCAGGATCAAGAAGGGATGGGGGCAAGGAATGAAACCAAATGATGCAATGAAGTGCTGACTACACTTTACCACCATTCTAGCAAAGAAGGGCCAAAACTCCCACAGAATCACTGATCTGGAGTTTTTTTTTTTTTTTTTTTTTTTTTCTCGATTACAATTTTCATAGTTCCAAGAAGAAGAATAAGATAAAATATGATCTCTGTCATAACTTCTTTCTTCCCCATAACCCCCACACTATATTGACAGTAGTGACCTTATTGTACAATGTCAGGTTGTTCCCACCAGAGTGTCCTTGCTCGTGTAGTGAGGTCATGCAAAACTCAGCCTGCTCTATTCAATGACTTTACAAACTTTTAATTTAAAGGCTCCCATGGATGTGACTAGAGCAGATGATGGTATAGTTTCAGATGAAGGGATGCTTTCTGAATACTTTTGCTACTTATTTCACTAACCAAGTGTGAGCCTTCACAGTGGGAAGATTTTTTAATTGTCATTTTGAAAAATGATGCTCGGTTTGTTTGCATGGTTTATATTCTCAAGAACATCTTCTGGGAATATACATTAGTACAACCATAGGTGGACATTTGAAACAGTTTGTGGTTAAATTGTTGGGGGCATTCAGGGACATGAGAGAAGTGGAAATATTTTAAAAACCACAAAAGGAGTAAACTTCTTTAAGGAGTCAAAAATTGATTAGCCAACTTTTTTTCTTCAGAAAAACAAAGAGAGGACAACTCATTAATATTTCTCATAAGTAACCAAAGGCTGTGGCATTTGTGCCCTCAAAGCACAGACTACTGCATGTTTTCTGTTAAAATTGATTATTTTGTAATCTGTCTCACTAGCTTTTCCCCCTTTGTCCTTCTTTGAAACACGCACACCACCCTCCTCTAAAAGATACACTTTATTCCTCCCATGTGCTAGAACAAATCTCTAGTTTGAAGGAATATTTAAGTACTGAATTTAAGTGTTACCTTCCCCCATCAGTCCTGCTGTTCTGACCAGTGCTAGATAATACAACAATGACCTGAACCAAAAGTTGCAAAACCCATAGAAACTTCTCCTGGCTATGACTTAGTGTCACTGACATTTTGATGCTGATATACTGCAGATGAAACCCATAAATGCAGTCCTAAATTTCAGGCATTTGGATTTGTCAGTTTAATTCAAGCATCACCTTAGTTAAAGCTCAACTTACTGTATTTATGCAAAAAGAAAGGGGGACGATGGGGGGCAAAACACATTTTCATTCTGCAATAAATATTACCAGAGCTTTGCGGTATTATAATAAGTGCATGCAGAATAGTGCAACTCCAAACAGTAAGCTGGAGTTGCAGTCTGGCAAAATAAGCCCTTCAAAGCTCATGAGCTTACTGCTATTCACCTGGTGGATTCTCTCCATCACAAAGCTGAGTGAGTCCATTAAGCTTATGTAACACAAGCTTAAAGGTGAAATGGAAAGCTCTTAAAAAATAAACTAAGTTTCTAAATCAGGAGTGTGCATTATGTGCTGAAAACTTAAATATGCCAGTAATGCCACATACATTTGTACAATAATGATAATCGCATTCACATTTTAAAGCAAAACATTTAGAAGTACATTTTCTTCACAGTACTGAAAAAAAATAAAAATCAGTATTCCAGCTTTGCTCTGAAAGAACTGAAGTGAGCAGAGCAGTCAGGGAGTGCTCTATACTTTGCAAGTGCTGTCATCAATTCTAATAAATCCTTAATCCAGCCCTTGATAGGCAGGCAAAGAAGAAATTGATTTTCTTCAGATGTTTTGGTATAATGAAATCAAAATATAAGAAATGTAAGTATATACATATATTTTCACAGCTAGAGGATCTTTTGTATTTTAGTGTCCAATTTACCGCAAGGAAAATAGAGTGCATCCATCTAAGGTAGTAAATGGGTATTAAAAATGCATGCATGGACAAATGACATTATCAGATGCACTGAATGGTGCTGGTGTTTATAGCATGTCCAAGCACTTTAAAAAGCAACTCAGCCATAGGCCCAATCCTAGAAGAGCTCAGTGAGATAATAAGCAGTTGTTCCTTTTAATTTCAGAGTGTGTGTGTTTTAACGGACACTTGTTAATCTGATGCAGTCAGACTCCGAAATGCCAGCTGCTGTAACTGAAGCAAGAACATCAGAGACTACAGCCAAGTGTGAGTGTACCTTTCTTCCAAATGTCCTTTGACGTTTACCTAATGTCAATAAAATGCTGTAAAACAACCTAAGAAAAAGACACTCTTGTTTTCCAGATTAATCCTAACTTTCATAAGACACTTCATCATTAATAAAAATTAACCTTCTCAAGACACCATGGATTTCTATGCTTTTCCTTCTTGAAAGAGGTGTCTACCTAACTTTTATCTGTTAAAGATTATTTGTTCTTTGGAACTGGACCACTAGTCTGTGTAAGCGTTTAGGGAAATGAACAATTTGCTTCAGGAGAAAAAGTGTTTCTTATCCTGTTATAAAATGAGCATGAGATTTGTTCTTCATGACCCAGATTCCTATGACAACAGCAACAGTAACCTTGCCTTAAGGTCCAGGAGCAGATGAAGCAAGTGTATAGAATGAACTCAGATTTCAGGTGTTGATTTTTCAGGTGTGTTTTAGCATTTCAGCCTCAAATTTCTTTCTTATGAAACAGATAGTTACAATCTTGACAAAATATCTATGGGTAGTATTTCTTATATCTGATCCTCCCAGATAAAAAGATAGATTTTTCCCATTGGGACAGGCACCCAAAAGAGTGACAAAAAATCAGTTTGTAGGGATTTGGGCCCCAAATATAGTCCAGGAAATTACCCCAAACTTAACTATTGTAATGGACTCTAAATTTTCAGCAACTGAAAACCACACTGCACCAGCCAATTGGTAATAAATTTAAAGTACCAGAAGATGATTTCGGAGAAAGACGTCGTAGCTATGGAACAACATATTTCTAAGATCAATGGGACATATCTGTCTTACCGGAATAGATACACTTCTGGAAAATAAAGTAATGATCTTAGAAGGCGGAACAGAGACTCTTTTCTAAAATATCTCCTTCCTATTTCGTTTTAGACGAATGGGATGAGAGTTAAATGTTGTAGGTCTCTTGGAGATTTTAAGATAGAAGCTAAAAAATAGCATTTATAATTCAAATCTTCCTGACTCAAATCTTTTGAATTTATGAAAAATGCATAACATTTATATCTGCTTAAAGTACTATATTTATAGCTTATTTATTTGAGAAATTCCCACTACAATAGTTTGTACTTCTTTATATTGTGCATGCACAATATATAAGCATTAACATATGAAAACAAAATACTTCCTGGTTACCTAGCATAAGTAAGAAGTCAATAAACCAAGGAGTTAGCAGTTAAAAAGGAAAGGAGATTCCAATGTTTCAAATCCTTTTAGGAAAATACCACGCTTTTCCTTTAAATTTTCAATCACATGAAGATAAGCATGTTCTTCTCTTTTCCACAAAAGATGTGCCATCTCATTCCATAAAAAAAAAACTAAAAAAAAAAACTAAAGGGCTATCTATGTCTTTACAGATGAAAATCAACATGTAAAGTTTTCCCCAGAAGTTTATAAGTAATCATCTGTGGGCTTACTCAATGCAAGCTAATTTGTTCCAATAATAAAGCCAGTGAGCTCTTATACAGCAGCCATTTTCTTTAGTATTTCATGCCATTTATTAGTCAATCATGCCATAAATTTTTTTTTTGATGTTGTCATGTCGTACACTATACTTGACAGTAGGGATACAGAGTAAAAATAAGGCATGTCTTTGTCCCAGAGCAGCTCACAGTCTTGTGGATGACAGACACTAGAGGTGAAATTTGCCTTGTTTACCCCAAACTGATGAAGTTAAGGCCTTCAGGGCTCAGATTTGCCCCTGGAGAATACTAAGAAGAATCAAGGATCAGAGACCACCTTGAGAAATTCATTAATAAGTAAAATGCTCTCAAGACTTGATTTTGAAATTTGAAGGAAAACAGAATGAGCCCAATACAACTTGAGCAAAATCTCTGAGCAAAGAGCAACCACTTCCAGGATTGATCCATCTAATCCCAGGATTACAGAATATCCCAAGAGAGCGGGGAGGTTTGTTTTAAGTGGGATTTTGCTACATGAGAATTGCCTGAAGCCCTGTGGGCTCCCTTGCAGAGCTCTTTTCTCCATACTGAGGTATTTTCTATGCCTTTTCTCAAATAGGTTTATTACCTATTTGAACCCTCCAGGTGGTGATATCAGTTGCAAAGAATACAGAAATTCAACCACAGATTTTTTTTTTTAATTCAGTTTCAGTTTTTCCAACCTGTTGTGCATTGCATGTAGTTACACATTTGGGGAAATGCTGCCACAGAATGAAGTGTTGTAAGGCCTTTACAGAGTACTTATCTGATACCCTGATACCACTCAAAAAATGGAAACTCTGCTCAGCTCTATAAGACAAGGACAATCTAACCTTGCCTGTGGAGACACATATCTTATTTAGAGGATGTACAATCTTTGCATTGTAGGGAATTATGAAAAAAAAGTGAATTTCTGCTAAAGGCTCTTACCATTCAAATTTCCATTTGTCAAAGAGATGTGGGTGCATGGGGAGTTGTATGATGGTGTGTAAACCAGGTACAGAGTACTTAAAAATGTGAAATGAAAGCTTAATATTCCTTTGAAGATAGTATGAGGGTTAAAAAAAACATTAAAAAGGTTAAACATAGTGAGATGTTCCCTGCCCTGGGGGACAAAAAATGATATTACTAGTTAAGAGCTAAAAAGCTATCAAATTCATTTTGCCTAGAAAATGGTGTCTAATTCATTTTAAGCATTTAAGGCGAAATTATAATTCAGGGATTAATCACCTTCTGATGAATTCACTCTGTTACTGAATGATGGTTGTTTTTGGCAGCTATTTCACTTTCTACTTCTTCCCTTTGCCTTTTTCTGTTTAGTCCCAGGATATTCTGTGGGCACACACCTGGACCATCATACAGGTGTTAAAACACTGAGATACTTCATGCCAGTTATTAAATGGCCACTGCCCTGCATCATTCAAGTTCTACCCCACTACCACAACATCCCTACACCTTCTTCCCACAGCTCTCATCCTCCCCAGGACCCTGCACTAAAGGGGCTGGGCCTGGCAAAGTCAGTGGATTGCAGGTTACTCTAGAACCTTTTTCTAGTGCTATGGCTGGCTTCTGTTCTGAAAATTTGCTATCTGTCTTTTTCCATTTGCTAAATATCTGGGGGTCTCTCTTTGCCTAGCTCTCCAATTAATGCAAGGAGTTCCCGTCGTAGCTCAGTGGAAATTAATCTAACTAGCATCCATGAGGAGGCAGGTTCAATCCCTGGCCTTGCTCAGTGAGTTAAGGATCCGGTGTTGCCATGAGCTGTGATGTATGTCACAGGCCCAGCTCAGATCCCATGTTGCCGTGGCTGTGGCATAAGACGGCGGCCGCGGCTTCTATTTGACCCCTGGCCTAGGAACCTCCATGTGCCGCAAGTGTGGCCCTAAAAAGACAAATAAATTAATAAATTAAATTTAAAAATTAAAAGATTAATCCTAGATGACCCCAAGCAATATGACCCCCACCTGACCTTCCAGCAATTTCCCCAGCTTTCCAGCTACTCTGTCCTAGTTCCACCTACCTGTCCTTTGTACAAACATCCGATCCATTTACTCGGATTGTAGAGGTATTGGTTGATACTGTCTGAATGGTTTGCTCTCAAGACTAAATTGGAAAAACAATATTTAAACTCAAAATAATAATAATAACCATCTTCTATTTTATATCTACTGAATGCTAAACAATAAATATAGTAGTTGCTTTAGGGGTACAAACTCTAAGCCTTATAATCCACAGTTTACATATGAGGAAATTGAGTCTCAAGAGCTTAAGTTAGTTACCTAAAATCACGGAGGTAGGGAGAATCAAAGCTAGAATTAAAAATTAGGTCTGTCTACCTACTGTATAGCACAGGGAACTATTCTCAATATCTCGTAAAAACCTATAATGGAAAAAAATCTGAAATATATATATTTATTTAATGTATAACTGAATCACTTTTCTGTACACTTGAAACTAACACAACATTAGCTATACTTCAAAAAAATCAAGTCTATCTATCTCTGAAACTTATGTTCATATATCGCCATGAAACCTAATAAGAGAATTTGCTGCTAAGTAGTAAAATGGAAGGAAAGTATTTTAGTGATTGGGGCTAAGAGGGAAGTGATAATTCTAATAATTCTACCTTTTAAAGTAGAACCTTAAGGAGGTGGCTCCTCTGCCTCCATTTAAAAGCTCACCTGAAGTTGAAATGGAATCCAAGCATTTAAAGAAAAAAACAGTGTTTGCTACTTAGTCACAAAATCATACAGTCTTAGAGTTGGAAGACATATTAGACACAGTCTAATATCTATGACATCTTTTTGGCTACTTTCAGTGATGAAACATTTTTTTTCCTCATAAAGTAACCCATTATATCATTGGACACATTTGATTACTTTTAAAAAATTATTCCTTATGTTAGACCTAGAATGGCATATAGTAAATAAATCATTCAATGGAGTGATATATATATATATACATATAAGAGAGAAAGGACAGTATATATAAATATATTAATATTTTTCTCAAGTCTCCTCTTTTCCAGATTAAAGATCCAAAATGTTTTCAACTATTTCCTACGTGAAGTGAAGTTTAGATCAATAGAATATTCAATGTGTCTGCAACTGTTTCTCAAGATGTTTAATTATTGTTAGGGGGGAGGCTATATGATAAAATAAGTTGGGCTAAATCTCTTTCCTGCATAATTTTTTTTGGATTCTTTGAAAAGTTGATATGCAGTATGGGTCTGCAATTATTGGGCTAGTCTCTATTTCACCTGATTCTCAGTAGTTCACACACTTCATGTGTCTACTACATCTATGTTTTTCCCAAATTAATGAAAGGGAGAGAGAGAAAGAGAGAGAGAGACTGAATCAGAGATATAAGATTGGAAAGTCTCTGGGGTGAGTTCTGAGAAGGCAGTTTCTAGGTGAAGTGTATGCGATTGACAATTGTTTGGAGGAGTTGGATTCAGAAATGCTTCTGTGGGAGTGTGTCTAAGCAGAACAGACATGCTGAAGCATTTGAAGTCATTGACAATGACATAGGCATCAGCCTGGACCTACAAACTCTCTTCAAGATCGCTTTCTGATTCATCTGATCTCAGATCACATCCACTAACAACTTTGTGCAAAAAGTGATTATTAGAATGTGCAATATGATGGCTTCTGAGCACTACTTGAAATGAACATGGAGAAAAATTGACACCATCATAATTCATTTTAGCAATTTGGCCAAACGTGATCTCCAGTGTATGGGAATTTGGGAATTTCAGAAACAAAAATATGAGAATTTGACTTATAGCACAGTGGTCTGGATGAAGGAAGAAACTCAAGAACTTGAAATTACAGTTTCACCTCCAACAGCTAGAAAAACAGGCTCTCATATCATTTGAATCTTACATTGATAACAGTCATACCACCCCAAATGCATCCAATCTCTTCTGAATCCTACATTGTTGGAGCCCTGAAATTTGGATCTATGACTCCACAAGATTGGCTACCTACCAATCAAAACAAATTCCTGTCTCTCATGTTTACAACAAATAGAGCCACTACTGTTAAGAGGTATTACCAGTAGCAGCAGATGTCAGATTTCAACCGTACTCACTAGTGGAACTGTTCGTGACTGGCGAAGAAGGTCGTTCTCAAGAAGTTTCCAAGCCATATTCTTTGAACAACTTGTTTTAATGACATAGAGATGGTGTTAGACATATGGGCAGCTCAACTAACTGTCAAATGAGACTTCCTTGTGGCTTTTGGGCTCTTCTTCCACCAGTAAAACAAACTTAGTTTCAACCATTGCTTGTAAATCTATGTGTTACGGTTGTGTTAATGGGATCAATGAAAACTTTCCACTCAATGATGATGTTGATAAAAATTTACTTTGGTGAGAGAAAGGAAAAATTCATGATAAAAATGATTGAAACTGCCAAAGCAGTTCCAGGAGGAACTGCTTGCCAAATCAACTAAAAATGGCCTAGAGGGTAGGGAAATAGCAGCTACTCTGGTAGTTATTACTAGTAACACTGATATGGTCACCTAAAGTGGCAATCTGGCCAACTTTATTCATCAGCAACCTTTAAGAGAAAGACTGATGAAAGTTTGATGCCCACTTACCTGATAATTGTGGAGTCACAGGTGTTCCCGATATAGTAGCTGTCTTCAGAGGGGACAAACAACTCTGTGACAATGAGCAGATCTCTGTCATCAATCATGTCATAGAGAAATGTCATCCAAACTTTTATCTTGATGACATGGCTTTAAAATTGGGTGAACCCAGATTAGAAAAGACACTGATGAGATCAGACCATGTTCTCCCCTCTCTGGAAGATGTGTCTCCTCTTAAGGAACAAGTCCTACAGTTATACTTTTCTGCTTTTTTTGACTTGATAGACCTGAGCACAGGAGAATGGCTAAAAGACCTCCTAAGCTGGCAATAGGGAAAAAATAGAGGAGTTTCTTAATCTCCATCAGCAAATTCTATTTTCTTGGGAGGAAATGAAATATACCTTTTCTTCTGCTTCTTTGGTATAGGCTGCACTGAGTACTATTTGTAATTATTTTATACAGTTTGAAGATGATTCCAGCCAGTGGCTTACTGTATGGAGTGATTTGCATTCCACACTTGAGAGTAAAGACCATTGTTCCATTTCTGATCTTCATCAAGAATTTACTGAGAGGTATGGTGTAGCAATACTCGATTCTGAGTGAAATCACTCAGTAGTTGCACACCACATTGCTTCAGGCAAGTCTCATGCTGGTTAAACTAGATTGAATGGACTGGAAAGGATGCAAATCCTTGGTGGTGGTAGTAGTGGGGTGCTGTTAGTATAGGCACTTGGTTAAAAAGATGAAGGGAAAATAATAAGCATGATGTGCCTTCTATGTACAAGTAAAAGTCACATTATTCCAGAGAAAGCCACATTTATCCTTGAAGACTGAAAAGCCAGAAACTGGGTTTTGCAAAGCCAAAACCAGATATTGTCTTAAATACAACTCCTCCTGGGTATGTGGATTTCAATCCTGTATCTGTTGGCATATGGCTCAGATGCACGCAAAAGGACCAGCTCCACAGTTTCCAATAAATAACAGTGTAAGTGTGGACAAGTTTGAGAGTGGTAGAGGTAGTCTGCATCTTACTGTATAACCTATTTCAGGTACCTATCTCATCTCAAGGCTAATGGACTTACTTAGGGGGAAATAATAGTTGCCCATGTGATACGGTTTTAAGGAGAATCATGAAAGTCTTCCCATTCTATTTTCCCATCTTAGCCAATCTGAAATGTTACATTTGCAATTCATTCCTTTAGAACTAAGTCACTGTTAACTTAAATCCTTTTGTGAAATATGAATACTTCATCTGTTCATTTTAATATATTAAAGCATTGGCATTTTGGCATGGCTTCATGCATCATTCATTTCTTTAAACAGGTAACTGTGGTGCACCTATTAGAGTCCAGGAAGTATGCCAGGTGCTGCAGAATATATATAGGTGAAGATGACGTGGACTCTTCTAAGGAGAAAAAGCAGTGTAAATAAGACATATACCCAGATATCTAAAATGAAAAGTTGAGATCAAGAAATACTATGATGCACACTGTTGTATATGGAATGGATGGTCAATGCAGACTGGCTATATAGCACAAGGAACTCTATTCAATATTCTATGATAATCTATATGGGAAGAGAATCTGAAAAGGAATGGATATGTATATGTATATAATTGAATCACTTTTTTGTATAGCAGAAATTATCACAGCATTGTAAATCAACCATACTTCAATAAAATGTTTAAAAATGAAAAAAAAGAGAAATACTATGAGAGATAATTATAAGCTTGACACTAAAACTTCATTGGGAGTTTCAATTTGTAGAATGTTTCCATCTTTTATTTGGTCATTTTAAAAAAAAAATCATTTGTAGAGCATTTGCTATGTTCTAGGTTCATGCTCAGTTCTGAGGCAATACAGATGAAAGGGAGAGTCCCTACCCTTGAGGGGCTTAGTGTAGAGGAGGTAGGTAGACAAATATACAAACACAAAGAATAAAATAAATAAATAACAAATATAAGAATAAAGCTGCCCAGAAGCTTTGGGAACACAAAGGAAGTATATCTCAGTTGGTCCAAGGTTAGGCAAAGATGGACCTCACGATGGGGAGAAGCTTTATGGTGGAAGAAATTATAGGGTCAAAGACTGAAGGAGAGGGGTAAATAAAGGTCATTGCAGGAAGAAATGACAATGGTTCAAAGGGACAGAGACATGAAAGAATGTGGGGAATATGGAAACTGAAAAAGTGCCCAGAATCAAAAATACAGATGGAGTTAATATAGACCATGAGATAATAGAGGTGATCAAACTGAAGATGAGGAAAAGCCTTGGACTTTTTCCCAAAAGTAAGAGAGAGTCCAAGAGGAGTCTTATGACAAGAGGGAAATCCAAGCCTGAAGATAACATGTAGTTGTGGATTGGGAAGAAAGAGGGAGAGAAAGAGACAGAAAGAAGAAGGTAAGGAAAGAGTGAGAGAAAACAAGAGACTGAGTAAAAGGAAAGGTTGAAAGTATGAGTCATTAGGAGAGCAAGTCCTGGTGGCATGCAGTGGTCCCACACTGGAAGCAGTAGAGAGCCAAGAGAACCTAAAATTTCATTCAATAATTTGTTCAATGAAACAAAATTTCGTTGTCAATTAGAAAATGCTAAACACTGTTCTAAGTACTTGGGGATAGGCTCTTTACTTTCCTGGAGCCTGATGAGTATGGCAGATATTAACCAAATAATCAACCAAAATGAATACTTACAGAATAAAACAAGTGTTATTAAGGAGCAGTCAATGTACCAAGAGACAATGTAACAAGGATATATTTAGGCTCCTGGGTTGCAAGCAACCCAAATTGGGGGTGGGGGTGGATGCAAACAAAAGCAAAAATTAGGAGTCTTGGAAGGATATGGGACAACTCAATGTAAAGAGAAGATGGCTGAAAAACCAGAGGGCTGCAAATCAGGAAGCAGAGCTACTTCAGGAATCCAATTAGCAGGAGTGAGTGGATAGAGTCTTCAGGTGAATTGGCTGGGCTTTCCATCTGCATGATGTTGCTTGAGGCACACAATTCTGGGAGCCAGGGTCTGAGTGGCCTGGTGCTTGTTGCAGTCCCATTACTTGGTTAGGGAAAAGAAGATTACCTTCATAGTCCAATCAGTGCTGCATGCATGGGGAAAGGAAGTTCTCAAGAAAACCAAGCTGTATTTCCCAGAAGCAGAACGGCAGTTGTGGTGGTAAAAACAACAGATTTCCACTAACAAGGAGAACTGGACTAGACCTCAGGGAAGGCTTCCTGGAGGAGAGTTATTATTGAACTGAGTCATGAATGATGGGGAGGAATTAACTAGGGAAAGACTGGGTGTGCATTGTCATAGGCATAGAGCAGGCACAGTGTGTGCTCAGATGAAAGGCTAATTAAAGACAAAATTAACTCCTTAAAAAAATTTGCCTTGTGGGTGCCCATTCAGCATCATTCATGGATTATTCATTAGCGAGCATTTCCATTAGCAGCAGCATCACTATCTCTAAGTATGGGACTAAAGTACAGAGCCTACAAAAGTCAATGAAAATTATCTAAAGGTTCTCCCCTTCCTTATGCTTGCTTATGGGCTTTAAGAAAATACTGGAGAGAAAAGCCATCCTGGAGAATAATTTCCCCATGGTGTAGTCTATAACCCTTCTCATCTCTTAGTAGAGGCTTTCCTAAGAAAGGGATTATTGTAAACTGTGGAACAGTGGGGAATTTCCCCGCTTTACCTGCTATTAGACTGAGGAAGTAGACTTCACTATGCACCTTAGCATGTTAGAAATATAGTCCTTTCTTTCTTCATTCTTTTGAACTGTATAGATAATTACCCCTTGCTAGGCAGAAGTTACATCATTCTGGAGACTGAAGCGCTTCTCCAGACCACTCACTGTGCAGCATGGAGCAAAGCAGTTTACTTGTCTCTGCTTGGGTTCCTTCATTTATGCAAGTGCTGATGAAGCAGACTCTGTACAGATCTTGCAAAAATGAATCATTTCTCTTATTTTATGAACAAAGAAAAGAGGACCTAGAGAAGTACTGTCACCTGCCCAACATCACACAGCTTCTTGATAGCTGGATTTAGAACCAGGTCTGTCTTCCAGTTATCATGCTTCTTCTTGGAGACCTTGAATGTGTAATGCAAAGAAAACATTGTATATGAAATAGAAACCAGGGTTTGAAATCCTTGAGGTAACACTTAGGAACTATGTGAACTTGGGTGTTCACTTAAGCTTTCTAAACCTTGCTTTCTTCATTTGTTAAGTGACAATAATAATGCCTGCACAAACCCTTTCAGGGTCATTTTGAGAATCAGAAGAAGAGAACATGCATATGCTACTTTGCACACCATAAAGTGAAACACAAATAGTTGACATGGCTGTTATAAACTACATCTTGAAAAATTAGGAAATCAAAACTCTGAGATGCTGAATAACTTACCCAAGGTTCACTGGGTCATTTTCTGGCCAAAGAGATCTCTGAACTTCAAACTCATTTCCCTTTCCTCTACCCTCTGCACTCTCCCTTTACTCTGGAAACACAACGTGTAATATGTTAATTTTTAAAAATTTAAACTTTAATTAAGCACTACCTTGAGTGTTACAATGTGGTAATAATAAATGTGTATTTCCTTATAATTAACTCTATTTCCAAATCCCTACCTTGATAAAACTGAGCAAGAAAAAAAAAGTCATAACACATAAACTGTTATATTGGACAAAATAATTAAGAATTTTTAAAAAGTTGAACTTTTACCTTCAGTTGAAAAGAGGGGAAAACATTTTTCAAAATCTTTAAAGAGCTTAGAAGCATAAGAACTTCCTCCCTATCTTGTGTCTAACATTGGTAACATCGACCTTGGATATCTCTCCTAAAGAAAATACTGCAACTGCCCCACAAGGAAAGGAAACTCATAAAACTAGTCAGTCAATCCCTGTCTCAGGTCAGAGTCCCTAGGATCTCAAGTAGGATGCTTTGGCCTCATCCAATATTTTCAATATTACTCCTGCATTACATTATGCCAATATCCTCATCTTCACCATCAGCCATCATTATTGTCATTTTCATCCTCTTCATTGACAAGATTTGATGAGAATTTACTAGGTCCCTGGAACGATACATTCAAACCTTACAATAGCCTCAAGTAGTAACTACTATAATTAACTCAGGTTCTTAAGGGCCAGAAATGTGCTTCTCACATATCTCCATATCCCCTAGAGTACTTGTAAATAAAAGACCACTTCTATTTCCTCTTCTATGAAACAGAGATAACAACAGGTCCCTCCAACTGCTGCTAAAAGGATTATATGAAGCACCTAGCAGCCTGCCTAGCCCATGGTGTGCCCTCAATTAAATAATAATAAATAAATAATATTTATTACTTAGATTCTAATTGGAACATAGATTTGTTTAAAAAACTTATAATGGAGAGAAATCTCAAAAACTTAGGGATGAGAAATTTCTAAAATTTCTTGACCAGTTAAATCTCCCAATGGTAAACTTGAGATACATTAGATTCTCAGAAAACATTTCTTCATAAGATTTCTACCCTTTTCCAGAGACTCTCTTTGAACTGAGGCTAAATTCTGTACTCTTGATTCTCCAAGGCACTAAAGAACACAATTATCTAAAAACGTCTTCAATTATAAAGAGTTAAATATTGTGGAATTCTATTAATAACATAAAAAGACTCTTAACTGAAGTATTAAGTTAAAATGCATTTAGAGTGTCCCTATACAAGCATAAGTGTATATGTGTGTGTGTGTGTGTGTGTGTGTGTGTGTGTGTGTGTGTGTGTGTGTGTGTGTATGGGAGGGGGAGTCTACGTAATCATAGACAAGTGGCTGGTTAAAATAGATGAAAATACTGAGAATGGTTTATAGATGATTTCTACTCTTTATCTCTTTAAGAAATCTCTGAACATTTTACAAGGCACCTAAATAGTTTTCACTTTGAAAGAAAGAAGGGAAAGGGAGAGACAAATTAAATGACAGGCAGCCTGCAAAACCACTGCAGCAGACCCTAGATTTTTGAGGTGCATATATTTACATCCCTACCCCAAGTCTACTGAAACCCTGGGCCCATGACAAGGCCACAGCAGAGCTGGTTCCAGAGCTTCCTAATATTTCCTTGTAAAACCATATTTTATAACTAGCTTCCAAACTAAGCAGGTGGGGAATCCTGCTCATTGATATTCAAGATTGAGAGTATAATCTTGATAATAATAGTAGCTTAACATTTATGGAGGATTTACTTTGTGCCAGGCTCTACGATTCTCCATGTATTCATTCATGTATTTCTTATAATAACCCCATGAGTTAGGTTCCTGGTCACATAGTCAACACTGAGTCCCCCCCACCTTGTAACATGCACCATT
Organism: Phacochoerus africanus; assembly: GCF_016906955.1. Lineage (NCBI taxonomy): Eukaryota > Metazoa > Chordata > Mammalia > Artiodactyla > Suidae > Phacochoerus > Phacochoerus africanus. The sequence goes on along the minus strand of NC_062560.1, from coordinate 84,124,277 downwards.
CAAAGCATTTGGGAGACAGGGAACAAATCAAAGTTTCCTTGTGAAGCTCCCATTTTCATTCTGGAAGACAATGTTTCCAATTTGCAAACACAGAAGTTGAGGTACAGCAATGTTAGACAACTTTCTCAAAGTTATAGAGAATATGTGTTGGGTCTACGATTTGAACACAACGTCCCATCCCCAATATTTGTACTCTCAACTACTACCCTGGAATTGGTTAAAAAAGAAGTCCCATTGGGAGGTCGATGCAATAGTACTTGTAAAGTACACTTACTGAGATGAATCCTGAGTATAAATTTGCATTCTGACCTTGTATATTATGCATAAAAGAATCACTTCAAATTCTTTCAGGTGAAAAATGGTGGCTTTGTGGTCAAATATTATTTGGTTTGAATAAGAAAATACAGGGTAATCTCCAAATTCCAAGCATCCTAGACATACATATATTACTTACATGTCATAAGTACTAGTGAAGGACTGTGATAGGCATGCCAATGTACTCTGCCTGATTTCCTGTTCAAGTGGATTGGACAGAAGACTCTCCTAAAACTAAGTCTGATTAAGGTTCATAGAAGCAGGAAAAAGAAAGACAAGGAAATATATCTCCTCTCCTTCTATCTTAGAAATGAACATAGTTACAGCTCTCTATAGCTCAGCTATCCACCCAGAATAGTCTGGGCTGGGATCCGGGCCAGAATCCGGAAACATACCCAAAGCAAGTTTCTCTAGTTCAATGCACAAAAGAGAGATGAGGTTCAATGTTTGAAAAGCTTTGGGTGAGCTAGGTTGTGCTAGAGCACATTTCTCTTATGCCTCTGCTAATTAGTCTGTATGCTTATGTTTATGTTTAATTGAAAGGAAAAATATCCTGAAATAATGAATGAAAACTAAAAGAACAAACTGAGACATTAAACTGATAGCTGGGACTTACTGATTAGATTTAACTTGAGGCTTTGAATGATCTAAATGATTTAAATTCTAAGCTAATGTCACTCAAAAGCAGTTGAGTCTATTGGTATATCCACCCCAACCCCCCAAGTGGACTTGGAACTGGAGTGGAAGAGACTGAATGTGATACTAGTCCTTCTGAGTCCTGGCCTTGCCCCTACTGAGGGATTTCAAATGAAAGTAGTAGTACCAACCACATCTCCCCGAGACTGAAAACACTGAATTCCTCCAAAGTGGAGCCCTTCAACTTCTTCATGACTACAGCCACTGTATGTAGCATATAGTAGACTCCTAATAAATATCTGTTAGTTAAATGGCTCAGTTCATGGTTTTGATTCTTTAAGGAGGAATGAAGAGAAATTATTTTTAGAGGTTCTCTATTTATAAAAAGCTTTTTATACAATTTTTGCAATCATCTTGAGAAAAGTAAAAGAGTATTTATTAACTCTGTCAGATCTATCAATAGACAAAGCAACTTTTGCTCCTAAGAGTTTGAGTTCTGTGTGGAGGCAGAATAACACCAGAGCAAAGCCTCTGGAAGAAACACTACATGAGTCACAGGGAAAGATTTCAGAGAACATCACAGTAATACATTTTATGTGCACCATGTTCCTTCAGTAATCTTGAAATAGTTCCCTCCTGAGGTACAAGCAACTTCCATCCTCTTCTCTAGCCCAGGGTTACAAAAGCTTTCAGAGATGGTTTGCGAGGAGCACGGGGCTGTGTGTGGCTGTTCCTTATTCCTCTTTCAGGCACACAGCACCCTGTCTTTCTGACCCAGAGCTTGCTCTTTGTACCTTGCTAAACAGAATACACAACGGAATAATGGGTTCGTTTTCGGGGGTCTCTGTCGTGCCCTTCCTTACTGTTTTCATTAAAATAATGAATGTCAGTCTTCGATCCAGTGTGACTGAAGGTTAATTGGGAAGCTTTTTTTCTGGGAGGGGTTGTCAGTCTGGGAGTTGTCAGGCCCTGCTGTGTGCTGCTCATAGCTGCAGCCATGGAGCAGGTCCCACAGAAGCAGCCTGATTATCCCTGTGATTATTTCATATACAATAGAATCAGGTTGAGAGACTGCAACAATGAGATGTCTGTCTTCTTTCTGAACAAAGTACAAGAAGCAGCCACAGAAAAGGAGGGCTGAGGAGAAGAGGGGGGATATTTCACATGCAATCATTCTCCAGTGATTCTAGAAGAGTCTGGTGGAAATCTTGGTTTCACAGAGGTGGCCATGCTCATTTATTTATTTTTCATTTTTAACCTATTTTACTGTGTTAAAACAAACATAACATAAAATTAATAAGTGTACAGTTCAGTGGCATTAAGTACATTTGCAGTGTTGTGCAAACATCACAACTGTCTATTTCCAGAACTTTTTGTTACCCCAAATAGAAACTGTGTACCCATTACCTGGGACTAGAGAAAGATTTCTTACTCAAATCCAGACACCATGAAGCAGAAATTGACAGAACACTGTAAATCAACTATAATAAAAAAATTGTTTTTAAAACCAGATGCAAGGAAATACTTTTGATTACTTAACAATACAAAAATATGCATGATATAATCAAAAGAAAAAGACATGAGAATAAAATATTAGTAACATAATCAGAGTTAAAGTGAGTGTGTGTGTGTGTGTGTGTGTGCTAATTTAAATCAGATATGTTAAGAAGCAAATTAAATAAAACCACCATTTTGGGACTAAGCTGGGGTGTAAACAAACATACGGACAGGCCAACAAGGGGTTTGGTGTGATTTGTAAAACCAACCAACAAGCAAACATTCAAAACCAGATTTTGTTTTAAATGTCCCCTTTTATAAAAGCACAGTCTGGCAGATAATCTGCTTCCTCTTCTAAACGTGCTGCTCAGACTATGCTATGAAAAAACAATACTACGGTAAACCCAAATGGACCAGAAACCTTAAAATAGATATCTTAATCCAGAAGAAAAAGAGGAGGACACATCAAGAGGTAGGAGGGGTGAATACCCAATATAAACAACCCCTTACATCCTGGGTGGGAAGCCCCACAGACTGGAAACTAACTGCTTCACAGAGACTCACCTACAGGAGTGAGAGTCCTGAGCCCCCACATCAAACTCTCACGTGTGGGGATCTGGCATGGGAGAAAGAGCCCCTGGAAAATCTGGCATTGAAGGCCAGTGGGGCTTGTGCACAGGAACTCCACAGGACGGGGGGAAATGGAGACCCCATTCTTAAAAGGCACACACAGAATTTCACAAGCACTTGGTCCCAGGGCAAAGCAAAGTCTCCATAGGAATCTGGGTCAAAGCGGACTGCAGTTCTGGGAGGACATCCTGGGAAAACGGGGGTGAAGGTGGCTTGTTGTGAGGGAAGGACATTGAAAGCAAAGCTCTCGGGAATATTCAGCAGCTGTGCCTTTCTTTGGAGGTGGCCATTTTGGGAAAAGCTGGCCCCACCCATCAGTAAGTACTGAGAAGCCCCAGGGCAAACAACAATCCCCACCCCTCAGTAAACAGGCTACCTAAAGACCCCTCAGGCACAGAGCTGCCTCTAATCCCATCCAGAGACTAAGCCCCACCCACCAGAGGGATTAGAATCAGCTCCACCTACCAGTGGGCAGGCATCAGCCCCTCCCACCAGGAAGCCTACAGCAAGACTCCACATCAAATTCAGCCACATGGGGGGCAGACACCAGAAAGAAGTAAGAGAGGCTACAACTCTATTATCTGTAAAAAGGTCACCACACCAAAAACCTATAAAAATGAAAAGACAGAGAGCTATAACTCAGATGAGGGAGAAAGGAAAAAACACCAGAAAATCATCTAAGCGAGGCAAAGATTCTCAGACTCCAGGAAAGACTTTGGACTGTTGATGTTGAAGATGATGCAAGACATTGGAAATAAACTGGAGGCAAAGATGGATAACTCACAGGAAACATTGACCAAAGAGATACAAGATATAAAAACTTAAACAAGAGATGCAAAGTACAATAACTGAAATAAAAAATTCACTAGAAGCAGCTAACAGCAGAATATAGGAGGCAGAAGAATGAATAACTGAGGTGGAGGACAGATTAGTAGAAATTACGGATGCATAAGAGAAAAGAGAAAAAAGATTGAAAAGAAATGAAGAGAGTCTCAGAGAACTCTGGGACAATGTGAAACGCACCAACATCCGTATTATAGGGGTGCCAGAGGAGAAGAGAGAGAGAAGGGGACAGAAAACATATTCCAAGAGATAATAGCCGAACACTTCCCTAACATGGGGAAGGAATCACCCACTCAAATCCAGCAAGCACAACGAGTACCAAATAAAATAAACCCAAGGAGGAACACCCCGAGACACATATTAATCCAACTGACCAAAATTAAAGACAAAGAGAACATCTTGAAAGCAGCTAGGGAAAAGAAACAAGAAACACACAAGGGAACCCCGGTAAGGTTATCAGCAGATTTTTCAGCAGAAACTCTGCAGGCCAGAAGGGAGTGGCATGATATACTTCACGTGGTGAAAGGAAAAAACCTCCAACCAAGATGACTTCACCCAGCAAGGCTCTCATTCGGATTTGAAGGAGAAATCAAAACCTTCACAGATAAGCAAAAGCTGAGAGAATTCAGCAGCACTAAACCAGCCTTACAACAAATACTAAAGGAACGTCTCTAGGCAGAAAAGACAAGACAGCAACAGGAAACAAAAATTCCACAAATGACAAGGCTCACCAGCAAAGGTGTATATACAGTAAAGATATGAAATCATCCACACACAATTATGCCACCCAAATCAGAATTCATGAGAAGAGGAGGGTACAAATGCAGGACACTGGAGATGCACTTGCAATTAAGAGAACAACTTAAAACAATCTCATATACATATAGACTCATATCAAAACTTCAGAATAAGTACAAACCAAAAATCTGCAATTGATACACAAACAAAGAACAATCAACTCAAATACAACACTAAAGATAGTCACCAAACCGGAAGGGGAGAGAACAAGAGAAGATGGGAAGAAAAAAGAGCAACAAAAACAAACCCAAAGCAATTAATAAAATGGCAATAAGAACATACACATCAATAATTACCTTAAATGTTAATGGACTAAATGCCCCAACCAAAAGACATAGACTGGCTGAATGGATACAAAAATAAGACCCATATATATGCTGTCTTCAGGAGACCCACTTCACTTCTAGGGACACATACAAATTGAAAGTGAGAGGATGGACGAAAACATTTCATGCAAACAGGGATCCAAAGAAAGCTGGAGTAGCAACACTCATATCAGACAAAATAGACTTTAACATGAAGAATATTTTAAGGGACAAAGAAGGTCATTACATAAAGACCAAAGGATCAATCCAAGAAGAAGATATAACAATTTTAAATATCTATGCACCCAACATAGCTTCACCACAGTATATAAGGCAACTGCTAAAAACCTTAAAAGGACAAAGCAACAATAACACAGCAATAGTGGGGGAATTTAACACCCCAATTACAGCAATGGACAGATCAACCAGACAGAAAATCAATAAGGAAACACAGGCCCTGAATGAAGCATTAGACCAGATGGACTTAATAGATATTCATAGGACATTCCATCCAAAAGCAACAGAATACACATTCTTCTCAAGTGCACATGGATCATTCTCTAAGATTGGTCACATCCTGAGCTACAAATCCAGCCTCAGCAACTTTAAGAAAATTGAAATCATATCAAGCATCTCTACCAAACACAACACTATACAACTGGAAATCAACAACAAGAAAAAAATTACAAAAAACACAAACACGTGGAAACTCAACAACATGCTACTCAACAACCAATGGGTCACTGAAGAAATCAAAGAGGAAATTAAAAAAGACCTAGCAGCAAATGACAAGAAAGATACGACACTCCAAAACCTATGGGATGCAGCAAAAGCCATTCTAAGAGGAAAGTTTATAGCAATACAAGCTCACCTCAGGAAACAAGAAAACGCTCAAATAAACAAGCTAACTTTACATCTAAATCAACTCAAGAGCAAAGAACAGAGAAGACCTAAAGTTGGTAGAAGGAAAGAAATCAAAATGATCAGAGCAGAAATCAATGAACTAGAAACAAAGAAACCCATAGAAAAGATCAATGAAATGAAAAGCTGGTTTGCTGAAAAGATCAACAAAATTGATGAACCCTTAGCCAGACTTATCATGAAAAAGAGAGAGAGGACTCAAATCAATAAAAGTAGAAATTAAGAAGGAGAAGTAACAATGGATATCGCAGAAATACAAAGGATCATAAGAGACTACTATATGAAACTATATGCTGATAAAACGGAAAACATAGAAGAAATGGACAAATTCATGGAAAAGCACAATCTTTCAAGACTAAACCAAGATGAAAGAGAAAAGATGAACGGACCCATTACAAGAACTGAAATTGAAACTGTGATTAAAAAACTTCCAACAAACAAACAAAAGTCCAGGACCAGATGGCTTCACAGGCAAATTCTATCAAACATTTAGAGAAGAGCTAACACCTCTCCTTCTGAAGCTCGTTCAAAGCATTGCAGAGGAAGGGATACTCCCAAACTCATTTGATGAGGCCACTATCACCCTGGTACCAAAACCAGACAAAGATTCCACAAAAAAAAAAAAAAAAACAAACTACAGGCCAATTTCACTGATAAAAATATACCATGCTCATGGATTGGAAGAGTTAATGTTATCAAAATGACTATACTACCTAAGGCAATCTACAGTTTCAATGCAACCCCTATCAAACTACGAAGAACATTTTTCACAGAACTCGAACAATATATTTTCAAGTTTCTTTGGAAGCACGAAAGACCCAGAAGAGCCAAGACATCCTGAAAAAGAAAAATGGAGATGGAGAAATCAGGCTCCCAGACTTCATACTATACTACAAAGCAACAATCATCAAAACCATATGGTACTGGCACAAAGGCAGACATATAGATCAGTGGAACGGGATAGAAAGCCCAGAATTCAACCCATGCACCTACAGCCAACTCATCTATGACAAAGGAGGCAAGAATATACACTGGAGAAAAGACAGCCCCTTCAATAAGTGGTGCTGGGAAAACTGGACAGCCACAGGGAAAAGAATGAAATTAGAACACTCCCTAACACCATACACAAAAATAAACTCCAAATGGATGAAAGACCTAGATATAAGGCCAGACACTCTAAAACTCTTGGAGGAAAACATAGGCCAAACACTCTCTGACATAAATGACAGCAACATCTTCTCAGATCTACCTCTTAGAGTAATGACAATAAAAACAAAAAGAAACAAATGGAACTTAACTAAACTTAAAAGTTTCTGCACAGCAAAGGAAACCCTCAACAGAACTGAAAGATAACCTTCAGAATGGGAGAAAATCTTTGCAAGTGAATCGACTGACAAGGGATTAATCTCCAAAATTTATAATCACCTTCTTTAGCTCCATACCAGAAAAACAAACAACCCCATCCAAAAATGGGCTTAAGATCTCAACAGACAGTTCTCCAAAGAAGACATACAGATGGCCGAGAAACACATGAAAAGATGTTCAGCATCACTCATGATTAGAGAAATGCAAATCAAAACCACTCTGAGGTACCACCTTACACCAGCCAGAATGGCCATCATCCAAAAGTCTACAAACAATAGGTGCTGGAGAGGGTGTGGAGAAAAAGGAACCCTAGGACACTGTTGGTGGGATTGTACATTGGTGCAACCACTGTGGAAAACAGTATGGAGATTCCTCAGAAAACTACACATAGAACTCCCATTTGATCCAGCAGTCCCACTCCTGGGCATCTATCCAGAGAAAACCATGACTCATAAAGACACATGCACTCCAATGTTCATTGAAGCACTCTTTTCAATAGCCAAGACATGGAAACAACCTCAGTGTCCATCGACAGAGGAGTGGATCCAGAAGAAGTGGTACATATACACAATGGAATATTACTCAGCCATTAAAAAGAGCAAAATACCGGCATTTTTAGCAACATGGATGGACCTAGAAACTATCATGCTAAGTGAAGTCAGCCATACAATGAGACACCAACATCAAATGCTTTCACTGACATGTGGAATCTGAAAAAAGGACAGACGGAACTTCCTTGCAGAAGAGATGCTGACTCACAGACATTGAAAAACTTATGATCTCTGGAGGAGACAGTTTTGGGGGTGGGGGGATATGCTTGTGTTGTGGATGGAAATCCTGTGAAACTGGATTGTTATGATCATTATACCACTACAGATGTATAAATTCAATTGAGTAATAAAAAATAAAAGTAAAAAACATATCAATTTTACCAAAAAAACTTGTTTTGTAACTTCTCTGTGGGCAAGCCTCTTCCTAAGAGTATACAAAAATTTCAGTGGCACATTAATTCTCTCGTGGCTGTTAGAATTTTTTATTTGGTAGTGCTTGGCTCTTGCTCACTAAATATGCACGAGTGGCTTAGTCTGTTTCTGCTTAGCAACAGAATGTGTTGCTGAAAAACAACAGAATTTTTCTTTGCAGAGTTCTGTAGGCTGAGAAATCTAAGATCATAGTGTCATCCTGGTCAACTTCAGGTGAAGGTCCTCTTCCTGGTTCATAGCTGGCACCTTCTTCCTGTGTCCTCACATGATGGAAGGGCAAGGAAGCTCTCTGGAGCCTCTTTTGTAAGGGCCTAATACCATTCAAGCAACTAAGGTCCTTCCAAAGATTCCACTTCCTAATACTATCATCTTTGGGAGTTAGGATTTCAACATATGAGTTTTAGGGGGACACAAACATTCAGACTATAGCAGTCACTGGTGTAACACAAAAATCAATATATCCTATTGGCCTCCAAAGGTCAGTTGACTTCAGAAACTTCTTCAGTGTTATAAGGACTCCCTTGCCATCAGGAGAGCAGTGGCAGCTGCAGAGACAATAATAATTTTGCCAAAGTGACAGGATCCCTTTTATAACCATTGTCCCTCTTTGAACACATTCCCAATCCTCTCCCACAACACACTGATTACCCAACCTAGCTACTTTCTCTCCTCAGCACACAGAGTGTGCTATTCTCCTACCATTATAATGCCATCAGCCTCTTTTTTTTCTGCCCAACCAAAACTGTCCTTTACCTCAAAATTCTACTGAAGATTTACCTCCTGCAGCAAGTTTTCCCAGCTGACTCTATCAAGAAATGACTTCAGCTGTCCAAACTTTCATTTTCATCTCTGTGGATCGTGTGGCACTGATAAGTGTTTATTTGGACAGCTGCCCATACACCACACAAACACATTCACATGCACTCATTGCTCTTGACAGGACTACATTCTAAGGTATTTCAGAAGTTCCTCTTAGGCTAATAGTGGTTACTACCTTCACATTGCCACTGACTGATGGCTAAGAGTTTGGAAAAGAATGAATTCCTCAAGATAGAAGCTTGCACAGAATCAACCAAGAAATTTTCTTTCCACCCTCTTCCTTTATTTTCACTTATTTTTGACTCAAAACAACACTTCCTGAGTCCATAGCACTTTCCACATATTCCCTAAAAATGCCCTTATACATCAAGAGATATTCAGTCCCTTTCTTGACCCATGACCATTACCAGTGATATCAGACATGTCCATGTTCATGGCAGAACAAATTATGGGGAGAAATCTCCTCTCCTCTGCTCAGATTTAATGCACTTACTAAACCAGCACACATATGTATTTCTGCATGCACGCACACATGTACCCACAGGTATATAACTTTGTGGTAGAGAAGAAAAAAAATGTGTTTAGAAAATAACTTTTGTATTATGCTATTCTGAAACATGGAAGTATATTTAGATTTGCGCATCAAAGTGCTACATTTTTCTAATTAAATTTTGTATTCAGAAATAATTGCATCTTTTTGAAAGTAAATAGCTATAGAGACAATACAAGTAGAAGCTAAATTCATGGGCACATTTTCTATTCTTCATTTAAGCCCATCCATATTAGTAAGGATTTGATACTGTGATAGAAATATGAAGGGCGATAGCTGCAGAGACAATAATTCTACCAAAGTGACAGGAGGCCCTTTACCCATTGTCCCTCTTTGAACCCATTCACTTTTCATTATAGACCCCTGTGGCAGAATTTGAGTAAAGCAACAATAGCAACATGACTTCAAAAACAAAGGACAAGACAAAAATTCAGAAATCTCAAATGGTGAAATTGAATATTTGCCACTTTCAGGAAACATTAGTGACTAGTCTTAATGTCATCAGATGTACTATGTATGTCATTTGCTATGAAAAAAAATTATGTTGAAAACATGAGTTGTATGTTTGTCTCAATCTTCTATTTTAGAAAACAAGATATTTCTGTCAAATTCCATCATATAGCATTCTAATAAATCCAAACAAAAAAGGATGGGAATAACTGATTCCCTGAATGGCAATATTTGCTACTGAGTATTTCTCTGGTTATTGTCAGAGTAATTTTTTGATCTTTAGAATTTTTCAAGAGAATGTATCAAATTCATTTTCTACTATTTGTCCAATTACATTATGGAAATGTGAACATAAAAGGTAGAAATATCACATGCTAAGTCAGTCTTCTTGAATTATTCACTATTTATTCATGTTTTGGGTATATTTGGTACCGAGTCAGATTTTAATATAGTGCACATACTTTTTATTCCCTCAGCCTGAAGCAATGGATTTTAGGTCCATTCATCTCAAATATCTCACATCCTCCTCCACTCACACATACATACCCGATAATCATAGACCGTATCCTGTCAAACTTCTAAAGGCAGATCCACAGATTTTATGGTATTGGGGACTTCATTAGGTTTGGCCATTTAGGAATAAAAAAATGACAGAAAAAGTTGTGGTTGCCCTTAGCAACAACTGCTCACATGCTATTTGTGTTATCTATGTGCTGCAGAGCATCATCTTCTTTTTAAGAAATACAAACATGCACATATAGTACATCCCATAATAGTTTTCAGCTAATCACAGATTCTACAATAATAATAACATAAAAAGTAGAGCACAAAATCCTTTGGTTTCACTCTCCTGTTTATCATGAGGGTATTTTCAAGATATAATGTTTTATTTCATCTTGTTTTTAAGAAACAATTCTACTGAATGATATTCTTATGAAGAAAATAAGAGGCAGTGGAGCATTGATTTGATAACAATAGCAGGCTGTTTAAAATGACAATAACTACATCAGTCAATAATTTGAAAAGTCCCCAGTATAGAAATCTGGCTTTCAGATGATTTTCTCTAAAATTTTTGATGTGTACATATTAATTTTTTCTTCTTTAAAGGTCACATCACCATGTTTGTTATAAGGGGACATTGAAAAAGAAACATCAATTTTTACCCTTGGCATTCTGAATGTGATCAAATAATATTTGCAAATTTTTATAAGCCGAAAGAAGTTGTTTGGTGCCAATTTAGCTAATTAGAATTTTCAATAGTCTCACCTCTCAAATTGTTGAAGAAATTTCACTCTGTGGCTTGGCTGACCTACCTGTCCTTTCAAAAAGGCAATTATAATAAGGAATTGATTTTTAAAAAAAAAGGTTAGATACTCCTCAATACGTTAGGCATTTCTCACTAAAAACTAAATAATATTCTTCAAAGTTCCCTCTAAAGCAAGACTTCACCTGAGGTTCTTTTTCTGTTCTTTCTTTTTTTGAGGGCCACACCTGCAGCATATGGAAGTTCCCAGGCTAGGGGTCAAACTGGAGCTACATCTGCTGGCCTATGCCATAGCCACAGCAACATGGGATCCAAGCTGCATCTGCAACCTACACCACAGCTCACAGCAACACTGGATACTTAACCCACTGAGCAAGGCCATGGATGGAACCCATGTCCTCATGGATACTAGTTATGTTCATTACCACTGAGTCACAACAGGAACACCTGTTATTTATTATTATTTTTTTAAAGGTAGGGACACATTGATGGAGACTTATCACTTCAAGAGTTTCTCTCCAGTGAGAAATTGTGTAGTCATTAGGGTCATTTGCCAATACCATGTTTCTCCTCCTTCTGGTCCAAGGTAGGATTGTACATCCTTGCACTTTGGGGTTTTGTTGAAATCATGTGACTTGCTTTGGCCAATAAATTATGGGCAGAAAGGACATGCTGTTATATTTGATGAGTTACTTGAGAGCTAGTGCTCAGTGTCTGCTTTCCCATTTCCTGCCTCCTCAGTAGTTTGTGTCCTGAGTAGACTCCCAACTGCAGCTAAGATTTTAAGACTTTTTCAGTTACTGCAACATTATCTTGCACAATTTGATGAATATGAATATGAAAAGGAAGACAAACAAAAACTCAAAGGCTATGGAATTTTAATCACTATGGAAGAGGTTAAATTGCTTTTGTTTCACCTTTGGCTTGTAAAGTTGAGGATAGGGTTGTATCTTCTTTCCAGGAACCCTGTGGTGGATTACAAAAATTGCTTCACTCCTTTTATCCATGCCCTTTGCCATATATTTTTTTAAGTCATCTATTTGACTCCGGGTTTAGCCATATGACCTCTTTGGGGAAATTAGCAAACATGAAAGAAGAGTTTTGAAAATAAATGCACCATTGGGCATACCCTCTCTCCTATTTCTCTTCCATTGCCATAAGAACATGTCTGGGATAAACTATTGAATGGTCAGAGACGTATGAATAGAACAAGTTGCCCTAGTTATGCCAGCCAAGGTCAGCTTAAATAAGTGGACAACCAGCCAAATCCCAGACACTGTGAGAGAACCCAACGAAGAAGGCTTTGTGATTATTTGTTGCAGAACATTATTGTGGAATTAGATAACTGCTATATCCTCCTAACCCTCCACTTCCCAGCCCTACTCTCCACAGGCTCCTCTGAAACATTATCCCCATATAGAAACTCTATACTTGCTATTTCTTCACAAATTTCCTTCTCACCTCTCTCATAATAATGAACGATTATTTTCTTGGGAGGCACATGAGACATACAAGTTACCTTTTATAAAACTGGTGGTACTTAGTCTTCATTTTTCTAGCGTTTTTTTTGTTGTTTTTTTTTTTTTTTGTCTTTTTGCTATTTCTTGGGCCACTCCCGCGGCATATGGAGGTTCCCAGGCTAGGGGTCGAATCGGAGCTGTAGCCACCAGCCTATGCCAGAACCACAGCAACGAGGGATCCGAGCCGTGTCTGCAACCTACACTGAAGCTCATGGCAACGCAGGATCGTTAACCCACTGAGGAAGGGCAGGGACCGAACCTGCAACCTCATGGTTCCTAGTTGGATTCGTTAACCACTGCGCCACGACGGGAACTCCCATTTTTCTAGCGTTTTTTGGTTCTACTGCCAGGCATATTGGCTCTTCCTACCTAGCTACCCTCCTTGCATCTACATTGGATGAAAAAAGTCTTCTACCCAATTGTGTGTGTGCATGTGTGCAAAAATATCACATATTTTGAGAGATTTACTACATGCAAAAGTGTTTCTAAACCTATATACTTTTCAATAATCAAGTATTCTCTCTTCTAATCCAGACAACTGGCTCAGTGGGAGAATTTATCTTGTATGTTTTATACTTCAGCTAACATTCAAGTGGCTCTTTTATGTTCTCTTGCCTTATACCTGAAGATTGCTTAAAAAAGGCAAGAAACTGCCAGGGGATGAAAGTGATCTATCTGAAATTTTAGGAACCAGTTTCCAAGTGTTTTTTTTTTTTTCAGTTTGTTTTCACTTCTTAGAATTGTGTTAAAGTGATATTTAGTTGATTGAGTTCATCTATAACAAAGGAAAACTGTATATCTGAGAACAATTATAAGCCAAAATGCAGAAAAAGATTTAGGGTAACCCAAAATATATTATTTTACAGATTTATTAAGATTCCTTCAATCCACTGTGGTATTCTTGCTTATAAAACACCTCACCCTTGTCCAAAAGATATTAACAGATGTTAAAAGGAGATGTTTTAAGCAAGTCAATATTAGGTTGAATCAATATTACTTCTAATGGTCAGAGCCCACCACCACATTATTTTAATACTTTCTGAAGGTTTTAATCCTGAAGTTTGTAAAGTCCTTTCAAGAACATGAAAATGCTTTTCTTTCCTCATTCATTTTGTCCTTCCCCATCTGTTAAATACCAATCCATTTTTCCTTTGTGTGTATTATAAGCTCCCAATCAATGTGATTTCACTCCTAATTTTTTGTTTTATCAACACCAAAGATATATTAGTAGCTCTCTAGAAGTAATTTTAGCTATTTTTGTGCCACCTTTTGGATAGGCTTACAAAAGCCCAATCTTATAAACCAAATCTGAACTGCTAATGAGACAACGAAGAGAGACTAAGGTTTGCTTTTATTTTTCTTTCTGTTAGGATATCAGAGAGCAAACAGATCTTGGTGGCCTCACCCTACATACATTTCTACTTCCATATACATTTAATAAGTATATAGAGAGTTTTGACTAATACATAAAATGTAGTAGTTTGCCTGACAATAAACTGTCATTTACTCATTGTAAATCCACTAAGTCTATCAAAGCAAATCACAATTTTGGAGCACTGTTAAGCACTCTGCATATTTTCATAGTAAATCAGTGCTTGGTTATTTAACACAGGTGTTTCTGTAATTGCATTACTTTAGGAAAATTCAATGCTCAATGGCCCTCAAGCACTTGCACCTGTCGAGTATATTGGTCCATTATTAATATACCAAATGAAATTACAAAATGTGTAAAATGTTAACGGATTAAAGACTTGGTTTTGCTTAATCTGATTCTTGTTATGTTTTTCTTGTCACTTCATTCATGTTAAGCACATTTTCACCCTCCTCAAAAAGAAGTTAAAGGTCCAAATGATATATTTAGCAATAAATATAGATGTTATATTCAAATCAAGACCTTGAATTTACAGAACAAATAGTTTTCTATATTATAAATTGGATTTTGAAGATGAATGAAGCAAGACATAAAGCCGGTGGCCTGTTGCAGCAATATAATACTATGCTATAATGCTCCAAACTATGCTGGGATGAGAGTTCAATCCAAGGTTATAAATGATTTTATAAATCATTCAAAAGCTTTTTCTTTTTCTTTCTTTTTTTTTTTAGCACTAATAGGATTTGAGCTGGAAGGGGGTGGTACTTAGCATTGTGCTAGGAGAAAGTGCAAGGTCCCTGCCCCCTCAAAAACCTTACCATCTGGTTTGGAATGCAAAACGAATATGGGAAACAATTAGCAAACAAGATGTTAAACCTTCACAAAGAGGTGAATTTTGAAAACTTTTGAATAGGAAAAAGATGATCTTAAGCAGGATGGGAAACAGGACTAACAAAGGCATAAAGGCAGGAATAGAGCCTTGAAAATTGTAGTTTAAGAAACTGGAAAAATGAACTACCATCTTTGCTGTATTCAGAAGTTTGGATTTTAGTAATTTTATTATCTTTTATTACTCAGCATTTTCAAATTTCCATTATAATTTATTATTTGTTCTATGATTTAGAAATGCATTTTTAAATTTCTGAAAATATAAAAGTCCTTTTTAAATTAATTAAATTGATAATCCAATTTAACTGTGTTATAACCAAAAATTACTCTGCATAATACTCATTATCTGAAATTTTTGACAGCTTCTTTATGTTTAATATGTATTTGGTTTCCATGAATATGTTTTTTTTATTAAAGTATAGTTGATTTACAATGTTTCATCAAGTTCTGTTGTACAACAAAGTGACCCAATCACACACATTTCCCTGTGCTATACAGTAGGATCCCATTGCCCATCCATTCCAAATATAAGAGTTTGCATCCTTCAAACCCCCAAAATGCCATCCATCCCACTCCCTTCCCTTCTCCCCCCAACCCCAAGTCTGCTCTTCTTGGCCATGACCTGTTCCATGAATGTGTTCTTAAGAAGAAAAGGCAAAAAGAAAAAAGAAAAGACATAACTCCTGACTGTTTAGTGCAGAAATATAATATATAATTAGGATTATATAATTAATTGTATAGTTAGTAATTAGGATTATATATATATATACATATAAAATACTGCACATAACTGTATATATCCTGTAAATAAAACATATTAAATGAGTTATCCAAATGGTCTTTAATTTTTATTAAACTCTGTCTCCTTAACATAACAATTGAGAGAAGTCTGTTGAAATACTGCAACTATAATGATGGATTTGCATATTTCTCTCTAAACTTCTATTTCTTTTTTCTCTATAAATACAGAAGCTATGTTATTAGATACATGTACCTTTAACTTCATATCATGACCCTCTTTACCTCTAATAATATTTAATCTTATGGTATATTTTGTCTGGTATAAATATAACCATGCTAACATTTTAAAAATGTTTGTTAGTAAATAGTATTTGGTATATATTTTTCAATCCTTTTACTTCTAAATTTTCCATGTAGTTATATATTAGAAATATTTCTTGAAAAAAGTATTTGAGATTTTTAACTAGTATGACAATCTTTGTCTTTTAATGGATGAATTTAATTCAGTAACATTTATTGTGACAAACTGATACATTTGAACTTGAACTTGTTTCTAAAATCTTTATACATTTCCTTTTCCTACTGAAATTAAAAAAAAAATAAGCAACTATATGCCAAAAAAATTGACAATCTGGAAGAAATGGACAACTTTCTAGAATCTTACACCCTGCCAAAACTGAATCAAGAAGAAACAGACCAACTGAACAGACCGATCAATAGAAATGAAATTGAACATGTTATAAAAACACTCCCTAAAAATGAAAGTCCAGGACCAGATGGCTTCACATGTGAGTTCTACCAAACATACAAAGAGGATCTGGTGCCCAGCCTCCATAAACTTTTTCAAAAGGTTGAAGAAGGAGGAACACTCCCCAAAAACATTCTATAATGCCACCATCACCCTAATTGCAAAAATAGACAAAGATACCGCCAAAAAAGAAGACTATCAGCCAATATCTTTGATGAATATAGACACAAAAATTCTCAACAAAATCTTAGCCAACCGAATCCAACAATATATTACAAAGATCATACACCATGACCAGGTTGGGTTCATCCCAGGTTCACAAGGATGGATCAACATACACAAATCAATCAACATCATACACCACATTTGCAAAAGAAAAGTCAAAAACCATTTGATCATATCAATAGATGCACAAAAAGCATTTGACAAAGTCCAACATCCATGCATGATCAAAATTCTTGCCAAAGCAGGTATAGAGCGAACATTCCTGGCCATAATCAAAGTCATTTGTGACAAACCCACAGCAAATATAATACTCGAAGGAGAAAAGCTGAAAGCCTTCTCACTCAAATCTGGAACAAGACAGGGGTGCCCACTCTCACCACTGCTCTTCAACATAGTACTGGAAGTCCTAGCCACAGCAATTAGACAAACAAAAGAAATAAAAGGCATCCAAATAGGAAGAGAAGAGATAAAACTGTCACTGTATGCAGATGACATGATACTATACATAGAAAACCCTAAGGATGCAACCCCAAAACTCCTTGAACTGATTAGTAAATTCAGCAAAGTAGCAGGATACAAGATTAACATTAAGAAATCAGTCGCATTTCTATATACCAACAATGAAATATTAGAAAAGGAATACAGAAAGACAATTCCTTTTAAAATTGCACCTCACAAAATCAAAAAACCTCAGAATACACCTGACCAAGGAGGTAAAGGACCTATATGCCGAGAACTATAAAACTTTAATTAAAGAAATTAAAGAAGATGTAAAGAAATGGAAAGATATTCCATGCTCCTGGATTGGGAAAATCAATATTGGAAAAATGGCCATACTACCCAAAGCAGTCGACAGATTCAATGAAATCCCTATCAAATTCCCCAGGACATTTTTCACAGAACTAGAACAAAAAATCCAAACATTTAGATGGAACCACAAAAGACCCAGAATTGCCAAAGCAATCCTGAGAAACGAAAACCAAGCAGGGGGCATAACTATCCCAGACTTCAAGAAATACTACAAAGCCACAGTCATCAAAACAGTGTGGTACTGGTATCAAAACAGACAGACAGACCAATGGAACAGAATAGAGAACCCTGACCCCTATGGTCCATTAGTCTTTGACAAGGGAGGCAAGAACATCAAATGGGAAAAAGAAAGTCTATTCAGCAAGCATTGCTGGGAAACCTGGACAGCTGCATGCAAAGCAATGAAACTAGAACACACCCTCACACCACACACCAAAATACACTCCAAATGGCTGAAAGACTTAAATATAAGCCAAGACACCATCAAACTCCTAGAAGAGAGCATAGGCAAAACACTCTCTGACATCAACCTCATGAATATTTTCTCAGGTCAGTCTCCCAAAGCAATAGAAATTAGAGCAAAAATAAACCCATGGGACCTCATCAAACTGAAAAGATTTTGCACAGCAAAGGAAACCCAAAAGAAAACCAAAAGACAACTTACAGAATGGGAGAACATAGTTTCAAATGATGCAACCGACAAGGGCTTAATCTCTAGAATATATAAGCAACTTATACAACCCAACAGCAAAAAAGCCAATCAATGGAAAAATGGGCAAAAGACCTGAATAGACTGTTCTCCAAAGAAGATATACAGATGGCCAACAAACACATGAGAAAATGCTCAACATCGCTGGTTATAAGAGAAATGCAAATCAAAACTACCATGAGATATCACCTCACACCAGTCAGAATGGCCATCATTAATAAATCCACAAATAACAAATGCTGGATGGGGTGTGGAGAAAAGGGAACCCTCTTGCACTGCTGGTGGGAATGTAAGTTGGTACAACCGCTATGGAGAACAGTATGGAGGTATCTTAGGAAACTATATATAGAACTACCATATGACCCAGCAATCCCATTCTTGGGAATATATCCGGACAAAACTCTACTTAAAAGAGACACATGCACTCGCATGTTCATTGCAGCTCTATTCACAATAGCCAAGACATGGAAACAACCCAAATGTCCATCGACAGATGATTGGATTCGGAAGAAGTGGAATATATACACAATGGAATCCTACTCAGCCATAAAAAGAACAAAATAATGCCATTTGCAGCAACATGGATGGAACTAGAGACTCTCATCCTGAGTGAAGTAAGTCAGAAGGAGAAAGACAAATACCATATGATATCACTTATAACTGGAATCTAACATATAGCACAAATGAATATTTTCCCAGAAAAGAAAATCATGGACTTAGAGAATAGACTTGTGGCTACCCAGGGGGAGAGGGCAGGAGTGGGACTGGTCAGGAGCATGGAATTATCAGATGCAAACTATTGCTCTTGGAATGGATTTACAATGAGATCCTGCTGAGTAGCATTGAGAACTATATCTAGATACTTATATCACAACAGAACAAAGGGAGGAAAAAAAATGTATATGTGTAAGTGTAACTTGGTCCCCATGATGTAGAGTGGAATAAATAAATAAAATAAAATAATAAAATAAAATAAAATAGGTCTTCCCTCATGCCTCAGTGGGTTAAGGATATGGCATTGTCACTGCTGTAGCTCTGGTTAGAGCTGGAGTGCAGATTGTGATCCCTGGCCCAGAAACTTCCACATACCACAGGTATGGCAAAAAAAAAAAAAGAGAAAAAATAGAAAGAATAAAATAAACCAATATCACAGAGACAAAGACGTTAGAACACCTTAGTCCTGATCAGCCCTTTCTGACTTCCACAATATGGTTTTTCATTAATTTATTTCTTTTTTCCTTACCCTCTAATTTTGAGTATAACTTCTGTAATTATTTCACAAGGATATCTATTTATATACCTACATACCACTATTTCTTTGTCTTCTATTCACTTTTTCCTATAAGACATTGCTTCCGCAATTTTTTCCCTCTGCCTTAAGACATCCTTTAGAAGTTCTTTTGTTAATAACCTGTTGGTGATGAACTCTCACACTTTTGGTTTGTTAAAAAATGTTGTTCAGAGCTCCTCTTATGGCTCAGTGGTAACAAACCCAACTAGTCACCATGAGGACATCGGTTTGATCTCTGAGTTCAATGGGTTAAAGATCTGGTGTTGCCATGAACTGTGGTGTAGATTGCAGACACAGCTTGGATATGTGGCTGTGGCATAGGCCAGTGGCTATAGCCAAATCTACCTCTAGCCTGGGAACTTCCATATGCTGCAGGTGCAGCCCTAAAAAAAATGATGTTTTTCCACCTTTACTATTGAAAAATAATTTTCGGGGTATGGAATTTTAAGTAGGCAGTGATTTTTTCTGAGCAGTTTTAAGATATTGTTCCACTCTTCTGGATTTCATTGTACTTAAGAAGTCTATGCTTATCCTAATTTTCTTTCCTTTGTAGGTGACTATATTTCCTCTGGATTTTTGTAAAATCTTTTCACCTTTGTTGTTTTGCATGTTCACTATAGTATTCCTAGAAGTGTTTTATTATTTTTTTTTTTACTTTGTGCTTTGTATCTGTTAAATATTGTATCAATCCATTTATGTTTGTTTGTTTGCTTTAAATCAGTTGCGGAATATTTTCATCTGTTATCTCATTAAGTAAAGTTCTCTATTCTCTATATAATTTTCTTCTGGCATAGTTAATTATATTTGACTTTCTCATTTTATTCTATGTCTCTAGAATCTCCTTATCTCTCTAGGTTCACCTTGGGCAATAACATCTTTGTCACAACTTTTTTTTTTTTCTTTTTCCTACTTAGGCTGCACCTGCAGCATATGGAAGTTCCCAAGCTAAGGGCCAAATCAGAGTTGCCACTGCCCACCTATACCGCAGCCACAGCAATGTCAGATCCCAGCCTCCTCTGTTACCTACACTGCAGTTTGCAGCAATGCCAGATCCTTAACCCACTGAGCCAGGCCAGGGATCGAACCTGCATCCTCATGAACACTATGCCAGGTTCTTAACATTCTGGGCCACAATGGGAACTTCCTCAGTCACTATTTTTTATCCTCAGTTGTTTATAATCTGGTCTAAAACCTATAAAGTCAACATTTAATTTAAATATTTTACCTCTTCTAAATCTTATGTTTTAAAATATATCAAATGTGACTCATCATTTTTGATAGGCTTTTATTGTTTGCTCATTTGATATGACCGTTCATATTATTACACATTCCATGCATAGTTATTTACAATACCTGAAGTTCTCGAGGCTCTAAATCTGCTATCCCTTAAGGAAAGAGTGAATCAAGGATTTTAAGTCCGTTCAAATTGCCCTTCAAAGGTAAATTCTACAGACAAAAGTATCAATTATGGAAGAGATAAGGAAATAATATATATAGGCTTTTCTTTGGGAACTTACAAGATAACAACCTGAGTCAACCTAGAAATGACTGGAGACAGACTATAAAAAAGAACAGTCAGTAAGCATTGAAAATCTTTAACAGAATACCCAAGACTAAAATCACTGGATGGAATACAGAGAAAGAACATGAAGAAAATGTTGTATATCCTAATAATGATAAAATAATTGAACTAAAAGAAATCAGGAGAATGGAGAAAGTAGGAGCAAGAAGCAGAACTGGTTCACTGACTGCCTTATCTATAACAGCGGGGAATCAAAGAATATCATTTAAAAATTGCAAAGCAATACAACATAATGGTGTACCAAGGAGTTGGGGGTGGGATTTGAACAGTAAGAGTGGTCCATTTATGTCTCTGCAGGAGGGAGAATTTTATCACTGACATAATTTAGAATTTCTGGTACATGATAATAATAAAATGCAGAAATGTGCAGTTGGTTTAGTTATTGTTTTAAAATTCCTTGTAGACAATATTCCCCCTTATTGTTATACCAGGATGGTCCACTCCCACTGTTCTTCCTTGATATGCTACCAGTAGGAGTATAAGCATATCAAACACTACATAAGTAAATAATAAGAAAAATAATATTACTGACTATAATTGGTGAGCGGATGAGGAGGAAGTGAGGAACAGAAGGTGTGTTAATTTTATCATTGCTTCCAGTAGGAAACCAGCAAATACTGTTTGAAGAAATACAGCACCAAGAAATTATGTGCAGTCATTACAAATATAATTTACTTGAACAAAATACAGACTTTTCTAAGTGTCAAAAAATCTACAAAAAAAAAAAGAAGAAGAAGAAGCAAAGGGGCATTACCATTGTGGCTCAGTGGGTTGAAAACCAAACATAGTTTCCATGATGATGAGGGTTTGATCCCTGGCCACACTCAGTGGGTTAAGGATCTGGCATTGCTGCAAGCTGTGGTATAGGTCACAGATGCCACTCAGATCTGGCATTGTTGTGGCCGTGGCATAGCCTGGAGCTGCAGCTCCAATTTGATCCCTAGCCTAAGAACCTCAACATGCTGTAGGTGCAGCTATAAAAAGAAAAAAGGAAAAAAATTGAGGCAAAGCAAGCAGACCACATTGTGGGAGACTTTATTTTTTTTTTTAAACTGTGTATTTGAGATACTTAGGCAAAAAGATAATTTTAGTATTATTGGGAAGTTATACCTGGGCCAAGTGAAATGGAACTTTGATTAATTACAGGACTGCTATCGAGTTCTCATTCCTTCCTTCTTTTTCCAAATTTTTATTGAGTACCATCTATGCATCAGGCACTGTGTCAGTCACTTGGAAATCAGCAGTGTAAAATAGATAGAAATAATGGCTTTCACAAATCTGCATTCTAGTAGGGAGACACTTCCAATAAAGATGTAACCAGACAGAAAATATGCCTAGAATAAAAATAAATGTCAAGGAGAAAATTAAAGCAGGAGGAAGGTGGGAAAAGAGAATACAGAGGACATTGCAATTTTAGATAGGGTGGCCAGAGAAGGCCTAATCAAGAAGGCAACACTTGAGCAAAGACCAAAGGAGGTGAAAAAATCAAAATCTGCCACACAGATGTGAGGGAAGAGTGTTGATAACAGAGGGAACAGTAGATTCAAAGTCGCTGAGATAGATGTATGTCTAGCAAATGTGAAGAGCTGTAAGAAAGCTAATGTGGCTGAAATTGTGGGAATGAGGGCAGGTACAGAACTAGATGAGGTCAAAGAAATAATATAGAATTGGTAGCATAGTTTTTAGGGTCTTGTAAACCATTATAAACATTATAAGGATATTGGCTCTTATTTTGAGTGTGATAGGCAGCCATTAGAGGACTTTAATGGGAGGAGTGATATAATCTCCTGTTTACAGGCAGGAGGGAAAAAGAGGGAGGAAGCATCAAATTGGTAAAGAGAAAGGGCATAATTAAGTTCCTAAATCATGAAGCATTTAAAGCTGCAGTTAGTACTTTTTCTTTCCAAGTCATTAATAAAGCTAATGTACTGTCCCTACAATATCTAGAGTACATTAATAAAATGCTTGTTCCATGACGAATTAAGTTTACAACTGCTAAACATTAAGTATAACAGTCTAGAACAATTATCAAACTTTAAGGTGTATAAGAATTAGCTGCAGGGTGTGTTAAATCACAGATTTCTGAGCCCCACCCAGAGTTTCTGGTTCAGTCCTACTGAGGTGGGACCCAAGAATTTGCATTTCTAATAAGTTTCCAGGGGATGCATCTGCTGATGGTGCAAGGCCTAGTCCAAAGCCTACAAGATCCACATGTAATACATATAGCTATTGCAGAGGTGATCTAAGAATTATGAGTCTTTAGTAACGCTGCTGAGGAAATAACTTTGAATTTTGGCCTCCAGTATTTAGAACCTCAGCTTTAAATTCTTACCCTGTTATGATTAATATTTGAAAATAATGGTCCTTCCTGTATTTATTCATCTAACTCAGATTAATTTAAAAGTAAACAAGAAAGGTATAAGCCTCTTTCTTATAAAAAGCTGCTTAATTTTTAAAAAATTTCTGAAAGTGGTAATAGTGAATTTTTTGAAGAGGTCAAATACTTCGCTGTTAATCCAAATGCATTCACATCAGAAAATGCTTTAACCAGCTAATTCCTATTATTATTAAACCTTAGTTTTTCATTGTTACTTGGACTCTTCAGAAGTTTATTTATAAGATTCCATTTTTTTGTAATTATACTATCTGTATTCTGAAGGGGAGATATACAATAAGGGCTTGTGTGAAGTATCATCCGGACAGTCATTTTTTTTTTGCTGTTGTTTTTACTAGTTATCATCATTTTTAGCATAAAAAGTGTTAAAAACTAAACTTTTTCAAGGCTATTTTGCTGTCATTTTAGAAACTATGCTTGGAAAAAGTTGACTATTACTGGAATGTTAACTCTTTTGAACGGGATTAACATGCTAAAGATTTCAGTCTAAGAAATTTTTCATAAATATTCTTTGCTATCAGCTAGGTAACTGGGAGAAGTATTTGGTATTGCTAAATTTTTAAGGATTTAGTATTGTCAAGGGACATTTCTTTAGCTTTGTGTCTTTACGGATTTTTAATTAACCAGTGAGGTTTCATATGTTAATTTGATACTTAGAAAAATCTACAGGCAAGTGAGAAGCAGGAACGAAGCCAACAAAATAAATGTGGAAAGAGAGAGAGTATTTATTTAAAGATGGTCTTAAAAAAGGTTTGTGAGCTTATCTATTTCTTCCTGCAAGAAATGTCGGCAATTGACCTGTTGCACCCTGAAAACGAAAGGTAAGTGTATCTAGCTACATGTACATTTGTTTTCCAAATCCCAAAGAAAACATAAGACAATATGTCATTTAGACTCAGAACATGTGATCCATTAAATCTGTCAGTTTGGTGAAAGATGATTTCAGGATGCAGTTATCTTGTGACTCTGTGTTTAAAGTGAAAGCAGAGGTGGTTCAATTGGGTTTAGATTATTCTAAACCACTTTTTTAAAAATTATGCTTTGAGGAAGTTTTTCTATACTTTGTTTAAGTCTGAGGAGTTGCACAAAGAAGATAGAATGGATGGCATGCTTATATTTTTATTCTTGATGTCCTAATTTGAATATTTGCCTTTGAATTTCTGAAAGTATATTGATTATTTTAAATATGTAATTTCCTCAGCTTGAATAAAGGCAATTTTAAACATAGGGGAAAATTTTAAACAGTCCATATTTTCTCTATTCCACAGGTCAAATAATTATAGCCTAGAAATATTTTAAGTGCTATGTTCATCGATGAGGAAATTTTTGTTTTGTTTTATAATATTTAGGTAATTTTAATAATTACTAGTAAAGCTAGGTATATACTTTCACTGAGAAGATTTGTGATCTTCATGAATATGAGCCTTACCATTAAAGTCTGATATTTTTCCAAGTCCCTAGGCCGAAGCAATTAAAGCTAAATATTATATATCATTGTTCTTTGTATTTTCCCTGTCTTACACATAGCAAGCAGGAACCAATAAAAGTTTGTCGAATGAATGAATAGAAGATATTTCAAGTAGTTAATGGAAAACACTAGGCCTTTACACAGTGGTGCTATTGCTTATTAAAAATTTTATTATTAATCAATTACTGTTTTATGTGAGTGGGGTAGATCATGCAAGGTGGGATATAAGATTTTACAAACATTTATGTAGCACTTAATTTGTGTGCTTTGCTAATGTTAACTTACTTAATCCTCATAACCACCCTGTGAGGTAAGTTCTATTTATTTTCCCTTTTTTTTCTTATGAGGAAACTGAGGAACAGAGAAATTAAGAAAATTGCTAATAGGAGTCAGGACATTGAGAATGCAAACTAGGTGAATCCTGTTTTGGATGCAGGAAAGTAAGTTGTAGCTAGTAGAATCATTGAGTGTAATGTAGAGGTGAAGTCAGGGACTTTTGGAAGATGACTAGATAGCCTATGACTTATTCAAAGAGTAAGAAGAAGATAGTTGGGAGAATTCAGGCAGAAGACAGCATCATAAGTATACTTCCAGCTCAGTGAATGTAGCAGAGGAAAGACTTTCCTCCTTCCATCACGGTAATTACCATCATCATTGATTTTGCTGTTCAGAAGTGGGTTACATGACCACTTCTACATGAAAGGCAACTAGAAATAAAGGACTTATAGATGGGCTTAGGCTCAATTAACATTCTACAAAAAAATAATTCACAATTAAAAAAAACTTTAGGGATTCCTGTGGCGCAGCAGGAACAAATCCGACTAGGAACCATGAGGTTGTGAGTTCAATCCCTGGCCTTGCTCAGTGGGTTAAGGATCCGGCATTGCCGTGAGCTGTGGTGTAGGTTGCAGATGTGGCTTGGATCCCATGTTGCTGTGGCTGTGGTGTAGGCCGGCGGCTACAGCTCCAATTGGACCCCTAGCCTGGGAACTTCCATATGCCATGGGTGCAGACCTAAAAGGACAAAAGACAAAAAAAAAAAAAACAACTTTATGTGTGGAGATTTCTTTGCAGGATTGTTTATAGTAATAAAAAATTAGAAACCACCTACATATTCAATGATAACGAAAAACTAAGTGAATTACGGCACATCCATATGATGGAAAATAAGCAATATTTAACACCCTGTTTATGAAGAAAAATGTCATAGAAAATTCTTATGACATCAGATTAAGTGAAACAAAGCAGTGCACACTGCAGTACAAAATGTTAGCAATGGATCTCCTTAAGATAGTAGGAAAACATGTGATTTTCAATATTTTAGTTACAGTAATCAAAATTTTCAAGGTATTTATGATTGCTAATGCTTTTCATAAGTACATGTACATTAACTAGCAGACTTTGAAAAACAAATTTTGAAAGTTTTAAAAAATGACTCTGACTACACTAAGAAAGAAAAAGAGATTTATTGCATGGATACTATGTCCCTCACAAAAGCAAAGGAAGAATAGAGAATCCAGGCCTCATGAAAAAAAGGAACAGAGCAGTTCTAAATAATTCAGCTTTAGTTATTCTAGTGCTGTCTCTCCAGAGTATTGCATTTGATCTCTTAGTTTCAATTGCCTTAGCTTCTATGTATTGCCAATCAAAAACCAAATTTCCAATAAGGAAAGTTTGATAAGACTACCTTCAGTCACATATTTTATCTTATGGTCAGGTGAGCAGAGTTATGTCAGTGACAGTCCTATTGGGATGAGATTGAGTGAGGAATATGCTATTTCCTAAAAAGGAAGGATTCCGGGTCAAACAAAACAAACTGTGTATTAACAGCAGCAAAATAATATTTCTTTTTAAAATTTACACTCATTAAATTCCCACATTGTGACAACACAGAAAGAACTGACCACATATTGGGAACTCCAGGGATGGTCAGCGACAAATATGGAGGAGACCAGAATTTAGGTAACTGTCTTTCATAGAGGGCACATTATTGATTTAAGATCATAAAATTCAAAAGGGAGAGTCCATTCAAATTTTAAATGGATTGCAATTTGTATTCACAGAGGTTTAGTCTGCATGAAGGGTCCTATAGCTTGAGTTTTTTGGCAGTGCAAAATTTAGAGTCAAGTGTGTAAGTTTATATTACATTCATGAGAATGATTCATTCCCCAGGGAGGTAGCCTACAAAGAAGGAAAAGGGTGAGTGCCTTTTGTGGACCACACATTGGGCTAAGAAATTAATGCGTATGATATTCTCTCCTCACAACTCTATATAAGATATATCCATATTTCAGAGTTGAGAAACCAGTAAAGAAATTAAACCACTTACTCAGATCATACACCAATAGGTGGTAAGACTAGGATTCAACCACATTTAGGTTGTTGGCATCCAGCCAAGCAAATTGAGTTCAAGACAGAGTTCTAGCTCTGTTTCAGTTCACTAAGATAGATTCCAATTCCTAAGGATTTGAGCTATGTAAACCTGATGAGAGTTAGGGAGAGGAGGCTGAAGATTTCATCTAAGCTATAAAAGACGCTTAAAGAGAGTGAAAGAGCCTGCTCGCTGGTAGAAGAAAACATACAGTTCTACTTCCTTGTTTAGGTCCATCTTAACTAAGAATTTGAGGCATGAATGATTGGTGCCAGGACTCAACAACTGCAGGTGAGCAGGAATCAACTAAAATCCAATATATTAAAAATGCTCAATTTTCTAGACAGGACTGTATTGGAGTCAAATATTAGGAGAATGGGGCAAGTCCAAGAAAAGACAGGAATAAAGCTAGAAATACACTAAAAGACTATGGATCAAGATGTAGTAATTTATAGCTGCATAAAAAATTACACCAATATAGCACAAAACACTGAAATTTAGCAGCTTAAAATAATAACATACATAGTTTCTGTGAGTCAGGAATCTGGAAGTGCCTTAACTGGGTCCTTTCTTCTCAAGGTCTTTCATGAGGTTGTAGACTATATATCACTGTGTCTACAATCATGTAAAGGCTCGACTGGGCTTGGAATATTCATTTCCATGGTGATTCATTCACATGTCTGACATTCTGGAAAGACAAAACTATGGAGACTGTAGAAAGATCAGGGTTTGCCAGGGATTCTGAGAGAGGGAGGGAAGGATGAATAGGTGGAGGATGGGGGTCGTGTAGGACAGTGAAACTATCCTGTATACTATAATGATGGATAAATGTCATTATACATTTGTCAAAACCCATTAAAATATACAACATAGTGAACCCTAAGGTTAACTACGAGCTTTAGTTAATAACAGTTGTATCAATATCAGCTCATCAGTTGTAAGAAGTGTTCTATGCTAATGAAAGATGTTAATAATATTGGAAACTGGGGAAGTTGAAGGGTATTTGAGAACTCTGAACTTTTTGCTCAATTTTTCTATAAACTTAAAACTGCTCAAAAATAGTTATTAATTTAAAATGAAATAATTATCAATATTTAAATAACAATACAAATAAAATCACTCAAATTGCCAATTGACTGTTTTTTATAAAATATATCTAACATAAAATATGCCATATTAAACATTTTAAGTATACAGTTTAGTGGCATTAATTATATTGAAAATGTTGTGCAACCCTCACCACTGTCTGTTTCCAAAAACTCAGAAATTATTCATCAATAATTCCTCATCCCTTCCTCCCAGTCCCTGATAAACTCCACTCCAGTTTCTGTCTCTACTGAATTTGCCTCTTCTAGATATTGTTGTAACCTTCAAATATATTGACACATTATTAGCTCTAGTAGCTTTCTGGTGTATTCTTTGAGATTTTTCTGTGTATAAGATAATGTCACTTGCCAATTGAAATAGTTTTACTTCTTCCCTTACAATTTAGATTAGTTTTTTTTTTTCTTTTTATTGTCTAACTACCCTGGATAGAACTTTTGGTACAATGTTAAATAGCAACGATGAAAGTGAGCTTTCTTGTCTTATTCCTGATCTTATGAAGAAAGTTTCCAGTCTTTCAGTATTGAAAATGATATTAGCTGTGGATTTTTCACAAATGCCAATTATCATGTTGAAGAAGTCTCCTTACTCCTACCTGGTTCACTGGGTATTTTTTATCATGGAAGAGTGTTAGATATTGCCAGATGTCTTTTATGCATCTGTTGAGATGATCCTGTGTGTGTTTGTGTGTTTCCTTTGTTTTATTGATGTGGTGTATTTGATTGATTTTCTTATATTGAGCCACTCTTGTATTCTTGGGATAAATCCCATTGGTCATAGTGAGTAATGTGAACAATCTTTTTAATATACTGTTGAATTCAGCTTGCTAGTATTTTGCTGAATTTTTTGCTTCAATATATATAAGGGATATTGGTCTCTAATATTCTTCTGATATAATAATTGACTTTTGGTTATGTGTATTCTACTATTTATATTTTATTTTTTTGTTCTCCATATCCATCTCGATATCCATATATCTCTATTACTTCTGCTTTCTATTTTATCTAGCATCATTGTGTAAAGTTCTTTACAGATTTCTACTCAGTCATTAAATGCATCATTTATGACAGTAATCTGAAATGCATTACTGCATTAACATATAATAATCTGCTATTATATATAACACAGTTACCATTTAGACTATTTCTAGCTATAGTTGAAATGTATAGCTGAGCACAATGATTTATAAGCCCATATTTTATTTAAATTATTCCTTTGGAATAGAGTTTCAAAAGCAATTTTACTGGGTTAAAAGTATGCTTATTTTGAATTCTATAAGTCATTGCCAAATAACTCTCCAGAAAGTTAATGTCATAGTGAAGGACCATTCTGAATATTCACTCACAATTCCAACACTGAATCTTTTTCTTCATTATTTTTGATGTTTTAATAAATATCAACTGATATTTCACATTTTTATTAATAATTATTTTTCTATGTAATTTTTAAGATTACCAAAGGAACATATTTGGTTTAGAGACTTTATAAAATTTTGTAAGTTATAAGGAAGAATCTAGAAATAATCCATTTTGAAATAATTAATGTGGCTTTATAATACATTTTAATATCAAATGTGTTAGCCAGGTCTCAGTAGAAAAGTTAACACCCTTAAATTAATTCTAAGGGAGTTTAGTAAAGGCACTATTTTACCAGGTGTGGATAAGATGTAAATAAGTGTTAATAATTCTCACAGAAACCCAGGGCTAGTAATAGTAGACTCCATTAGCACCCTAGGCCTGAATACGTGAGTTACTGGAACTCTGAGACAGAGGGTACTGCAGAAAGGGTTATTTGACAGTAATTGTAACTTTTGGTGAAATGGCACAGGCACGCCCCCAGGGTCACTGGGGAGAAGTAATAAAGGGGATCAATGTCTTAACCTACCTCAGTCTCCTTTCTCTCTCTGGTGCCTTTCTAGAGTCCTCCATCAGGCAAATTCTTTTGGACACCAGGAGCAATGGAAGTCTATCCATGTCTGTTTAAGTCAACCTCCAGTCTCTTGGGGTACAGAGCAGAGTGAAGAGTGAAGATTGAAGCCAAAATATATGCAGAAAATGTTCAACAAGTGAAGTGTGACAAGGCACTCAATTCTCTATCCTTATTTCTTTTAGTATTCTTTCAGTAAGATTTGTAACTCTGCAGACCTACATTATTGAACGGTTATAATGTGCCAAGAATTTTTGAAGTGGTTTATGTGTATTACTTTATATAATCTTCTCAATAACCCTGTGAGATAGGCACTAAGATTAACCTTATCTTATAAGCGAGGAAAATGGGGCCCTAGACATAAGTAATATGGCCATGTCACACCCATAGTACATAGCAGTGCCACAGTTTGAATCCAGGGAGTCTACTGACTCTCTCTAGAAGTTCTACCATTTCTTGTAGTGTTATTCTTTGGTCTTTTATGGTATTTTGTTACAATCCCAAGTGGATATTTTTTCTCTTTCATTTCCACTAATAGGTTATTGCTTCAACGAGCAAAATATATGACTATTGTATATTTATTTTCTACCCTGCCCTTCCTGAAATCATAATTCTGAGAATTTAATAGTTCAATTTCTTAGATTTTCTAGGTCTACATCATACCATCTAAAGATATTAGTGCTTTTTTTTTCTCTTCTTTTCTTTTCAGAATTTATACTTCTTATTTCTATTCCATGTTTAAAATACTGGTTTTAATACTGAGAAAAGTTTTAAATAGTAATAGTGATACTAGGACATATTCTCTTGTTGTTTATATTGTTTCACTATTATTTACCATTTCAGTAGTCTTTTTAAAGTATTTATATTTTTTAAATAAAGATTTTTATTTTTTCCATTATAGCTGGTTTACAGTGTTCTGTCAATTTAAAGGTTATATTCTTAATGGAAAGATATGACTTATTCTTAGGTAGTAAGATTGGAAAAATATCTTGGAGGTACATTAACATTTTGCTAATAGATATGTTGAGGAAAAATATTTCTTTTTAATAGTTTAATTATACCTACAGAGAAAAATATACATGTAAATAAATTTATGAGACTTCCTTTAGATTGCTTATCAACTTATATACATGTACAAATCCCTTTGCTCATTGAAATGAAAACCTATCCTTTTTTGAAGTTAACACATAACAATTCAGTGTCAATGATGAGCATGTTGGTGTGTATTGATGTCCATTAAGCGAGACAACATTTTTCACAGGAGTAAGTTGTGAATAAGGTCCAAAGCTTATCCTATAAATAGAAAAATATCATTTTAAATACTAAAAATGTCTGCATCTCATTAGGAGGAGATTTTTTTGACCAGCAGAAAAATGATATTGAAAGACAAATGGGAGAGGACAAGATGGCAGAGGAGTAGGGGGACATGCTTGCCCTCTCCCACAAACACAACAAAAAAGCACATCTACAGAATAAATGAATCGCACAGAACAGCAACCATTCGCTGGCAGAGGAACCTAAACTCCAATAACGGCAAGAAGTTCGTGACATTACTGGGCAGAACAGGAGAAAAGAGGAGAGTGAGCGAAGGTGAATCCAAGCGGGATGGGCGCTCCCGAAAGGGAACTGAGGAGGAGAAAGGGATCCCGCACCCTAGAAAGTCACCTACACAGAGGAAAGATCAAATGAACAGGAGGAATCTCCAGATGCAGAGAAGAGTGTAGCAGTAAGTTGGAGTACGGAAAAGCCGATCAAGAACCGAACGGACCATCTGAACTATGGGCACAGTCACCAAAAATTGAGACACCTGGGTGGGGGCTGGGCACCGAGTCCTCGGCTCCAGAGGTTAGTCCCCGGGAAAGGGCCTGGGGGACGCCTGGGTGGGGGCTGGGCACCGAGACCTTGCCTCCAAAGGTTAGTCGCTGAGAAAGGGACGGGGGATGCCTGGATGGGGGCTGGGCAGCGAGACCTCGGCTCCAGAGGTTAGTCCCCCAGAACGGGCTGGGGGAGCTGGGTGGAGCGGAAACTGCTTGGGAGGCCTAGAAACCATTTGATGGGGCAGAGACTGCCTGGGAGACTAGAAAACAAAACTGTCGCAGAGGAAGGGAGCAATACTCTAGGGGCAGGGAAGTGGAAAGCCCCATCAGAGGGAACTTGGGAGAAGAGCCTGGTCTGCGCCCCATGCTGGGGAGGGGAGAGAAGAAGGGGTGGGTCCCCATAGAATACCCCTCATGCCACAGCAAGCTTACAGGCCCGCTAGCTAGCTGAAAGCTGTGCTTCCCAGTGCATCCCCTCCCCCCACCCCTGCCACCCCCCTATGCTCTCGCTGGACCTGGGGCTGCCTGCCATCCAGGAGGGCTGGCCTCAACAATTGCCTGAAGCCTACAACCACAGGGGCTGTCCCTGCACAGGCCTGCTTGCCCTATGGAGGGGCTACACTTCCGCAGAGTAGCACCAAACACCACCAGCCCCCGAGAAAAGGCCTGCAGCCCAGAAAAGCTAGAACAAGCCTAGCCAGGCCATGAATAGATCTGCCTAATACTTGGATGGTTTTTCTGAGTCGGCTGCCCCGGGGAGGAGCCTCTTGGGTTTCCAACGGCCCTGCTACCCTCCCAAAACCCCAGGGGGTGCCAAGCTCTAGAGGATCAGCTGCATAGGACTGTCAGCTCTAGGCAGGACCCCCTACAGCCCAGAAAAGCTGCAACAAGCTTGGCCAGACTGTAAAAAGATCCGCCTACATTCTCAGGCCATCCTTCTGAGTTGGGCTACCCTAGGGAAGAGCCTCTTAGGTTCTCAGTGACCCAGACAGCTGCTCCAGCCCCCAAGGGGTGCTGCACTCCTGAGGAACAGCTGCCCAACACCACCTACCCCCTGCAAGAACCCCACAGCCTAAAAACACAAGAGCAAGCTCTGCATGACCAAGTGACATCTGCTACCATCGTGGTGTGGACCTCCCAGTCCTGTCTGCCCTCAGGAAGACCTCCTTTGCTTCAAAGAAACACTGTTAGCCCCATCAACACTCCAGAATAGCCACACTGCCTCAAAAAAGATTGACCAACCACGCCAGCCCTCAGGAAATATTCCATGGCAGTGACAAGGCAAACACTGCCCAATAACGGGGAGTACACCTCCCTCAGGAGAAAGAAAACAACAAGCAAGATGAAGAAGCTGAGAAACCACCCCCAGTCAAACCAACAGGAGAACTCACCTAAAACAGTCAACAATGAAACAGACCTCTGCAGTCTGACAGACCTGGAGTTCAAAAGAGAAATAGTGAAAATACTGAAGGAATTCAGAGAAGATAGGAACAGTAATGCAGATACCCTCAGAAAGGAACTGGAAAATATAAGGAGGAGCCAAGAAAAACTAGAACATTCATTTGCAGAGATGCAAACTGAACTAAGGGCAGTAAAAACCAGAATGAATCATGCAGAAGAACGAATCAGTGATATGGAAGATAGAATAATGGAAATCACTCAATCCGGTCAACAGACAGAAAACCGAATCAAAAAACTGGAAAGCAATATAAGAGACCTATGGGATAATATAAAGCAGGCCAATCTACGCATCATAGGAATTCCAGAAGGAGTAGAAAAAGATAAGGGGATGGAAAATATATTTGAGGAAATTATCGCTGGAAACTTCCCAAATCTAAAGGATACTGGGTTCAAGATACAAGAAGCACAGAGGGCCCCAAACAAACTGAACCCAAATAGACCCACAGCAAGATATATCATAATAAAAATGGCAAATGTTAGTGATAAAGAGAGGATCCTAAAGGCAGCAAGAGAAAAACAGAATGTTACCTACAAGGGAACCCCCATAAGAATATCAGCTGACTTCTCTACAGAAACGCTACAGGCCAGGAGGGAAGGGCAAGAGATATTTAAAGTGCTAAAAGGAAAAAAAATATGCAACCTAGAATACTCTATCCAGCAAGAATATCATTTAAAATAGAAGGGGAAATAAAAATTTTTTCCAACAAACAAAAACTTAAAGAATACTGCAACACAAAACCCAGGGTAAAGGAAATGTGGAAAGGGCTTCTCTAAACCAAAAAGAAAGGAAGGAAAGGGAAGAAAAAAGAAAAGAAAAAAGAAAAAGAAGAAGAGGAAGAACTAGGACTGAGGAAACCACAATCAGAGAGCAGTCACTCAAATAAGCCAGCATACAGATTTAACCATGAACAGGCCTCAAGCAAAATAAAATTAAAAAGAAAAAAATAAAAAAGAGTCATCAAAACCATAAAATGTGGGCAAGGGATGTTAGGAAATAGTAACCCTTTTTGTTTGTTTGTTTGTTTGTTTCTCTCCTTAATTTTAATATAGTAATGAAGTGTTTGAACATACAGGATCATCAGGCTAAAACACACACTTATGGGAAGGGGTTAGCATGCTTAAAAAACAGGGCAACCACAAGCCAAAACCAAACATTGCATTCGCAAAAAATGAAAAAAAAAATACACTCAAGCAGATAATAACAGGAGACCATCCAACCAAAAAAAAAAAAAAAAAAACAAAGAAAGGAAGAATGGAGAACCATAGAATCAACTGGAACACGAGGTTCAAATGGCAATAAATAATCATCTATCAATTATCACCTTAAATGTCAATGGACTGAATGCCCCAATCAAAAGACACAGACTGGCTGAGTGGATAAAAAGGCAAAAACCTTCAATATGCTGCCGACAAGAAACTCACTTTAGGACAAAAGATACATATAGATTGAAAGTGAAAGGGTGGGGGAAAATATTTCACGCCAATAGACATGACAGAAAAGCAGGAGTCGCAACACTCATATCAGACAAAATAGACTTTAAAACAAAAGACATAAAGACAGACAAAGAAGGACACTACTTAATGATTAAGGGATCCATCCAAGGAGAGGATGTTACTGTGGTCAACATATATGCCCCAAATACAGGAGCACCCAGATGCGTACAACAAATATTAACAGACATAAAGGGAGATATTGATGAGAATACAATCATAGGAGGAGACCTTAATACCCCCCTCACATCGATGGACAGATCCTCTACACAGAACACCAATAAAGCAACAGAGATCCTAAAGGAAACAATAGAAAAGTTAGACTTCATTGATATCTTCAGGACACTACATCCAAAAAAGGCAGAATACACATTCTTCTGAAATGCTCATGGAACATTCTCAAGAATTGACCACATATTGGGACACAAAGCTAATCTCAATAAATTTAGGAGCATAGAAATTATCTCAAGTATCTTCTCTGACCACAAGGCCAGGAAATTAGAAATCAACCATGGGAAAAGGAAAGAGAAAAAACCTACTACATGGAGACTAAACAACATGCTACTCAAAAACCAATGGGTCAATGAGGAAATCAAGAAGGAAATTAAAAACTACCTTGAAACAAATGATAATGAAGACACAACCTCTCAAAATCTATGGGATGCTTCGAGAGCAGTGCTCAGAGGGAAATTTATAGCAATACGGGCCTTTCTCAAAAAAGAAGAAAGATCCCAAATGGACAACTTAACCCTCCACCTAAATGAATTAGAAAAAGAAGAACAAAAAAGGCCTAAAGTCAGCAGAAGGAAGGAAATGATAAAGATCAAAGAGGAAATCAATAAAATAGAGACTCAAAAAACAATAGAGAAAATTAATAAAACCAAGAGCTGGTTCTTTGAAAAGGTGAACAAAATGGACAAACCCCTGGCCAGACTCACTAAAAAGAGGAGAGAAAGAACCCACATAACCAAAATTATAAATGAGAAAGGAGAAATCACAACGGACACAGCAGAAATACAAAAAGCCATAAGAGAATACTATGAACGACTATACGGCAACAAGTTTGACAATCTGGAAGAAATGGACAATTTTCTAGAATCTTACAGCCTGCCAAAACTGAATCAAGAAGAAACAGACCAACTGAACAGACCGATCACTAGAAATGAAATTGAAGAGGTCATAAAATCACTCCCTACAATAAAAGTCCAGGACCAGATGGCTTCACAGGTGAATTTTATCAAACATATAAAGAGGAACTGGTGCTCATCCTCCTTAAACTCTTTCAAAAGGTTGAAGAAGAAGGAATCCTCCCAAAGACATTCTATGATGCCACCATCACCCTCATTCCAAAACCGGACAGAGATACCACCAAAAAGGAAAACTATCGCCCAATATCACTGATGAATATAGATGCAAAAATTCTCAACAAAATCTTAGCCAACTGAATCCAACAACATATCAAAAAAATTATACACAATGACCAGGTTGGGTTCATCCCAGGTTCACAAGGATGGTTCAACATACGCAAATCAATCAGCATCATACACCACATTAACAAAAAAAAAAGTCAAAAAATCATATGATCATCTCAATAGATGCAGAAAAACCATTTGACAAAGTCCAACATCCATGCATGATCAAGACTCTCGCCAAAGTGGGTATAGAGGGA
This sequence comes from Phacochoerus africanus, assembly GCF_016906955.1. Lineage (NCBI taxonomy): Eukaryota > Metazoa > Chordata > Mammalia > Artiodactyla > Suidae > Phacochoerus > Phacochoerus africanus. Next base: position 84,087,313 of record NC_062560.1, on the reverse strand, counting down.
ACATTCCTGAACATAATCAAAGCCATTTATGACAAACCCACAGCAAATATAATCCTCAATGGGGAAAAACTGAAAGCCGTCTCACTCCAATCTGGAACAAGACAGGGATGCCAACTCTCACCACTGCTCTTCAACATAGTTTTGGAAGTCCTAGCCACAGGAATTAGGCAAACAAAAGAAATAAAAGGCAGCCATATAGGAAGAGAAGAGATCAAACTGTCACTGTATGCAGATGACATGATACTATACATAGAAAACCCTAAGGACTCAACCCCAAAACTACTTGAACTGATTAATCAATTCAGCAAAGTAGCAGGATACAAGATAAACATTCAGAAGTCAGTTGCATTTCTGTATACCAGCAATGAACTATTAGAAAAGGAATACAAAAACACGATGCCTTTTAAAATTGCACCTCACAAAATCAAATACGTCGGAATACACCTGACCAAGGAGGGAAAGGACCTATATGCCGAGAACTATAAAACTTTAATCAAAGAAATCAAAGAAGATGTAAAGAAATGGAAAGATATTCCACGTTCCTGGATTGGGAAAATCAATATCGGAAAAATGGCCATACTACCCAAAGCAATCGACAGATTCAATGCAATCCCTATCAAATTCCCCAGGACATTTTTCACAGAACTAGAACAAACAATCCAAACATTTAGATGGAACCACAAAAGACCCAGAATCGCCAAAGCAATCCTGAGAAACAAAAACCAAGCAGGAGGCATAACTCTCCCAGACTTCAAGAAATACTACAAAGCCACAGTCATCAAAACAGTGTGGTACTGGTATCACAACAGACAGACAGACCAATGGAACACAAGAGAGAATCCGGAAATAAACCCTGACCCCTATGGTCCATTAGTCTTTGACAAGGGAGGCAAGAACATAAAATGGGAAAAAGAAAGTCTATTCAGCAAGCATTGCTGGGAAACCTGGACAGCTGCATGCAAAGCAATGAAACTCGAACACACCCTCACACCATGCACAAAAATACACTCCAAATGGCTGAAAGACTTAAATATACGACAGGACACCATCAAACTCCGAGGAGAAAACATAGGCAAAACACTCTCTGACATCAACCTCATGAATATTTTCTCAGATCAGTCTCCCAAAGCAATAGAAATGAGAGCAAAAATAAACCCATGGGACCTCATCAAACTGAAAAGCTTTTGCACAGCAAAGGAAACCCAAAAGAAAACCAAAAGACAACTTACAGAATGGGAGAACATAGTTTCAAATGATGCAACCGACAAGGGCTTAATCTCTAAAATATACAAACAACTTATACAACCCAACAGCAAAAAACCAATCAATCAATGGAAAAAAGGGCAAAAGACCTGAATAGACTGTTCTCCAAGGAAGATATACAGATGGCCAGCAAACACATGAAAAAATGCTGAACATCACTGATTACAAGAGAAATGCAAATCAAAACTACCATGAGATACCACCTCACACCAGTCAGAATGGCCATCATTAATAAGCCACAGATAACAAGTGCTGGAGGGGCTGTGGAGAAAAGGGAACCCTCCTGCACTGCTGGTGGGAATGTAAACTGGTACAGCCACTATGGAGAACAGTTTGGAGATACCTTAGAAATCTACATATAGAACTTCCATATGACCCCGCAATCCCACTCTTGGGCATCTATCCGGACAAAACTCTCCTTAAAAGAGACACATGCACCCGCATGTTCATTGCAGCCGTATTCGCAATAGCCAAGACATGGAAACAACCCAAATGTCCATCGACAGAGGATTGGATTCGGAAGAAGTGGAATATATACACAATGGAATCCTACTCAGCCATAAAAAAGAATGCCATAGTGCCATTTGCAGCAACATGGATGGAACTAGAGACTCTCATCCTGAGTGAAATGAGCCAGAAAGACAAAGACAAATACCATATGATATCACTTATAACAGGAATCTAATATCCAGCACAAATGAACATCTCCTCAGAAAAGAAAATCATGGACTTGGAGAAGAGACTTTTGGCTGCCTGATTGGAGGGGGAGGGGGAGGGAGTGGGAGGAATTGGGAGCTTGGGCTTATCAGACACAACTTGGAATAGATTTACAAGGAGATTCTGCTGAATAGCATTGAGAACTTTGTCTAGATACTCATGTTGCAACAGAAGAAAGGGTGGGGGAAAAAATGTAATTGTAATGTATACATGTAAGGATAACCTGACCCCCTTGTTGTACAGTGGGAAAATAAAAAAAAATTATAAAAAAAAATAAAATGTTGTTGGACTTCAACAAAAAATAAAAATAAATAAATAAATAAATAAATATCTCAAATTGAAAAAAAAAGATAGACAAATGATGCTATAATATTTCACCATTTGCACAAGACCAGGCGATACTTACAGGATCCAGGTGCATGATGGTAATAGATTTGTCTTTCATTTCCTTTAATTTCCTCTTGATTCCTAAGGTTTTTTTTTTTAATAGGATTACAGAGTCAGAACTAAAACTTGACTGGGGTAGCCTCAGTCAGTGAGCAACACTGAATGAAATTTTTCTTTTTGCTCTGGGCAGTCAAAGCCTTCCTGTCATGGAATGGTCAGGAACACTTAAAGAGATATCCAAGCATGTTCTCCAATATAAATTTTTTTAGGAATGTCATAGAAAAAAATTCGTACTCACAGCTGGGGTTCGGATTTGACTGATGGAAAAAACGGTGGATATGATGGAAGGCAGATATCAAAGGTGAACAAGAACTTAATAAGCAAACCATCACAACTGAGGAAGATGTTTAACAGAGTGGGCTGGATTCAAAATATAATTTCATTGCTCTCTATTCTAGAATTTTCTTTGGTATTGTTGCTTGTATAATTTTACATATGAATTTTAGAGTCAGCTTTTTACTTTAAAATAATAATCCATTAGTATTTTTATTGAGACTACATTATATTTATAACTTTTCTTGGAGAGGATTTACATATATGTAACATTGAATCTTCTTTCTACATAGGAACATGGTGATCCTATCCATGTGTTCTTGTATTCTTTTCAGTGTTTAAAAGTCTTCTGTAGCACTATTGAACAGTACACATTAAAAGGGTTTAGAGAGTAAAATAAACCATACAGAGAACAACAAATACTGTATGATTTTATCTATATGTGAAATCTTACAAAAATAAATACTGAATTCATAGATACAGAGAACAGAATGGTGGTTGCTAGAGGTGGAGGCCAAGGGGCAAAATTGGTGAAGTTGGTCAAAAGGTGTACACTCTCAGTTATGAGATAAATAACTAAATAAGTCATTTAGAAGTAATGTAAAAATGTAATGATAAATTGTATGTGTATTTTACCACAATTAGAAGTTTAAAGAAATGAAAAAAGTTTATTGATAGTAAAATACAATTAAGGAAGTAAATAATTCTGCTCTGTCTGGAAAGTAAACTAGATTATTTACTAAACAAAAAGTTTTCTTCATGCAGGTATTATAATTTATAAATTTATTCTTGGGTATTTTATATTTTTACTATTGTTACTATAGTTTTTTGCCATATAATTTTTAATTAATTGCATACATATAGGTGTATGTATATGATACTCATTAATATTTACTCCACTACATTATTAAAGTCTTGTTTGTTTGCAGTAGTTTTCTCAGTTGATTCTCTTCCATTTTCCAATTACATAGTTATATAATTTTCAAAGAATGATAGTACTTTTTTCTTTTTTTTCCAGTTTTTATATTGAATGTCCTTTATCTTATCTAACTTCTTTAGCTATTATATGTAGTAAAGTTTTAAATAATAATGGTGATTATTCCAAACATTCCAGACTTCTTGCTGATTTTAATGGTAACAATGGTTGTGTTTCCCCATGATACTGAAATTTGAGCTGAGAGAAATATAGTTAATCATGTTAAAGAAGTGTTGATTAATTCTTATTGAGTTTTTTAAACTGAGACTTGTCATTGAATTTTGTAAAATTCCTTTTCAGCATCTATTGAGCATATAATTTTCTACTTTAATCAATTAATATGATCAATTATTTTAATAGATTTCCAAATAATGAACCATTCTTGATTCCTATAATGGTCTGAATGCGTGTTTCTTAAAATGTACTGATGGATTCTACTTGCTAACATTTTCTTTACGATTTTTCTCACCATGTTTTAATTAAGATATTACTCATATACCATGATATTTATCCTTTTAAAGTATACAATTCAGTGACTTTATTAAAATCACATGATTCTAAAACTGTGACCACTAATTCCAGGATATTTTCATCACATTAAAGAAACTCCTATTAGTAATCACGCCTCAATTCCCAGCCCTAGTTCTGGAAACTACTAGTCTACTTTGTATATGTATGCATTTGCTTCTTCTGGGTATTTCATATACCTGGAATCATAAAATATATGGTCTTTGCACATGGCTTTTTTCACTTAGTATAATATTACAAGGTTCATCCATGTTGTAGCAGATATTTAATTCCTTTTATTACCAAGTAATATTCCATTGTATGGATATACCACTTTTGATTACATATTCATTCATTGATGGACATTTGGATTCCCAATTTTGGGATTTTATAAATAATGCTGCTATAACTTTCATGTATAAAAGTTTTTACGTGGATATAAGATTTCTTTTCTCTTAAGGATATATCTAAGAATGGAATTAATTCTATGCTAGCTTAAAAAGAAAAAAAAACATTTTGTAGCACTTCTAAACACTTTCCAAAATGGTTGTACCATTTCACAGTCTCATCAGCTATGTACTGTTCCAACTTCTCCATGTCCTTGACAACACTTGCAATTGTCTGTCTTTTTTTTATTATAGCCATCTAAGTGGGTATGAAGTGCTACCAAGTTGTTGTTTTGATTTCCCTTTCTCCAATAGCTGTTGGGGTACAGCATCTTTTCATGCTTTTATTGGTTATTTCTATTTTTTGAGAAGTGTCTATTCAAATATTTTTGAGTTATTTGTTCATTAAGAGCTTGTCAGATATTTGACTATAAAAAAGAAAATACTGAGGATCAGAAAGCAAAATCAAAATTCCTTGCCCTATTACTATGTCTTGTCATTTTTAAATGACTTCTTTTGATTTCCATCTATTACAAGTGGATTATCAGTGGTCTTTACCTCCACATTCTTTCCTTCTCCTAAAAATTTGTATTAATAACATGGTTTCTATATTTTAAGGCTTATGATATTTACATTCTTTTCTGCCATTCTATTGCCACTTTTGCTTTGGTCTTAATTATATAGCTAAATGTATTCAAAGTTCATTGTCAATCCTTCGGTTTAATTTTCTCTTTCATCACTTTTAGGTTTCATTTGGTCCTCTTGCAGTTTCCTCAGAGTAACAATCGTCTCTGGAATCTTGCCAATTCAAAAGCATTTGGCTGGGAGTTCCTGCTGTGGCACAATGGGTTAAGAATCAAACTGTAGCAACTTGGGTTGCTGTGGCACAATGGGTTAAGAATCACACTGTAGCAACTTGGGTTGCTGTGGTTTAGGATCCAGCATTGCCACAGCCATGGTGCAGGCCAGCTGTGGCTCGGATTTGATACCTGGCCTGGGAACTTCCATATGCCATGGGTTAGGTCATTAAAAAAAATTTTTTTAAGCATTTGTCTGTAGTCTTTATACATGAAGAACGGTTTGGATATAAATCATTGGCTCACATTTTTTTTTCCCTCGAATACCTTGCAAATGTTGCTTCACTGTCATTTGATGTAGTTTTTCTATGGAGAAAACTGAGGCTAGCCTCATCCTTTTTCCTTTATACACAACTTGACCTTTTTGTATAGCTTCTTGAAGAATTCTTTATCTATCTTTAACAGTCCATAACTTCACTTCCAAGTATGACTATTCTGGTTCAATTTTCCCTTATACACAGTGTTCCTTTCACAGTTCTTCCTATATATAGATTTGCTTTCTTTTTTTTATTTTCAGAAGAGTTTTATTGAATTATATGTTTAGGTATTTTTCCTATTCCACTGTTTTAGTTTTATTCTGCACGTATTCCTGTTACACATATGTTCGCTCTCCTTTACCTGGCCTATAAATGTCTCCTTTAAGATTTTTTATTCATCATACTATTACCATCATCATCATTAATTGGTTTCTAATTTCTATCTTTTATAACCTTGTTTTCCATAATATCTGTTCTCTTTTGTGATTCCATCATTTCTGTTTTGGTTTCTGGTGTTATTGTTTGTCACCTATTTATTTTCTTAGTCATTTCAACTCATACTTCATTGGAACTGTTGTTTCATCATTTCTTGCAAATGTATGTTTCTTATCTCTATGATCTTCTTTAATAAATGTGATAGGTTCATTATTTTTATGTAATTTTCTTTATTTGAACATTTTCTGATGACTGCTATATTGTTTCTAGATTCTGCTGCTCTCTTTTTAACATTTCTTCTCATAACATATTTGTATCCATGCTATGACAGTCCCTTTTTATTTTATTCATCACTGTGTTGCTTTTCCTGGACCATCTATTTGTCAGTTTGTTGGAGTAGGGGCTACTTTAGTTACCTAGGCTTTATTTTATCAAAAGAATTTCTCCTTCTCTACCAGCATAAAGGCAGATGACTTCTTGCAAATATTTTTTGCATGTGATTTTTTATCTAGTTCTATTTCTTGTTCTTTGAAATAGACTGAGATTAACCCTCCCATTTCTCACACCTTGTTTTCAACTTACATGGTTTTCAATAAAACCCATAATTTTTAAATTTTATGATGAGAACCTATCCCTCAGGAAGTTTCTGTGTTGCCATTTTCTGAAATCTGCTACTCCTGGGATAATTTATTACTCTCTGATTATATTTATCTCATGGTCTTGTGGAAAATGGTTTGAAGATCATGTACTTATTAGAATTATCTCCTTCCTCTCCTGTAACAGAAGAAAAAATGCAAAGATAGAAGCTGACATTACTAAGTTTTTTCTGATTTGATGATATAGCAACTTCCTTATAACAGGTTCTATTTTCTCTGTGAAGTATAAGAAGGCAATGATAGATAGCTTGAATATTTAAGAAGAATAAATAAGATATGAAAAAGCAATTGCAGAGAGTAAGAAAGAAGAATCAAGAATATGTTTTTTTTTTAAATTCTGGGATTTGTAGAGTGTTTAATTTGTATGATCACACATGTAGGGTAATAGATATTAATCCACATGGTTTTTGATGCTTTTCTGCTAGGCAAGAGATCGATCATCTAGATTCAAATTTTTCTAGGTTAATACTAATGAACTAAATGATTGTGTGATCTAATAGGAACAGCAGGGCTTTTTGGTTTCATTATTGAATTATAGTTGATTTACAATGTTAGTTTCTGCTATACAGCAAAGTCATTCAGTTTATGCATATATATATATATATATATATATACACATTCTTCTTCATATTCATTTACATCGTGGTTTATTATAAGATATTCAACATAGTTCCCTGCACTATGTAGTAGGACTTTGTTGTTTATTCATTCCACATATGATAGTTTGCATTTGCTAATCCCAAAGTCCCAACCTATCCCTCGTCCACCTCCACTTCCCTTGGCAACCACAAGTCTGTTCTCTATGTCTGTGAATCAGGTACAGGATTTTTAACAAGAAGGAGGGAGAGTAAAAGTCTGCAAGTAACATTAGGGAGCAAGGAGATACCAATTTCAACATCTGAGTTTTATGGATCATGAAAGTAAAACAAAACACTTGAGATAGTGACAAGAAAAGGAAAATGTTTTCAGGGTACTGCCAGGTTGTAGAGTAGATAAGCAGATGAAGGAGACATTCAAAGAAGCTGTGGATGCAGGGGAATCTTCTGATAATGGGACAGGATTTTCAAAAATCAGAGTGGCAAGAATTTGAAGAGCCAGTCTCAGTGGCTAAGGAGGGTCTTCTAGCCATCTTCAACTTTCAATGTTCATTAATTTTCCTAATTGTGGCTAAGAAAGTGTGCAAGAGTTGATAGAGTTGGGGTCAGAAATTTAGTGGTGCATAGGTAACAGGTGACAGAATTGGGCAAGACACATAACGTCATTAAACCTTTATTTCCACATCCCTGTAGAGCTCCTATGAAGATGAAGGAAAATCATACACATATATAAAGTACCAAGTGCCAGTCCTAACATAAAGTAGTCATATAGAATTGTGATACTTCCTTTTTTCTTAATTCTAGATGATGCTTCATTAGGATATACATTCATATACTCTGAAAGCTTCATTGACATGCAATCAAGATATTTTTGGTACATTGTAGTGGGGTCTGTCTGTAGCTCTTCCCCATAATAGACTGCTATTTAGACCGCTGCCTCCCTCATTCCCTTTCAAAGATGTGGTCCCTCCTTTTTACCTTCAAAGGCTTCCATTTGCATCAAAAGCTATCAGAAGACTTAGACTTGAGTATTAACCCTGTCTTTGCCATTGCTATGGCCTTATTGTTGAGTTGGCTATGGTAATCCCCTTTTCCCCAATACCTCAGCCTCTTTCTTTAATATCCTCTGCCAGCAAAAATATAGGACTACATGAACTTGCCATTGAATAGAAATTGCCAAATTCTATGGACTAGCTACTCATGTCTACACTCCTTTTCCCTCAAAATCTAAATTCCTCAAAGTTTTACAGTATAATAATGGCTAACTTAATATTTACAATTAAGTTAGTGGCAGTTTTAAAGATAGCTGAATATTGAACAAGAGGCTATTTGACAACTTACCTGAGAGACACTTCAATACTTTTTATGTTTCTCCCACATTTACTTTTCCTTTGATTATTATCATAGGGTGTGGATGACTAAAGCCACTCCATATTGAATTGACAAGGTGCAGTTAATTAGGCATTGTTGCCTTGCTGATGCATCCACTGTCAAACTATGACAACAGCTGGCAGGGGTAAAGATACCCTGGGAATATTTCTAGGAGCTCAAATGAGAAGTCTTTCCTTAAATGTGATAGATGTTGGTTATATATCCCTTGAAGACAAAGTGTCTTTCTCAATATGACTTAAATGCTTCATCTCTGTACTATGCTGAGAAATCTGTCCTGGTTAAACAAATCATGTCCTTTTATTCCATTCATATGCAACTGAACAAAGAATTTTTACTCTAACAGCATTTAAACATTTAAACCTGACATATCTCCATGCAGCAATGTCTCTATTAGCTATAGATAACATAGTATATAATTATGTAATACAATCATGTACAGTATTTTTGTTCTCCCAAGATAGAAGGATGTTGAGTTATGTTAAATGAATCATGTAAAACACGTACAGATTCTTTGCTAATTTGACAATTGTCAGGTACTAAAATTCAGAGGAAAGAAAGGGCATAACAGTTTGATATTTGCAAAATCCCTCTATTCTACTGCTTCACAACCTACTAAAGTAAATATATCCATTGACCAAAATCAGAGCACAGCTGTGGCAGCTGTAAGACTGAATGCATTCTGAATTCCCACTTCCTCTCTATTTTCATAGATTGCTGAAGAGTTGTGGGGAGTGGCTCACTTGGTTTCAGAGTAGGATGAGAGTTTATTATCAGTGAGTGTCTGAGTGCATAATGGGTAGTGGTGGGGTTTATGGAGAAAGGGGAAAAGAAAGTCAGAGCAAGCCACACAATAATGACATGTTTGTTGGGAGTGACTGCTAGATTACAGTAACCTAGCCTCTATATTAAAAAAGGTAAAAAGGGGACATTATATCAGACAAAAGAATGATGAGAAATGCATTACATTATTTCTAAGGCACATAGACTTTTGATTTTTTTCTTTTTTTAAAAAAAAATGCATTCAAATCAAATAAGCTAACCTGTGAATGGATTTCCTTTCTGAATTATGAATTCTGACAAAATACCAGATGCTAAGTCAGAGAGAACTGCCTTGCTGATGATTACCAGTTGAACAACAAATTTCTTCAGAGAGGGTTGGATTTTTTTCTCTGCAAAGCCTTCAGTCTATTCAATACCATCAGTGTATTACTAAGATTTTGAGTGGTATTCTTCTCACTGAAATAGTAGCAGCTCTATACAAATAACTGCTGGCTGATATCTCATGAAATGGTCCCCAGTTGTCATACCTCAAGGTAAAAAACATAACCTGGAGTAGAAGCTTAGAAAGTGAAAAAGAAAACTAAAAGTCAGGACTTTTACCATATTTGGCATCATATTTTGACATTCTCCATGTTACCCTGAGCAGAGAATTATATTGTTCTTCAAAATCTATGCAAGTAAATGCCCTTGAAAACAACTAATAAAAGAAAGAAACCACACAAACAGAAAGTTTTCATCTTATGCAACTGATAGATTTAATCTGGATTATTACTTTAGTGATTTAGATACTGAGTGTCTCTCTTAGGTGTCATCTCTAAAATGACAATAATCAAACTGTCCTAATTATAAGTTTGCAGTAGAAACTAGCACTAGTAATGTTTTCTGGAAATTATGAAGAGTGAAGTTTTGTTATGAGTATTGCCTGCCAAACACAGCAGCTCTCATGTCCTGTTAAGCTGGAGCTATGAAATGCCAAAGCAGTGAAGGACCAGAGTACTCACAATAAAGAATAAACAGAAGGTTACAAAGGAGGTTGACCTCAGCTGTTAAGTCTGATTGTTTCTGACCTTCCAGTTTCCTGAGAATGGCTTCCCAGTTTCTGTTACTAAATAATACTGGAGAAGGAACTAGAACCCCCATTTCATTAGACATCCCTCTTCCTTAGAATCCATTAAAAAAAAAAAACTCAATGTAGAAGTGCATAGAAAGTAAATATATGAAGAAGAGTTAAATCTCCAAAGAAAACACATAATAATTGGTTTAGTGAGGTATTTTTTTTAGCTTTCCTAGCTCATTTGGAGTTAAAGAAAATGGAGTGGGATGGATTGGAGTTAATTGATGCAAACTATTGCCTTTGGAATGGATAAGCAATGAGATCCTACAGTACAGCACTGGGAACTCTGTCTAGTCACTTATGGTGGAGCATGATAATGTGAGAAGAAAGAATGTGTACATGTATGTGTAACTGGGTCACATGCTGTACAGTAGAAAAATGGCAGAACACTGTAAACCAACTATAATGGAAAAAATAAAAATCATTATAAAGAAAAGAAAACAGAGTTGAAAGATGGCAATGTGCTCCATTTATTCTCAACATACCCCAAGTCAGGGAAGCACAAAATGAGGTTCAGTGATTATCTGCATAAGAATCACTGGGATGCTGGTTAAAAATAAAAATTCTGGAGTCACACCAAAGAGCTGTAAAAGAAAATCTCTTAGAATAGGGCTCAGGAAGCTTTCTGAAAGTGGTAGAGAAGAAAGAAACTGACTTTGGTAGCTTTGTAAAATAATTTTTTGGTTAGATAGTATTAGGCTAAAGACCAAAAAAACTAAAGGAAAAAATCAACAAAGTCACTGAATTTTGCTTGGTAAATTTGTTTCTCATAGTGAAACAGGCAAGCAATTCTGAAATTACATGTATATGATAGATTTGAAAAAATGAGTAAAGATGTTGTAAAAAAACATGGCAGGTTTCAAACTATCAGAAAAAGAAGTTAAAAAACAAACAAACAAACAAAGAAAAAAAGAAGGATACTAGAATGAACCCTTTGGTGTTAGATTAGACTTGGAGATCCGAATATGAACTCATGTTTATTTTAACAGATACACACAAATCTATAAAAGGGTAAGTATAGACATATATCAATACATGGGTTAGCACATCTATAAATATTTTCTAGCTCTGTCCTCTGAGAAGCTCAGAAGCAGTGAAACCCACGTCACAATGAGCATACCTAGTGACCAGGTCTTGGTTTCTGAATACTCTTCTCCAATAAAAGGAATCAGGGATATTAGCGAAATGACTGATTTTAGAACTGGAACAGGGAAAATACAGATGCCCCTATAGCATCTTTTGTCCCATGAAAGTAAGGAAGTGTTCAACAGAAAAAAAGAAAAAGGGCACAGTAGTTAATCCCAAAGAACTCCCAATGGCCAAAACCAGAACAACTTGAATAACAAATAAATAATAGTAGATTATGACCCAAAGAAAATTAATACCCATGAGTCCATACGGATATAAATAAATTGTTGAATAAATAATAAATGGGGAAAAGGTACTAAATCTTATTTAAAGAAGAATTTAAATTGATAAATGTAGAAGAAATGAAGGAGCTAGGAAATTACCATTAAAATACCACAGTAATAATTCCCTCGGGCAGTATCAATGGCTGAATGCTAAAATTAGTGAGTAAAACTTTAAGGAAAAAGGGGAAATTTGTATAGTCTCAAAATATCTCCACCCAAATATAAATTACCACTTTTTTCCTAACACATGCCACAAATTCGTTGATTCTCCTCCCTACAGCAGGTAAAACTTAACTCCCTTTTCCTTGAGTTTGGCTGGATTTAGTGACTTGTTTCTAGTGAAAATATAGTGGAAAGGGGGAAATAGCACCTTTATGATGTAGAAACATGGCAGACACCACCTTAATGAAGTAATGAGGTTAAGATGGCTAGCAATAAATTATATTGCTGTTATTACCTTCCTTGATATGATACAATGCAAAGACAACGTCACCTCTTTAATACACACCCCTCAAATTCATAACCTCACACCAACTTCAAGAAAACATCAAACAAAGGATTATGTTCATGAAAGACAAGAAAAAAACTGAGAAATAATCACATACTGAAAGAAATTTAGGAGACATAACAACTAAACTACTAAACTCAATGTAGTATCTTGCTTTGGATCCTGGAACAGAAAAAAAAAACATTAATACAAAAACTGAGTAAGTTTAAATAAATTATATAGTCTAGTTAATGGAGCTGTGTCAACGTTAATTTCTTAATTTTGATAAATATACCACATTATGTAAGATCTAACATTAGGGAAATCTGGGCAAGGGGTACACGAGAACTCTTGCCTTAGTCAACTTGGGCTTGCATAACAAGATACTATACTCTATACACTGGATAGCTTAAACAACATGAATTTCTTTTTTTTCACAGTTCTATAGGCTGAAAGCTGAGATTATGGTGCCAGCAGTCAGATTCTGATGAGAGCTCTCTTCTTGGCTTGTAAATGGTCACCTTCTCACTGTGTCCTCACATAAGCTTTCCTCAGTGTGTGGGGTGGGAGAGGGAGGTGAGAAGAGGTAGAGAGAGGGGGGGAAAATGTAAGGTTATGATTTCAATAGCTCCATTATGATGATTTTTCCTCATCAATATATAACAATCTGTTTCTTATTGTGTATAATAACCAAACCAAGATCCTTAAAACTTGGTCATGACGACTTGTGTTTTCATAAACATTAATCTGTCCATAAGTGTTTTTTATATGTGGTAGTATAGCAGAAACATGACTTTAGTTGTGAAAAACATAAGTTGCTAATAAAGAATTAAGAACTGACATTTTTATTAATGTATTACAAAATGTTATACGTATATAGACATCAGTGAGGCAATGGGTTGCAAAACCTCATTTCTACAGTAGTCCAACTCTTCAAGGTCAGTAAGAAATGAGAAAAAAAGTCAACTATTTAAGATTGAAATAATCTCTGAAGAAGTTTATTCCTGCTGCTTTTCATCTCCTATAAAAAACACACAAGTAAAAATGCAAACTAACAAATTTCTGTGGCTTGTTAATAATCAGTTTGTGGTGAATTAAACCTGAATTCATTCTGTTATATGTGTTTGGCAGCTTGGAACTCTATGTATTTTAGTTTTTCTCTATTCCCTAAATGCAGATTGCTTGATAGTGTGTAAGAGAGCTAATTAGATATAAATACCAACCAGCACCCAAATAACAAGGATCATAATGATCATACAGTGAACAGCTGTGCCATTTGATAAATTGGTTTCATTTCTAATACTGCAGCAATTCAAACATTTTCTAGCTCCAAAAATGTTTTTCCCCTTCATAAGCCAGATTCAATTAAAAAAAAGTCCTGCTAATGCAGGACTTCAGAAGGCCAAAAAAATCTGAGGCTTTGTGAACTTTTGTTACAAAAGCCAGACAGAATTTTTATTGATTCTGGCCTTCTCTGATTTCTTAACTGATAGTACAACAATATATAGGAGCAATGTTTATGGCACCAGTGCAAGGAGGGAATACTGGATTATAATTGAGGATTGAACAAGAAATAGCTATCTTCTATGAAACTGAACCTCATTCAATGTTATTTTGTTTTGTTTTTCCATTTTCTGTTTTGATTTACCATTGAAAAAGTTTGAGACAGTGTTTCATGTCACTTTAAATTGACAGCTCTAAATTTAATTGAATTCAATAAATATGTATTTAGTACCTCCTCTATGTCTGGTGCTGTTTTAAGTTGCTGGTAAAGAGAGAGATATTGTTCTCTCCTTCCCTCGAGAAGTAATAGTCTAGTTTGGGGAAAAGACCAAAAGTTCCTGAACAAAACATACAAATAGTCATATCTATAGAGGGTGAAAAAAGGTTATGCACTGCCCTAGGAAACCATGAAGGATGAAGGAGTGACCTGAAATAGAAAATTCATGGAGGCTTCTCAGGGGAAGTGACATTTAAGCTGAAACAATTTAAGTTGTTGAAAAGGGACCACCCCAGCATTCTTCAGAACAGAAAATAGCAAAAATTCATACTACTCACTTTGTGATTATATTTTAGTCCCACTGTGAAGTTTCAAAAAATTGCTGTCAACTTCTAGTTTAAAAATGGTGGGTAAATACCTTGCCACTCTCCTAAAACTCTGTTAAAATGAAATTCAAAAGTTTAAGTAAGGAAAGGGGCATAGTAGTAATAGGATTAAATAAAATAGGATAGGAGAAAACAGAAAACAAAATTTTGCAATTCAGAAAAATGGATGGATACATAGAAACGGATTTGATACACCCAGGAAAGCTAAATTCCAAGCTTGTAGTGGAGAAAACCAAGAAACAAGTAGTTTAATTGCACCCATGAAACCTCAGGGAAGGTAGTGACAGGAATCTCTGGAAGGCAAATAAAGGACTAAGAGCAGGAAAATTGGTTTAAAACATTTCCTTGAATTTAGTTGGAACCCAGCCCTTTCTCTACTTCATGTAGGTGACACACTGCCGTGGAAAAATAATGGAAGTCAGTTTTCTAGGGAAGGTAAAATAAAGGGTCTCTGGAATGGGAGAAACCATGTATAAGTAAAGACTGGGCTACTGTATTAAAGCAGGGGATTGTGTGAAAGTTCATATTTTGGATATTAAGAACCATATAATTCTTCTCCCACTGAGACTCTAGAATGCTGACAGCCAAGTCCATACCCTATAGTAAAGAGATTAGAAAGTCTAGGTATCCCTAAGGAAATGATCTAACTAAATCATATTGCTATGAAAACACAGTCAACAAAAGCCAGCCTGCACACAGATCATCCAATCTGCTTCTGAGTGTGCATAATTTAACTATGGAGTGTAAGTCAGAAATCTCTAAATATTTGAAAAAAATCTCCAATATAAAAGATGGATGTAAAGATAAATAGACATAACAAAGCAACTTGGAAGAAACAGAGACTATGACTGAAAAAATAATTTTAAAAATGAATGTCCTCAGAGAGATATTATTAACCCAAGAAACAAAAGTTTGCTATAAAAAATAAACACTAAAAGAACAATGAAGAGCTTTTGAAAGTTAAAAACTTGTCATATATAAAAAGTTCAATAAGAATGGTTTAAAAATAAAGTTCAAGAAATATCCAAGGAACTAGAGTGAAAAGACATAGATGTAGAAAATGGAGAGAAAAGACAGTAAAAATAGAAGACTTATCCAGGAGGTCCCAGTTTCAAATGATAGGAGTTGCAGAAAGAGAGAAAATATGGAAATCAGAGGGAAGAAAATAACCAAAAAAATAACTCAATAAAATGTCCCAGGTCTGAAGGACATGAGTTTCCAGATTGAGAAGGCCCATCAAGTATCTACCACAGTGGATAAAAATAGCCCTCGCCAAAATACATCACCATAAAGTTTTAGAACTCTGAGGTTCACAGAAATTTCCCAAAAGGTTCAGGGGGAAAAATTCATTTCACAAAAAGGAGCAGATCTCAGAGCGGGATCTGACTTCTCAACAGTACTGGAAGCTAGAAGAGAATGAAGAAATAACTTGAAGATCCTGACAAAATTATTTTCAATCTAGAGTCTATGCCTAATGAAATTTCAGTCAAGCTGATGGTAGAATAAAAACTTTTTAGATATGCAGGTCTCAAAATCTATGCCACCCAGGCACCCTTCCCCTGGAAGCTACCACAGGATACAGAAATCTGAAACCAGAGAACATACCCAGAAAGGAGAAGAAAATTTTTTGTGGATTCTATCATACAAAAAATTGGTTCTTGTAAGGATGTTAAGAAGCTGAATTATGCTCAAATGTATGAAAGAAGATTTATATAACTGGGTTAGAGTTTAGGGCTACATCATAATTATATAAATACTGAGTAATAAATAAACCAATTGAGAGGATGGGGCGCAGGAAGTGTAATGGAGGTTGTGAATGAGAACTAACTCCTCTATCTGCAGTAAGAAGCAAGTAGATAATGCCAAAAAATAGTGACAAAATTAAAATGTAGCAATATAAATACATTATATGGCAACATGGTAGTAAATACCAAAATGATCAGTTAAAAAAGTGAGCTTGGTTGTTTCTAGGTGGCAGGAAATATGGGATATAGGGACTCATGGAACCGCCTTTTTTTCTTGGTCATGCCCACAGCATGTGAAAGTTCCACAGTCAGGTATCAAGCCCACACATAGCAGTGACCCAAACCGGGGATGAAAATTTTGGATCCATAACCCACTGCATCACAGGAGAACTCTTCAAAAATCCCTTAATATGCCTAATGGAACTATTTGACTACATACCTGTACTACTCTGATTAAATAAAAACTAAATTAAAACAAAGAAAGTGAACACCTGCCAAAATAGAAGCTTGCTTACATATTCAGGATAAGCCTGGATTGATACCAACATAATAATTCTAATTACTTTGAAATAGAGTGATGACATTGCATGAAATTATTTATCTCTTTTTAATGCTTAATTGAATCCAAATTCTGTAGTATTGACTTTACTCTTTACTTGCTGACTCAGCATCTAGAGTGTGATACAGAGTTGGTGCTCAATAAATATTTGGTTCCTCTTTTCTCTAAGGACTATTTGTGCTCTATCTTTTACAATGATTATCCTGATCTGTTGCTGTGTTAAATTCTTTTGTGTGTTTGTCTTAGCTTCTCACCTGTAGGCTAAATACCTCACAATCCATTATCATCTCCAACTTTCCTAGCCCTGCACATGGAACAATGGGGTGGGGGGAGGTTATATCTAGCAGATTTGTAGAATTTTGCTCACTTCTAGTTTTAGGATCTTAAAACCTAATTTATTTCCAATTTTGAGATATATATATATCTTTATAAATAGACTTTAGTTTTAGGTTCACAGCAAAATTGAATGGAAGAACCAAATATTTCCTAAATAGCCCCTACCCCCTCATAGTTGCATAGCCAACACCACTGTCAACAACCCCCATCATAATGGAACATTTGTTGCAGTTGACAAACCTACAATGGCACATCATTATCATTACTTTAGGGCTTTTCTGAGAGTCTTTATTTGTCCTTAGCTTTTGAAGGATAATTTTGCAGGATACAGATTACTGAGTTGGTGTTTTTTTTTTTTCTTTAACAATTTCAATATTTCACTCCACTCTCTTCTTTGCTGGTAAGAAGGTAGGTATAATTCTTATATTTGTTCTTCTATCAGTAAGGTGTTTATTTCCTATAGTTACTTACAGGATCTTTTCTTTATCTTTGATTTTCTCCAGTCTGAAAACAATATGCCTAGATGAACATCTGGGAGGCATTTATCCTGCTTGGTATTCTCTGAGCTTTCTGGCTCTGTACTGTGCTATCTAATATTAATTTGGGGAAAGTCTCAGTCATTATTATTTCCAATATTTCTTTTATTAATTTTTCTCTTCCTTCTCCTTCCTATATTACCATTACATGAGATTGTTCTTTTTTTAAATTTGGGTTCATTGACTAAACTAAAATGCTAATTTTTAAGTTACTTTTCTTCTTTACTTTGTTAATATGTGAATTACATTGACTGACTTTTTAAATTGAAATATAGTTGATTTACAATATTATGTTAGTTTCAGGTATGCAGCAAAGTGATTTGGTTATATAGTTTTTTTCAGATGATTTTCTGTTACAGGTTATTATAAGACATTGTATATTTTTCCCTGTGTTATACCATAAATTTTTGTTGCTTATCTGTTTTATGTATAGTAGTTTGTAACTTTGGTAACCATAAGTTTGTTTTCTATGTCTGTGAGCCTGTTTCTGTTTTGTATGTAGATTCATTTGCATTATTTTTTAGATTCCACATATCAGTGATATCAAATAATATTTGTCTTTCTCTGAATAATTTTTGTTCATAAAGGAGATGGCAAATTAATGACAAAATAGTTCATGGGATGCATAGGGATTCAGTGGCACTGCTGTTAGTTTTATTAACAAGAAAGTTCTTGAAATCTATGTTAAGATGTACTCCAAAGGTCTGAAAGTTCAACTACTTATCTCCAGGTCATTGTCTAAGAAATGCAAACTGTTACTACTCAAGAATATTCACATAAGGGTAATGACCTTCTTCAGGTACAAAGGAATTTGTGGCATGGCCAATAATAGAACTGAGAGATTCAGAACATCAACTCCCTTGTTATGAGTATTGTCAAAAAGATTTTTAATAATGTATCTGGTGTACAAAAGGGTAAGTGTCACATTTAATAGATGCAAGCAGTTAATATATTCTGTGGAATTATAGGTCTGTGTAACTATTTAAACCTGAGTCTTATTAAATCTCAGGGGGCAAATTGTACATTTTAATTTCATATACTTTGATCTCATAAAATAACTCACCATATAAATAAAATGAAGTATAATATTGAAAAAGCATAAGTACAAAAATGTATAATAATAAAAGCATGAGCACAAACTAAAAAATAAAGTGCCATGTTATCTACCTCTCAAAGATAAAACTCAACTTTTTGTCATTTTGATACACATCCTTACAGTCTTTTTTCTAAGTGCATATGTGCGCTTGCGAATAACAACACACTTTTATTTTTCCCCCAATTTATATACTACACATTATATTTTAACCTAATTTTTAAAAGTTTAACAGTATATTTTAGGTATTTGTCATGTCAGTAAATAATCTTTTATAGCATAATTTTTAATGTAGCATATAATTCAATTATAGTTATCCCCCTGCATATTATGCCACTTCACTTTTACAAGACCTGCATTAGTATCTGTTTTCACTAACTGAAAGAAAGGCAAAGAAGATTTTCACTTTTGCAAAAAATGGCAAAAAAGAAGAGTAGCATTCAGCATTTGTTTTGCAACAAGCCATTGCAGAGACAACGCCCACCCATACAGAGAAAGTGGCACTACCAACCTTCTTCCCTGGGAGCTATACTCGGCATCTCAGCATCAAGTTGCCATAGCCTTGCAGTGTTTCTGTGAGCATCTGTGGTTTATCCCCATTTATTCTGAGTATCCATTAGCAACACATGTCCTATGGTATCAAAAAATCCTGAGAGAGCTCCAAAGGAGGTTACAGGTTACATTTAGTGTAATGTGGGCATAATTAAGCATTTCTTTTTTTTTTTATATTTTAGGGCTGTACCTCAGCATATGGAGTTTCCCAGGCTAGGAGTTGAATC
The DNA here is from genome assembly GCF_016906955.1 of Phacochoerus africanus. Taxonomy (NCBI): domain Eukaryota; kingdom Metazoa; phylum Chordata; class Mammalia; order Artiodactyla; family Suidae; genus Phacochoerus; species Phacochoerus africanus. The sequence continues at coordinate 84,067,604 of NC_062560.1, read as the reverse complement.
AGAGCTGCAGCTGCTGGCCTAGGCCACAACCACAGCAACACAGGACCCAAGCCAAGTCTGTGACCTAAACCACAGCTCATGGAAACATTGGATCCTTAACCCACTGAGAGAGGCCAGGGATTGAACGCACATCCTCATGGATACTAGTCAGATTCATATCCTCTGAGATATGGTGGGAACTCCTAATTAAGAATTCAACCATGGTGAATGAGATAAAGACACTGTGCATGCGCTAAACTTGTCCACATCCACCATTTATACAATCAGAATCTCAAAAGCTTGCTGAAGTTACTACTGTTTCCCCTAGTAGCAAAATGGTCTTTTTTAATAGTTGTCATCCAGCAATGGATAAAATGGAAAGTCTGTTGCTTGAGAGGATTGATGGGTGTACAAAGTGTGGTGTTCTATTAAGTTATACTTAAGGAGAAATCAGTCAGTCTTTTTAATAAGATGGAACAGAAAATGCTAGATGATGATGATGAAAGTGTTGCAAAAGAAGAATTTAAAGTAGTTTTGGGTAGTTTGACTGGTTTTTGAGGCAAGGGAAGCTTTATAGCTTAAAGGTTACTGGAGAGAGTATTTCATCTGATGCTGAAGTTGAGGAAAAATTTCCAAGAAAAAGTAAAGAAAATAATTACAGAAAGTGGTTATTCATACAAGCAAGTGTTTAACTGCAATGAAATTGCCATTTATTGGAAAAAAATAGCTGAGCAAGAGATTTATTTCCATAAAAGAAAAGCACGCTAATGGACACAGTACATGCAAGGACAGGTTTAGCCTAACGCCTATTATAAATCTTACTAGTGATACTGTCCTTAAGCTTTTACAAGTTTATACTTCAGGAAATCCAAGGGCACTTAAAAGCATGTAATAAGAATACACTTTCTGTTGTGTTTCATTCACATCTAGGTGGTTGGACTACTTATGTGACTTTTTTCTGAGTACACAAGCAGATACATTAGTCCTTTTGTTGAAAAATACTTTCGAGAAAGTAACTTCCATTATAGGTGTCTTATTGTCAATACTCTTGCTGCTCATCCATCTGACATTACCGAGTATATATGATAATATTTGTGTTGTGTTCTTACCATCAAATACTACATCACTGCCAAGGCCTAATAGCCACAATTAAGGTTTATAATATGCAAAATGGGATGTGTTTTATTGTAGGTGATCAACTCTGAATCATCTTTAGGAGAGATATGGAAAGACTACAAGATAAAATTGGCAGCTGCCAACCTTAGAGATATTCTTGATAGGCTAACAATCTTAATGAGAAAAAGTGTTTTGAGGAAACTGTGTCTGGAAGCAAGGAAAAATTCTAAAGGCTTCATACCAACAACAATAAATACATCAATACCAACTTGTAGAAATTGACAAAGATGATGATGATATGTTTGGCATCTCATGACCAAGAACTGGCAGATGAAGAGTTGATGCAACTACAAAAGGAAAGGATATGGATTAAAACCAAACACAATAGTGAAATGCCTGAAAGTGAAGTCATCCAGGAACTAAACATAAAGCACTTACATGAGATGTCCACTATGACTGACAGTGTTACAATGATTACAGAAATGTATGACTTTAATTTTGAAAAGACACATGGATTTAGGGCAGGTTTTTCAGGATGTTTTGAGCACTTATAAAGAATCATATGATAGAAAAATGAATGAGGCTATACAGTCATATATACTGTCATATTTCAAGCCTTCCACATCAGCCACTGCAGACATTGAAACTCAACCTTCTGCAATGAGACAGGCAGACATAGAAGAAGGTGTAAATATTAGTGGAATAAGATCATGATGAGATGTTAAAAGATGACCCTCTTCCTATCTTCCATAAATTCCAGTCTCCTGCACCTCACACTACCCCAGCCTTCCACAACTCAGCCTAACACACCATCATCACAACTCTCAACCTTCCAGTATGTTCTTTGCCTTCTCAATTCTGATAAGTGAAATTACACTGCACATATATTATTCCTACATTATACAGGCTGTGTATTTATATCACTCCTTCTTTGACTATACATTAGTATTATTTTAGGTTTTATGTGTCATTTGGTAGGTTGTTTTTTTAGTCAGGAATGCTAAAATCTTTTTCCACAAAAATTAATGGTAATTGCTTCTCTATCTTATGCCATTTCATCTCAGGAAAGGTTTCATAGGAACGATCTACTTTAGGAATGGAGGGGAAACCTGTACATAAATATGCCGTAATTTATATAAGTCTCCTGCTATAAGACATTTATTTTAAATATTTCTTGATTATAAATTAAGCCAATATGAGCATCATTGTGCATGCTTCTTTGTATATAGCTCTGATAATTGCTTTACAATAAATGCCCAAAATTGGAATTTCTAGGTCAAACTCCCCTACTCTTTGATTCAACAATTCTACCACTAGAAACTTAGTCAAGGGAATAATTAAGGCCCATTTTAAATATATTTTTAAGTCCATTTTAATCTACTTATTTAATAAATCAAAAAAAAGACTTTGAATAATTTGAGTCAACTAACAAAAATTTACATTTCTGACCAATCCCCATTGCCATAACAACTCATTGACATAAGGGAGAGTTTTATTTGAAAGTTCTTCAAGAAGTTCTAGGAATTACCTGTTCAAGTAGCATCTACAAATCTATGATAGAATAAAATCCCATGCTAATAAATAGTATTGCATCTAATTAGCAAATTCTGTTCACGTGGGTGAGTTGGGTGAGATATGTCTCAAGTTGTTCACAGAAAAGAAAACAATTTGATCCTTCCGATATAAGGCAATGCTTTGATGCTTCCATTATAAGGGCTCCGTCCAACAAGGATTGCCTGTCTATAAGCTGAATAAGGAGACCTAACATTCTCCATCTCTGTTTTCATTGCTTCATAAACCATTTAACTAACATAATGCTATTTTTTAAAATTTTGCTTTAAAGCAACTAAGCAGGCAGGCTCCACTATAAGTAATGGAAATGATACCCAAAAGAGTTAGTAGAGAGGAAGAAATCATGTGTCTTAGTTCCTAAGTCTACTTTATGGTTAAAAAAAAAAGTCAACATGTCCCCTAACTTAGTGAATTTTTCAAATACTATGGCCATAAAAACCTGGGGCCCTTGTTAAATATGCAGGTTGTTATTCATACAACCATCTGAGAACCATTAGTTTCATTGATTATAGAGCTTAGTGAAAATACTTTAAAATTCTAAGGAAGGGGGTTCCCATTGATGCTCAGCTGGTTACAAAACCAACTAGTATCCACGAGGATGTGGGATCAATCTCTGGCCTCTCTCAGTGGGTTAAGGATCTGGCATTGCTGTGAGCTGTGGTGTAGGTTACAGATGTGGCTGGGATCCTGTGTGACTGTGAATGTAGATTAGGATGACAGCTGCAGCTCAGACTAGACCCCTAGCCTGAGAACTTCCTATGCCACAGGTGTGGCCTTTAAAAAAAGGCAAAAAAAAATTCTAAGGAAAAGATAAGGAATGAAAATATAATAGACAGGAAAGAGGAGAATGGATCACAGATGTTCACCGTCATAATCTTTAGATTTGAAAACCATACATATACTACACACACATACACACACACAAATATTATTTAATTAGTGTTGTTTATAAAATATTAAATATTTTAAAAATACTTCTATTTTATATTATTTTATTTTTTTCCAGAGTGGCTGTACTGTTTATTTATTTTTCTTGTTTCATTATTTAATTTTTTTCCACTATACAGCATGGGGACCAAGTTCCTCTTACATGTATACATTTTTTTTCCCCCACCCTTTATTCTGTTGCAATATAAGTATCAAGACATAATTCTCAATGCTACTCAGCAGGATCTCCTTGTAAATCCATTCCAAGTTGTATCCAATAACCCCAAGCTCCCGATCCCTCCCACTTCCTCCCTCTTCCCCAGGGCAGGCACAAGTCTATTCTTCAAGTCCATGATTTTCTTTTCTGTGGAAAGGTTCATTTGTGCTGGATATTAGATTCCTGTTATAAGTGATATCATATGGTATTTGTCTTTCTCCTTCTGACTTACTTCACTCAGGATGAGAGTCTCTAGTTCCATCCATGTTGCTGCAAATGGCATTATTTTGTTCTTTTTATGGCTGAGTAATATTCCATTGTGTATATATACCACTTCTTCCTAATCCAATCCTCTGTCGATGGACATTTGGGTTGTTTCCATGTCTTGGCTATTGTGAAGAGTGCTGCAATGAACATGCGAGTGCATGTGTCTCTTTTAAGTAGAGTTTTGTCCGGATAGATGCCCAAGAGTGGGATTGCGGGGTCATATGGAAGTTCTATATGTAGATTTCTAAGGTATCTCCAAACTGTTCTCCATAGTGGCTGTACCAGTTTACATTCCCACCAGCAGTGCAGGAGGGTTCCCTTTTCTCCACAGCCCCACCAGCACTTGTTATCTGTGGACTTATTAATGATGGCCATTCTGACTGGTGTGAGGTGGTATCTCATGGTAGTTTTGATTTGCATTTCTCTTATAATCAGTGATGTTGAGCATTTTTTCATATGCTTCTTGGCCATCTGTATATCTTCTTTGGAGAACAGTCTATTCAGGTCTTTTGCCCATTTTTCCATTGGGTGATTGGCTTTTAGCCACAGTCATCAAAACAGTGTGGTACTGGTATCAAAACAGACAGACAGACCAATGGAACAGAACAGAGAACCCTGACCCCTATGGTCCATTAGTCTTTGACAAGGGAGGCAAGAACATAAAATGGGAAAAAGAGAGTCTATTCAGCAAGCATTGCTGGGAAACCTGGACAGCTGCATGCAAAGCAATGAAACTAGAACACACCCTCACACCATGCACAAAAATACACTCCAAATGGCTGAAAGACTTAAATATAAGCCAAGATACCATCAAACTCCTAGAAGAGAACATAGGCAAAACACTCTCTGACATCAACCTCATGAATATTTTCTCAGGTCAGTCTCCCAAAGCAATAGAAATTAGAGCAAAAATAAACCCATGGGACCTCATCAAACTGAAAAGATTTTGCACAGCAAAGGAAACCCAAAAGAAAACCAAAAGACAACTTTCAGACTGGGAGAAAATAGTTTCAAATGATGCAACCGACAAGGGCTTAATCTCTAGAATATATAAGCAACTTATACAACCCAACAGCAAAAAAGCCAAACACCCAATGGAAAAATGGGCAAAAGACCTAAAATATTTTTAAAATCAGAGCACAGAATGAAGTGTGCAGTAAAATGCCATTATATAAATTAATATAAATACATAAATTAAACATCATGACATACTTTTTCAAGGATATATCCTTTGATAAGTCGTTTTTCTTCACTCAATTATTGGAGCTCGATTCCCAACCTTTTTGTTGCTCAGCATGTCCATATAATAGGATCAGGCCAAAGCGTTGTTAGCGGAATTGATATGTGAAAATAGGTGACAGTATTCTTAAAAGGAATGGAAATACTAGCCTATTTCCTGCTGCCCAGAATATTGATGTGTTGGCTGGAATGCTGACATGATAGTGAAGCTCAAGTAGCCAAACTGTGAACTTTTGAAAAAGACTGCCCAATCAGATAGAAGAAGAGTTATAACAATCATAGAGTACCATATTAACCTGAAACTGCCTATGTTTGGTGAGAAACAAGCCTTCTGTTTTCAGTGTCGTGGTAGTTTTTCATGTTAGTCACATACAAACCTAATCTGTCTTCATGTTTAGAGAGAGTGGAATGGGAGGAGTTCAAATTCCAAGAAGTGAAATAAAGGATTTAAGGCTTCAACATCTATTATCATAGTGTAGTGATTTTAAAAAAAATCAAAAGAAAAAAACAACAAATCTTTAGCTGGACTGTCCAAGAGAAAAAATGAGGTCTAATTACTAAAATCTAGAATGAAATAAGGACATTGCTATTAATGTCACAGGGGAAAAAAGATAATAGAAGGTAATATGAACAGCTGTATGCCAAAAAAATTAGTAAACCCATATGAAATGAATGTATATTCCTAAAAAGATATAAACTAACAAGATTGACTAAAGAAGAAATAGAAAATCTGAACCGAACTGTAATAAGTAAATAAATTTAACTAATAATATAAAATATTTCCACAAAGAGAAGCCCAGGACCTGGCTTCACTGGTGAATTCTACCAAATGTTTAAAGAAAAATGAACAGAATTCCCTCACAAAGACTTTCATAAAATAGAGGTGGAGGGAATGTTTTCCAATGCATTCTATGAGGACAATATTATCCTGATACCAAAACCAAAGACATCACTTAGAGAAAACTACAATTTTTTTTATGATCCATCAGAAATCTTCAAGAAAATACTAGAAAACCAAATCCAGCAACATATAAAAATGTGTATACCATGACCAAGTGGAATTTATCCAAGAATGCAAGGTTGGTTTCATATCCCCAAATCAATAAATGCAATACAATATATTAATGAATAATGGACAAAAATACATGACCACATCAAAAGATATAGAAAAAAAATTTGATAAAAACTCTTTCATGGAGTTCCCATCGTGGCTCAGGGGAAACAAACCTGTCTTGTATCCATGAGGATGCAGGTTCAATCCCTGATCTTGCTCAGTGGGTTAAGTAAGTATCCAGCATTGCCGCAAGCTGTGGTATACATAGGTCATGGATGCTATTCGGATCCAGTGTTGCTGGGGTTGTGGTGTAGGCCAGCAGCTATAGCTCTAATTTGACCCATAGCCTGAGAACCTCCATATGCTGTGGGTGCAGCCCTAAAAAGACAAAAATAAACTCTTTCCTGATAAAAACACTCAATAAACTAGAGTGAAAGGGATTTTCCCCAACTTGAGAAAGGACATCTGGGAAAAAAAAAACAACCTATAGATAATATCACACTTAATGATAAAAACTGAATACTTTTCCCCCTAAAATCAGGAACAAAACAAGGATATCTGTACTTATTACATCTATTCATTACATCTATTGTGGATCCTAAGGCATCCATACACACACAAAAAAACTATTAGAGCTAATAATAAGCTCAGGCAAGTTGCAGAATATAATATCAATTTATAAACACAAATATCAGTTGCCTTTCTATATCCTAACAAAGAACTATCTGGAAAAAAATTAAGAATTACATTTATGATAGCATCAAAAACAATACAACACTTAGAAATAAATTTAACAAAAGAAGTAAAGGACCTGTTCTCTGACATCTATAAAATATTGTTGAAATAAATTAGCTAAAAATAAAATGGAAAGACATTCAGTGTTCATGAATTGTTAAGACTTAGTATTGTTTAGATGGCAACCTTCCCCAAATTGATCTACAGATTTAACACTCTTCCTCTCAAAATTCCATCTGGCTTTTTGCCAAAAGTGATGTTTATCCTTAAATTTGTATGAAAAAAACAAGGGATGCAGAATAACCAAAATAATCTTAACAAGGAACAAAAATGGAAGACTCATACTTCTCAATTCCCATACTAACTTCAAAGCTACAATACCAAGACAACATGGTTTTGGCATAAGGATAGACATTATAGATCAATGGAAGAGAATTGTGATTCCAGAAATCAGTCCATGTATTTATGGTCAGTTTATTTTCCCCAGTTTTATTTAGATATATTTGACACATAGCCCTATGTTCAATTGATTTTTGACAAAGATACTGAAACAATTCAATGAAAAAAGAATAGCATTTTCAAAAACGTGGTGTTGGAACTATTGGATATCTACATGCAGAATGAAGTCAGGCCCCTTCCTTACCACATAAAAAAATTACCTGTAAGTAATCACAAGTAAGATCATAGACTTGACTTCTTAGGTCACAAAAAAGAATGAGTGCCAAAAGAAAAAATAAACATCTATCTTCTTTGGAGAAATATCTATTCAATTCCCCTGCTATCTTTTAGTTGTGTCACTTTTTTTATTATTATTAAGTTCGAAGGGTTCTTTATATATTCTAGATATAAGCCCCCTTTCAGATCTATGATTCATAAGTTTTGTATGTTTGTTTGTTTGGTTTGCTTTTTAGGGCTGCACCCAAAGCGTATGTAAGTTCCTAGGCCAGGGAGTTAATTGGAGCTACAGCTGCAAGCCTACACCACAGCCACAGCAATATGGGATCTGAGCTGTGTCTGCAACCTACACCACAGTTCATGGCAACACTGGATCCTTAGGCCACTGAGTGAGGCCAGGGATCGAACCCACATCCTCATGGTTCCCAGTTGGGTTCATTAACCACTGAGCCATTAAGAGAACCCCTGATCTGTAAGTTTTTTCACTCACCCTAGGCTTTCCTTTTCACTTTCTTGAGTTTATGGTTTTTATCCCCCAATTTTTAATTTTGATGATGTCCACTTTACCTAGATGAATTTATCATATGTGAATTATACTTTAACAAAATTGTTTTTAAAAATTTGTATAAAAACAACATCTTTGTGAATACAGCCAGAGATATTTGATCAAAATGATACTGTTTTTGATGAAATATTACCACCAAAGTAACTACTAAGTTGGCTTGCGAAAGCTTGTAACATTTGACCCCTAAAGCCTCCCTGGGGTTGTCAAACGTGCACCCAATAAAATGAGCTACAGGTTTTTTCATCAATCTGACTTTGAGTTCCTTCTTTCTTGCATATGGGGATTTATGGTACTTCTTTTTAGCTTGCCTTGTATGAAACAATTTGGTGTTATGTAGTATTTGGAAATGTAGCATAACGTAGTGGTTCCAACAATGGCCCTCAGATCCAAACTTCTTGGGTTCAAATACTGGCTCCACTTATCAATAACTGTGACCACAGGAAGGCTCAAATCATAAGAAGTCTAGAAGTTTCAGTTTCTTTCCTTGTGGAAACTAGTTATCATATTTCAAGTCTGCCTACTCTAAGACTACCATCTTCTGAGGAAGCCCAGGCTTATCATGGGATTAGATATATAGCATTAGATACACATCAGGGCTATGAGAGCCTTGGGAAATATAGCTCAACTCTGCCATCAGATGAACACTGACAGGTGCTTTCAGCTGATAGCACATGGAATAGAAAAATCACTTAGTCAAGGTCTGCCTGAATTCCTGACCACCAAAATCCTGGAAAAAAAAGTCATTGCTATATTAAGAAATTATGTTTGAAATGGCTTTCCACCTACTTCTTAGATTCATCTGATACTGTTTTCTGTATTTTAACCATGCTTACCCTCGTTTTCCTCCTTTGAGGTAGAAATCTTGTCCCTTCCTCATGGCCCATGAAGTCATTGTTCCCTTTGCCCAGAAGTCTCTTCCCTTAGTTTTGAGCATAGTTAATTTATCATTAAGGTCTCAGTTCCATTGTCACCTTCTCAAGCAGGCTTTCCTCAGCCACGGGGGTATCTGGAATAGTTTCACACCACCATTATGATCATTCCATCATACCTCATTTTATTGCCTTAATATTATCTAACTTTTTATCTAATGTTTATTTTATCTTTATCAGTTTATTGATCTGTAGTTATTTTAACTGTTCACTGTTTTTTTTACTGTTGGTTTTCTTTCATGAGGGTAGAAAACATCTATTTTGTTCACCCTATGAAATTAACACTGTGAGTAGTGCCTGGTACATAGTAACTTCTAAATAAACACAGATTCAATGAATGAATAAAGGTGAAAAGGTATTCTTACATTCCATTAGACCAAAGGTAGTGACTATTAATCCTCTCTCTACCATTTTATCCTGTTCTGTGCCACTAAAATCTAGTCTTTAGGTCTGACCGAATATGCTTCCTTTCATTTTAGCTTTTGGTTGGTTTTGGCCACTTAGAGGCACCAACCAGAGATTAGAGGAGCAGAAGAATAAGAGGTCAGGGTATTTATTCTACTAGCTTCCTCTCAGAGAGTTCACTGGCAGTTAGCCACATCCTTCTTCCAAAGATCACAATTCCCAGAAGATGGCTTTCTTTTACAGTAGGGCTGATCTCCCCAGGATCTGGTAATATTTTCCTGTTCTTGTCATTTAGGCCAAGGGATGGTAAAAATCTCCTCACTGTCACAAGCACTAGTGTGTTTCACCATTTTTTGTTGATTTTCTTTAACATTGCCCACACCCTATAAATAGTCTTTTCATTTAAAATCTGTTCACTTTTTTAAAGTTTACCATCATTCACTGACCAGACCCTAACAGTTACTTTATAGTTCTAGACAACAGATCCTTCTTTTATATCAGCTGTTCTAGCTGACTTATAATACTTTTAATGATTTTCATAAATACATCATTATATATTTTTTTATTTTAGTTAACCTACATACTTGTCAATCTATCCCTAGATAATTGAAAGATGGCTGCAGATATTTACCACTCTTCTTTTGAAACTAGTTCATTTGAGCAATGATGGGCCTATGAGTACATAAATATACCTACACATGATTACACACCCATATATAACACACCTGTTTCTGCTTTTACAATTGCTTCTGCTGAGGCAAACATCTCACATTGCGGATTTTGTTCTCACCACCTCTAAGCACTCTATCTGTGGAGACCCACTCCAGACTTGTTTAGCTTTTCTTTCACTAATATGATTCACATTGGCTCTAAAGGGAAAGTTCTCCATCAAGGAGGAGAGAAACTAGCAGAGTTGAGAGTGATGGAATAAAAAGAAGAGAGTAAACAATCCAGATTGGTATTTTCATCAATGCACAGACAAATACAGATGCAAGGAAGGATAATTTGTCCTGTTTAGCTATATATGCTACCAACTTAATGAGAACACATATTGGTAAAAATGTTAGTAGCTTTGAATAGGCATTGGCAAGATGGTTGCTTTTGTGAGTCTGGCTGCAGGGATGAGGCAATAACAACTTCATTTGAATGAAAAAAGAGGTTTCCTAAAAGTTAGATGAAAGTAAATGACAGTGTTAACTGGTAGTAGAATTTATCTTTAATTTAATGTCAGATTTTTAAAATTATTTTATGAAACATACATCTATAATCACAGAAGCATAAAGTTTTATAGCTTGGAGAATCCTCAAGATCATTTGTTCAAACTCTTCATCTCATAATTAAGAAAGCAAGGTGTAGAATGATTGGTCAGAAGTGAAAACTAGAGTTGTAATTCCTCCTGTCTTTCTTTTTCAATTTCTGTTCTTTCCTTTGGACCAGTTGTTTTCCAAATACTTCTTCCATGGTCCAGTATGTGGTGGGGTTGGGTAGGGTGGTCAGGTTGTCAGCTCACAAGGCCCAGGGAAAGAGGAAGGCCAGAGGATGGAATATCCCTCCCAGTTAATAAAAGTATCTCTGCTTTTCTTGCATTATATATGTTTTTGTATAAGATTTTCTCTGGAAAAATGTCCTTGTGTTAAAAAAAAAAAAAGCGAGATTTGAAAAGCGTCATTCTATGCCATGTTATTAACCTTGTGAGAAACTAGCTGAAGATATCTGCAAAAAATTGCATTGATTTGATTGAATCTGGTGGTGCACAGGTAAATGTTTAAAAACTTGCTCTCTGAGGAAAAAAAATCTTGATTTGTAGCTTTTTCCGATTTCCATCCCATGATACCTGATTTCAAGCTACTAACATGATGTCAGCCAGCTTGCAGAATTCCTGAAAATGTAACAATTGGCTTTTCACCAGCCATTATGACCTAGCTCCAGTATGCCACTGATTGAATTCCTTCTGTGTGCAATGCCCTCCCGATACTTTTCTGATTTTTGTTTGCATTTAAATAGCCATCTAATAAATCTTTTTGTCATTGAACAAATAAATAAAAAGCAAAGAGTCAACCCTGGAGAACATTCTTATCCACCATTGAGTTTTTGTGAGTTATTTGTTCGTTTGTTTGTTTATCGGTTTAGAGTTTGAGGATGGGATTTGGCCACAGATAAACACGTGTGATCACTTAGCTGAAAGCATATTTAAAACAGAATGCTAATGAAACTATGGATGAAATCAGTGACCATCCTAGGGGTGGATGAGAATGTTTACACACATATAGATCTTTCTATGAACCAAGAACATCTGCTTTTATAAGCAGACGTACTATTTTATTAAACACAAGGAAATATTTTGGGGTAGATTGGTCTTCTTGCTCCACATCTATAGAAAGTCACTCAATTACATCTCATTATTCTCTTTGACTCCAGTGGGTGTTCCATGCTTAGACTGGCTTTTTTTTCTTGTTTGCCCCAATGACATCCTTTCACATGTCTCTCATGTTGCTCTACATCCTGCTGCCCCTGAAACAGAGAGACAGAAATTTCCACGCTAAATGAGAAAGGTTTCAAGAGATAAGAAAAGATAACTTAAGGAAAGAATAATTGTCCAAATATTTCTAACAATACATGTGGCCTCTTTCTTCTTCATTTTCTCTAGTCCAAAGTGTGTGTGTGTTGGGGTGTGGAGCAGGATTGTAGCTTGTCTCACACCATAATACCCATATTTTTAACTCACAATGTGTACACTATAACACAGTTGCATTTATCAAATTGTTCCACCTGATGTTTCAACTCTTATCTTCTATGCCACATTCTTAATTTTTGGCATTGAAATCTCAGCTAGAAGACACATTTCCCTTTTCTTTCATTTCTCACAATTTTTTCCAGATCATATAAAACATTTAACAATAATATAATAGTAAGGGGACTATAGTGTTCACAGAGGTCTACCTGCTTTCTTTCAATTTCTGTGTAGGCTGGTGATGAGAAGGAAACAAGGGTACGAAACTGCAAGCCAGTCTATAGATTTATTCTACCTTTGAAGAATTTTTATGATCCAACTGACTGAAAATGGAACTTTCAGTAAGAAAAGATTTCCTGTGATGCATTTTTAACAGAGTTGAAAATCACTTTGACTACTTTAAAATATAGTCAAGCCATATACAAAAATATAAGCATTATCATGGTCAGATTTATGAGTTCTCTCTCAGTACCTTATGACAAAGACATGGCAATTGCCCTAACATTGATTATGTTAGGACACCAAACCTGCTGCCCTGACAAGTTCGGGATAAATTCTAATTAGCCCACAGTCCCTTATCTTAATTACCAATAAACACACCTTCAGTGGGTAATGGTCCTTTACCACACCCATTACCAAATCATTGTCTATCTTTGCTGAATATCACAGACTTTACTGATACAGGGGAAGATATTGACATTTTTTCTAATTTTATGGCCATGCACACAGCATATGGAAGTTCCTGGGCCAGGGATCAAATCCAAGCTATAGCTGCATCCTATACCACATCTGCAGCAACACCAAATCCTTTAACCCATTCTACTGGGCCAGGGATTGAACCTGCACCTCCTTAGCCACCTGAGCTGCTGCAGTCAGATTGCTAATCCACCGTACTATAGCCAGAATGCCACTGACTTTTTTTTATTTTCAACAGTATTATTTAGTTTGACTCTGTTGTTCCTTTTCTTAAGAAAGTTGGCACAGGATAAGAAAACAGATATTTAGCATCAGCAGTCACAGGTGGATTTTAGGCTGAAAAAAAAACTGTAACAATGCAGGATTTCCCATTTTCAATTAATCAGAAACATATCTGCATTTGCTTCATTTATAATATGAAACAATATTTTCAATGCCTTCTCTGAAATTTCATCCAGAGATCTGATATTCAAACTGTGCCATTTCTGCCTCTTTTATCACTGCAAGTAACAAGGATTTTGAAACCATACTTATCTGACAATTTGGTTGATGATCCATGAGCCACAACAGAAAGCACTTTGGTTCTTCTTGAGTGATCTGGTGTTGAGTTCCTGAAAGGCTCAAAAATCTGAATCCATCAGATAATTAAGATATGATTAAAAGAGGCTTATAGAGGCATACAGTGAATACCTAAGCCATGTGGGGTTTAGTGCATCATTTCTGGTTGAATTTAAGATGTCTAAATAATATAGTGAAGAAGGGAAAGGAGATGCAAATAATGATTCACCTTAATTTAAACCCACTGTAAAGAACCAAGGGGTGAAAAAAAAAAACAAAAAAAACCTGAGTTAAAGAGTCAACTGTGGAGATAACGGAATTAGGATGGTGGAAGAGAAGGACTGGAGCTCAACTTCTCTCCTAAAAACAACAAAATTCACAATTAAAGACTGAGTACTCTTCACCCAAATGAACCGGAAGCCTTAAAAAAGATATCCTAATCCAGAAGAAAAAGAGGAGGACACATCAAGAGGTAGGAGGGGCGATTTCATGATATAAACAACCCCATACCAACTGGGTGGGAAGCTCCACAGACTGGAAACTGGTTCACAGAGACTCACCTATGGGAGTGAGAGTCCTGAGCCCCACATCAAACTCTCACATGTGGGTATCTGGCACTGGGAGAAAGAGCCCCAGAGCATCTGGCATTGAAGGCCAGTGGGGTTTGTGTGCAGGTGCTCCATAGGACTGGGGGAAATGGAGACCCCATTCTTAAAAGGCAAACACAGACATTCACGTGCACTGAGTCCCAGGGCAAAGCAAAGTCTCCATGGGAATCTGGGTCAAAACAGACTGCGTTCTTGGAGGACATCCTAGGGAAACAGAGGTGAATGTGGCTTGTTGTGAGGGAAGGACATTGAAAGCAAAGCTCTCGGGAATATTCAGCAGCATGTCTTACTTTGGAAGAGGCCATTTTGGGAAAATTTGGCCCCACCCATCAGAGCTGCTGAGAAGCCCCAGGGCAAACAACAATCCAGGTGGGATCACAGCCCTGCCCCTCAGTAAACAGGCTGCCTAAAGACCCCTTAGGCACACAGCTGCCTCTAATCCCATGCAGAGACTAAGCCCCACCCACCAGAGGGATAGAATCAGCTCCACCTACCAGTGGGCAGGCATCAGCCCCTCCCATCAGGAAGCCTACAGAAAGCCCCTCATACCGACTTCAGCCACAGGGGGGCAGACATCAGGAGTAAGAGAGGCTACAAATCTAGTATCTATAAAAATGTCACCACACCAAAAACCTATAAAAATGAAAAGACAGAGAGCTATAACTCAGATGAGGGAGAAAGGAAAAACCCCTATAAAATCAGCTAAGTGAGGTGAAGATTCTCAGACTCCAGGAAAAAGACTTTAGACTGTTGATGTTGAAGATGATGCAAGACATTGGAAATAAACTGGAGGCAAAGATGGATAACTCACAGGAAACATTGACCAAAGAGATACAAGATATAAAAACTTAAACAAGAGATGCCAAATAAAATAACAAATAAAAAATTCACTAGAAACAGCCAACAGCAGAATATAGGAGGCAGAAGAACAAATAAGCGAGGTGGGGGACAGATTAGTGGAAATTATGAATGCAGAAGAGAAAAGAGAAAAAAGATTGAAAAGAAATGAAGAGAGACTCAGAGAACCCTGGGACAATGTGAAACGCACCAACATCCGTATTATAGGGGTGCCAGAGGAGAATACAGAGAGAAGGGGACAGAACAAATATTCCAAGAGATAATAGCCGAACACGTTCCTAACATGGGGAAGGAATCACCCACTCAAATCCAGCAAGCACAACGAGTACCATAGAAAATAAACCCAAGGAGGAATACACCAAGACACATATTAATCCAACTGACCAAAATTAAAGACAAAGAGAACATCTTGAAAGCAGCTAGGGAAAAGAAACAAGTAACATACAAGGGAACCCCAGTAAGGTTATCGGCAGGTTTTTCAGCAGAAACTTTGCAGGCCAGAAGGGAGTGGCATGATAAACTTAACGTGATGAAAGGAAAAAACCTCCAACCAAGATTACTCTACCCAGCAAGGCTCTCATTCAGATTTGAAGGAGAAATCAAAACCTTCACAGATAAGCAAAAGCTGAGAGAATTCAGCAGCACTAAACCAGCCTTACAACAAATACTAAAGGAACTTCTCTTGGCAGAAAAGAACAAGAGAAGAAGGAAAGAAAAAGGAACAACAAAAAAAAAATCCAAAGCAATTGATAAAATGGTGATAAGAACATACATATCAATAATTACCATAAATGTTAATGAACTAAACGCCCCAAGCAAAAGACATAGACTGGCTGAATGGATACAAAAACAAGACCAATATATATGCTGTTTTCAGGAGAACCACTTCACTTCTAGGGACACATACAAATTAACAGTGAGAGGATGGACAAAAATATTTTACGCAAACAGGGAACAAAAGAAGGCTGGAGTATCAATACTCACATCAGACAACATAGACTTTATTTATTTATTTATTTTTATTTTCCACTGTACAGCAAGGGGATCAAGTTATCCTTACATGTATACATTACAATTACATTTTTTCCCCCAGCCTTTCTTCTGTTGCAAAATGAATATCTAGACAAAGTTCTCAATGCTATTCAGCAGAATCTACTTGTAAATCTATTCTAAGTTGTGTCTGATAAGCCCAAGCTCCTCATCTCTCCCACTCCCTCCCCCTCCCATCAGGAAGCCACAAGTCTCTTCTCCAAGTCCATGATTTTCTTTTCTGAGGAGATGTTCATTTGTGCTGGATATTAGATTCCAGTTATAAGTGATATCATATGGTATTTGTCTTTGTCTTTCTGGCTCATTTCACTCAGGATGAGAGTCTCTAGTTCCATCCATGTTGCTGCAAATGGCACTATGGCATTCTTTTTGTGTATATATTCCACTTCTTCCGAATCCAATCATCTGTCGATGGACATTTGGGTTGTTTCCATGTCTTGGCTATTGCGAATACGGCTGCAATGAACATGCGGGTGCATGTGTCTCTTTTAAGGAGAGTTTTGTCCGGATAGATGCCCAAGAGTGGGATTGCGGGGTCATATGGAAGTTCTATATGTAGATTTCTAAGGTATCTCCAAACTGTTCTCCATAGTGGCTGTACCAGTTTACATTCCCACCAGCAGTGCAGGAGGGTTCCCTTTTCTCCACAGCCCCTCCAGCACTTGTTATCTGTGGACTTATTAATGATGGCCATTCTGACTGGTGTGAGGTGGTATCTCATGGTAGTTTTGATTTGCATTTCTCTTGTAATCAGTGATGTTCAGCATTTTTTCATGTGTTTGCTGGCCATCTGTATATCTTCCTTGGAGAACAGTCTATTCAGGTCTTTTGCCCATTTTTTCATTGGGTGGTTGGCTTTTTTGCTGTTGGGTTGTATAAGTTGTTTATATATTCTAGAGATTAAGCCCTTGTCGGTTGCATCATTTGAAACTATGTTCTCCCATTCTGTAAGTTGTCTTTTGGTTTTCTTTTGGGTTTCCTTTGCTGTGCAAAAGCTTTTCAGTTTGATGAGGTCCCATGGGTTTATTTTTGCTCTCATTTCTATTGCTTTGGGAGACTGATCTGAGAAAATATTCATGAGGTTGATGTCAGAGAGTGTTTTGCCTATGTTTTCTCCTCGGAGTTTGATGGTGTCCTGTCGTATATTTAAGTCTTTCAGCCATTTGGAGTGTATTTTTGTGCATGGTGTGAGGGTGTGTTCGAGTTTCATTGCTTTGCATGCAGCTGTCCAGGTTTCCCAGCAATGCTTGCTGAATAGACTTTCTTTTTCCCATTTTATGTTCTTGCCTCCCTTGTCAAAGACTAATGGACCATAGGGGTCAGGGTTTATTTCCGGATTCTCTCTTGTGTTCCATTGGTCTGTCTGTCTGTTGTGATACCAGTACCACACTGTTTTGATGACTGTGGCTTTGTAGTATTTCTTGAAGTCTGGGAGAGTGATGCCTCCTGCTTGGTTTTTGTTTCTCAGGATTGCTTTGGCGATTCTGGGTCTTTTGTGGTTCCATCTAAATGTTTGGATTGTTTGTTCTAGTTCTGTGAAAAATGTCCTGGGGAATTTGATAGGGATTGCATTGAATCTGTCGATTGCTTTGGGTAGGATGGCCGTTTTTCCGATATTGATTTTCCCAATCCAGGAACGTGGAATATCTTTCCATTTCTTTACATCTTCTTTGATTTCTTTGATTAAAGTTTTATAGTTCTCGGCATATAGGTCCTTTCCCTCCTTGGTCAGGTGTATTCCGAGGTATTTGATTTTGTGAGGTGCAATTTTAAAAGGCATCGTGTTTTTGTATTCCTTTTCTAATAGTTCATTGCTGGTATACAGAAATGCAACTGACTTCTGAATGTTTATCTTATATCCTGCTACTTTGCTGAATTGATTAATCAGTTCAAGTAGTTTTGGGGTTGAGTCCTTAGGGTTTTCTATGTATAGTATCATGTCATCTGCATACAGTGACAGTTTGATCTCTTCTCTTCCTATATGGCTGCCTTTTATTTCTTTTGTTTGCCTAATTCCTGTGGCTAGGACTTCCAAAACTATGTTGAAGAGCAGTGGTGAGAGTTGGCATCCCTGTCTTGTTCCAGATTGGAGTGAGACGGCTTTCAGTTTTTCCCCATTGAGGATTATATTTGCTGTGGGTTTGTCATAAATGGCTTTGATTATGTTCAGGAATGTTCCCTCGATACCCAGTTTGGCGAGAGTCTTGATCATGCATGGATGTTGGACTTTGTCAAATGGTTTTTCTGCGTCTATTGAGATGATCATATGATTTTTTGACTTTTTTTTTTGTTAATGTGGTGTATGATGCTGATTGATTTGCGTATGTTGAACCATCCTTGTGAACCTGGGATGAACCCAACCTGGTCATTGTGTATAATTTTTTTGATATGTTGTTGGATTCAGTTGGCTAAGATTTTGTTGAGAATTTTTGCATCTATATTCATCAGTGATATTGGGCGATAGTTTTCCTTTTTGGTGGTATCTCTGTCCGGTTTTGGAATGAGGGTGATGGTGGCATCATAGAATGTCTTTGGGAGGATTCCTTCTTCTTCAACCTTTTGAAAGAGTTTAAGGAGGATGAGCACCAGTTCCTCTTTATATGTTTGATAAAATTCACCTGTGAAGCCATCTGGTCCTGGACTTTTATTGTAGGGAGTGATTTTATGACCTCTTCAATTTCATTTCTAGTGATCGGTCTGTTCAGTTGGTCTGTTTCTTCTTGATTCAGTTTTGGCAGGCTGTAAGATTCTAGAAAATTGTCCATTTCTTCCAGATTGTCAAACTTGTTGCCGTATAGTCGTTCATAGTATTCTCTTATGGCTTTTTGTATTTCTGCTGTGTCCGTTGTGATTTCTCCTTTCTCATTTATAATTTTGGTTATGTGGGTTCTTTCTCTCCTCTTTTTAGTGAGTCTGGCCAGGGGTTTGTCCATTTTGTTCACCTTTTCAAAGAACCAGCTCTTGGTTTTATTAATTTTCTCTATTGTTTTTTGAGTCTCTATTTTATTGATTTCCTCTTTGATCTTTATCATTTCCTTCCTTCTGCTGACTTTAGGCCTTTTTTGTTCTTCTTTTTCTAATTCATTTAGGTGGAGGGTTAAGTTGTCCATTTGGGATCTTTCTTCTTTTTTGAGAAAGGCCCGTATTGCTATAAATTTCCCTCTGAGCACTGCTCTCGAAGCATCCCATAGATTTTGAGAGGTTGTGTCTTCATTATCATTTGTTTCAAGGTAGTTTTTAATTTCCTTCTTGATTTCCTCATTGACCCATTGGTTTTTGAGTAGCATGTTGTTTAGTCTCCATGTAGTAGGTTTTTTCTCTTTCCTTTTCCCATGGTTGATTTCTAATTTCCTGGCCTTGTGGTCAGAGAAGATACTTGAGATAATTTCTATGCTCCTAAATTTATTGAGATTAGCTTTGTGTCCCAATATGTGGTCAATTCTTGAGAATGTTCCATGAGCATTTGAGAAGAATGTGTATTCTGCCTTTTTTGGATGTAGTGTCCTGAAGATATCAATGAAGTCTAACTTTTCTATTGTTTCCTTTAGGATCTCTGTTGCTTTATTGGTGTTCTGTGTAGAGGATCTGTCCATTGATGTGAGGGGGGTATTAAGGTCTCCTCCTATGATTGTATTCTCATCAATATCTCCCTTTATGTCTGTTAATATTTGTTGTACGCATCTGGGTGCTCCTGTATTTGGGGCATATATGTTGACCACAGTAACATCCTCTCCTTGGATGGATCCCTTAATCATTAAGTAGTGTCCTTCTTTGTCTGTCTTTATGTCTTTTGTTTTAAAGTCTATTTTGTCTGATATGAGTGTTGCGACTCCTGCTTTTCTGTCATGTCTATTGGCGTGAAATATTTTCCCCCACCCTTTCACTTTCAATCTATATGTATCTTTTGTCCTAAAGTGAGTTTCTTGTCGGCAGCATATTGAAGGTTTTTGCCTTTTTATCCACTCAGCCAGTCTGTGTCTTTTGATTGGGGCATTCAGTCCATTGACATTTAAGGTGATAATTGATAGATGATTATTTATTGCCATTTGAACCTCGTGTTCCAGTTGATTCTATGGTTCTCCATTCTTCCTTTCTTTGTTTTTTTTTTTTTTTTTTTTGGTTGGATGGTCTCCTGTTATTATCTGCTTGAGTGTATTTTTTTTTTCATTTTTTGCGAATGCAATGTTTGGTTTTGGCTTGTGGTTGCCCTGTTTTTTAAGCATGCTAACCCCTTCCCATAAGTGTGTGTTTTAGCCTGATGATCCTGTATGTTCAAACACTTCATTACTATATTAAAATTAAGGAGAGAAACAAACAAACAAACAAAAAGGGTTACTATTTCCTAACATCCCTTGCCCACATTTTATGGTTTTGATGACTCTTTCTTATTTTTTTCTTTTTAATTTTATTTTGCTTGAGGCCTGTTCATGGTTAAATCTGTATGCTGGCTTATTTGAGTGACTGCTCTCTGATTGTGGTTTCCTCAGTCCTAGTTCTTCCTCTTCTTCTTTTTCTTTTTTCTTTTCTTTTTTCTTCCCTTTCCTTCCTTTCTTTTTGGTTTAGAGAAGCCCTTTCCACATTTCCTTTACCCTGGGTTTTGTGTTGCAGTATTCTTTAAGTTTTTGTTTGTTGGAAAAAATTTTTATTTCCCCTTCTATTTTAAATGATATTCTTGCTGGATAGAGTATTCTAGGTTGCATATTTTTTTCCTTTTAGCACTTTAAATATCTCTTGCCCTTCCCTCCTGGCCTGTAGCGTTTCTGTAGAGAAGTCAGCTGATATTCTTATGGGGGTTCCCTTGTAGGTAACATTCTGTTTTTCTCTTGCTGCCTTTAGGATCCTCTCTTTATCACTAACATTTGCCATTTTTATTATGATATATCTTGCTGTGGGTCTATTTGGGTTCAGTTTGTTTGGGGCCCTCTGTGCTTCTTGTATCTTGAACCCAGTATCCTTTAGATTTGGGAAGTTTCCAGCGATAATTTCCTCAAATATATTTTCCATCCCCTTATCTTTTTCTACTCCTTCTGGAATTCCTATGATGCGTAGATTGGCCTGCTTTATATTATCCCATAGGTCTCTTATATTGCTTTCCAGTTTTTTGATTCGGTTTTCTGTCTGTTGACCGGATTGAGTGATTTCCATTATTCTATCTTCCATATCACTGATTCGTTCTTCTGCATGATTCATTCTGGTTTTTACTGCCCTTAGTTCAGTTTGCATCTCTGCAAATGAATGTTCTAGTTTTTCTTGGCTCCTCCTTATATTTTCCAGTTCCTTTCTGAGGGTATCTGCATTACTGTTCCTATCTTCTCTGAATTCCTTCAGTATTTTCACTATTTCTCTTTTGAACTCCAGGTCTGTCAGACTGCAGAGGTCTGTTTCATTGTTGACTGTTTTAGGTGAGTTCTCCTGTTGGTTTGACTGGGGGTGGTTTCTCAGCTTCTTCATCTTGCTTGTTGTTTTCTTTCTCCTGAGGGAGGTGTACTCCCCGTTATTGGGCAGTGTTTGCCTTGTCACTGCCGTGGAATATTTCCTGAGGGCTGGCATTGTTGGTCAATCTTTTTTGAGGCAGTGTGGCTATTCTGGAGTGTTGATGGGGCTAACAGTGTTTCTTTGAAGCAAAGGAGGACTTCCTGAGGGCAGACAGGACTGGGAGGTCCACACCACGATGGTAGCAGATGTCACTTGGTCATGCAGAGCTTGCTCTTGTGTTTTTAGGCTGTGGGGTTCTTGCAGGGGGTAGGTGGTGTTGGGCAGCTGTTCCTCAGGAGTGCAGCACCCCTTGGGGGCTGGAGCAGCTGTCTGGGTCACTGAGAACCTAAGAGGCTCTTCCCTAGGGTAGCCCAACTCAGAAGGACGGCCTGAGAATGTAGGCGGATCTTTTTACAGTCTGGCCAAGCTTGTTGCAGCTTTTCTGGGCTGCAGGGGGTACTCCATGGGGCTGGTGGTGTTGAGCAGATATTCTGCGGTAGTGGGGCAACCCCTGGGGGCTTGGGTGGCTAGCAGGGATGCTGAAAACCCAAGAGGCTCCCCCCTGGGCAGCCTGACTCAGAAAATCCGTCCGGGAATTAGGCAGATCTATTCATGGCCTGGCTAGGCTTGTTCTAGCTTTTCTGGGCTGCAGGCCTTTTCTCAGGGGCTGGTGGTGTTTGGTGCTACTCTGGGGAAGTGTAGCCCCTCCAAAGGGCAAGCAGGCCTATGCAGGGACAGCCCCTGCGGTGGTAGGCTTCAGGCAATTGTTGAGGCCAGCCCTCCTGGATGGCAGGCAGCCCCAGGTCCAGCGAGAGCATAGGGGGTGGCAGGGGTGGGGGGAGGGGATGCACTGGGAAGCACAGCTTTCAGCTAGCTAGTGGGCCTGTAAGCTTGCTGTGGCATGGGGGGTATTCTATGGGGACCCACCCCTTCTTCTCTCCCCTCCCCAGCATGGGGCACAGACCAGGCTCTTCTCCCAAGTTCCCTCTGATGCAGCTTTCCACTTCCCTGCCCCTAGAGTATTGCTCCCTTCCTCTGCAACAGCTTTGTTTTCTAGTCTCCCATGCAGTCTCTGCCCCATCAAACTTGAAAGACCAGTTTCTAGCCCTCCCAAGTAGTCTCTGCTCTGCACCCCCCCCCAGCCCATTCTTGGGGAATAACCTCTGGAGCCGAGGTCTCGGTGCTCAGCCCCCATCCAGGCATCTCCCAGCCCTTTCCTGGGGACTAACCTCTGGAGCCGAGGTCTCGCTGCCCAGCCCCCACCCAGGTATCCCCCAGGCCATTCTTGGGGACTAACCTCTAGAGCCGAGGTCTCGGTGCTCAGCCCCAATCCAGGCATCTCCCAGCGCTTTCTTGGTGACTAACGTCTGGAGCCGAGGTCTCGCTGCCCAGCCCCCACCCAGGCATCTCAGTTTTTGGTGACTGTGCCCGTAGTTCAGATGGTCCGTTTGGTTCTTGATCGGCTTTTCCGTACTCCAACTTACTGCTATACTCTTCTCTGCATCTGGAGATTCCTCCGGTTCGTTTGATCTTTCCCCCGTGTAGGTGACTTTCCAGGGTGCGGGGTCCCTTTCTCCTCCTCAGTTCCCTTTCGGGAGCGCCCGTCCCACTTGGATTCACCTTCTCTCACTCTCCTCTTTTCTCCCTTTCTGCCCAGTAATGTCACGAACTTCTTGCCATTTTTGGAGTTTAGGTTCCTCTGCCAGCGAATGGTTGCTGTTCTGTGCGAGTCATTTATTCTGTAGATGTGCTTTTTTTGTTGTGTTTGTGGGAGAGGGCAAGCATGTCCCCCTACTCCTCCGCCATCTTGTCCTCCCTCAGACAAAATAGACTTTAAAATGAAGAATATTTTAAGGGACAAGGAAGGACATTACATAATGATCAAAGGATCAATCCAAGAAGAAGATATAAAAATTTTAAATATCTATGCACCTAACACTGGTTCACAACAATATATAAGGTAACTGCAAAAAACCTTAAAAGGAGAAATTGGCAATAACACAATAATAGTGGGGGACTTTAACACTCCACTTACAGCAATGGACAGATCAACCAGACAGAAAATCAATAAGGAAACACAGGGCCTGAATGAAGCATTAGACCAGGTGGACTTAATAGATATGTATAGGACATTCCATCCAAAAGCAACAGAATACACATTCTTCTCAAGTGCACATGGATCATTCTCTAAGATTGATCACATCCTGGGCTACAAATCCAGCCTCAGCAACTTTAAGAAAATTGAAATCATATCAAGGTCTACCGAACACAACACTATACGACTGGAAATCAACAACAAGAAAAAAACTGCAAAAAACACAGACACGTGGAGACTCAACAACATGCTACTCAACAACCAATGGGACACTGAGGAAATCAAAGAGGAAATTAAACAATACCTAGCAGCAAATGACAAGAAAGATATGACACTCCAAAACCTATGGGATGCAGCAAAAGCCGTTCTATGAGGAAAGTTTATAGCAATACAAGCTCACCTCAGGAAACAAGAAAACGCTCAAATAAACAAGCTAACTTTACATCTAAATCAACTCAAGAGCAAAGAACAGAGAAGACCTAAAGTTGGTAGAAGGAAAGAAATCAAAATGATCAGAGCAGAATTCAATGAACTAGAAACAAAGAAACCCATAGAAAAGATCAATGAAATGAAAAGCTGGTTTGCTGAAAAGATCAACAAAATTGATGAACCCTTAGCCAGACTTATCATGAAAAAGAGAGAGAGGACTCAAATCAATAAAAGTAGAAATTAAGAAGGAGAAGTAACAATGGATATCACAGAAATACAAAGGATCATAAGAGCCCAGTAAATGCAACTATACACCAATAAAACAGAAAACCTAGAAGAAATGGACAAATTCTTAGACAGGTACAATCTTCCAAGACTAAACCAAGGTGAAATAGAAAAGATGAACGGACCCATCACAAGAACTGAAATTGAAACTGTGATTAAAAAACTTCCAACAAACAAACAAAAGTCCAGGACCAGATGCCTTCACAGGCAAATTCTATCAAACATTTAGAGAAGAGCTAACACCTCTCCTTCTGAAACTATTCCAAAGAGTTTCAGAGGAAGGGATACTCCCAAACTCACTCTACGAGGCCATCATCACCCTGTTACCAAAACCAGACAAAGATACCACAAAAAAGGAAAACTACAGGCCAATTTCACTGATGAACATCGATGCAAAAACCCTCAATGAAATACTAGCAGACCACATCCAACAATACATTAAAAGGATTGTACATCATGATCAAGTGGGATTTATCCCAGGCCTGCAAGTGTTCCTCAATATCCACAAATATATCAGTGTGATACACCACATTAACAAACTGAAGAAGAAAAACCATATGATCCTCTCAGTAGACATGGGAAAAGCCTTTGACAAAATCCAACACCCATTTCTGATCAAAACCCTTCAGAAAGTGGGCATAGAGGGAACCTACCTCAACGTGATAAAGGATATATATGACAAACCCACAGCAAACATCATTCTTGATGGTGAAAAGCTGAAAGAATTTCCTATGAAATAAGGAACAAGACAAGGATGTCAGCTCTCGCCACTGCTCTTCAACATAGTTCTGGAAGTCCTAGTCACAGCAATCAGAGAAGTAAAAGAAATAAAAGGAATCCAAATGGGAAAGGAAGAAGTAAAACTATCACTATTTGCAGGTGACATGATCCTATACCTAGAAAACCCTAAAGACTCTACCAGAAAACTCTTAGAGCTCATCCATGAATTTGGCCAAGTCGCAGGATACAACATGAATACACAGAAATTTTTGACGGCATTTCTATACACCCACAATGAAAGAGCAGAAAGAGAAATTAGGGAAGAAATCCCATTTACCATCGCATCCAAAAGAATAAAATACCTAGGAGTAAACCTACCTAAAGAGACAAAAGCCCTGTACTCTGAAAACTATAAGACACTGATGAGAGAAATCAAAGATGACACAAACAGATGGAAAGACATACTATGCTCTTGGATTGGGAGAGTCAATATTATCAAAATGACTATACTACCTAAGGCAATCTTCAGATTGAATGCAATCCCTATCAAATTACCCATGACATTTTTCACAGAACTCGAACAATATATTTTAAAGTTTCTTTGGAAGCACGAAAGACCCAGAATAGCCAAAGACATCCAGAAAAAGAAAAATGGAGATGGAGATCAGGCTCCCGGACTTCAGACTATACCACAACACAACAATCATCAAAACCATATGGTACTGGCACAAAGGCAGACATATAGATCAGTGGAATGGGATAGAAATCCCAGAATTCAACCCATGCACCTACAGCCAACTCATCTATGACAAAGGAGGCAAGAATATACACTGGAGAAAAGACAGCCCCTTCAATAAGTGGTGCTGGGAAAACTGGACGGCCACAGGGAAAAGAATGAAATTAGAACACTCCCTAACACCATACACAAAAATAAACTCCAAATGGATGAAAGACCTAGATATAAGGCCAGAAACTCTAAAACTCTTGGAGGAAAACATAGGCCAAACACTCTCTGACATAAACGACAACAACATCTTCTCAGATCCACCTCTTAGAGTATGGACAATGAAAACAAAAATAAACAAATGGGGCCTAATCAAACTACAAAGTTTCTGCATAGCAAAGGAAACCCTAAACAACACAAAAAGACAACCCACAGAATTGGAGAAAATCTTTGCAAGTGAATCGACTGACAAGGGATTAATCTCCAAAATTTATAATCACCTTCTTTAGCTCCATACCAGAAAAACAAACAACCCCATCCAAAAATGGGCTTAAGATCTCAACAGACAGTTCTCCAAAGAAGACATACAGATGGCCGAGAAACACATGAAAAGATGTTCAGCATCACTCATGATTAGAGAAATGCAAATCAAAACCACTCTGAGGTACCACCTTACACCAGCCAGAATGGCCATCATCCAAAAGTCTACAAACAATAGGTGCTGGAGAGGGTGTGGAGAAAAAGGAACCCTAGGACACTGTTGGTGGGATTGTACATTGGTGCAACCACTGTGGAAAACAGTATGGAGAGTCCTCAGAAAACTACTCATAGAACTCCCATTTGATCCAGCAATCCCACTCCTGGGCATCTATCCAGAGAAAACCACGACTCGCAAAGACACATGTACTCCAATGTTCATTGCAGCACTATTTTCCATAGCCAAGACATGGAAACAACCCCAGTGTCCAACGACAGAGGAGTGGATCAAGAAGAAGTGGTACATATACACAATGGAATATTACTCAGCCATTAAAAAGAGCAAAATACCGGCATTTTTAGCAACATGGATGGACCTAGAAACTATCATGCTAAGTGAAGTCAGCCATACAATGAGACACCAACATCAAATGCTTTCACTGACATGTGGAATGTGAAAAAAGGACAGACTGAACTTCTTTGCAGAACAGATGCTGACTCACAGACGTTGAAAAACTTATGATCTCCGGAGGAGACAGTTTGGGGGGTGGGGGGGATGTGCTTGTGTTGTGGATGGAAATCCTGTGAAGTCAGATTTTTATGACCATTATACAACTACAGATATGATAAATTTATTTGAGTAATAAAAAAGTAAAAGTAGTCACCTGTGTTAATAAACATTTAACACCTCAAAATTGACAATAAGAAAATATAAATATTAAAAAAATAAAGTTGCCCCCCAAAGGTAAAAAACACTAGGTATTATGACAGGTTATTTACAGGTGTTAGTTTATTTAATACCCACATTTAATCTGTAGGTTTGCTCCTTTTTAAATATGAAGAAATTAACTCCTAGAGAAGGTAAATGATTTGCCTCAAGATACACAGCTAAAAATGGAGCAGAATAGGGACTCAAACCCTGAATTCTGATCTCAATGTTTGGACATTTAAAAGTACTCCAATAATACTGGAGCATGAAGAAGACATAGATGCAGAGATAAGAAGGGAAGTGACTGGTAGAAAATGAGGTGAGAGAAACCAGTAGGAGCCAGACCATAAGAGTTTTACATCTGGAATCTTGATTGCATCTAAATGAAAGATAACTGGAGATGGGAGAAGACTGGATTCATGTCAGAAAGGTAACTTTGGGGAGTTCCCGTCGTGGCGCATTGGTTAACGAATCCGACTAGGAACCATGAGGTTGCGGGTTCGGTCCCTGCCCTTGCTCAGTTGGTTGACGATCTGGCATTGCCGAGAGCTGTGGCGCAGGTTGCAGACGCGGCTCGGACCACGTGTTGCTGTGGCTCTGGTGTAGGCTGGTGGCTATGGCTCCAATTAGACCCCTAGCCTGGGAATCTCCTTATGCTGCAGGAGCGGCCCAAGAAACAGCAAAAAAAAGACCAAAAAAAAAAGAAAAAAGAAAAGTAACTTTGGTAATATTATGAAGAATTTAGGGTGTATAGAGGCAGGACTGAAGCAGTGCTCTATTGTGGTAAAAAGGTATGAGGACCTAGACTAAGGCAATGTCAATAAGAATGGATACTAGATTAGAGAAAAGACTGAAAAGTTATTTTAGAAAGAATTAATAGGAATTTCTGTTATGGCTCAGTGGTACTGAACCAACTAGTATCCATGAGGCTGGTTCAATCCCTGACCTTGCTCAGTGGGTTAGGATCTGGCATTTCTATGAGCTGTGGTCACAGACATGGCTCAGACATGGTCACAGACATGGTGTTGGTATGAGCTGTGGTCATAGATATGGCTCAGATCTCTTGTGGCTCTCATAGGCTGGCAGCTATAGCTCCGATTCGGCTATAGCCTGGTAACTTCCATATGCCATAGGTGTGGCAAAAATAAAAAGTAGAGGAATAAGAATTAATAGATTTTGATGACTGCTTAGATGCAGGTGGTGAAAAAGAGGGATAAGTCTATGATGACTTCCAGCTTCTAACTTGAGTTGCCATTAGGGTACTTAAATAATACATAGAGATAAGTAAAAGAAGACAAGTTTGGGTGGGGGCATACTGTGTTGACATTCAGACATGTTAAGTTTAGGTTGACACTATAAAATCCAGATGAAGATTTCTAGTACATAGTTGGATACATAGGTTTTCAGCTCAAGAGAGAGATATAAACTTGTATCAATTTGAAGTCAAGGATTTTTAGGCAGTAGTCGAAATTGTACAAGAGAATGATATCACTTGAGCAAAGCACATGAAGTGAAAAGAGGACAGACAACAAGATTCTGTAGGACACTAAAGTTTAAATGGCAGGTGGAGTGAGGGAAGAGAACACTGATCTAGCACCTTCTATGTCACAAGCACTTTGCCGGGTGCTTTAAATATACCACCAATGAAGTAGAATGAGGAACAAAGGCTGAGCAGAAAACCTGGAAGACAGAACTTGAAAAAGGAGGCAGTTGTTAACAAAGTCAAATGTCAAAGGTAGATTATGGAAAACATCCAATAGATTTGGCAGTCAGGAGATTATCAGTGGCCATTTTAGCGTAGTAGTATGGAAGGAAGTTAGAAAAAGGAGCCAAAATGTTCTTAGTTATCAGCAATAACTTTTTTTTTCAAGAAGCTTGGAAATAAGGTAGTGCCTAGAGGAGTTAAGAGGGTCCAGTATGGCAGCCCTCATATTATAAGAAACATGCAAATGTTAGCACATAAACTCCTATCTTTTTTTATTGTACAGCTGGTCACATAAAGATATCACTGTTATTATCTTGGGCCCCTCTGAACTATTGACTAACAATTTGATCAGTTACCAACCAATGGCCATGAGTTAAAGCATTCTCTTCAGTTTGGTCTCTCTTGACGATCCTATTTATTTATACTTACATTTTTACTGAGTTAACTGGCCTATAGTACCTATAATTTGTGTGTACTGGGTCCATTTTGTAACATTATTTATAGGACTGGAAATCCAGGTATTAGCTGCACTTTGAGCAATCCAAATCCTTCAGCATTTCCTTTCCTGGTCTGTAAAAATTTCACAAGGACCTGTCATTGCTAAATAGTACCACTGGACCCAGAGTGCCAAACCCACATTATAAACCAAAGAAAAAGATATTGGTTAGAATAATTATTTTGTTAGTTGAGTTTAGAAGTGTGACTTATGCTAAAACATCACTTAAAGCATCCCATTTTATCCCATTTTCATTTCTTTTGATCTTCCCTCCCATCACTCCTCCATTCTTCACAACTACTGGCAATTTGATGACAAATTTTGTGTGTTTCACAAGCTGTCTTTTTGCTGTCTGCTTTTTATTTCCATTTCGTACATGTTAGAGTCACCAATGAAGATGAAAAGCAAATTTTTTTTGCACTTATTATTTTTCTTTTGTTATTAAAATTTTGAGCAGATTTTTCCCCTCAAAATTCTAATATACTGATTCTAGATGGACTGATCTTCTTAAAACAGATTCCTAAAATCATCACAATCCCATAAGGCTATTGTCTGCATATCTATGAGTCTTAGGATAAGGTTTTATTTATTAACCATTAAGTAATGATTTATGTGTGTTTCCCACATTTGACAAACAATGGTGTTTATACTTATTAAAGCTTTGCTTTCAACTTTTAATTAGTCTTTATAATAATAACTAATATTTTTCTGCTGCATATTCTACAATTGCTAGCTTTAGAGAAATAAAGAAATTTGGTAATTAGCATTCAGACTGCTAATGAAAATGTGAAAGTACTGAAGTTACAAATGGATCTAATTGTAATTACTGACTTTCTATAATCTAATTCATATTTCTTGGCTTCCTTGAAGTAAACAAATTTGCTAGAGCAACCAGTTAAAATTGGAATGCTATAATTTAAGGGGTGGAAAAAGAAAAGTACTTCATTGGTCAGTTGACATATTACATTGTCTATCATAAAGAGCAGTTGTTTTTAGCCACTGCCTATAACACTTTGACATGAATTTGTCATTTCTAATTATCTCAATAGTTGCTACCAACATACTATAATTTTTTCAAAACAAATTGATGGTTAATCTACTTTGTTTTCAAGTGTATATTGTTTATACCATTTAGAATGGAGTGCAAGTTTCACAAAATCAAATTATTGGCAGGATGTTGCTGTTACAAAAATGTCAGAAACCACTGGGCTAAAGCTTGGTGTGCACAAATTTCTGTTTTGAAACCTTACATAATTCTCTCAATGGTGGTCCAAATCCAAACAGATCACATCACAGAAGAGTCATTTTGTATATCCTATGCTAATTTCTAACCACCCACATTATTCCATCAGCCAACAAGTGAATGAAAGTAAAATTACATATATGTGTACATTTATATATGTTTATAAAATGAGCAAGATTAGCAGGGTGATGTGATTGGTGATGCTATTTCAAAACCACATGTATAAACCTTTCATGTATGAACAGAAATTACTTAGCCATATTACCATTACTCATTTTAATACAGCTATAAAATTCCTTATCAGGTTCCCCCCCCACACTATCTGCCTTAACCCTGCTGTGTCCACAGATAGCTGGAAGGGTGCTGCTTAGAGAAAAACAGGAAACCCATCATTTCAGGGGGTGTGAAAAGGAAATATTTTCTTCCATTCAGAGCAAGAGTTTAAGTCTTCTGCACTTGCCTCAAATCAGAAAGAAAATACATACTCCACTCACAAGCAAGCTTTTAACTGAAAGGTTAGCTTTTCTGCAAAGTCTGAATTCTACCTGAATCACAGAAACTTCAAACAGTCTATAGGTACAGGCTTCAGAGATCTAGATGAAGTTGCAAGGTTATTAAAAGATGCTGTGGACTTTGGATTTTAACAGAGTTCAAAAGCTAATACTCTCATTTGAAAGTGTAATTTTCAAAGGAGAAATAAGGATGACTAAAAGAAAGTAAACAATTTTATTTCTCCTCACTGATTTTATCAAAGTGTTGGCTATACTTAAGAAGATCAAATATCTGAGACATGTCAAAAACATTGTTTTAAATGGCATGTAATTAGGTGGCTACAAAAAAATGAACATCAAAATTTCCCTTTGGTATAGTGGGTTAAGGATCCTGTGCTGTCACTGCAATGACTCAAGTTGCTCCTGTGGCATGGGTTCTATCCCGGCCTGGGAACTTCCATTCAGCATTTGTTTTTCAAGGAGCCCTTACAGAGCCTCTTACCCAGGAACTACACTCAACATCAAGCCTCTATAGCTTTGAATGGTTTCTGTGAGCATCTGTGCTTTATCTCAATTTATTTTGCCATCCATTAGCAAGATGTGTCCTAAGGTATTGCTGCTTTGCTTCATACCATTCTGGCTTGTGAAAGGTTTCATAAGAACACTACTTTAAGAGAGTAGGGGAAATCCATATATACATGTGCCTCTATCCTCAGTTCCTTGGCATCACAAGTGCTAAAAATATTCCCTACTCTCTTTCATCTACTAAGTTCTTTCGTTGCCATAATGCTCTCACTGTTAACTTACTACTTTCCTGCCCTCTGAGTTGAAGTTGTCTGCTGGATCTCTTCCCATCCACAGGCCACTCTGGAAGGGCGTACAACCCAACAGTGATTGGCAATGTGATTCTTCCCTTACTCTGACTGCTCTCTTGCAAGAAATTGTCATGAAACATCTTATTACATTTGAAATGCCCAATAGTACCTAGCACACCCCTAAGGTTGTTTTAGGTGTTTAAAAGCTATCTGCTAGTTGAAAAATGCACGGATTTTTACTAAGTTCTTATTCAGAAGCTACTTCTTTCAGTTCCTCATTTTTGCCATGTCATATTAGAAAAAGAAAAGGAAAAGAACTAGCAATGTACTTTCTGATCTATGAGAAATGTTAAAACAGACTCACAACTTAAGGCACCTAAAATATAATCCATGAGGTCAACATTGCAGGGATGTTAAAATACTACAGAGGCTTACAGAAATATTGTTATGCATATCAAACCAACAATAGTTGTCATCTACATTAACCTGTGCTGCAGCCTCTGTCTATAATCATGTCCCTCCTTCTGATATCCCTGGGCTAAGAGAACTTTTCACAAGTGAAAGAAATAAATGCAGAGTTCACATACATGCATACATACACACACCACATCTATAAAGAAAAAAAAATACTATTAGCTCCTCTCTTGATCTTCCACATTAAAGAAAGGACCAGTGCCTGCTGTATAGCACACTTGTGATAGAAAATGATACAAGATAATGTAAGAAAAAGATTGTGTGTGTATATATATATATGTGTGTGTGTGTGTGTGTGTGTGTAACTGGGTCACTTGGCTGTACAACGGAAATAGAACATTGTAAATCAACTATAAGAAGAAATAAAATAAAACAAAAACAAGCAAAAAAAAAGGACCAGTGACATAAAAAAGCAAAAATAATTCTTATAAGAATTAAGACAATATGATATTTTTTGGTTGCACATTTGCCTTGAATTACATTTGGCAAGCTCAATGATGCAAGGGTTTGTAGCCTGAACACATTACAAATGAGAGGGGCAAAAGACAGACTAGAAACAGTTTTGGTATATGCTTAAAAAAATTTATAAAGCCATGCAGTTCTTCCTCTGCTAGTGAGCAATTGTTTTAATAGGCTATACCAACTTCCTAGTGTGCTTCTTACAGTGATTTCTCCAGGCTAAAGGGTTTTCTTGTCAATTTCCAGTGTGTAGGGCTTTTCCCACGCCAAGCAACTCTCCAACACCAGCTGGGTCTCCTACAACTTAACTCAATTCTTACACTATCTACCTGAAAGTAGCATCACATCCTAGAAGTTAAGAGCCCAGTAGCACAAGACTGTCCCTCTCCTCCTTCAGATGCAAATTGAAAACTTAGATGATGATGATGATTATTATTATTAGGCTTCTGATAAACTTGATATAAATCAGAGGTTCCCATGACCCCTTTCTTGGATATATCTAATTTTTTTTTCTTTCAAGGCCCGCACCTATGGCAGAGGGAAGTTCCCAGTCTAGGGGTAGAATCAGAGCTATAGCTGCTGGCCTAGGCCACAGAAAGAGCAACACTGGATCCTTAACCCACTGAGCGAGGCCAGGGATCAAACCCACATCCTCATGGATACTAGTCGGGTTCTTAACCCACTGAGCCATGACAGGAACTCTGGGTTTTTTTAATTTGCTAAAGCATCTCAGAGAACTCAGAGAAACAGTCTCCTTACTAGATTATTATCAGTTTATTTTAAACAGATAAAACAGCCAGATGGAAAGATGCATATGGCTAGGTATGGGGAAAGGGCACAGAAATTCCATGCTCTCTCTGAGTGCCCCACTCTCCCAAATTTCCACATGTTCACCAACACAAAGCCTCTGTGAACCCCATCCTTTTGGGTTTTTATGGAGGCTTCATT
Organism: Phacochoerus africanus; assembly: GCF_016906955.1. Classification (NCBI taxonomy): domain Eukaryota; kingdom Metazoa; phylum Chordata; class Mammalia; order Artiodactyla; family Suidae; genus Phacochoerus; species Phacochoerus africanus. The sequence continues at coordinate 84,033,659 of NC_062560.1, read as the reverse complement.
GGATAGGCATGATTGATTAAAGCATTCACCCTCCAGCCCCTCTCCCCTCCCCAGAGGTCAGGGTGGGACTGAAAGTTCCAACCTTCCACCTATGTGGTTGGTTACCAGCCCGCATCCTTAGAGGTCTTCCAAACATTGCCTCATTAACAACAATAAATACCTTTACCCCTCTCATTATAGAAACCAAGGGTTTTAGGAGCTCTGTACCAAAAATAAGGATGAAGACCATATTTATATACATATTTTTTTTCATTATAAATCACAATATCACACAGGATTTCTCCATATTCCCAAGCCCACAGTTCACATTTGATCTTCAAAACACCCCTATGAAAAATCTCACTTTATATTTTCCTCAGATGATTGAGGGGCATCAACTTCTATGCCATTTTTCCTCTCTACATCAAAATATATATCATGATATTTTCACTACAATTATATAATCTCAAGAAAAACACTCCTTTCTCCATTGGTTTATCACCCTACCTTTGCTCTTGATCCTTTTTCTACCCATTTCCCCTAAAACCTTGCTCCATCCTTTATACCAGGTGTCTTTAACTCAAAGTTTGATATTAGCTGACAGACTTGTTTTATTTTGTTTTTTTGTTTTTGGTCTGCAAAGAATTTTGTCTTGTTCTGGTCTTTTGATGCTTTTAGACAAGAATCACATGCTTGACTTTGTCTCCACTCCCACACTTTCCTACTGAATTTCATTCACTGGGTCTCAGTTATTTAGCCACCTGCCCAGATCCTGAAGATATTTGAGTTTCTAACCCCTACCTTATATCTTCAGGGCTTTTTTACTGGCTTTTTTGCTTCTGTTTAGGTGCTTAGATTCTTTATGTCCTAAAACCACAAATTATCTCGTCTCTGGACCTTGCCATCCCCTGGAGCTACTATCAGATTCTCATGCTTTTTTGTGTCACCCTATGTTCTCACTATTTGATATCCTATTCCACCTTCTTATTTACAATAATTCTATGCAAAGAAAATATATACATGTATACACATATATACACATTAAGAGTTGAATTCTAAAAGTAATAATAATGGATAAACCACAAAGTCCTACTGTATAGCATGGGAAACTATATTCGATATCCTATAATAAGCCATAATGGAAAATAATATGAAAAATAATATATATGTATAACTGAATCACTTTTCTGTATAGCAGAAATTAATATAACATTGTAAATCAATTATGCTTTAATAAAATAAATTTAAAATAAATAAAAGTAACAATAATACATATTAATGAATTATGGACATGACTCTTTTACTTACCACTTTTGAATAATAACTTAACCCCTGAGATTCAATACCTCTATTTGTTATGAATGTTAATAGCTTTTCTGCCTAATGCACAGGGTTATTTTAATAAAATAAAGGAATAATAATGGATTCTATTCTTTAATGTCTTCTGTGTGCCAGGCTCTGTGATGAGTGATTTACATATATTATGCCATTTACTTAATAACCAAAAATATACCATTATTATCACCACTTTATAAGAATGGAACTGAAACTTAGTTTAAATAACTGGCCAAATTTTACACAATGAAAAAAAAAAACAGAAAAGCCATAGGAAGTATATAACTCATGTGAAAATATTTGGATATTTCTTTTAAGCCCTGAATATGAGTACATGTTGGTTGTTGTAGCTATATTAGTCCAGTGTAGAAAGAAATTGACATAGTTATTAGTACCTTCTGTCCTCTAAGGTCATTTAGCTCTATCTGGATGTAGACAATACTTTCCCCAGTGTTCTGGAAAAATATAGAACTTCTTTTTTGTTATGTATCCATCTCCTTCCTCCTTTACATTGTCTTTACCATTTCTAAAGATATACAGACATGAAAGATGACATCTGTTTTATTCCTGAGTACAGCCTCTTGCAGGTCCAATGAATGAACTACCAATTGAGAACAGTGCTCATGTAATTTAACCACAGAGGCATAAACGTCAATGTCTCCTTGTTCCTCTTTCACTAAATTCTAAGAATTACGAAAGATAAGAAAGTTGAAATTATCTGACATTTCTGAGTCACCTTAATTATGAACACCATCTAGGACAGAAAAATTGCCAATGAAACTGCTGTGCTCATATGAAGCCATATTAACTAAAAAAGGTCAACTTTGTTTTCCTTTTAATTTTTAAAATATCTATACTGACTATTACAGAAAGAAGCACAAACGACTTCCAACTGGAAATAAAATGAGTCACCTAAACACAGAAGTCCTTCAGGTATTTTCACTTGATGAAATAGCAGGATTGGCAAGACAAGTTAAAACATAAGCAAAATGGCTTGACATCAAGAATGCTGGGAAGACCTTCTGTTCCTCTCCCTATATCTATTTCCACATTGTTGCCTGGGCTAGAAATGCCTATAAGCCAGCATAAACATTTTCATTCTACATTAAGAGCCAAGGCTGAAGATGTAAAATCTCCCAGGAGAAGCAATACATAAACTTACCTTATTCACATTGATATAAAAATGACTGATATTAGACTTTTCCCTGAAAGCAGACTTTTAAAGGAGATGGACAGTTTCAAGAACTGCTTTTATCTCAGGCTTCTTATTTTCCAGTCTTGCCCCCCACACCCCAAATGATGGATATCTTCACTTGCATTTTTAGTCAAACTCAGTAATGGGCTACTTTAACAGGAAGCCTCTGAATGCTCCAAATATGAAGCAAAAGGTTGGTTCCATGTCAAGATCCTTCTTGCTGATATTACCTCATATAAACTGCTCAAATTCTTGGTTTTAATCCTGATCTTTGTAGCAGAGGCTGTTGGTCTGGGCTTCTGACTCTGTGATGCCCAAGTTCTTCCCCTAGGTTCTAAACTTATTATTATCCACTTGTTCCTTAATATCTGTGTGATTTTTCCAACCTTTTTCACCATCTGGTTGCCTAGTTTTCATCAAAGATCTGTTTTTCTTTAATGAACCCTCTCCCTGGTCTTATTTTAGACTTCTTGTTCAAAACAGACCATAAGCCTGATAGCAGTGCCTATCCTCAAATCGATTTCTCTATTTTGCCTCCAGTATCCAATAAAACTTGACTCTTCTAATCTGTATGAGGTCATAATAGGCCCACCATAGAGCACAGAAATAGCTACAAATCTCAGTATTTATCTCCTTAATTTTTAAAAAGAGAGAAATGATGATAGAAGAAGCAGAGAAGCAGTACCTGGCAGCACTTAATGAATAGGGACTCTTGAGTCAGTCTGCTTTCAAATTTTAGCTTCTCCCTTTACTAGTTTTATGATATTAGGCAGGAAATGATGAGGCCAGTGTGAAAGAGTAAGAAGATGTATACATGACTAGAAAAGATGTTGTGCATGATTTTAAAATGCTGGGCAATGTACTCTAAGAGTTTATATCTAGATAGAGGCAAATGTCTTTAAGGGACAGAAGGCCCTAGTAGTTATGTTCATTTCTTTCAACCCTAGGTTTTATATAGCTAAAAAATTTAACATGTACACATATCCCAGACTTAAAATAAATACCAAAAGCTACTCAGTCTTAACTTTTTCATGTATAAAATGGTGATAACAGTACCATCTACCTCAAAAAAACTATTGTGAGCCAATACAAATGAATAACACAGGGATATGCAATTAGAGCAGGGATGTCTCAAACTGAGCTGATTCTAGTGACTATCAGTGAAAGTCTTTCAAGCAACCATAGGTATCAGATAAAGGGCACAAAGAGAGATCATCAGTAGGCCAGGAAACACAGACTCTGTAATGTCCTCACCAGCAACAACACGTTGCGGGAAGAAACCATGTCAGCCGTATCATCTTTGAACATAAAGAACAATGAGATCCCTATATTGAGATAAAACATGTAAGAAGCACATGTAAGTGCTTAGTAAATGTAAACTGGCAGCAGCATGGTTAATCTCTCTTGTTTTGTATGGGAAGAAAAATAAATCATAATTCCAAATGATTATCAGGAAGGTCTGAGGTTGCATCCATCTTGTGCTACACATCAATTTGTTTAAATTGTAATTGAGGGCACCAAATATTGAGGGTACTCCCTACTGAGCCCCAAACCTTATGGGTTTATTTAAGCAAGATCATTTGGATCTCTTTGTGTTTTACAATGTGTTGAGTTGTGTTTCCCTAGTCTTTTGAGATTTTATTTTCTTTCCATTCCCACTTTCATTTTAAAGGAACTTGGCCCAGTTATGGTTTTACCCTGAAGGCATAGTAATTTGTGTCTGTTATTGTACCATTTTCCCAGGGTAAAGAATATTTGTTTTTTGGTTGTTTTTTTTTTAAAGAAAGCTTAGAGTTAAGGTCAAATATCTTAAATAATATTTGCTATGCAAGGAAATTCAAAAAGATGTATATTTTACTTTCAGGGAACAGATAAGTCCAGTTTCAAAGACCTCCATGAACCCACATATTTTGGCTGTTGGATTACATTCTAAATAGTGATACAACAGGGGTGTAGTGGGGAAGAACACTCTTCTCATGCTATCTGACTTTATAAAAACAAACACAAACCAGCAAGCTTTCTTGGCCCATGACATTCTCTTTCATCTGGGCAGCCTGACACACACATATCTCTACAGATTGTCCACCTGGGGAGTGTGAGGGCAGACTCAGCTAATGAGTACACTGAAGGCATTCTGACCAGTGGGGAAGAACAGTCATCTGACCTAAACTGTAGTCACTAAAGAAGAAAGCAAAACAAAGCAACCCAACAACAACAACAACAACTCAGCAGAGAGCATGCTCTGTATGGTAAATGTCAAGCCATTCACTGATTCAGAGTATTGAATCCTTGCCCTATGTCCAGATACACCATCCAAGAATAAAGGCTTTGGACAAATACTATATTGGGGGTTATCCACTTCTAACAAAGCAGCCAATACAAATGAATAACACAGGGATATGCAATTAGAGCAGGGATATCTCAAACTGAGCTAATTCTAGTGACTATCAGTGAAAGTCTTTCAAGCAACCATAGGTATCAGATAAAGGGCACAAAGAGAGATCATCAGTAGGCCAGGAAACACAGACTCTGTAATGTCCTCACCAGCAACAACACGTTGCGGGAAGAAACCATGTCAGCAGTATCATCTTTGAACATAAAGAACAATGAGATCCCTAACAGCTGTTGCCCATTTTTAAACCATTCCAATCTCAATGAAATGTACTTGAGAAGAGTTTGGAAATTAAAACTTCCCCAAACCCTACTATAAAGTGGAAAATACCATTGGAAACAAATTGACTGCTTGGGACTTGTAAACTACCTCTTGGAAATAGTAAAAAGCCCCAGAATCACAAACATTGATATCAATGAACTTTTGATCTCAAAATCTTATGGGAAAGCCCAGTAGCTACTTTCAAATTTTATTTCCCTTGTTGTAACTGAACAGGATAAACACAATTTTTATACTATCAAAAGGCCCTAGTACAGATTGTAGAGTTAGTAATTGCCAAATTTCTATTTTTAAAATGAAGGTGTTCTTCAGAGGCCATAAAAAAAAGAGGATGGCAGAAATTGATATGGATTTTTTTATTGTGGTTAAAAAAATTACAACATGAGATTTACCCTCTTAACAAATGTTCAAGTGTACAGTACCATATTATTAGCTAGATGCATGGTGTTGTAGAGCAGATCTCCAGAACTTTCTCATCTTGAATAACTGAACCTCAATATTCATTGAACTCTCTCTGCTCACCCAGAAACCACCATTTACTTACTATTTTTATGAGTCTATTACTTTAGAGACTTCCTATATGTGGAATTATATAGTATTTGTCCTTCTGTGCCTGGCTTATTTCATTTAGCATGATGTCCTCAAGGTTCACCTATATTGTAGCATATGACAGAATTTCCTTATTTCAATATGTATTTTTTTTTACTCTCCTGAAACCCTATACCTCTGAAGTATTTAGATTCTACCTATAAATTTATTTCTAGACTGAGAATTTCTCATTTAATACCTGTAAGAATGAAGGATGTTTTCTCCAAGATATTAAATTTTATCATTTTCTATTCAAAGTTATAATAGCTGTCACATCTCACTAAAGAGGTTAAGATAAATTGATACTTTTGTAGGCTCTTAAATAATAGACTAACAGGGTGTATACTTCTCTTGTAGGGATTTAATTAATGCAATAATATGGTAATTAAGAGAAAAGTTTTTATAAAATTGCTGTTTTTCATTTGATAATGAAAATATATGTGACTATTTGAATTTTCAGAAAATAATTACAAAGACCACAGAAAAAAGCATAGATTAAATAATATATTGAAAAAAAGAGAGACAGGAAAATAGAATAAGTAGGTAAGAATGGAAAGAAATGTATGCTTCAGCTGAAATTTCTATGTGTCATCAATTTTCTGTTGAAACTTTTTCCTTGCTTCCAATACCAAAATCTTAATCAGGCCAGAAAGTCTGAAAGAAGGGAGCAACTTTTGTGACCATTGTACTATAATGTTATGATTCACTTTGGAATAAGTTTTACTATTATAAGACAACTATTATCTAAATAATTACCATAATATGGACTTAAACCACAATCCAGTTAATTAAATATTTATTGAAAATATTCAGTGTATAGAACACAGTATCAGGCAATGCAGAGAGGATAATGATGATTGAAGAGAGCTTCTACTGTTAATAGTTTCTGGTCTAGACATACAACATATTTTTTACTCTGTGGCTTCAAAATTAATAAATGCCTTAACAGGTATAAAATTATAATGAAATCCCTGACTCTCAGAAGGTGATACCTTCCTGAAAATGTATACATAAATTTTCTCAAATTAAATTGATTTTATTTATTTTTTTACATAATGATTTTTATTTTTTTACATTATAGCTGCTTTACAGTGTTCTGTCAATTTTCTACCATATAGCATGGTGACCCAGTTACACATACATGTACACATTCTATTTTTGCACATTATCATGCTCCATCATAAGTGACCAGACATAGTTCCAACTTCTACACAGCGGAATCTCATTGCTAATCCATTCTAAGAGCAATAGTTTACATCTTTTAACCCCAAGCACCCACCATCCCACTTCCTCCCCCTCCCTCTTTGCAACCACAAGTCTATTCTCCAAGTCCATGATTTTCTTTTCTGTAGAAAGGTTTACTTATGCATATATTAGATTCCAGGTATAAGTGGTATCATACGGTATTTGCCTTTCTCTTTCTGACTTAACTTCACTCAGGATGAGAGTCTCTAGTTCCGTCCACGTTGCCGAAAATGGCATTATTTCATTCTTTTTTATGGCTGAGTAGTATTCCATTGTGTATATATACCACTTCTTCCTAATCCAATCATCTGTCAAGGGACATTTGGGTGGTTTCCATATCTTGGCTATTGTGAATAGAGCTGCAATGAACATGCAGGTGTATGTGTCTTTTTCAAGGAATGTTTTGTCTGTATATATGCCCAGGAGTGGTATTGCTGGGTCATATGATAGTTCTATGTATAGTTTCCTAGGATACCTCCATACTGTTCTCCAGAGTGGTCATACCAGCTTACATTCCCACCAACAGTGAAGGAGGGTTCCCTTTTCTCCACACCCCAGCCAGCATATGTTATTTGTGGACTTATTAATGATAGCTGTTCTGACTGGTGTGAGGTGGTATTTCATGGTAGTTTTGATTTGCATTTCTCTAATAATCAGAGATGTTCAGCATTTTTTCATGTGCTTGCCCATTTTTCCATTGGGTGGTTGGCTTTTTTGCTGTTGAGTTGTATAAGTTGTTTATATATTCTAGAGATTAAGCCCTTGTCAGTTGTATCATTTGAAATTATTTTCTCCCATTCTGTAAGTTGTCTTTTTATCTTCTTTTTGGTTTCCTTTGCTGTGCAAAAGATTGTCAGTTTGATGAGGTCCCATTGGTTTATTTTTGCTTTTATTTCTGTTGCCTTGGGAGACTGACCTGAGAAAATATTTGTAAGGTGGATGTCAGAGAATGTTTTGCCTATGTTCTCTTCTAGGAGTTTGATGGCGTATTGGCTTATATTTAAGTCATTCAGCCATTTGGAGTTTACTTTTGTGCATGGTGTGAGGATGTGTTCCATTTTCATTGATTTGCATGCAGCTGTCCATGTTTCCCAGCAATGCTTGCTAAATAGACTGTCTTTTTTCCCATTTTATGTTCTTGCCTCCCTTGTCAAAGACTAATGGACCATAGGTGTCTGGGTTTATTTTGAGTTCTCTATTCTGTTCCATTTTTCTGTCTGTCTGTTTTGGTATCAGTATCACACTGTCTTGATGACTGTGGCTTTGTAATATTGCTTGAAGTCTGGGAGAGTTATGCCTCCTGCTTAGTTTTTGTTCTTCAGAAGTGCTTTGGAAATTCTGGGTCTTTTGTGGTTCCATATAAATATTTGGATTGTTTGTTCTAGTTCTGTGAAAAGTGTCATGGGTAATTTGATCGGAATTGCATTGAATCTGTACATTGCTTTGGATAGTATGGCCATTTTTACAATATAATTCTTCCAACCCAGGAGCAGGGAATATCTTTCCATTTATTTATATCTTCTCTAATTTCCTTGATTAACGTTTTATAGTTCTTGGCATATAGGTCCTTTGCCTCCATGGTCAGGTGTATTCCCAGGTTTTTGATTTTTTGAGGTGCAGTTTTTGTATTCCTTTTCTAATATTTCATTGTTAGTATCCAGAAATGTGACTGATTTCTGAATGTTAATCTTATATCCTGCTATTTTGCTGAATTTATTGTTCAGCTCAAGTAGTTTTGGGGTTGCGTCCTTAGGGTTTTCTATGTACAGTATCATGTCATCTGCATACAGTTAGAGTTTTACCTCTTCTCTTCCTATTTGGATTTCTTTTATTTCTTTTGTTTGTCTGATCGCTGTGGCTAGGACTTCCAGGACTATGTTGAATAGCAGTGGTGAGAGTGGACATCCTTGTCTTGTTCCAGATTTGAGTGAGAAGTCTTTCAGCTTTTCTCCTTCGAGTATTATATTTGCTGTGGGTTTGTCATAAATGGCTTTATGTTAAGGTACGTTCTCTTTATACCCACTTTGATAAGAGTTTTGATCATGAATGGATGTTGTCCTTTGTCAAATGCTTCCTCTGCATCTATTGGGATGATCATGGGGTTTTTGCCTTTTCTTTTGTTAATGTGGTGTATGACGTTGATTGATTTGCTTATGTTGAACCATCCTTGTGAACCTGGGATGAATCCCACCTGGTCATGGTGTATGATATTTTTTATATGTTGTTGGATTCAGATGGCTAAAATTTTGTTGAGAATTTTTGTGTCTATATTCATCAAAGATATTGGCCTATAGTTTTCTTTTTCGGTGGTATCTCTGTCTGGTTTTGGAATTAGGGTGATGGTGTCATTATAGAATGTTTTTGGGAGTGTTCCTTCTTCTTCAACCTTTTGAAAAAGTTTAAGGAGGATGGGTGTAAGTTCCTCTTTGTATGTTTGGTAGAATTCACCTGTGAAGCCATCTGTCCTGGACTTTTATTAATTAGTAGGGAGTGTTTTTATGACATCTTCAATTTCATTTCTAGTCATCTGTCTGTTCAGTTGATCTATTTCTTCTTGATTCAGTTTTGTCAGGCTGTAAGATTCTATAAAATTGTCCATTTCTTCCAGATTGTCAAATTTGTTGGCATACAATTGTTCATAATGTTCGCTCATGTTTTTTGTATTTCTGTAGTAACCATTGTGATGTCTTCTTTTTTCATTTCTTATTTTGTTTATTTGGGTTTTTTTCTCTCCTCTTCTTGATGAGTCTAGCCAGAGGTTTGTAAAATTTGTTTACCTTTTCAAAGAACCAGCTCTTGGTTTTATTGATTTCTTCCATTGTTTTTTTAATCTCTACTTTATCGGTTTCCTCTTTGATCTTTATAATTTCCTTCCTTCTGCTGACTTTAGCTTTTGTTTGTTCTTCTTTTTCTTATTTATTTAGTTGTTGGGTCAAGTTGTTGATTTGAGACTTTCTTCTTTTTTGAGGAAGGCCTGTATTGCTATGAACTTCCCTCTGAGCACTGCTTTTGCAGCATCCCATAGATTTTGAATGGTTGTGTCTTCATTATCATTTGTCTTGAGGTATCTTTTAATTTCTTTCTTGATTTCCTCATTGGTTTTTTAGTAGCATGTTGTTTAGTCTCCATGTAGTAGGTTTTTTCTCATTTCTTTTCCTGTGGTTGATTTCTGGTTTCATGCCCTTGTGGTCAGAGAAGATACTTGAAATAATTCCTATATTCTTAAATTTGTTGAGGATAGCTTTGTGCCCCAGTATTTGATCAATTCTTGAGAATGTTCCATGTGCACTTGAGGAGAATGTGTATTTTGATTTTTTTGGTGTAATGTCCTGAAAATGTCAATTAAGTCTAACTTATCTATTGTGTCCTTTAGGGTCTCTCTTGCCTTATTGATTTTCTGTGTAGAGGATCTGTCCATTGTTGTGAGTGGGGTGTTAATGTCTCCTACTATGACTGTATTCCCATTGATTTCTCCTTTAGGTATCTGGGTGCTCCTATATTAGGGGCATATATATTGACGATTGTAATATCCTCTTCTTGAATTGATCCTTTAACCATTAAATAGTGTCCTTCTCTGTCTTTCTTTATGGCCTTCGTTTTAAAGTCAATAGACTGATATGAGTATGGCAACTCCTGCTTTCCTGTCTTGTCCATTGGCATGAAATATCTTTTCCCATTCCTTCCCTTTCAATCTATATGTGTCCTTTGCTCTAAGGTGAGTCTCTTTCAGGCAGCAGATTGAAGGTTTTTGCTTTTTTATCCAATCTGCCACTCTGTGTCTTTTGATTGGAGCATTTAGTCCATTGACATTTAAGGTAATTATTGATAGATGTTTATTTATTGTCATTTTAAACCTTGTTTTCCAGTTGATTCTGTTTCTCTTTTCTTCTTTTATTTTTTGGGTTGGATGGTTTCCATTTATATTATGCTCGAATACTTTTCTTTGTTTTTGTGAATGTAGTGTTTGGTTTTGATTTGTGGTTTCCCTGTTTTTTAAGCACATTATGCCCTTCCTATATCTGCTTGCTTTTGCCTGGTAGTCATAGAAGCTCAGACACATCATTGAAATAAAAAAAAAAAGAATCTGTATTTTCTTACTTTCCTTCCCCACATTGCAAGATTTTGATGTCTTTTTTTTTTTTAACATCTTCATGTTTAGATCTGTATGCTGGGTTAAGTGATGGCTTTCTGATTGTGGTTTCCTCCATCCTAATTCTTCTTTTTCTCTTTTTTTAATCTCGCTCTCTTTTTAATTTAGAGAAGCCCTTTCAGTGTTTCTTTTAGAATGGGTTTAGTATTGCTCTACTCTTTTAGCTTTTGTTTGTTGGAGAAAATCTTTATTTCCCCTTATAATTTAAATGATATTCTTGTTGGATAGAGTATTCTAGGTTGCAATTTTTTTTTTCCTTTCAGCACTTTAAATCTTGCCAGTCCCTTCTGGCCTGTAGTGTTTCTGTAGAGAAGTCAGCTGATAGCTTTATGGGGGTTCCCTTATAATTAATGCTTTGCTTTTCTCTTGATGCCTTTAGAATCCTCTCTTTATTTTTAACTTTTGCCATTTTTATTATATGTCTTGCTGTGGGTCTGTTTGGGCTCAGCTTATTTGGTGCCCTCTGTGCTTCCTGTATCTTGACATCAGTATCCTTTACATTTGGAAAGTTTTCAGCCATAGTTTCTTGAAATATATTTTCAACCCCTTTTTCTTCTTCTTTTCCTTCTGGAATTCCTATTATGTGTAGATTGGCCAACTTTATATTGTCCCATCGGTCTCTTATATTACTTCCATGTTTTTTCATTTGGTTTTCTGTCTGCTCTCCTGATTGGGTGATTTCCATTATTCTATCTTCCACGTCACTAATTCTTTCTTTTGCATTATTCATTCTGCTCTTTATTGCCTTAAGCTCAGTTTGTATCTCTGCAAATGAATTTTCCAGTTTTTCTTCACTCCTCCTTATATTTTCTAGTTCCTTTCTAAAGGAATCTGCATTACTGTTCATGTCTCCTCTTAATTCCTCTAGTATTTTCAATACCTCCCTTTTGAACTCAATGTCTGTCAGACTGAAGAGGTCTGTTTCATTGTTGTCTGCTTTCCATAAATTCTCTTGTTCCTTTAACTGGGAATGGTTTCTGTGCTTCTTCATCTTGCTTGTATTTTTCTTTTTCTGTGAGTTTGGGGAAGCCAAACTGTAGTCTTGTAAGGCTACTTCTATGCAAGAATACCCCTTTGTATTTCAGGGGAGTTACTATTTATTTTTGGTGTAGGAGCTTGAATATTTGCTGTCTCTTTCTTCAGTGTGAGCAGGCTGTTGTTCCCAGGATTCTCAGTGTGTTTTCAGGGAGAAGGAGGCAATGGGTAGGGCCAGCAGTCAGTGCCTGGTCATTGGGCTCTCAATAGCAGAAAGGACCTGCAGGAAGGTGGCCCTGGCTACTCCTAGTTGCAGGGCCCTGTGATGTGGTAATGAGCTCTAGGCAGATCTTCAAGTTTACCCGAGCATGTGGCAGTAGCAACAGCAGGGCGAGTGGATTCCCAGGGGAGTGAGAGCAACAGCAGCTTGTGTTTGATGGCAATGCCCTCCTCTGAGGTGATTGGAACTGCAGGTGGTGCCCGTTCAGAGACCCCTATTGGAAGCAGGCCATGACCATCTCTAGAGTCAGCAATCACTGTGGTGCCTTTCCCCCACCACCTGTAGACCATGCATGAAGTAACCCGTCTCACTTAGCCCACAAATGAGGTGCTGTAAAAGGTGCTCCTAGTTGCAGGATCCTGGGAAGTGACAGAGATCAGGCATGTGGGTACTGCATGGAACATTTGGCAATGCCAGCAGCTGGACGGGTGTTTTCGCTGGGGGTGCAAGAGCAACAACAGGTGGTATTCGGTCACAATGCCCTCCTCTGTGGTGCCCTTTAGGTGAATAGGGCTGCAAGTGATTTTTGTTCAGATATCTCCAACGGCAGTGGGCCATGCCCACCTCTGGAATTAGGGGTGACTGGTGATTTGTCTCTGCCATCTGCAAACCACACAAGAAGCACCCTGTCCCACTTAGCCCACACATATAGTGCTATACCAGTTGCTCGTAGTTGGAAGTTCTTGGGAAGGGACAGTGACCAAGTGTCTGGGGGTCACCCAGAGCCTTTAGCAGTGGCAGCTGCAGGATGGGTGTGTTCCCAGGGTAGTGAAGCAACAGTGTATGGTGCTTGGTTGCAATGCCCTCTTTTTTTCTTTATTTGGCAACCCCTGAGGTGACCAGGGTCACTGGTGGAGTGCACTCACAGGCCCCCAGTGGTGACAAGCCACGCCTCCCTCTGGCCTCTGAGAGGACCTCCACAGTCTGTCCCTGCCACCTGTGGATCATGCAAGAGGCACCACGTTGCATTTAGCCCCCTTATGCCCTTAGCCCACACAATAGATGCCTGGCCACCAGTAGCCTTCACAAGAAGCACCTAATCTCCCTTAAATGAGCAAGAGGCTTCTCGCTGCCTGTAGCCTCAGCAGAGCTGCCATGCCCTCTAAGCCGGTGAGCATGTGCACACTCCAGCGCAGGGTGTTTCCTATGGTGAACTGCCCCTCTTCCTTTCCGCTCCCTGACAATGGAACCTTGCCTCTCCTGCGGGTCCAGACCTTCTCCCAGGTTCCCTCTGCCATGGCGATCCCCGCCTTAGCCCGTAGTGCACAGCTCCTTAGCCCCTCATGCCATCCCCAGTTCTCTCCCTGGGACTGACCCCCAGAGCCTGAGTCTCAGTGCCCAGCCCCTGCCCGAGCGTCTCTGGCTGTGGTGTCTGGGCTAGTGGTTCAGATGGTCTGTGTGGCTCTCACTCTGCTTTGCTGTTCTCAGTCCAGCTGCTGGGCTTTTCGCAGACACTTTGAGGTCCCGCTGACTCAGCCGATCTTTCGTCAGTTAGGTGGCTTCCCAGGAGGTGGGTTCCTTTTCTCCTTCACAGCTCCCTTTTGGGAATGCTAGTTCAATCCTTATTCCTTTTCTCTCTCTTTTTTTCTTTTGTTCTACCCAGGTAAGTCAAGAGTTTCTTGCCCTTTTTGGAGCTTTAAGTTCTTCTGCCAGCATTCAGTTGATGTTCTGTGTGAGTAGTTTTACATGTAGATGTGTTTTTTTTGATGTGTTTGTGGGAGAAGGTGTGCACGACCTCTTACTCCTCTGCCATCTTCCTCTGCCTCCCCTTGAACATCCTTTCATGTGCTTTTTGGCCATCTATATGTCTTCTATGGAGAATTGTCTGTTTAGATCTTCTGTCCATTTTTTTTTTGGATGGGATTGTTTGGTTTTTTTGTATTGAGCTGCAGAAGATGTTTATAAATTTTGAAGATTAATCCCTTGTCAGTCACTTCATTTGCAAACAATCCATAATTTGGATCAGATATTTAATCCACATGACTAGTTAGCACTACAATTGGTATCTAGAAGGAAATATTTATTAAATATGGCTTTTAAACCAGGAAATATCTAATTCAGTGAGAAGAATTATGTTTCTTCAGCCTCAAACCACAGCAAGAAATTGTTTTAAATATCTGAAGGCAACAATGCATTATATTGCTTAAGAAATAGAATTACTAAAGTATTTTTATAATAATAAGACCAGATAAATATTTTTGAAAGAACTACCATCTATTGGGAATTATATTATCACTGAATTGATATAGTATCTAATGTTTTGGAACCAATCATAAGTAATCCTTTCTAGTTATATAATGAATGCATTTCAAGATTTATTATCTCATTTCTTATCTCCATGATATTAGGAGGTGACCAAGATTTTATTATAATTTTATAGATACTGAAAGCATCTGTGATACATAAAAAGAAACTCACATGAGCCAGCATGTGTATGTTGCCATTGGAGATATTGGATGACCACCTGGTAAGGATGCTATAGAGAAGATTTAAGCACTGGGCTAGTGATTAGCCTGTATCATATAATTTCCTTTTACAACTCTGAGATTCTATGAACATCAAAGACAGAAATGTAGCTCTTGGACTTCACTGGTGGCTCATTGAGTTAAGGATCTGGTGTTGTCACTGCTGTGGCACAGGTTCAGTCCCTGGCCTGGGAACTTCTACATGCTGCAGGCATGGCAAAAGAAAGAAATCTCTCTATGGAACTTGATTTTACCTGTGCACCCTTGTCTAAAGTTTAAAACTTGGTAAGCAAAATCACACTGCCCGGTTCAAATCATGATTCCATCAGTTTATTCACTTATAACTTCAGGTAATTTGGTCCACTTTATTTACTTATTTGTTTATTTATTTATTTATGTCTTTTGCTTTTACAGGGCTGCACCCATGGTATATGGAGGTTCCCAGGCCAGGGGTCGAATCCGAGCTGTAGCTGCCCGCCTATACCACAACCACAGCAATGCAGGATCTGAGCCACATCTGCAACCTACACCACAGCTCACAGAAAAGCCGGATCCTTAACTCATTGAGCAAGGCCAGGGATCAAACCCACATTCTCATGGATACTAGTCAGGTTTGTTAACCATTCAGCCATAAGGGGAACTCCTGCTTCATTTTAAGTTTTATAAAACAGGGATTTAATAGTAGTATTTACTTCAAAGTGTTTTTGCGAGCATCAAATAAAATATATAAGGCATCTCTCATAGAGCTGGATACATAGTAGATGTAAAATAAATATCAATGGTTATTACTACTATTATTTATCAGGTAATATAAGAAATTGGAAATATTTAACTTATACATCCATAAGGCAGCGTAGCACCAAGTCACTGTCAGACACAGAGGGTCTTCATTCCTAACTCTAGCTGAGCATCAGTTTTCTCATCTGTAAAATGGAAGAAAAACACTTTTTCTTTCTCAAGTGTGGTTTCATCTTGTATGGTTTGAATGAAGTAAGGTATGGTGAAAGAGATGAGTATTATTTTTATTTTACATAATAAAATCAAACTCTGGTCATTTGGATACACTTGGAATATTTTTCTCTTTTCATCAGAAACCTTGTCGCTGATGATACATACCCTTAGTTTTAAGTTCTCCTGGAACTATCAGCCTTGCATTGTTAGTCCTAAAATAAAAATTCAAAAATATGCTGGTTAAGCTTACAATGGACTAGCTCTGAGCAATATTGCGCTTTTGACTGCAAGCAGAAAAAAATGTGAAATCACATATTGCATGGTTGATTTCTACCCTGAGCTTCCTTCTAATGTTTGCCATATGTGTAAACACTCAATTGGAGAAACTTGGCCACATAAATGTTACATTCCAAATTATAGGAATTAGAGCCACACCTGTCTATTCAATAGAATGTTTCTTCAAATACAGAGAAAAACAGAGTTGACTTTGCTACGGGATTCGTAACTAAGGAACTGATTCACTCTACCATAGTCTGACTAGGGCAGAATGATAAACAAGGATATCATCATTTCACAGGGAAAGACATGGCCCAATTTAAAAATAACTCTAAATTATTAAGAAGCACTGAAATAGCATACGTCACTGTCCAAAACATGCACCAAATTGCTTTCTCCAAAACATGCACCAAATTTTAAACCCCCATTTTAACTGATAAATCAGTGTTCATGAAGTATTAATTCCTTAATTTGAATGTATATGTATTCCCTGTGATGTGCTATATCTATTTCTTATATACTGTAATCACTGAATGCAGTTAGCATATCAATTTTCAGTTTTACTCAAGCTTCAGGTAACACTAATTACTGAGTAGGCAGTTTGACATCTGCATTGAATGTACCTGTATTCATAAAACATAATTATCTTTGGAAGTTGGACAATATGTTCTTAATAATGAATGCCAATATGAGCTTTATATTGTTTTAGATGTATTTTAGATGTAGACATATTTTAGTCCATACCCAAGCAAACATAGTCATAGTTTCTTCTCTAATTTTCTAGAGTAAACCTTGCCTACTATATATAACATGATGTCAGTGTATTTTCTTGGGAAAATAATTAAAGGAACCTTGAAATCTTTAAGCACAAAACCAAAAGACAAATATCACAGCAAGCACAGAAAATATACATAAGTCAATTATTAAACAAACAGATGTATGTGTTTTCCTTTTTGAATAAGGATAAACACTTATAATCTTTCTGTAAAATACATTTGGATTGCTGTTTTTCCTCCCTGCTGACAAATTAGATTAGTCTAGATGATTTCTGTCCATAAAAGGTTTTGCACTTTTGACTTAGTAATTTAACTGCTACCAAATTACCCTTTTTACCAACATTCTCCTTGTCAAATTTAGAGAGAAATCTGCATTTGTCATTTTGGTTCTTTCTCACTTTACAGTTCCCCTATCATTTGCCCTTTTCCTAACTCTTTCCTTAACAAACGGAATACAGTAGCAGAGAGGTTTTTCCTTCCTGCGCCAACCAGCAATTCCATCTGCAGATAATGTGAAATATCTCTTAAAATAATACTGATAAGTTTAAATAAGAGAAAGAAGGCAGGTTGGATTCAACGTAATCTAGCATCATTTCTGTTAGTTGCATTTTTAGAGCCCATATTTCTAGCACATGTCTCCTTTTAACAATAAGTGCAAATAAGACTTATCGGGATACTGCAGTGAAATTTAAACAAAAGATATTTAACCCAGTGACATGTGTTGTATTTAAACTACTCCTTTTACTCATGTCATTTGGTTTAAAAACCACAGGACTACTCAGAAGGTCAGTAAACTTTTGAGGTTTTTCCCTATCACCTGCACACTGTGTCCTTATGGCCATAAGATAGATGGTAGAGTCAGTAGGGTCAAGCTAAAGTATGACATCAAAGTCATGGAGGGCCATAGTTTAGTGGGAGAAGGCTCTGCTTCCCCATACTCTGTGTTTAGCTTGATTAAAGCCACAAGTAAGGCAGGGCATCTCCGGGGAAGAGACATGACCATTCATTTTACTGTCCCCTTGTACCAATTACAGTGTGTGTCGTATAGGAGAGGCTGAACAACTCATGGGGATGAATGAATGAGTGAATTAACAAGTAAATAAATTTCTAAGCAGCACTAAGAGAATTCTATATGCCCAAATGAGAATTGGATTTTTTTCTTTTATTTTCCTTTATTTTCTTTTTTTTTCTTTCTTTCTTTTTTTTTTAGCATTTACTGAAAGAGTAGCCAGAGAGATAGTTAGAGTACCACCAGCTCAAAGTTCCTCTCTTGATGGATCAATCTTTTGGCTCTTCTGAGCTCTCAGGGGGCATAAATACATCCTAATACAAATTGCAAAGAACAAAAATGAAATTGTCATACTAGTGCTCATAAACCAGAGTCTATAAGGTTTGGGGGCATTTAGATATGGTGGTGCTTTAAAATCTATGTGTCAGATGTCACCAACCCTTTCAAAGAAGAACACATCCCATGAAAAGTTAAAACAATGCTTTTCTTAGTGAAGCCAAATCAAGTGGCAATGTAAGGCACTGGATTGGGTGATTTAGAACCATATTATTCAGATGATAAATTAAGCAATCTAACTAAGATGTCACTTCTCTTCTGCCCATGCAATGGCTAATCAATTTGGCAGATATTCAGTGGCTCTGACTCTTTTGCTAATATTATATTGACACAGCCATACTAAACCAGCCCAGGCAGATTTGAAATGCTCATACAGTGTGTAGTTTCTACATGCTCTGCTTTAAAACACATTTTAATGAAATGAGAATATATTTCAAGGTATTCCTTCCTTTAGCATATATCTGTTAAAAACTCGATGCACACACATGGATAATATGTATCCAACTTTTCTCTATTAGACTTTGAAAAACATTATTAATGTGCCTTTTGACACACAGAAAATGTTAATTATTTTCCTTTTTCTTTCCCAAATAAATTATAATCCACAGGAATTTACAACTTTTGTGTTTTGACAGATTAATTACATCTGACATATCTGGTAGTCCAGTGGTAGGGGTAAAAAGCCTCAAATTAAGCAGTCCTGGAATAATTCTACTCTTTAAAAGATGTGTTTTAGCATGAAAGCAATATAAGAGACCTATGGGATAAAATAAAGTGGGCCAATCTACACATAATAGGAATTCCAGAAGGAGTAGAAAAAGATAAGGGGATGGAAAATATATTTGAGGAAATTATCACTGGAAACTTCCCAAATCTAAAGGATACTGAGTTCAAGATACAGGAAGCTCAGAGGGCCCCAAACAAGTTGAACCCAAATAGACCCACACCAAGACACATTATAATAAAAATGGCAAAAGTTAATGATAAAGAGAGGATCCTAAAGGCAGCAAGAGAAAAGCAGAACGTTACCTACAAGGGAACCCCCATAAGAATATCAACTGATTTCTCTACCGGAACTCTACAGGCCAGGAGGGAATGGCAAGAGATATTTAAAGTGCTAAAAGGAAAAAATATGCAACCTAGAATATTCTATCCAGCAAGAATATCATTTAAAATCGAAGGGAAAATAAAAATTTTTTCCAACAAGCAAAAGCTGAAAGAATACAGCAACACAAAACCCAGGCTTAAAGAAATATTGAAAGGGCTTCTCTAAACCAAAAAGAAAGGATGACTGAGGAAACCATGGTCAGAGAGCAGTCACTCAAATAAGCCAGCATACAGATTTAATCAAGAACATGTTTAAAACAAAATGAAATTAAAAAGAAAAAAGAGTCATCAAAATCATAAAATGTGGGCAAGGGAAGTAAGGAAATTAATAGACTCTTTGTTAAAAAAAATTTCTTTTGTCTGTTTCTCTTCTTAATTTTAGTATAGTAATGAAGGGATTGAACCTAGCAGACCATCAGGCTAAAACACACAATTATAGGAAGGGATTAGCATACTTAAAAAACAGGGAAACCACAAGCCAAAACCAAACATTGCATTCGCAAAAAATGAAAAAAAAAAAACCAAAACACTCAAGCAGAAAATAATCGGAGACCATCCAACCAAAAAAAAGAAAGGAAGAATGGAGAATCATAGAATCAACTGGAACATGAGGTTTAAAATGGCAATAAATAATCATCTATCAATTATCACCTTAAATGTCAATGGACTGAATGCCCCAAACAAAAGACATAGAGTGGCAGATTGGATAAAAAAGCAAAAACCTTCAATCTGCTGCCTACAAGAAACTCACCTTAGGACAAAGGACACATATAGATTGAAAGTGAAGCAGTGGGAAAAAATATTTCATGCCAATAGACATGACAGGAAAGCAGAGTTGCAATACTCACATCAGACAAAATTGACTTTCAAACAAAAGACATAAAGAAAGACAAACAAGGACACTATTTAATGATCAAGGGATCCATCCAAGAAGAGGATGTTACTATCGTTAACATATATGCCCCAAATACAGGAGCAACCAGATACATACAACAAATATTAACAGACATAAAAGGAGAAATTGATGGGAATACAGTCATAGTAGGAGACTTTAATACCCCACTCACACCAATGGACAGATCCTCTAGACAGAAAACCAATAAAGCAACAGAGACCCTAAAGGAAACAATAGAAAAGTTAGACTTAATTGATATCTTCAGGACACTACATCCAAAAAAATCAAAATACACATTCTCCTCAAGTGCACATGGAACATTCTCAACAATCGACCACATGTTGGGACATAAAGCTAACCTCAACAAATTTAAAAGTATAGAAATTACTTCAAGTATATTCTCCGACCACAATGGTATGAAACTAGAAATCAACCATGGGAAAAGGAAAGAGAAAAAACCTACTACATGGAGACTAAACAACATGCTACTCAAAAACCAATGGGTCAATAAGGAAATCAAGAAGGAAATTAAAAACTACCTTGAAACAAATGACAATGAAGACACAACCTCTCAAAATCTATGGGACACTGTAAAAGCAGTGCTGAGAGGGAATTCATAGTGATGAAGGCCTTTCTCAAAAAAGAAGAAAGATCCCAAATGGACAACTTAACCCTCCAACTAAATGAATTAGAAAAAGAAGAACAAAAAAGACCTAAAGTCAGCAGAAGGAAGAAAATTATAAAGATCAAAGAGGAAATCAATAAAACAGAGACTCAAAAAACGAGAGAAATTAATAAAACCAAAAGCTGGTTCCTTGAAAAGGTAAACAAAATTGACAAACCGCTGGCTAGACTCACTAAGAGAGGAGAGAAAGAACCCAAATAAACAAAATTAGAAATGAAAAAGGAGAAATCACAAAGGATTCTGCAGAAATACAAAATACCATAAGAGAATATTATGAACAACTATATGCCAACAAATTTGACAACCTGGAAGAAATGGACAATTTTCTAGAATCTTACAGCCTGCCAAAACTAAATCAAGAAGAAACAGACCAACTGAAAAGACTGATCACCAGAAATGAAATTGAAGATGTTATACAAACACTCCCTACAAATAAAAGTCCAGGACCAGACGGCTTCACAGGTGAATTCTACCAAACATACAAAGAGGATCTGGTGCCCAGCATGCATAAACTTTTTCAAAAGGTTGAAGAAGAAGGAACACTCCCAAAAACATTCTATAATGCCACCATCACCCTAATTCCAAAACCAGACAAAGATACCACCAAAAAAGAAAACTATCAGCGAATATCTTTGATGAATATAGATGCAAAAATTCTCAACAAAATCTTAGCCAACCGAATCCAACAACATATTACAAAGATCATACACCATGACCAGGTAGGGTTCATCCCAGGTTCACAAGGATGGTTCAACATACGCAAATCAATCAACATCATACATCACATTAACAAAAGAAAAGTCAAAAACCATTTGATCATATCAATAAATGCACAAAAAACATTTGACAACGTTCAACATCCATGCATGATCAAAATTCTTGCCAAAGCAGGTATAGAGCGAACATTCCTGGCCATAATCAAAGTCATTTGTGACAAACCCACAGCAAATACAATACTCGAAGGAGAAAAGCTGAAAGCCTTCTCACTCAAATCTAGAACAAGACAGGGGTGCCCACTGTCACCACTGCTCTTCAACATAGTCCTGGAAGTCCTAGCCACAGGAATTAGACAAACAAAAGAAATAAAAGGCATCCAAATAGGAAGAGAAGAGATAAAACTGTCACTGTATGCAGATGACATGATACTATACATAGAAAACCCTAAGGACTCAACCCCAAAACTACTTGAACTGATTCATCAATTCAGCAAAGTAGCAGGATACAAGATTAACATTAAGATATCAGTCGCATTTCTGTATACCAGCAATGAACTATTAGAAAAGGAATACAGAAAGACAATACCTTTTAAAATTGCACCTCAAAAAATCAAAAACCTCAGAATGCACCTGACCAAGGAGGTAAAAGGAATTATATGCCAAGAACTCTGAAACGTTAATCAAAGAAATCAAAGATGATGTAAACAAATGGAAAGATATTCCATGTTCATGGATTGGAAAAATCAACATTGTAAAAATGGCCATACTACCCAAAGCAATCTACAGATTCAATGCAATCCCTATCAAATTACCCAGGACATGTTTCACAGAACTAGAACAAACAATCCAAACATTTAGATGGAACCACAAAAGATCCAGAATCGCCAAAGCAATCCTGAGAAACAAAAACCAAGCAGGAGGCATAACTCTCCCAGACTTCAAGAAATACTACAAAGCCACAGTCATCAAAACAGTGTGGTACTGGTATCAAAACAGACAGACAGACCAATGGAACACAAGAGAGAACCCGGAAATAAACCCTGACACCTATGGTCCATTAGTCTTTGACAAGGGAGGCAAGAACATAAAATGGGAAAAGAAAGTCTATTCAGCAAGCATTGCTGGGAAACCTGGACAGCTGCATGCAAAGCAATGAAACTCGAACACACCCTCACACCATGCACAAAAATACACTAAAAATGGCTGAAAGACTTAAATATACGACAGGACACCATCAAACTCCGAGAAGAAAACATAGGCAAAACACTCTCTGACATCAACCTCATGAATATTTTCTCAGGTCAGTCTCCCAAAGCAATAGAAATCAGAGCAAAAATAAACCCATGGGACCTCATCAAACTGAAAAGCTTTTGCACAGCAAAGGAAACCCAAAAGGAAACAAAAAGACAACTTACAGAATGGGAGAAAATAGTTTCAAATGATGCAACTGACAAGGGCTTAATCTCTAGAATATATAAACAACTTATACAACTCAACAGCAAAAAAAAGCCAAACACCCAATGGAAAAATGGGCCAAAGACCTGAATAGACATTTCTCCAAAGAAGATATACAGATGGCCAAGAAGCATATGAAAAAATGCTCAACATCACTGATTATAAGAGAAATGCAAGTCAAAACTACCATGAGATACCACCTCACACCAGTCAGAATGGCCATCATTAATAAGTCCACAGATAACAAGTGCTGGAGGGGCTGTGGAGAAAAGGGAACCCTCCTGCACTGCTGGTGGGAATGTAAACTGGTACAGCCACTATGGAGAACAGTTTGGAGATACCTTAGAAATCTATCCATAGAACTTCCATATAACCCCGCAATCCCACTCTTGGGCATCTATCCGGACAAAACTCTCCTTAAAAGAGACACATGCACCCGCATGTTCATTGCAGCCGTATTCGCAATAGCCAAGACATGGAAACAACCCAAATGTCCATCGACAGAGGATTTTATTAGGAAGAAGTGGTATATATACACAATGGAATATTACTCAGCCATAAAAAGAACAAAATAATGCCATTTGCAGCAACATGGATGGAACTAGAGACTCTCATCCTGAGTGAAGTAAGTCAGAAGGAGAAAGACAAATACCATATGATATCACTTATAACAGGAATCTAATATCCAGCACAAATGAACCTTTCCACAGAAAAGAAAATCATGGACTTGAAGAATAGACTTGTGCCTGCCCGGGGGGAGAGGGAGGAAGTGGGAGGGATCGGGAGCTTGGGGTTATTGGATACAACTTGGAATGGATTTACAAGGAGATCCTGCTGAGTAGCATTGAGAATTATGTCTTGATACTTATATTGCAACAGAACAAAGGGTGGGGAAGAAAATGTATACATGTAAGAGGAACTTGGTCCCCATGCTGTACAGCAGAAAAAAATTAAATAATAAAACAAGAAGAAAAAAAATGATGTGTTGTAGGAGTTCCTGTTGTGGCTCAGTGGTTAACAAATCCGACTAGGAACCATGAGGTTTTGGGTTAAATCCCTGGCCTTGCTTAGTGGGTTAAGGATCCGGCGTTGCCATGAGTTGTGGTGTAGGTTGCAGACGCAGCTCAGATCCTGCATTGCTGTGGCTCTGGCGTAGGCTGATGGCTACAGTTCCAATTAGACTCCTAGCCTGGGAACCTCCATATGCCGAGGGAGTGGCCCTAGAAAAGACAAAAAGACAAAAAGACAAAAAAAAAGAATGTGTTTTAACAAAACATGATGACAATTAAAAATGTTAAGATGCTGAAAATATTGTGGTCTACAGAAATATGAGAATCAGAATTTATCTCAGAGAAGTTACATAATGAGTGGTTATAGCAGATATTTGATTAGTGGACTATAAAAAACACAAAATTCTAAATGGAAATTTAGACATACCTATTGTTTATAGCACTTTCTCAAATGGCTGCACATTGTACTGTTTATTTTTTTTATTTATTTATTTTTCCTTTTGCCTTTTCTAGGGCCGCACCTGCAGCATGTGGTGGTTCCCAGGCTAGGGATCTAATTGGAGCTGCAGCCTCCAGCCTACACCACAGCCACAGCAACGTGGGATCCAAGCCACACCTGTAACCTACACCACAGCTCACGGCAACGCCAGATCCTTAACCCACTGAGCAAGGCCAGGGATTGAACCCACAATCTCATGGTTACTAGTCGGATTTGTTAACCGCTGTGCTATGATGGCAACTCCACATTGTACTGTTTAGAAAAGAAAAATAAGCATTCTCTGATTGCAAATAACATACAAATTTTTCCCTCTAATTTTCAGGGAACAATTATATTCTAATTTCCGTAGCTGCTATAAACACGGTTTCTGGGAGCCCAAGAATACATCTTACTGAAGTCATTATTTGTACAGAAGGGGTAGAGTTATGATTCTCTTCAACACCCTTGTCACAAAATTCTTAATTGTCTGAATGATAAAAAGCTAGATGCAATATTGGAATAGATGACTACTCAGGTATCTTCCAACTTCTATACTAGATATATCCATGATTCTAATATCATCCAGGTTTCATTTGCTAAGATTGGAGAAATGTGAAGGAAAAAGATGAATCTCACCTCTCTTCCTAGAACTCAAGTTGATCCTTAGAGATTAGAAAGAAATTCTATCACATAGAAGGAATAGCTTAAGGAGACCAAATGATACATGTTACATATCTTTAAATGTTTTACTTTGGTTTCAAGTAGCTTCTCTAGAGAGAAAAATGTTGCTTGGGAATGTTAAGGGCACACATACTTCTAAGAAAGGCAGCGTTCATTGCCTTTAAGAGATTTTTGAAGGTGAAAAGCAGAATATTAAATGAAAGAAGATTTTGATTAAGCAATTAAATGAAAAAGATGGGATCTTGACATATCTTAATAAATACTCAAATGCTCAGAAAAGCCTTTTTGGGGACTGATGAAAGTAAATACCGAATAGAAATAATCTTTAGAAATGTGAACAATGCATCCTAAGAGAAAAGACTTCAAACACTCACAATTTTTACCTTCCAAGAATTTGGCTGAAAGAAGCTCAAAAGGCAGGAAACTGGCATTTTAATATTCTGTTTGAAAAGGAGAAAGATAACTTATGAAAACAATTAATTTTTGCTGTAATCTGATAAAAGTTTCCCAGGTCTTCAGTGTTTTCCTATTTTAGGACATCACAGATGCATACTCAGTCATGTGTATCAAATTGTGTCCAGAAATAAGTAGACCCTACTTGTTAAAAGTATTCCCTGAAAGGGAAACCTACTATGTGGCAATGTCTATATAACATTTTCTTAAGAATTACAGTACCTGTAAACAATAATTGAGCTATATTAATGTGAATACATCTCAGAACTCCAAAAGTAAATGAAGAACAATTATTATCTTTGCCATATTTAACAATCTTAAGAATTATTTTTATCATTTGCATTCTCCTTAGGACTCAGGACTTGTACTTGTACGAGGGGCCTCCTGATTTCACTCTATAATCTAGGTAGGCAGGGCCAAGAATAAATGTAGAACCCAACAATGGCATGGAAAGGGCTGGGGGAAAGTGTTCAGCTGCAGTAGAGGCTGAATTTGGAAGTTCATCCTGCTAAATAGGGGATTATCAGAAAAGCAGAAATCTCAATCCTGACTACATCCAATCTCTTGGCATAGAACATGATGGAAGATAATATGAGAAAAAAGAATACACACACACACACACACACATATATATATACATGACTGGGTCACTTTGCTGTATAGCAGAGATCGTTACAACGTTGTAAATCAACTATACTTTAATTTTTAAAAATAAATGAAAAAGAAATAGAGGCTGTCTGGCTCAAAGACAAAAAGAAAAAAAAGAAAGAAAAACATTTTAAAAAAAAAGAAAGAAATCTAGTTCCCAGGTGAGGAAATATTTGCCAATCAAAATAAGAAAGCTGGATCCTGATACCTAGCCAGAAAACGGAATCAGAGAGTTTTTAGACAGCAGTCCTCAGAATTCTAGGCATGAAAGGAAATACTATCCAAGAAATCGGTAGGGTAGTAGGCAGGCTAAGAGGTTGAAATATAGAAATAGGGAATAAACATCAGTAGGACTGGTCTAATGCTGAGAGGTAGGGAGAGCTGAAATTCAGAGCCAACAGAAAGAATCCCTGGGCACCTCCAGTTCTGGGTCAGATTAGTATTAAAGGAAATGGGGTGAACAATAAAGGACTCAGTAGAGTAATGAGTAGGTCCTAATTAGCAAAAGCTCATGCTATTTGCATCTTTTAACTGAATACTGTATGATATTTAAGGAACATTAAAGAATACATTTAATATATATTGGCAACCATAACACATAATAATAAATTAAACACCTGAGAGCCCATCACCCAGCCTCACTGCTACAAGTTAAAAAAGCCATTGACTCTCTATGCACTTCTTCCCCATTTCAATCCCCAAACTTTCTCCAAAGGTAGTAAGTCCATTTGCAATTACATGTTTATTATCACTTGCTTTTGAAAATAGTCATATCACATATTTGTGTATTCTTTGTTCTTTGACAATGCCTGAAGCATATGGAAGTTCCCAGGCCAGGGATCAAACCCATACCACAGCAGTGACCTGAGACACAGCAGTGAAAATGCTGTATATTTAAGGCACTGAGCCACCAGGGAATTCCATATTCTTAAAAAATACATTATTTGTTTTGCTTGCTTTTTAAGCTCCATAAAAATGGAATTATACTATATATAGTCCATAGTGACTTACATTTTCACCATTTTTTAAAGATTTATCCACTTTTTATGTGTAAATTGTAATTCATTGTTTTTCAATGTGGTATGATATTTTGTCTCTTCAATATACCAAAATTTATTTATCCATTTATCCATTCTGCTAGCAATATGCTGAACAATGCTGCTATTAATGTTGCCTATACAATTCTCATAGTGAACATGTGCAAGAGTTCCTCTAAAACCTACTTCTAATTTGGAGTTCCTGGGCCATAGGGTTTATAAATGTTTAATTTTGTAAGACAATACCAAATTTTTTTCCAAAGTGTGTGTCAAGCTTACTCCTCCCTCAGCAGATTGTGTTTCCATTGATCTTTCCTTGCCAATATTTGGTATTGTTAATCCTAATTTTTTCAGATATGTAAAGTGCTACTTGATGATATTCTCAATTTGTGCTTCTCTGATAAGTAATGAGACAAATATCTTTTTATGTTTTTAGTCTCTGTACATGTTTCATCTTTTGAAAAATTTCTTTAGTAACTTTTGCCCATTCTAGCTATCGAGTTGTGGTTTTGACTTATGGATTTGTGTAGCTTCTAAAAATTATATTCCATAAACTAATTATTTCACAGTTATATGTATTATAAATACAGTACCTTGATTTCAGGCTTGCCATTTCACTCCTAGCAATGAACAGAAGTTCTCATTTTTAATGTAGTCTAATATAACATTCTTATCTTTTCTGGTTAGTATTTTTTTTGCATCTGATTTAAAAAAAATCTTATACACTGAGGCCATAAAAATATTCTCCCATTTTTGTCGTAAAAGTTTATTTTATATTATTTTCCAAGCGAGCCAAGGGGAGAGAGTTGAAATTGAATGGAACAGGGAAATTTCAAGAATTTGACAAATTCTTCTGAGAGCTTATAATGTTCAAGTAATTGTACTAAGGGCTGGGTCTTTCATTATCTCATTTATGTTTGTCTCTTTAAATACAACATTTCTGTTTAACCTTTTGCTCTCCCAAATATCGGAAGTTTGTACCAATGATCATGACCTAGAGAGTAATTATAACAGATTTTTTATAGCCCATATACCAATGTTTAATTGAGTTATGTCTAGTGCTCTGGTTCTATGTAGCTATCGTTACCCATCTCTCCCCACAGGTAGGCCCTGGATTTTTTAGATTTCACAGAAAATCTAGGCTATTTTTGCAGGGTAGAGATTGTAAATATATAAAAAGTGCCTTCCATGCTTTACAAAGGATGCTTCATTAATTTATGTTTTGGAAGGAGGAAAAAGCAACTACGTGGTAATCTGGAATAATGAAAACCAAAAAACACTTTAGGTTTTTCTAGAAGTTTTATTCAAGGTATTTGACTTGATGCCTTATTTTCTTTCCAAAGCCAATGGAGAACCATTGCATCAAATAAGCAAGCTCCCCACACCCCCTGAGGTATTAGACTAGGAAGTGTTTAGATGGCAAAACAAACAAATTTAAAAAATTCACAATGGAGCTAGACATCTTTATTTCTGTGTAGTACAGAGGATACTGTGATATTCCTTACAGATAGTTTCTATTAAAATAATGAGCACTCTAATAAATATGCTGTGATAGTTATCTCCCAGATGAAGGTGATGGCATATCTCAGAATGGTGTCTTGTCCAAAGAGGTGACTTCAAGTTCTGGGAACTGGCGAACATTTCTTGTGTAGTATTTATGATGTGGACTTAAATTATATTTGCTATGGATGTGTTCTGAATATAAACTAAGGATATTAAATAATTGCTTTCCTCTCAGAGAAGCTAACATTTCTCTTTTCCATTTCTTTTCAAGTGCCTACTTGGCCTAGGAGCAGAAGAAAGCTAAGTATATGACTTTGTGCTTGGAGATTAATATCTATCAATTCATTTTGACAAACTCACTCTTCTATTGATTCCCAGAAAACCTCAAGCTTCAGATGCTTATGAATTAAAAAACTATAGGTCAGACTATTGCACCTATTCAATTCTTTCAGTAAAAGGTCATCAGAAGGACTGTTTAGGCTTGACTTTGGGAACTTTGAACGCAAATACCTATAATGGGGCTTATAATGCTGACATCATTGCCATCCCATATCCAGAGATACAATATTCAGAACTCATGTCTATAAAATGGACTCATAAATGGAAACACCTTCAGAATAAGAGAGATTAAGAGAGAACATGATCCTTCAGTCACAAGACATGGTTGGTGTTTATAGGATTTCTGGCTATTGGAAACTCAGTTGAGACCCATTGGCCATGTTTCAGAATGATCCACCTCATCTCCCACTATTCACTGTCAGTGCTATGCCATATCATTCTGAGATCCAAGTACACTGTATATTTATCACAGTTCTGATCCCCTGCTTTGTGGTTGGCTTGCCTCAGCTCACAACACAGATATTATCTACCTTCCACAGATAAGACACATGATAAAATTCACAAGAACAAGACTCCTGGTAAGACAGCAGTGTCTTTGAAACATAATCAGTTTATTTTATTTTATTTTAAAAGTCGTAATTTTTATCACTAAAATGTTCTTGCAATAGAGAAGCAACTTTTATAATAGCAGTGATATGATATTACATTTGGAAAATTCTTTACACTTTCTAAAGCCCTTTTAATGTGCATTGTCTTATCTGATCCCTATACCATGCAGCCCAATTAACAGGTGAGAAACTAATACCAAGAGAAGCTTAAGAGACTTTCTTGGACACAAAAATTTTTGTAAAGCATTAGACCACACCTAAGGACCCAGATTATTGCCCTTACTTCTTTAAAATATGGTGATTTGAAATAATCTGATTTTCCTGAATTTTTTCTTCTGAGTCACAGCATAAAAAAAGTGCTATACAATGCACATGGTACCTAAGACCTCCATCTCCACTTCAACCACAGCAATCCTGCTTTTTTCCAATTATTTTATATTTGAGCTCTGTATAGTATTTAGGAAAAAAATAGCATTTGGGTACAAAAAGAATAAAAAGGTTTAAAAGCCACGGGAGTAAGTTATCTCCATGTCCGAATTTCTTCCTCTGAGTAGTCAAGTGCTAATCAGTGAAAGGTCCATCTATTCCCCATTTATGGCTTCATTGTTGCTGTAGTATATTATTGTTGTTTTGGCCATTTAGTCATCTATAAAATAAAATCATCCTATTTTCACTAACAAGTACAACTGTAAATTTCTAAACACTCACATACATATGTGGTTTTGATTTAGCATCTGT
Organism: Phacochoerus africanus; assembly: GCF_016906955.1. Classification (NCBI taxonomy): domain Eukaryota; kingdom Metazoa; phylum Chordata; class Mammalia; order Artiodactyla; family Suidae; genus Phacochoerus; species Phacochoerus africanus. The sequence continues at coordinate 84,003,075 of NC_062560.1, read as the reverse complement.
ATGTTTGAAGACCATGATCATATAATCTTGTAACTAACAGAGAATCCAGGTTTCCCCATTCAATTTTAGCAGGTCGATGGTTCATAACAACTAGGACACTTTTATTCACGGCTAAGTGATACAGACTTGTACAGGTACTGATGATGTCATCAGCTGTCATCAAGCTGTGTGGAGAAGAGGTGTGGTGGTTTAAGAAAAAGATGTGAAGAGCAAGCAGATTTTAATGTATCTGAAAGTTTCTTATTTGCACTAGGGAGGGGTTTAACCTATTTTTCTAGGTAGCAAGGGCGAAATCATAGATATAAAGTAACAGTTCAAAAACACTGCCTTATACAAGCAGCAAATAATTGGAAAATGAAAAACAAATGTTTTTACATAGTTGCAAAAATATATAATGGACAAGAATGAATTTAGCAAAAGGTAGGTAAGACCTCTAACCTGAAAACTATAAAACATTGTGAAGAAATGCAAAAGGACCCAAGTAAATGGGAATTGAAACAATCAAATTATTAAGATGCGTCTGTTGCTGCATAACTAATTACCACAAACTTAGTGGCTTAAAACAACACAATTATTATCTAACAGTTTTTGTGAGACAGGAACCTAAGCACATCATAACTGGGTCCTCCACCTAGAATTTCACATGACTGCAATCAAAGTGGGATGCCTTTTTATCTTGAGGCGCAAGTGGGAAAGAATCTACTTTAGATATCATCCAAGTTGTTGGGAGAATTAATTTCCTTGTGGTTGTGGAATTGAGGGTCCCAATTTCTGTTTACTATTTGCTGGAGGTTACCTTTATCTCCTTGCCATGTTGTCTTCCAAATATGAGTGTTTATTTCTTCCAAGCTGAGTAGGGAGAGAGTCTCTAGAAAGAGAATACTAGCAAGAGGGACTCTTATGAGAAAAAATCATGGGAGTGGCATATTGTCACTTTTAGTATATTTGTGGGTTAGGATGAAATCTAAAGTATTCCCTATACTCACTGGGAGGGGCTTATACAAGCACATGAACAACAAGTATGAGGACAATGGGAGAACACCCTGGAGTTTGCCCACCACAATGTTCACTGTTCACAGAAGCTTTATTTATAATATCAAAAAACTAGAAAGTGCCAAAGGGTTGGAAAGAAGGAAAACTTGAAGGAACAAACCATGTATTATATGTAGAAAATATTCAGCGGAATACTAAGCCGCATTTGTTCAAGGCAGAAAACAACTATTGAGGATTCATTAACTAAATGGAGACTACAGAATTTGCAAAGTACTAGTAGTCATTCAAATTCTGATTGACCAGATAGAAAAGGCATTACTGAGAAAAGATTCAGATAAGATATTCACATAAGATTTAATTGTACCCCCAAGGCATAAGGCTACTTCTGTTTAATCATTTCTGTTCCCTTCTAACCTTGAAAGAACTTAATTATAGGAATGAGATCACTAAGCAATTGAAACTAACTCCTAACTTAGGCTCTCCTAACTTATGCACACCATGATTTACCTGACCTATTGATTCTTTTCTTAGATGAAATAATTAAGTAGTTAATGACTAGCTTGCTATCACCAAAAGTCCACTGAGGGATCCTGAAGGCAGATCACATGTGCAAGATGATATCTGAAGAGAGAGTCAGTCAGTCTGCCCTCAATGGAGAATGATGCAGAACCCAGCCTCCCGCCTCCATGATTCACTGAGATTCTCTCCCACCCCACCTCCCCACCCCCACCTTTTCAAACATCCCAATGGCACCTTGAAAACTGTCATGGCTGAACAGAATTTTTGGAGTTGGTTTCAGGACACGATAACTACATTATCTCCTAAATTTCCCGCTTTTCTGATTAAAGTGATTTTCCTTTCTGCTGACACTTGCCTCCTGAATTATTGGCTTTTGAGTAGCAAGTAGCCAAACCTGAGTTCAGTAGTACCTCAACTCTAGAATAAGCACTGCTCTATACCTGTCTGAACAAAGCTTAACCCATGCCTCAAAAAAATCAGGCTGGGGTCACCATGCTGTAGAGTAGAAAAAAAAATAATGTATTCAGGAAATAAAAACAAATTAATTTTTTAAAATGAAATGAATCATATAGAAAGAGGAAAAAAAATCAGGCTGGTACACGAGTAAACTAATTACCTACCAGAGCAAAATTCTACATGCCCATAAGTAAAGCATTGAAGAACTGATAAAATATTCAGAAGGAAAAATACATTTATTTTAATAACCAGAGCGCTGCCCATTTTCCAATGAGGGTCCTGTATTTTTTTTTCAGTATTGCATAAATTGTTTTATGTAGGCTCAGTATGGCTGTTGACTCTTACTGGTGACAATAATTCCCTAGTGAAAATAAAACATGATAGTATAATGATACACAACAAATACACATTTTGTTAGTCCACAACACCTGAAAAGATGGCAACTCGAAATGTAAGGACATGTACTCCTCAAGAATGAATGAAACCTGAAGTTGGAACTCGTAATGTTTCCAAGAATACATTGAAAATTTTAAGGTACTTTGGGCCATGATAATATTCTAGATAACTTCTGTCATAGCCATTGCACTTCAATGTCTACAAAACAATTTCTGATTCTGATTGGTCAAGTGAAACCATTCATCTTACCAGTTTTGTTTATGTTCCAAAGTCCTGTTGATTTTGTGCAAAAACAGCAAACATGCATCTTGACACTTTGAGAAGGCTAAAACTGGAAGATGATAACCACCATGCCATCAAGGATGAAACTATATTGTAGGGTAGCTTCATAACAATAATTGTCACTTACACAGCATTTTTTAGGATATGAAACAGCTGTCAATCACCAGCATTTATAAATCTATTTGATAATTTGTGATACTCAGTTAAAAACCTGGAATTTTCATCCAACAAAGAAAGATGAAGCATCTCAGAAACACTTTTTATAGAACCTGCCTCAAATATTTGAAGAAGGAAGAGAAAAAGCCTGAGGTGGTAAAGTCTCTGCTTTCTTCACAGGGCCTACCTGATTTGTGATTTCCATGTTTTCTGCAAGAGCTTAATTGAACCACATTGTTTTGACTTTTCACTTTCAATTAACATCCTTTACAAAGCGTGAACTCACAGAGCCTGGTTTGGCAGTTTCATACTTAACAAGAAAGTTTCTGCATGTCTATTTTGAATTTAAGTGGAAATGCTGTAGCTATCAAGTTACAACTGAAAGAAATGAGTACTGAACTGTCTTAAGTTTATTTCTATTAGAGTAGGGCACTTGAATTTAATGTAGCTAAAATAATGTCTCTCTCTGTTATTTAGAAATATGTGTTTTGTATGTAGTGTTTTGATTCTAGGCTACATAAAATAGGATACACTCAAACATGCAATACTGCTGTATCAAAAATATCATTAGGAAAATCATTTCATTTGTGAAAATATGGACTTATTCCAGCGTGGTACTTCCTCTTAGCATACTTAAGATATATGTGATATACATCAAGAAAGACACTGCACTTTTCTACGAGCAGATTATTATTGGTAAAGATGAGCTTTCTTTGGTTCTGGGAAATGTTAGATGGAGGCTCTTTCACCACACAGCTGTACTTCATAAAGAAGAAAAATGTTTGATATGGCCGCGCACAAGTTGGAGGATCATAAAATCCTTCAAAGGCCACTAGTTTTATCTTACAAATGTAAAATAAATGTCTGAACCTTGTCATTTACATTTGCCAGGATCAAATGCACATAATCACATGGGTCTGAATCATGACATAGAATTCTGAATCTTTTTTCCTTTTTAACAATGGCAAGAGAATCTATCCCTACAACAATATTTAACTCAGTATATACCTTCCAATGCTTTAGCAACACTGCTCAAGTGGATCTGAAAGGTAGGCTATGTTGTTGAAAGAGTCTGTAAATTATAAGCCAAGATCATGGTCATTCAAGTCATGCTTCATGTGACCAATAGCTTAAAACACTTTAAATAGAGAACAAGTATTAATGGGGTCAAGTGAAACAATTTCTCTAAGAAACCTTTTTTCATTTTTTTGTATGCCAGTCTTAAACATGGTGCAATACGACATTTAATTGTGTTAAAAGCTTGACACATGCAATCTAAGATCCTAAGAACTCTTACTTATATCTTGACCCCATTTAAGAAAGTATGATCCTCCCTGGAGCTGTATAGAGGTAGATTGGTCTCATCAGAATCCAAAACTAAGGTAAAGTCAAAGAAAAGTCTGCCAGCAAAGTTGGAAAGAATCATCGTTTATGGATTATTGTTTCCTCTGGGATGAATATATTGATACATACTACCTTCTGCGATACTAAGATTTAAGAGCTACAAGACTTGTATGATAAGAACATAACCCATTTATGAGCAAAAAATACAATTAGCAGGTGACAGTTTGCAAACTATGAAAAGATAACACATATACATTTATTTTTTCATATTCTGCAACGTTACATCTTTACACTCAGCACTTCCCAAATTTCCAGGGATAATTCACACCATCATACTCTCAAGACTTAAGAATAAAAATAATGTTTTGGCTCAAAGACATAATACCTCACATAAAGCATTTCCTCAAAATATAAATAAATAAATAAATAAATAAATAAATAAATAAATAAATAACAAGCCAAAGGACTGGTTTCATCATTTGATGTGGTGCTTAGAGTGCTACACAATTCTCTATCATCCTTTCCATTTCAGCATTTGAGAGAAGAGTATTCAAACATTTTAAAACTAATAGGGAAACTTTTAAGACATAAAAGAGTATTTGATTGGTGCCTTTCTCCAATAACTGAATTTAAAATTGTGGAAAACTAAAGAATAAATGAAATGAAGAATGGTTGGGAATTGCCACTTGAAGACTTTGAAGTAAAAGCTGAAGAAACGAATGAGTTCTGTTAAGGTACTGAGTCATGCTGTCTCAGAGAGGCCATCGACTCAAAAGCATATGGTCAAGTTTCCAGAAAGAAATCATCTTCACCTTGAAGTGCTCACCGCTGTATGGCCCAAGTTGCTTTGGAAATGACAAGGAGGGACTGTGTAATATGAATCCCTGTCAGGGAGCTGTGGCAATAATATTCTGGCTCAAGCCAGCACACTCGAAATGCCTCCTATCAAAACAGCACCATGACTATATGGTGCCAAATAAAACTGAGCAGCTGAAGTTGGGATCATGAAAACACTGCATATTAATAAACAATTCACATTATATTATTCTTTATCTCAGAGTAAAATAGAGTAGGTCTCAGGCTGGGCAGCCCCCATATCCAAGGACAATGAGAGGAAAAAAATGAAACTGAAGGGACACAATAAAAAAATAAGCCAGAGAGGTTTTACCAGAGAGTCAGCATGAGGACAGGTAGAAAAATATGGTACATTTCTATTCTTGCCATCGGCAACAGCAGTAATCCCCACAGTCCCCCAAGTTTGTGCTAAACCTTCAAAGCAGGCTAATAAATCCTTTCACAAATTTTCTTAAAGCTGTGACAGTGACAACAAAGCAGAGAGCATTTCCTTACAAAGTTTGGGTAAGGAAATTGGGCAACCTTATATAGATTAAGAATTTTTTCAAGAATCCATAGTACTAGAGTATTTCTGTGGGTTTGAAGAATTTACTGAGCGAATGCATATAGTGCAAAAAGAGGGGGATAAGTTTAGGCATATCTCTACCTTGATAAGTCAGTGCCAGATGGTATGACATGATTCTGGTCTTTTCCTACCAAATGACAAAATGGTGTCTGGTAAATATTAAGATCCTTTTCCACAAACTCTATTAGGACAACTTTCTGCTGCATTTGATTATATTACTGCTCGAAATCATCCCACAAATCCTGAGTTGTTAGACTCGGCGCAAGTGGCAACACTTGTGTTTCGTCCTAGAGAAACTGCCCACTTACCTCACGTCCTTTTGCAACAATTCAGCCTGCAGTGGGGAAAATGTTGAAATTGTACAAAGGAACGATGTCTGATTTTTGCTCCTCAATTTTTACACAGTCAATTTTTTGTTCAAAAGTGATGCTCAGAGTTTGTGCTCAAGGGATGTCAAATTGTCAGAATTCTCTTCCTGCAAGTTTCTCTTGCACAGGAGTCTGCTTTGTTTAAGAAGCTCTCTTCGATGTCAACACAGCACTTTTGATGTTTGCAGTAGCTATTGTTGCTTTCCTCACTTATGGCCACGAATACCGTGTTTTCTACTTGCAGTTTTCACACGGTTACATGTAATATTTTGGAAAGACTGTTCTTTGCATGCTTCTTTGCACTTTCCCTAGTTTGAATGAACTTATTACCCCTTGTTGATTTCTACATTTGTTTTTTCACACTTTTTCTTAATAGATGAATTATTTATTTTGAGAAGATGGAATATTCTGTTCCATTAGGTGAGGGCATCCAGGGGATTTGTGTATGCAAAGTCTCAAAATAAGACAGTTCATTCACTTATTCAAGTATTTTTGCATTTTCTGCTATACCCTCTATTAGAGATAGGAAAATAAATAAGGCAGAGGATCTGCCTTATGAAATTCTTGTTCTGGCTTAACTATGATAGATAGTAATAAGTGCTATAAGTGGTGATGAAGGATCTAACTCTTGGAGCAGGGGAAATAGGGTGAGTCCTATAAGAAGAGCAATAACTGAAATGTACCAGAATATTCTACCCCAAAATTTGCCCCCTGGCATAACAGTTATTTGAGCTGATTACTTTGAGAAATAGAATACATGGAAAATGTAACAGTAGAAGTTACTTTTTTTTTTTTTTACAAACCTCAAAAATTTTATTTTTTAATTTATTTTATTGAAGTATATTTACAATGTTGTATTAATTTCTGCTCTACATCAAAGTGATTCAGTTATATATATATATATATATATATATATATATATATATATATATTCTTTTTCATATTCTTTTCTACCGTGGTATATCAGAAGATATTAAATATATTTCCCTGTGCTACATAGTAGGACCTTGTTGTCTATCCATTCTACACATAATAATTTGCATCTGCTAATCCAAAACTCTCAATCCATCCCTCTCCCAACCCCTCCTCCTTGGCAACCACAAGTCTGTTTTCTATGTCTGAGTCTGTTTCTATTTTGTAGATAGGTTCATTTGTGTCATATTTTAGATTCTACATATAAGTGATATCAAGTGGTATTTGTCTTTTTCTAACTTACTGCACTTAGTATTATAATCTCTATAGTTGCATCCATGTTGCTGTAAATGGCATTATTTCATTCATTTTTATGGCTGAATAGTATTCCATTGTATATATGCACCACATTTTTATCCGTTCATCTGTCAATGGACATTTAGGTTGCTTCCATGTCTTGGCTATTATAAATAGGGCTGCTGTGAACATAGGGGTGCATGTATCTTTTTGATTTAGAGTTTTGTCCCAATATATGCCCATAGGTAGTATTTTCAGATCATATGGCAACTCTATGTTTAGTTTTTTGAGGAACCTTCACACTGTTCTACATAGTAGCTGCACCAATTTGCATTCCCACCAACAGTATAGGAGTGTACCCTTTTCTCCACCCCATCTCCAGCATTTACTATTTGTGGACTAATGATTTACTAATGATGGCCACTCTGACCAGTGTGAGGTGGTACCTTGTTGTAGTTTTGAATTTCATTTCTCCAATAATTAGCAATATTGAGCATCTTTTCATATGCCTGCTGGCCATCTGTATGTAGAAATTACTCTTTTGAAAGGGAAATTTCCAGTTATGAAAAGGATCTCCATTTGTAAGTGTATGTTTGTAATAGAAAGATGATTCTACACTAGAGAATTTTATCAGTGGAATGGGCTGTGATTTAAATCTGCATAACAAATCTTACCTTTATTTACTAATCTCTCATAACTGTCCTCTTTACCTATCTCCCCACCTTTCTTTTGTCTTTGGCCAGAAACAGTATTTAAACTGCTGGCTTAAGCCACCTCCAGTAGTTACTCTTCTATCCCTGGGTATCTCCCATGTCTAAATGGGTATGTGTGTTAATAAACTTCTGTTTGGTTTTCTCTTGTTGATCTGTCTTTTATTAGAGGTGTCTCTACTAAGAATCAGACGAGTGGAGGAAAAATTATTGTTCCTCCCTTACATATCTCACAAAAAGATTAAGCAAATGGGAGAAGCACAGCATGGAGGAACATTAGCAGTTCAGATAATAAGTAGTCGAGCACTGTCCTACTAAGAAGTTAAAATGTTTTGCTATAGGTCATTAATTCTCCTTGGTGCACAAAAAAACAAGCTGAAAAGGGTTACAAAATGTCTGTGCCCTGGTTATCAACATCTCAAGAATCTAATTTATTGGTTTATGATGAGTAAAGAAGGTAATTTTTAAAAGCTCCCTTGTGTTGACTAAAATAAAAATACATGACATGAGAGCTGTGAGTTTGTTTTATTTGAGGAATACCAAGGACTATAGACCAAGAGACAGCCTCTCAGGTAGCTCTGAGGAACTTCTTTGAAAAGGTAGCAGAGAATGTCAGTGTAGGTATGATTTTGGTGAAAGGGAGTATGTGCAATCAAGCACATGTCCCTCAGGAATGCTGTAGCTACTCATAAGGAACAGATATCTTAGCTGATAGTTTTAGTGCTTTTCTGAGTAGGAGAAGATGCAAGAGTTTGGGTTCTAAAAAATTTTCTCCTAAAAGCATCTATCTCAAGGTCTATTCTGCCAGTATTTCCAGATCACAACTTGCCTCATTCCTTATCTCTGTCCTAAATTCTGTCCTAAATTCGTTTAAGTGTGTGGGGTTTTTTCTTTGTTTTTTTGGTTTTGTTTTGTTTTATTTTTTATATTTTATTTTTGTTACTACTCAATGAATTTATTACATTTACAGTTGTACAATGATCATCATAATCAAATTTTATAGGATTTCCATCCCACAACACCAGTGCATCCCCCCACCCCCTAAACTGTCTCCTTTGGAGACCATAAGTTTTTCAATGTCTGTGAGTCAGCATCTGTTCTGCAAAGAAGTTCAGTCTGTCCTTTTTTCACATTCCACATGTCAGTGAAAGCATTTGATGTTGGTGTCTCATTGTATGGCTGACTTCACTTAGCATGATAGTTTCTAGGTCCATCCATGTTGCTAAAAATGCTGGTATTTCGTTCATTTTAATGGCTGAGTCATATTCCCTTGTGTATATGTACCACTTCTTCTTGATCCACTCCTCTGTCGATGGACACTGGGGTTGTTTCCATGTCTTGGCTATGGAAAATAGTGCTGCAATGAACATTGGAGTACATGTGTCTTTGTGAGTCATGGTTTTCTCTGGATAGATGCCCAGGAGTGGGATTGCTGGGTCAAATGATAGTTCTATTTTTAGTTTTCTGAGGAATCTCCATACTGCTTTCCACAGTGGTTGCACCAATGTACAATCCCACCAACAGTGTCCTAGGGTTCCTTTTTCTCCACACCCTCTCCAGCACCTATTGTTTGTAGACTTTTGGATGATGGCCATTCTGGCTGGTGTGAGGTGGTACCTCATGGTGGTTTTATTTGTATATCTCTAATAATGAGTGATGTTCAACATCTTTTCATGAGTTTTGTGGCCATCTGTATGTCTTTGGAGAACTGTCTGTTGAGATCTTCTGCCCATTTTTGGATGGGGTTATTTGTTTTTCTGGTATGGAGCTGAAGAAGGTGATTATAAATTTTGGAGATTAATCCCTTGTCAGTTGATTCACTTGCAAAGATTTTGTTCCGTTCTGTGGGTAGTCTTCTCATTTTGTTTAGGGTTTCATTTTCTGTGCAGAAACTTTTAAGTATAGTTAAGTCCCATTTGTTTATTTTTGTTTTTATTGTCATTACTCTAAGAGGTAGATCTGAGAAGATGTTGCTGTCGTTTATGTCAGAGAGTGTTTGGCCTATGTTTTCCTCCAAGAGTTTTAGAGTGTCTGGCCTTATATCTAGGTCTTTCATCCATTTGGAGTTTATTTTTGTGTATGGTGTTAGGGAGTGTTCTAATTTCATTCTTTTCCCTGTGGCTGTCCAGTTTTCCCAGCACCACTTATTGAAGGGGCTGTCTTTTCTCCAGTGTATATTCTTGCCTCCTTTGTCATAGATGAGTTGGCTGTAGGTGCATGGGTTGAATTCTGGGCTTTCTGTCCTGTTCCACTGATCTATATGTCTGCCTTTGTGCCAGTACCATATGGTTTTGATGATTGTTGCTTTGTAGTATAGTCTGAAGTCCGGGAGCCTGATTTCTCCATCTCCATTTTTCTTTTTCAGAATGTCGTTCGCTATTCTGGTTTTTTTTGTGCTTCTAAACAAATTTGAAAATATTTTGTTCGAGTTCTGTGAAAAATGTCCTTGGTAGTTTGATAGGGATTGCATTGAATCTGTAGATTGCCTTGGGTAGTATAGTCGTTTTGATAATAGTGACTCTTCCAATCCACAAGCATTCTATATCTTTCCATCTATTTGTGTCATCTTTGATTTCTTTCATCAATGCCTTATAATTTTCAGAGTACAAGTCTTTTGTCCCTTTGGGTAGGTTTACTCCTAGGTATTTTATTCTTTTGGATGCAATGGTAAACGGGATTGCTTCCCTAATATCTCTTTCTGATATTTCATTTCTAGTATATATGCACTTGATTTCTGTGTATTAATTTTGTATCCTGTGATTTGCCAAATTCACGGATGAGCTCTAACAGTTTTCTGGTAGCGTCTTTAGGATTCTCTAGGTATAGGATCATGTCATCTGCAAATAGTGATAGTTTTACTTCTTCCTTTCCCATTTGGATTCCTTTGATCTCTTTTACTTCTCTGATTGCTGTGGCTAGGACTTCCAAAACTAAGTTGAGGAGTAGTGTCGAGAGTGGACATCCTTGTCTTGTTCCTGATCTCAGCGGGAATTCTTTCAGCTTTTCACCATTGAGAATGATGTTTGCTGTGGGTTTGTTATATATGGCCTTTATCATGTTGAGGTAGGTTCCTGTTATGGCCACTTGCAGAAGGGTTTTTTATCAGAAATGGGTGTTGGATTTTGTCAAAGCTTTTTTCCGTCTCTATTGAGAGGATCATATGTTTTTCTTCTTCAGTTTGTTAATGTGGTGTATCACACTGATGGATTTGTGGATATCAAAGAACGCTTGCATCCCTAGGATATATCCCACTTTATCATGATGTACAATCCTTTTAATGTATTGTTGCATGCAGTTTGCTAGTATTTTGTTGAGGATTTTTGCATCGATGTTCATCAGTGAAATTGGCCTGTAGTTTTCCTTTTTTGTGGTGTCTTTGTCTGGTTTGGGTATCAGGGTGATGGTGGCCTCATCGAATGAGTTTGGGAGTATCCCTTCCTCTGCAATTGTTTGGAATAGTTTCAGAAGGAGAGATGTTAGCTCTTCTCTAAATGTTTGATAGAATTTGCCTGTGAAGGCATCTGGTCCTGGACTTTTGTTTGTTTGTTGGAAGTTTTTTAATCACAGTTTCAATTTCAGTTCTTGTGATGGGTCCATTCATCTTTTCTATTTCATCTCGGTTTAGTCTTGAAAGATTGTGCTTTTCTAAGAATTTGTCCTTTTCTTTTAGGTTTTCCATTTTATTGGCATACAGTTGCATATAGTAGTCTCTTATGATCCTTTGTATTTCTGTCATGTCTGTTGTTACTTCTCCATTATCATTTCTAATTTTATTGATTTGAGTCCTCTCTCTTTTTTCTTGTTAAGTCTGGCTAAGGGTTTATCAATTTTGTTGATCTTTTCAACAAACCAGCTTTTCGTTTCATTGATCTTTTCTGTGGTTTTCTTTGTTTCTATTTCATTGATTTCTGCTCTGATCTTTGATTTCTTTCCTTCTACAAACTTTAGGTCGTGTCTGTTTTTCTCTCTCTAGCTGCTTCAGATGTAAAGTTAGGTTGTTTCTTTGAGGTTTTTCTTGTTTCCTGAGTTGGGCTTGTATTCCTGGGGGCTTAGTCCATTAACATTTAAGGTAATTATTGATATGTATGTTCCTATTGACATTTTGTTAATTCCTTTGGATTTGTTTTTGTTGCTCTTTTTTCTTCCCTTCTTCTCTTGCTCTCTCATCTTGTGTGGTTTGATGACTATCTTCAGTGTTGTATTTAAGTTGATTTTTCTTATTGGTTTGTATATTAATTGTAGATTTTTGGTTTGCAGTTTTTCTGAAGTTTTGATATAAGAGCCTATATATATATATGAGTTTGTTTTAAGTTGTTGATCTCTTAATTGGAAGTGCATCTCCAGTGTCCTGCATTTGTACCCACCTCTTCTCATGATTTCTGATTTTGATAGCATAATTGTGCATGGATGATTTCATATCTTTACTATATATATACCTTTACTGGTGAACCTTGTCATTTGTGGTATTTTTGTTTCCTGTTGCTGTCTTTTCTTTCCTGCCTAGAGAAGTTCCTTTAGTATTTGTTGTAAGGCTGGTTTAGTGTTGCTGAATTCTCTCAGCTTTTGCTTATCTGTGAAGGTTTTGATTTCTCCTTCAACTGTGAATGAGAGCCTTGCTGGGTTGACTAGTCTTGGGTGGAGGTTTTTTCCTTTCATCACGTTAAGTTTATCATGCCACTCCCTTGTGGCCTGCAGAGTTTCTGCTGAAAAACCTGCCGATAACCTTACTGGGGTTTCCTTGTATGTTACTTGTTTCTTTTCCCTAGCTGCTTTCAAGATGTTCTCTTTGTCTTTAATTTTGGTCAGTTTGATTAATATGTGTCTTGGTGTATTCCTCCTTGGGTTTATTTTCTATGGTACTCGTTGTGCTTGCTGGATTTCAGTGAGTGGTTCCTTTCCCGTGTTAGGGAAGTTTTCGGCTATTATCTCTTGGAATATGTTTTCTGTCCCCTTCTCTCTCTCTTCTCCTTCTGGCACCCCTATAATACGGATGTTGGTGTGTTTAACATTGTCCCGGAGTTCTCTGAGACTCTCTTCATTTGTTCTCAATCTTTTTTCTCTTTTCTGTTCTGCATCTGTAATTTCCACTAATCTGTCCTCCACCTCGCTTATTCGTTTTTCTGCCTGTATTCTGTGTTCTGCTGTTAGCTGCTTCTAGTGAATTTTTTATTTCAGTTATTGTATTTTGCATCTCTTCCTGTTTAAGTTTTATATCTTGTATCTCTTTGCTCAGTGTTTCCTGTAAGTTATCCATCTTTGCCTCCAGTTTTTTTCCAATGTCTTGCATCATCTTCAGCATCAACAATCTAAAGTCTTTTTCCTGGAGGCTGAGAATATCCTGATCACTTAGCTATTTTTCTGTTTTTTTTTTTTTTTTGTTCTTTTTCCCTCATGAGTTATAGTTCTCTGTCTTTTCATTTTTATAGGTTTTTGGTGTGGTGACATTTTTACAGATACTAGAGTTGTAGCCTCTCTTACTTCTGGTGTCTGCCCCCTTGTGGCTGAAGTCAGTATGGGGGCTTGCTGTAAGCTTCCTGATTGGAGGAACTGATGCCTGCCCACTGGTAGGTGGAGCTGATTCTAATCTCTCTGGTGGGTGGGGCTTTGCCTCTGGGTGAGATTAGAAGTGGCTGTGTGCCGGGAGGTCGGGGGGGTCTTTAGGTAGCCTGTTTACTGAGGGGTGGGGTTGTGATCCCACCTGGATTGTTGTTTCCCCTGGGGCTTCTCAGAAATGGTGGGTACGGCCAGCTTTTCCCAAAATGGCCACCTCCAGAGAAAGTCAGGGCTGCTGAATATTCCCGAGAGCTTTGCTTTCAATGTCCTTCCCTCACAACAAGCCACATTCACCCCTGTTTTCCCAAGATGTCCACCAAGAACTGCAGTCAGGTTTGACCCAGATTCCTATGGAGACTTTGCTTTGCCCTGGGACCCAGTGCATGTGAAATTCTGTGTGCATCATTTAAGAATGGGGTCTCTGTTTCCCCCAGTCCTGTGGAGCTCCTGTGCACAAGCCCCACTGGCCTTCAATGCCAGATGCTCCAGGGGCTCTTTCTCACTGTGCCAGATCCCTGCACTTGAGAGTTTGATGTGGGGCTCAGAACTCTCACTCCTGTAGGTGAGTCTCTGTGAACCAGTTAGTTTCCAGTCTGTGGGGCTTCCCACCCGGGAGGTATGGGATTGTTTACATCAGGAAATCGCCCCTCCTACCTCTTAATATGGTCTCCTCTTTGTCTTCTGGAGTAGGATATCTTTTTTAAGGTTTCCAGTACAATTGGTTGAAGATTGCTCAGCCTTTACTTGTGAATTTTGTTGTGTTTAGGAGAGAAGTTGAGCGCCAGTCCTTCTATTCTGCCATCTTAGTCCCATCTCCAAGTGTGTGTTAAAGGTTAACAACTGGTGAGTCTAATGACTCAATTCTTGTAGAACTCGATGGCAAGAGACATTCTTTAGTTGGCACTGGTTATTCTAATCCACAACCACTGGAAAATCAACACTTTACACAATAGAGACTTATTGGAATGTTTTAAGTAGGACCATGAATGACAATTTGAGGAGCAAAAAATATTTTATTTAAATTGAAGAAGTGAAAAATCAATGGCTGATATACAGTTAGAACAGTAACACCAAGATATCACTCCTCAACTTCTGCAAATCTAAAACAAGGTTTTCACTTGCCTAAGTAAAATGGTATAAAAATAAGGACATAGTAGTATATTTCTATAAAGCTAGATTTGTTCTACATAAAGGATTATTTTGTCTTCTGAGATTGCATCATTCTTATGTTTTTAAGATGTTTATTTATTGAATAATGTTAATGTACATGCTGTCAATTGATATCAGTCTTTGAAGTTTTGACTTGGCAAAATATGTTTTGTTTTTCACAATTAGATGTGATTACAATTTCCCTACTCTTTCTTTATTTTTACTTTCACAGTTGACATTTTAAATGCATACTATGAGGTGTATAACATATAAAAACATAGAGGGTACAAATCAATGATTTTTTACATTTGTGTAGACCTATCTATCACATACATTGTGGTACAGAATTTGCCCAGCACTCACACCCCATTTTATTCAATTTCCACTGCTCCATTATTGGCAACTGTTGTTGATTTATTAAATCATAGATTAGCTCTTTCTATTATAGTACTTAATATAAATGGAATTATACATGATGTACTTTTTTATTTGTGGCTTCTTACAGTCAACATAATGCTCCTCTGACTCATTCATGTTCCTGTATAAGCCTCAGGAGGTTCTTTTCTTTCTTATTTCTCTTCAGTATTTCAATATATTAGTACAACTTATTTATCCATTTTCCTGTTGATTGACATTTGGGTCATTTCTATTTTTAGTTATTTCAGAGTGATTGCATAAACTTACACTTCAACCATCAATACATGAAATCTACAGTTGTTCTTCATGCTTGTCATCTCTTGGTATTATGTCTTTTTTTTTGTCTTTTTTCCATTTCTAGGGCTGCTCCTGTGGCATATGGAGGTTCCCAGGCTAGGTGTCTAATCGGAGCTGTAGCCACCATCCTACACCAGAGCCACGGTAATGCGGGATCCGAGCCATGTCTGCAAGCTACACCATAGTTCATGGCAATGCTGGATCCTTAACCCACTGAGCAAGGCCAGGGATCGAACCTGCAACCTCATGGTTCCTAGTCAGATTCATTAAGCACTGTGCCATGACAGGAACTCTGGTATTATGTCTTTTTAATTTAAGCCATTTTGGTGGGGGTATAGTGATTTACTTTTGTGGATATTGGGTCATCTAAAGAAAATTACTGTTTTTCAATGCCTGTTTTATTTATTTTAGCTGATCGGCGACCTAATATAATGTCACTCTCTTACAAGTAAGGATGACTACACATTTCAGCTTTTTAAACAATTGAACTGTATTTCACATACTATAATATTCATCATTTTAAAGTGTACGATTTAGTGATTTTTATAATATTCACAAACTTGTGCAAACATAAACACTATCTGATTCTAGAACATTCTCATCACTGCAAAAAGAAACTCCATGCTCATTAGCAGCCACTCTAATTCCCCTCTCCATCCCTCTACCACTTGTACATCAACCCTTGGCAACTATTAATCTACTATTTTCTGCCTCTAGGCTTTGCCAACTTTGAACATTTCATATAAATTGAAACCCAACATGTTGCCTTTTGTGGTTGGCTTCTTTAAGTTAACATAATGTTTTCAAGGTTCATCCATGTTGTAGCATCTATCAATACTTCTTTATTTTATATGGCTGAATAGTATTCCAATGTGTGAATCAACTAACGTACATCTGGGAGTTTTTCACTTTTTGGCTATTATGCATAATACTGTTATAAACATTTGTGTCTGAGATTTTGTGTGCACATGTTTCTTATACTATTGGGAACATACTTAGAAGTAAAATTGCTGGATCACACTCTTTAATTTTTTGAACAAATGCCAAATTATTCTTCAAAGAGGATGATTGCATCAGCTTACATTCTCACAAGCAGGTTATGAGGATTCCAATTTTTCTGTTTATTTGCCCACAGTTGTATTTTTTATTATAGTCATCCACTATGGTTTTGATTTGCATTTCTGTAATGACTAAAGATGTTAAGCACCTATACATGTGGTTATTAACCATTCATATATCTTCTATGGAGAGAGGTCTATTCAAATCCTTTTCTCATCTTTAAATTAGATTATTGACTTCTTAGTGTTCTCTACACATTTTTTTATTATATTCTAGGTACTAATCCTAATAAATAGATGTTCTTAATTTAATGAAATCAAAATTATTATTTTATTTAATCATTTTTGGTTTTATTTTATGGTTCTATTTTGCTTTGTAAAGACAAAATGACTAATCCATAATCAAAAAGATATTCTCCTATGTTTTCTAATAGTACAGAGTTCCACAATTTATTTTTATTTTTTGGCCACACCTGTGACATATGGAAGTTCTCAGGCTAGGGGTCGAATTGGAGCTGCAGCTGCTGGCCTATGCCATAGCCACAACAACACAGGATCCAAGCTGCATCTGTAACCTATATCACAGCTCACAGCAACACCAGATCCTTAGCCCACTGATCAAGGCCAGGGATCAAACCCACATCCTCACAGAGGCTAGTCGGGTTCATTACCACTGAGCCACAATAGAAACTCCAAGCTTCACACATTTTTTTCTATAAAAAGATAGATAGTAAATACATACAGCTTTGTGGGCCATACACATTTTATCATAACTATTCAACTCAACCTTTGTACTATGAAAGCAGTCATAAATAATACATAAACAAATGGGTTGGCTGTGTTCTCATAAAACTATTTATAAACAAAGGTAATGGGTAAGATTTGGTCTAAGAGACATGGTGCTAAGAATTCTATTGTTTTATCTTTCACATTTAGGTCTACTGTTCATCTCAATTTGATGTTGTATATGGTGCAACATAGGGTTTAAGGTCCATTTCTTCCACATGGATATGAAATTATCCTGACACTGTTTATTAAAATATAATTCTTTCCCCCACTTAATTACAGGGAGATTTGGCTATAAATCAGGTGATTCTATATTTGTGCACCTATTTTTAGACACCCAGTCTGCTTCATTGGTTATTTGTTAATCCTTTCATCATTACCACACCACCTTAATCATTATAGTTTTATAGTTATTGAAATCTAGTAGTATAAGTACTCCAACTTTGTTTTTCTTCTTCAGGATTGTATTGACTCTTCAAAGACCTTTGCCTTCTGACACAAGTTTTATAATCAGCTTGTCAATTTATACACACCCTGCAGGAAATTGATCAGGATTACAATTACTCTATAAATCAATTTCGGAAAACTTGACATCATAACACTATGGAGACTTTCAATCAATCCATAAACATAGTATGCTTTTCCTTTCATTTGGATCTTTTTCAATGTATTTTGGAATGTTTTGTTGTTTCAGGTATGATAGTTTATTACATCTTTGATTTATTTCTGAGTATTTAATGCTTTTTTGCTACTTTAAATGGCATTTTTTCATTTGCCATTTTTTGTTAGTTTACCAAAATACAAATGAATTTTGCAGCTTGACTTTTTCCAAGTCACATTGATAAATTCACAAATTAAGTCTAATTGTTTTTGAAATTTGCTTGTCCCTGAAATCCAAAAGTCTCATAAAAACTGAAGACACTGGTGAACCAGTAGTAGTAATAAAAGCACAAACTAAAATGGTGCATATGAGGAAAGATTTAAGAAATCTATAAAAGATAGAATCCATGGAAATTGGAATTTTTATGATACAGCAACCTGAAGATTAGAGTCTATCAGGTTTATATCTTGGGTGGCTGAATAGTTAATGTTGCCATTTACCAAGATAGGGAATACAAGGAGAAAGAAATGCTTAGGAAAAAATAATGAGATTAGTTTTTAATAAATTCTCTTGAATTGTCTATAAAATATCTAAGGGAAATTTCCATTACAGATTTAAAAACAGAAATTTAAACTTCAGATATTGAAAGTTTTTAGAGGAGGTGGGATCAAGATGGTGGAGGAGTAAGACATGGCACTCACCTTCTCCCACAAACACATCTAAAAAACCATCTGCATATAGAACGATGGCCACAGAACATCTACTGAATGCAGGCAGAAGATCATAAACCTCCAAAAAGGGCAAGAAACCATTCACATAACTGGGTAGAACAAAAGGAAAAGAGAGAGAGAAGAAGAAATAAAGGAATCAGGATGGGACCAGTAATCCTGAGAGGCAACTGTGAAAAAGGAAAGGAGCCTGCACCCTGGGAGGCCAGGGTCCTGGAGGGAGAACCACAAAACCTCAGAAAAAAGTGCAGCAGCCAGACTGAGGAGGGAAAAGCAGAGTGAGAAACACACAGATCATTGGTACCACCACCCTTGGACACAACAGACTGAGACATTCAGGCAGGGGCTGGGTGCTGCGACTCAGGCTTTGGAGGTCAGTTCCAGAGAGAGGACTAGTGTTGGCTATGTGAAGACAGCCTAAGAGGCTAGGGATTACTGCACCACAGGCTGGGGAGATGTGCACCACAGCTGAGGGAGCATGGGAGGAGGCTTGGGTCCATAGGAGAAGCAAGGCACCATTGTTGGGGAGGGTGAGAGGAGGAGGGGTGGGACCAGCATAAGAATATCTTTCTCTTTGCATGCACGGGCTCTAGGGCAGTGGGGCACCACTTACATGGGCTACAGGCAGTGAGGTTCCTCTTGTGTGGGCTATGGGTGGCAGAGGAAAGCTGCAACAGTCATCTCAGACTTCAGAGGTGTGCATGGCCCACCACCACTAATGGTCCATGAACAGGGACCACCTGAGGATCCAGTCACCTCTGGAGTCACCACAGAGGAGGGCACTGCAACTGAGTGCCACCTGTTGCCCTCAATCCCCTGAGAATGCACACGCCCTGGTATTGCTGCTGCCAAAGGCTCTGGGTGCCACCTATACTTTCCGGAGGGTCAGCTGCTTCCTAAGGCCCTTCAACCAGGAATAGCCTGTGCTACCTCCCCAAGGGTCCTTGCCACTGTCAAGCTCCTAGCAACCAGGTACTGGCTACTGGCCCTACCCATTGCCTCCATATTCCTGGAAGCAAACACAGGCTTTACACCTGCACTCCCCCTACAAAGGGATATCAGTCTGCACACACTGAGGAAAGAGACAGCAAGGACCCAAAACAAGAGCAGACCCCCACATACAAAAAAAAAACAAAATAGTAAGCCCGCACAATCTACCCAGGGGCACTCTTGCATATGAATAGCCCTCTAGGACTAAAGTAGTTGTTTTCCCCAAACACACAGAATAAGAAAAATATAAGCAAAATGAAGAAACTCAGGAACCATTCCCAATCAAAAGAACAGGAGAATTCCCCTGAAGCAGCAAATGATGAAACAGACCTCTGAAATCTAACAGACACTGAGTTCAAAAGGGAGATAGTGAAAATACTGAAGGAATTAAGAGCATATATGAACATTGATGCAGATTACATTAGAAAGGAACTAGAAAATATAAGGAAGAACCAAGAAAAATTAGAAAATTCATTTGCAGAGTTGCAAGCTGAGTTAAAGGCATTGCAGAGCAGAATCAATAATGTAGAGGAACAAATAAGTGACATGAAAGATGGAATAATGGAAATCACCCAATCAGGACAGCAGACAGAAAACTAAATGAAAAAACATGAAAGGAATATGAGATCTATCATATAATATAAAGCAGGATAATCTATGCATAACAGGAATTCCAGAAAATGAAGCAAGAGAAAAGGGGATTGAAAATATATTTGAAGAAATTATGGATGAAAACTCTAAAACTAAAGGTAACAGATATGGAGATACAGGAAGCACAGAGGGCCCCAAACAATTTTAACCCAAAAAAGAGCCACACCCAAGCATATTATAATAAAAATGGCAAAAGTTAAAGATAAGGAGAGGATTCTAAAGGCAGCAAGAGAAAAACAAAGTTAATTACAAGGGAAACTCCATAAAGCTATCAGTTGATTTCTCTATAGAAATATTACAGGCCAGAAGAGAGTGGCAAGATATATTCCAAGTTCTAAAAGGAAAAAATTTTCAGCCTAGAATACTCTACCTGACAAGATTATCATTTAAAATGGAAGGTGAGGAGTTCCCATCATGGCTCAGTGGTTAACAAATCCAACTAGGAACCATGAAGTTGCAGGTTCGATCCCTGGCCTTGCTCAGTGGGTTAAGGATCTGGCATTGCCATGAGCTGTGGTGTAGGTCACAGATGCAGCTTGGATCCCGCATTGCTGTGGCTCTGGTGTAGGCTGGTGGCTACAACTCCAATTAGACCCCCTAGCCTGGGAACCTCCATGTGCTACAGGAGCAGCCATAGAAAAGGCAAAAAGACAAAAAAATAAAAAATAAAAATAAAATAGAAGGTGAAATATAGAATTTCTCCAACAAACAAAAACCAAAATAATACAGCAATACTAAATCCATTTTAAAGGAAATACTGAAAGATCTCTAAATAGGAAAGAAATAAGAAGATATAGGATGGAATAAATGAGAACTGTAAAGTAATCACTTAAATGAGTCAGTATACAGATCTAAAAGGAAAAAAAAATAACCTATTTGTAAAAGTGATGATAAACACAAGGAACAGCAAAAGAATAAACATGAATATGTAAAAAAGGATGTCAAAATCATAAAATGTGGGGAAGGAAAGTAAGAAAATCTGGATTCTTTTTTTTTTTTTTTTTAGAATGTGTTTCAGCCTATATGACTATTAGGTTAAAACAAGCAGATATAGGTATAGTAAGGGGTTAACATTTGAAAAACATGACAACCACAAATCAAAACCAAAAAATATATTCACAAGAACTAAAGAGAAGAGGACATAAGCATAAAATAAAAGGAAATATTCTGGCCAAAAACAAGAAGGGAACAAAGAGACATAGAATCAACTGTAAAACAAGGTTTAAAATGGCAATAAATACATATTTATCAATAATTACCATAAGTGTTAATGGACTGAATGCTCCAATCAAAAGACATAGAGTGGCAGACTGGGTGAAAAAAATAAGAGCCTACAATAAGCTTACTACAAGAGACTCACCTTAGGGCAAAGGACACATAAATTGAAAGCGAGGGGATGGAAAAGATGTTTCATGTGTGAATGGAAATGACTGGAAAGCAGGAGCTGCAATACTCATATCAGACAAAATAGATTTTAGAACAAAGACCATAAAAAAAGACAAAGAAGACACTATTTAATGATAAAAGGATCCATTCAAAAAGAGGATACTGTACTGAACAATAAATATGCCCCTGATAAGAGCACCCAAATACATACAACAAATACTAACAGACATAAAGGGAGAAATTGATGGGAATACAAAAATAGTAGGAAATTTTAACACCACACTCACATCAATGGACAGATCCTCTAGAAGAAAATCAATAAGGCAACAAAGATCCTAAATGACACAATAGAAAAGTTAGACTTAATTGATATTCTTATGAATTTACATCCAAAAAATTCAGAATATACATTCTTTCTAAGTGCATATGGAATGCTCAAGGATTAACTACATACTGGGGCCCAAAACTAACCTCAACAAATTTAAGTGTATAGGAACTATTTCAAGCATCTTCTCTGACCACAATGGCACAAAACTAGAAATCAACCACAGGAAAATAAATGAGAAAAAACTTACTACATGGAGACTAAACAACATGCTACTAAAAAACCAATGGGTCAACAAGGAAATCAAAAGGGAAATCTAAAATTACTGTGAGGCAAATGACAAGGAAAATACAACCATTCAAATTCTGTGGGATGCTGCAAAAACAGTTCTTAGAGGGAAGTTCATAGTGATACAGGCCTTCCTCAAAAAATAAAAAAATCTCAAATCAGCAGCTTAACCTACCACCTAAAATAATTAGGAAAAGAAGAACAAAAATAACCTAAAATCAGAGAAAGGAAATCATAAAGATCAGAAAGAAAATCAGTAAAATATAGATTAAAAAATAGGTAAAAATAGAAAAAAAAAAAAAAAAACAAGAGCTGGTTCTTTGGAAAGGTAAACAAAATTGACAAACCTCTGGCCAGACTCACCAAAAAGAGAAAGAGAACCTAAATAAACAAAATAAGAAATGAAAAAGAAGAAATCTCAATGGATACTGCAAAAATACAAAAAATCATAAAAGAATAATACTATGAACAATTATATGCCAATAAATATGACAACCTAAAAGAAATGGACAACTTTCTAAAGACTTACAGCCCACCAAAACTGAAGCAAGGACAAATAGATCATATAAATATATTCTTCACTGAAAATGAAATTGAATATGTAATAAAAAACATTGCCTACAAACAAAAGTCAAGGACCAGATGGCTTTACAGTCAAATTCTACCAAACATACAAAGAACTTGTACCCATATTTCTTAAATTTTTCCAAAAGATTGAAGAATTAATGTTCCCAAAGACATTCTATGAAGCCACCATTTCTCTAATACCAAAACCAGAAAAGGATACTACCAAAAAAGAAAATTATAGGCCAATATCTTTGATGAATAGAGACACAAAAATTCTCAACAAAATTTTAGCCAACCAAATCCAGCAACATATAAAAAAGATCATATACCATGATTAAGTGGGATTCATCCCAAGTTCACAAGGATGGTTCAACATATGCAAATCAGTCAACATCATACACCACATTAACAAAAGTCAAAAACCACATGATTATCTCAATAGATGCATAAAAAGCATTTGACAAAAGCCAACATCCACTTATGATAAAAAGGTCTTACCAAAGTGGGTATAGAGGAAACATACCTTAACATAATAAAAGCCATCTGTGATAAACCCACATCCAATATAATACTCAGCAGAGAAAAGCTGAAAGTCCTCCTGCTTAAAATCTGGAACAAGACAAGCATGTCCACTCTCACCACTTTTATTCAACATAGTACTGGATGACCTAGCCACAGCAATTAGACAAACAAAAGAAATAAAATGTATCCAAATTGGAATAGAAGAAGTTAAATTGTTAGTATATGCAGATGGTATGATACAATATATAGAAAACCCTAAGAACTCCACACAAAAACTATTGGAACTGATCAACGAATTCAGCAAAGTAGCAGGTTACAGGATTAACATACATAAATCAGTCACATTTCTGTATACTAACAATGAAATATTAGAAAAGGAATATTTTAAAAATACCTTTTAAAATCTCACCACCAAAAATTAAACACAAGGAATAAATCTGACCAAGGAGGTGAAAGACATATGCTGAGAACTATAAAACATTAATCAAGGAAATTAAAGAAAATTCAAAGAAATAGAAGGATATCCTATACTCCTGGATTGGAAGAATTAATACCATTAAAATGGCCATACTACCCAAAGCAATGTACAGATTCAATGCAATCCCTATCAAATTACCCATGTCATTTTTCACAGAACTAGAACAAACAATCTGAACATTTATATGGAACCACAAAAGACCCAGAATTGCCAAAGCAATTTTGAGAAACAGAAAACAAGTAGAAGGTATAACTATTCCTGACTTTAGACAATACTAAAAATCTCCAGTAATCAAGACAGTGTGGTACTGGTACAAAAACAGACATATGGACCAATGGAACAGAATAGAGAGCCCAGAAATAAACCCAGACACTTATGGTCAATTAATCTTCAACAAAGGAGGCAAGAACATAAAATGAGAAAAAGACAGTCTCTTTAGTAAGTAGTGCTGGGAAAACTGGATAGCTGCATGTAAATCAGTATAACTAGAATACACACTCACACCATGCATGAAAATAAACTCATAATGGCTTAAAGACTTAAACATAAGACCAGACAGCATCGAATTCTTAGAAGAGAACATAGGCAAAACATTCTCTGACATCAACCTCACAAATGTTTTCTCAGGTCAGTCACCCAAAGCAATAGAAATAAAAACAAAAATAAACCCATGGGACCTAACCAAACTGAGAAGCTTTTGCACAGCAAAGGAAACCATAAAAAAAAGACAACTTCAGAATGGGAGAAAATAGTTACAAATGATACAACCAACAAGGGCTTAATCTCCAAAATATACAAATAACTCATACAACTCAACTACACAAAAACAAACAACCCAATTGAAAAGTGTGCAGAAGACCTAAATAGACATTTCTCCAAAGAAGATATACAGAAGGCCAACAGGCACATGAAAAAAATGCTCAACATCACTAATTATTAGAGAAATGCAAATCAAAACTACAATGAGGTACCACACCAGTCAGAATGGCTACCATTAATAAGACTACAAATAATAAATGTTAGAGAGGGTGTGGAGAAAAGGGAACCCTCCTTCACTATTGGTGGAGATGTAAATTGGTACAACCACTATGGAAAACAGTATGGAGATACCCCAGAAAACTAAATACCACTAATAAAACTAAATGCCAGCAATACCACTCCTGGCAAATATCCAGACAAAGCATTCATTCAAAAAGATACATGCACCTGTATGTTCATTGCAGCACTATTCACAATAGCCAAGACATGGAAGCAACCTAAATGTCCATCAACAGATAAATTAAGATATGTGGTATATATACACAATGGAATACTACTCAGCCATAAAACAAACAAAATAATGACATTTGCGGCAACATGGATGCAACTAGAGAGTCTCATACTAAATGATGTACATCAGAAAGAGAAAGACAGATACCATATGATAGCACTTATATGTGGAATCTAAAATATGGCACAGATGAACCTATCTATAGCACATAAAACAGACTCACAGATACGGACAGCAGACTTGTAGTTGCCAAGGGGGAGGGGGAGGGAATGGGATGGACTGGGAGTTTGGGGTTAATAGATACAAACTGTTACATTTAGAATGGATAGACAATAATGTCCTGCTGTATAGTACAAGGAACTATGTCCAATTGCTTGTGATGGAACATGATGAAAGATAACATGTGAAAGAGAGCATATATAGATGTATGAATGGGTCACTTTTTTGTACAGCAGAACAATGTAAATCAACTATAATAAAAAAAGATTTTTTAAAGAAAATTTTTAGGAATATAGATGATAGCTGAAGCCACAGAATAAAGATGAAAACATAAGAACAATGTGGAAAGTGAAAAGAGAGTTCAAGTTTTTATTACTGGCAGTGAAGTGAGAAAAGTCAGCAAAGGAGAATAACAAGGGAGGTAATCATAGAAGCTAATTTGCAAGAGGTAGAGCATGTTCAGCAATGTCAAATGCTATAAAATGGTCAAGTGATAGAGGAACTGAATTGAAATTACTCATTTAGAAGTTATTACTTATATTTTCCAGAGATATTTTGGCAACATGATGTTTAGAATGGAAGCCAAATTGAAATGGATTGAATTGAAGGTGAAATTAAAAAAAAAAAAAAACTGAGCAAAACAGTGTTTGTAAATTCTCCTATGTGAAGAACAGGAGAGAGGACTGTAGGCAAAGACCCTGACTAGTATCCATGAGGATATGGGTTTGATCCTTGGCCTTGCTCAGTAGGTTAAGGATCTGGAGCCATTTTGAGCTGTGATATAGGTCACAGATGTGCCTTAGATCTGGCATAGTTGTGGCTGTGGTGTAGGCTGGCAGCAGCAGCTCTGACTCAACCCCTAGCCTGGGAACTTCCATATGCCATAGGTGTGGCCTAAAAAGATGAAAAAGACCCAAGGAGTTTGAGGCTATAAATGTAAGAAAGAATAATTAATGGAACAAAGTCTTGGAGTAAATGGAAGGCAGGTAGATATGATGCAAAAACACTGCCTGAATTAAATTAATGTAATTAATATTTGCTAGTTTGTTCTTCTCTCTACCTCGTCTTTCACATTTAATCAACTTAACATCTGAATTACTTCTAAGTTGCTCTCAAATGGATGAAAATAAAAATACTTCCATTACTCAAACTTCATTTCCTTTGCATACAACATACGGCGCCATAGTCACCTTGTAAAGCCTCTTGAAAGGATTTATTCTATGGTGACATGACTTAAATTATGTGTGTAAAAATCGAGCTACAGAGTTAAATAATATGTGATGGTCTTTGTGAAGGTAAAAGCATATAAAGAACAGGCACTTATTCTATCCTTTGCTACATAGCCACCAAATCCTCTGCCAAATACAAAATGTCAAATAGAATCAAGTTAAAAGTAGAGCAATGTATGTTCTGAAGAGTTTTAGTATAAGCTATTAATTAAGGGGTCATGGAGACTTTTTAAAGAAACAGTGTCAATTATTTGCATTCAATACACTCAATATCAACAAAGAAATACATAGATTTTTGTCGAATGTGACAGGTGGTTTACAGTATCAGTGAGGATGTTGTGACATCTGGTAAATGGAGGCTTGTGATTACATCAGTCCAAGGAAACTTTGAAAGCAATAAATTGAAATTGACAGGTTTAAATAATAACAAAAAATGAGTGGTCAAGATAATTTTTTAAGATACTTCCTCAATACACATGAATATTAAAGGTAGCTTTTAAAATTCATATTTGATCGCTATGGACAAGCAAGTGAATATTTTTAAATGTTTCCCTTTGCATTTACCACAACATGCAAAATATATAAGGTGATGAGCTGGAAGTTACTAAAAAGATAAGGCCGTGGAGTCCTAAATTAATTCATTGGTCTAATATTCATGGAATATATTTTCCTTTCAATGCACACATAATTCATATTAGCATTAGTGGGAGGAAGTTACACTTGCGTGGGAAGAGTACAGTAATCAACATGCAAAAGTCTAAGAAAACTCATTGCGAAGAATTTGCTATTTCACTGTTTATCCCCAAAATAATGTCTGCATGATATCAAATGAAAACATTCAACCATCCAAATGTTTCTTAATAGCTGCATGTTTTGCATTGTAGGTGAAATGTATAAAATATTTACTGCATTTTCCATAAAAAGAAAAGGCAACTAACACTTGTTAAATATTAAGCATGTGCCAAGCACTGTGCTAAGCCCTTGACAAGGGTGGTTATTGCCATAAAAATGCTGTGAAATCAGCCCAAAACTCAGTAGCTTAAGACAATCATTTACTCTCATGAGTCTGTAGGTCAATTAAGCATTAGTTGATACAGACTGGATTAAGCTGGGAAGTTTTTTTTCTGATCTTAAA
This sequence comes from Phacochoerus africanus, assembly GCF_016906955.1. Classification (NCBI taxonomy): domain Eukaryota; kingdom Metazoa; phylum Chordata; class Mammalia; order Artiodactyla; family Suidae; genus Phacochoerus; species Phacochoerus africanus. The sequence goes on along the minus strand of NC_062560.1, from coordinate 83,975,573 downwards.
CTAATCTAGCTGGTGGTGTTGGCTAGCGGTTGTCTGATCTATGCTGGGACCTAGTAAGGTGGTTTGTTCTGCTCCAATGTCTCTAACCTTCTCCAGGGAGCAGCAGGGCAGCTTAGAAATATTCTTCTTACGTTGACGGCAAAGGAAGAAGGAAGAAGCTGAATGGTGCAAGATCTTTGCATATTTTGGTTATGTTATATCCCACAACTTGCCATTGGCCAAAACAAGCCACATAGCCAAGCTCAAAGTCAAGGGTTGGGGAAATATATACTACATCTTTAAAGTGGGAGAAATTATAAAGTCCCTAGGCAAAGGGTATGGATATAAAATTGAGGCTATTAATGAATATATATTATTTTATTTAATTCTCAACACATCTCCACATATTATCCTCTTGTTATAAGTAGGAAATTAGAAAATAGGTTAAATGGACTTGCTTAAGTCATAAAGGTAATAGGTTGCAGAGGTAATGCTAAAGTTCATGGTCTTTGGTGTCATTCAAATACATAATTTTCCACAGACATAGTTAAAAAATTTGCAGCTGAAATGAGGTCTACCAATTAATTGATACACAAATGATATTGGCAGGTAAACAATAAATATGTATGTATAATATATATATGTGTGTGTTTAATATATATAAAATATCTGTAATATCCATAACCATATAGATTATTGATTAATAAAAACAACCTCTTAATTGAATCAATGCTGTGACATTTCCATTATCCTTTAGTTTTGAATTGCCCATAAATGTAAGCTGTCAGAGAGGTCTATGGCATGATAGCTTTGTCTTCTTAAACCTCTCTTATCATCCTAATTGTGAAAAATCCACAAATCTGCTCTTTCTGACTCTGGGCTGAGGGATGGTAAAGAAGTAAATTGTGAAAGCAGACTCACCACAATTGTACACAAGTACAGATATATTTTGAGAGGAACAAGTTGAGGGAAGACATATCATATGGCTTCAGTTTCTCAAATAAGTATATTAATGATACTATTAATCACTCAGAGAGAAATAAAAAAGATATTCAAATGTCCTCTAACCCTAAATAAACAAATAAATAGCAGCATACTTTTTCCTGCTCTTCCCTGGAATTATTATTATATTTTCCTTTTCCCTTCTTATTTAAAGGAAGTGTAGTCATGTTAGCTTTGTGGGAACTGAAGCCAGTCTACCTGGATTTGAATCCTGACCTGTCCACTTTAGAGTGCTGTGGCCTTGAGTAAGTTAATGAACCTCTCTATGCCTCTGCTTCCTTATCTGTAAAAAGAGGGTAATTATAGAACCATAGCACCCAAATCACATGGTTGTCCTGAGGAAAAAGTGAGGTCTTCTCTGGTAAATACTTTGAAAAGTGCCTAGTACACAGTAAATACTCAATAAAACCTCTCTCTTTGGATGATACTGCATTGCCCTTTCTTCTTCCTATACTTTTTAGCATACTGACTTTAATTCCTCCTCCCAATCCCTATTTGTATGTGTTCACCCACTATTTTTTTACTTCTCTCCTATAACCTTTGGTTAATCTTATCTAATATCAATAATTTAGGGAGTTCCCATTGTTGCTCAGCGGGAAACAGATCTGACTAGTATCCATGAGGATGCAGGTTTGATCCCTGGCCTCTCTCAGTGGGTTAAGGATCCTGTGTTGCTGTGAGCTGAGCTGTAGGTCACGGATGCGGCTCGATCTGGCATTGCTGTGGCTGTGGTGTAGGTCAGTGGTTATAGATCTGATTCAACCCCTAGCCTGGGAACTTCCTTGTGCCACGGGTGTGACCCTAAAAAGACAAAAGACAAAAAAAAAAAAAAGAATTTAACTAGTGGAGTTCCCTGGTGGCTCAGAAGGTTAAGGATCCAGTGTTGTCACTGTTGCAGTATGGGTTCCATCCCTGGCCTGGAACTTCTGCATGCTACGGGCATGGCCAAAAGAAAAAGAATTTAACTATTGCATTGATGTCTCAAATCTATGTCTGGCCTAAATACACTCCAAATAATACTAGTTTAATTTAACAAAATTACCACATATTCAGTTTTCTACAAACAGAAAAACAGTGGTCTCATCACATAATCTCCTTATATATTTTAAGATCACATCTTTTATGCCTTAGCCTTCTTTTTACTGAGTAATTCAAATCCCTTTAACCTTTTTCTTGTAGATCCTGTTTTCCATTCCTTTGAAATTCTTTATTATACATTGCCATACCCTCCAATATCTCTATTTTCTTTTTGCAGTATGAAAATTCACTCTTTATAATATTCAAAAAATGTCTTGGCTAATGTTGGTTACACTGAAAGCATATTCTAACCTTGGGTGCTAATCCCCCACTAGTTTCCATTATTCAGCTTGTGAGTAAGAATAGTAACTTTTCAGTTCTGCTTGATTCTAGCCAGTCCATTCCAAAGAGTAAAAAGGTAAAATTAATACAACACAAATAACATCATCATGATCTCAAAGTTGTAAATTTTGTACATAGCAATTTGCCTTTATTAATCCATACTATGCACCATATGAAAGGAACTAAACAAAACAGATTCCAGGATTGGGCAATTCTAGGCTTATTCCATGTCCTAGGAGGTCAGCCAAAGTCCTTGCAAGGATATGCCAAAGATCATTCTAAGCTAGAAAACTCAAAATCCCAGAAATGTAGTGGACATAAGAATCAGTTGAAAAGAATCTAATGTTTTATTATGAATTAGGAGCAATTAAGCACAGACAACTCTGGAAAATTTGGGTGTATAAATTGCTAAGGCTTTATAAAATAGCTAGGGACATGGATTTGAATTCTAAACCCCTCCACACCAGATTTCCCTGAAAGAATCCCCTTTAAACCACTGTCCCCATGAACACCCTGGCCATTCACAATATATACTAAGCCAGTATTTATCATTAGGACTTCTAAGAGATTCAGGCACTGTTGTGTAGCAATGACAACTATGCTGGAAACAGTCATACAGTTCTACTGTTTAAAGATTGCCAATAAAGAACCTATAGGAATCCAGAACACTACAAACCTCCAGACTTCCTTGGAGCTCTAGGGAAGTTTGAAAAGCACTGATAAGAAGCAGGTTGCAGACATTAAGCAGATATTGACTTGCATTGAAGGCAGTCACACACATATCAAATTGTGAGGTACGCATTGATCCAAGACCAATATTTACCTCAAGGAACAATGCACCCTGGGCTGACCAAAACCCCCAGTCAATACGTGTCTTTTTATATACATTCCATTACCAAAATTAATTGTGACAAAAATTTTGATCTACTTTTATTTTGACTTCTGAGGAATATTTATAGCAACTCCAGAAAGTAGGTAGCTCTTTCTATTATATTGCTATAGTCCATTTATTAAGCTAAGGGAAGAACCAAAGTAAATGTTATTAACTTTCTTGTAATCAGCTTTGTGCTCTCCCCCTATGAAAGGTTTGCAATTTACAACAAGTAAGGGTAGGGACTAGAGAAGAAAGAACTTTTTGTGTCTAGAGTTTATCATACTAAGTGTAGTAAGTCAGAAAGAGAAGGATAAATACCATATGATATCACCTATATCTGGAATCTAATATAGGGCACACATGAGCCTATGCACAAAACACAAAGAGACTCACAAACATAGGGAACAGACTTATGGTTGCCAAGAGGATGAAATGAGAGTTTGGGATTAGTAGATACAAACTATTACATTTAGAATGGATAAGCAATGAGGTCCTGCTGTACAGCACAGGAAACTATATTCCATCATGGGTATACCATGATAGAAATGAATATTTTTAAAAAGAAAGAACTTTAGAGAGAGCATATTTGGGTTAAAATTTTGCTCCTATTCTTTGTACAGCACTAGGAAAGTTTTTAACCATTCTGAGGTTCAACTATAAAATAGAGAAGAATATCAATGCCCATCTGACTTATCAGGTTGTTATGAGAATCAAATGAGATTAAGTTCTAGTCCCTCTCACTTTATCTGCCATCACCTCTTTACATCCAAATGTTTTGAAGGAGTTACCTAAATTCACATTTTACTCGTTGTTATCCTCCCACTCATCATTCAACCCACAACAATCTGTCTTCCATACCTACCACTAAATGAAAAGTGCCCTTTGTCACCTATTTCTTCATTGATAAGTCTGATGAATACTCAGCTCTCATCTTGTTTGATTTCATAACAGCATTGCTCAATCATCTACTTCCTAATTTGAAGTTCTCTATCCCTTGGATTTATGTCTCTGTGTTCTTGGGGTTTCCATTTCTCTCTTTCCTGGTGTCCTTTAAGGAGGTCATCTTCCCCTCCTCAGAAGGTTTTCATTAAGCCGTACTGAGCCTCTTCCTCTTGCCATTGTGCACACTCTCCCTGTGTGATCTCACTCAGTCTTGTGGTTGATAATTACCATCTGTTATCTGTTGACTCCAAAATCTATAGCTCATTCATTTATTAAAAAACCAAATGATATATATTGCCAGACCAGATCTCTTCTCTGATTGTCAGACATGTGTCTCTGACTGTTCACAATGGAGTTCATCACCTTCCTCATCAAACCTGACCTTCTCCATCCTATGTTCTTTATATCACCCTATAACTAGTTGTCCAAGCCCCCAGTGTGGGTCTCATCCTTTATTCCTTCCACTTTCTGAATTTCCACGCTCAACCATTTACCTATTCCTATTGATTTTACTTATCTGAATAAGGCAAGATATGAAGCTATGTAAGTAAATAAGAAGACATTCCAGGCAGTGGAGATGGCAAGGTTACTCTCAAGGAACAACCAGGAGACTGGTATGTCTGAAACAGTGTATTTGGGATGTGATGAGGGCAAAGTGGTAGGAAATGCAATCAGAGCATTAGTGGATTGTCCTTCACTTAAGGTCTTTGTTCCAATGTCAGCTTGTCAGAGAGGTCTTCCCTGACAATCCTCTAGAAATTAGCAATCTCTACATTTGCACTCTGCATTTCCCTATATATAACTTCATATTATCCATAGAATATATCATTCATTGATTATCATGATCTGTTTACTTTCTATCTCCCCTTGTATATTGCTATTTCCAAGAGACAAAATATCTTCTTTATTTCATTCACTGGTATGTCTCCCTAGTGCTCAGAAAAGTGCATAGGGAACATAGTACAATCTCAATATGGTTAAGCAAAAATGTACCTACTAAATTTATTGAGTAGGTACATTGTTGGAGAATGTACTAAATTTACTGAGTAGGTACTCAATAAATTGTCACATCATTATTGTTATCTTTATTAATATTAATAATCAATGATAAATTGAAGTAGTTAGAAAAAAATAAAAATTATATAAATGCCAAACTAGGAAATCACAAGCACAAAGTGCTTAATTAGTTGACTAGAGGTAAAATTTTATGAAAAAATCTATAATATCCACCAGAGTTCCAGGATTTGTCACATACACTTTTGGTGTCCATCTCACATGAGCATAGGGCAACAAGATATCAGGCTATAACTGCTGCTGGATGTTGGAGAATGTAATAATATGACAACCATTCTTTCATTCTCTCTAAAGGTATCTGTGGAGAAATCTCATCACATGGAGGCAACTGTAATGATACTATTAGTAGTAACAGAAAGAGGAAGACCTCACAGCAACCTCACTTGCCAATTTGTTAGATCTAATTAGTGGTTCCCCAATTCCAAGCTTGTCAGTAGCCCTTGGTCCAGCACCTTTCACCATGCCCATCTCTGAGGCTGTGCCAGCTCCTGACAGTGGCTCAGCATATTATCTAATACAAAGCAAACCTTTATTACTCTGTCAGGAGAGGTACAAAATAAGTTAATTTTAAAATTAATTGCCTTTGGAAAACAAGCAACATGACAAAGACATTTATGTTAAATAATATATATATTATAGAAAAAAAGTTTAGCTTTCTGATAAACATTAACAGGACACTATAGTAGAAGCTTTCTCTAAGGAAAACAACCACTAGTTATTGTAAATAGCTCAATCAAGTGAGCTGTGTGTAGAGCTGGTTCCCCAAAGCCTTTAAGATTATTGGGGGCATTATTAAGGGGAAAGGAAACGCTATTACTAGAAGCAATAGATCCCTTTTACACTTGGGATCCAAGACTCAGCTTTGAGTAATGGACTGTATGTGAAGCTGAGAAGGGGTCACAGTAAAAGTGTTCCTAGTGGTGTTTAGCTGCTGTGTATATATAGACTAGAATCAGCAACAAAATTAGAGCAGTATATATTCTTTGAAACTACTGAAGTCTACAGGAAGATAGATGCAAGACACAATGGATTTGTCTTTTCAGTGAAATTTAAAATTAGAAGCAGGACTTTTTTATTTTATTTTATTTTTTTGTCTTTTTGTCTTTTCTAGTGCTGCGCCCATGGCATATGGAGGTTCCCAGACTAGGGGTTGAATCGGAGCTGTAGCCGCTGGCCTACGCCAGAGCCACAGCAACTCAGGATCTGAGCTGCTCTGCAACGCCGGATCCTTAACCCATTGAGCAAGGCCAGGGATCAAACCCGAAACCTCATGGTTCCTAGTCAGATTCGTTAACCACTGAGCCAAGACAGGAACTCCAGGACTTAAGTTTTAAAATATTAAGCCCAGAAACATTTACTAGGCCAGGAGGTAAAAAGTGAAACCTAAGAGCCAGAAGTAAATGTACCTGAAGTAAACATAGAAGGGAGCCCACCTCAGAGATACTGAGATCCAGATAAAGTCCCAGTACTAAAAAGGAAAGCAAGGCCTTTAGATGGAACAATCTCCCACTTTTCAACACCTGGCATTTTATTTAAATCAGCTCTTTTTTTTCCACTTAAATAAATATATTTATTTTAAAAAGGAGCTATATTGTAATGATATCGATCTTTACCATTTGTTAATAGAAGTGATCAGCCAATTAATACAGTATGGATCAAACAGTATTATTAAATACCAACCAGATATCATTGTTAGCCTCTGTCTCTTAGCTTGAAGATAACTTTTGTTACTCTTGAAGGAACATTAGCAACTGTTCAAGAGTTATTCATGATGAACTTACTCCAAACTAAGAGGTTAGCTTTTTTATTGAGTGCTTACTATGTGCCCACCCACTTTAAGAGCGTTACATGCATTTTTCTCATTGATTTCCCTCAATAAGCCTAAGAGGAGGTAATTCTTATCCAAGGATATAGCTGTATTCCTCCTCAGAGGCTGATGGAAGGAGTATTTATGACAGGTACTCATGGTACAACAATTTAAGAGAGCAACAATTTTATGAGGTTACTAGCTAAAGAGTTAGCCCTATAGTGTCCAGACATGAAACACAAAACAGAAATTCTGGAAAGATGCATTATGAAGCATACACAAGGAAATATACTGAATTTATGGGATATTTTGGGACAGGAAATTGGGTAATTAAAGTGGTTCCTGATATTATACTTTCTCCTTTTAGTTATAAGCTAATGAAGCTTGAGATACATGAGTTAGATTTTTTCATCCATATTTCTCCTCTAATCATTGTCTTCTATTTTAAATATAGTCTCAAGTTATCTTTTTCATTTTACCTTTTCTACTTTACTTTAAAAAATATGCTATTCAGCAACACATAACAGAAGAAGGAATTATCTCAGAATAAAAGACTTCTACCAAACCAGACTTGGGTCCATTCGCCCAACACAAAGCAAAGTCAATCTACTGATACCAGTTTGTAGTGATAGAATGTACAGAGTTTATTTCAAGGCACCAAGCAAGGAGACCTGGCAGCTAATGCCCCCAAATCCCAAATTCCTCAATGACTTTCAGGGAAGGATTTTTAAAGACAGTGTGAGGTAGAGGGTCACAGGGTATGTGATTAGCTCATGCACAAATCTCTGATTAGTTGATGGTAAGGTAACAAGGTGGTATTACAGGAATTTTAACTATCAGTTTTCTGGCTCCAACTGGTCTGGGGTCCACGTGCTGGTGGTCAACATGCAGTTAAGTTTTTCCATCTGGTGGAAGTTTTAGTATCTGTGAAACATTCCAAGGATATAGCTCAGGATATTATCTATGGGTCTTGACAAGCAACTAAAGGTCCTTGACTTTGTTTTATAGCTAAAGCATTACTATTTTGTCTTGCTTGATTGCTTTACTTTGTTTATGCACTTTCTCACTTCTCTGAGTAAATTTTCTCTTTGGAACTCAGGGAAGGCATAGGAGGCTAAAGCTTTTCTACAAACAAGAGTCAAGGGACATGGGGGTCTTTCCCCAAAAAAGGCCCCACATGGCCTTACTTGGTTCCAAGATCATTAAATTAAACAAATTAAACTTTGTTAAAAACAATATATTTTCCTTATTTTTATCATTGGTCATGTACCGATAAGAATAGAACCATGAATAATCACTATTTTATTTTATTTTATTTTATTTTATTTTATTTTATTTTATTTTATTTTATTTTATTTCTTTATAGGGATGCACCCATGGCATATGGAAGTTCCCAGGCTAGGGGTCAAATCAGAGCTACATCTGCCAGCCTGTGCCACAACCACAACAACCCAGGATCCTGGCCGTGCCTGTGAACTACACGACAGCTCATGGCAATGCCAGATCCTTAGCCCACTGAGGGAGGCCAGAGATTGAACCTGCATCCTCATGGATTTTAGTCAGGTTCGTTACCACTGAGCCACAGTGGAAACTCCCTCATTGTTTTAAATTTGATACTTCTATTATTGAGACCACAGAAAGCAATCTTTCAACCACTGTAACTTAGTCTCCCTTCAAATTCCCTTCACAATGCTATCTTTGTATATTACCTTTTAAGCTTTTCTTAAAAAAAAAGATAGAGACAGTGAGAGAGAGAAACAGAGTGTGCAGTATTCTATATTTGCCTTAAAAGTATTCATTTTTCTTTGTACCAGTCAATGAACTACATGACAGAATTTAGCACCATGGGATACTTTGTCTCTCCTGAGGAACTGATATGGATTTGATATGGGTCCTATTTTTCATAACTTTGCTACTTATTTTATTCTGGCTTCCAGGAAACTCAGAGCCACTGTGGCAGTTCAATTATAGAAGTTCTATTTATTATTATGATTAGCATACATACATCCCCCTTTCCCTTGGTATGTAGTTTTTTCCCTAGCTTACTATCTTATTATACATGTCATAAGCCCTCTCAATTCCTTTCTAGACAGATGTGACTTCCAAATTAGGACAACTTAACTGGTATTCTCATTATTTCCTATACTCTCCATATCTTACTGTCCCTATTTTTCATTTTATTGAGTATGGAATCAATGATTGACACATCTTCATACTTTTGATGGTGTTTAGCATAAAGCAGATACTTAATGAGTATTTGTTCAATGGCTAGTTGGCTGGCTGGTTAGCTAGCTGGCTGGTTGATTGGCTGGATGAATGGATCTGACCTTATACTTTCACTTGGCTAGATATATTGATTTCTTCTATGCTGAATATTTTAGGAAACATAACAAGTAAAAAAACCTATGTAACAGTTAATGTGGGAAGTCACCAAGTGTTAAGATGCCTACTTTTAAAATAAGGCCCTATTCCCAGTTGCTATCTTTGGAAAACTATTAGTAATTTTTTGAGATAATGTCAACATCATTCACTATAGCCAAGATATGGAAGCCACCTAAATGTCCATCAATAGATGAATGGATAAAGAAGATGTGGTACATATAAACAATGAAAATGTATTTAGTCTTAAAAGAAGGAAATGCTGTCCCATTGCGACAACATGAATGAACCTGGAGGATATTAATGCCAAGTATAATAAGGTAGTCACAGAAGGACAAATAGTACATGATTCCACTTATGTGAGGTATCTAAGAGAGTCAAACTCATAGAAGCAGAGAGTAGGTAGAATGGTTGCCAGGGACCAGGGAAGGGAATAGGGAGTTGCTAATCAACAGGTATAAAGTTTCAGCTGTGCAAGATGAATAAATTCTAGAGATCAGCAGATCTCAGCAGCACAACATGGTGCCTATAGTTAAACAATACTGTATTGTGACTTAAAAATTAATTAAGAGTGTAGATCTCACATTGTTCTTACCACAATAAAAAAATTAAGTTAGAAAAAAATTAAGTGAGAAAAAATAAAGATAACATCAGCAAATCTGCCACATGCATAACTATGAAGGAATACTGTAAATGTACCTAGAGATGTCTCTTTCCACACCAAAATGTTAAAAAGATATTTGAAATGTTTCCAGGTTTCATTTTGCTTGATTTATCTGACACTCTGTTGGCCTAACTGGAATATCTGGCTTTATCACATTATTTCATTCAAGAATGTCATACTGTTTTCATTCTTACTAGCTCCCTGATCCTTAACCCACTTTTACTCTGCATCCCACATTCTAATAATGTCCTGATTTTGGAAGCAAATTAGAAGAGTCAGACTTTTTAAAAAAATTATTTCAGATACAGAATGATCATGGGTTTCCAAGTGTGTCTACTAATTACTAAGGTGACTCAAGCAGATGTTACTCTTAATCAAACAATACGTTAGACTGCTAGTGTGTAGATCATCCACCAAGCACTCTACCAATGTTCAGCCAAGTGCTCATACTCCACGTAGCTTTCTGCATCATGGATAAAGTAACTGTGGGCCCTGGGATGAGGTAAACTAAACAAATTCTTCAGATAGTTTTTGCATTTGAAAGAGAGAATGGTTTCCATATGAAAATACACATTAGTAACGTGGAAAATGAATTGTTTGCATCACAGAAGACAGAATTTGGAATCCCCTATGGAATCTGTATGTCTTAGTCCAGTCAGGCTGCTATAACAGAACACCATAGGCCGGGTGTCTTATAAACAACAGAAATTTATTTCTCACCACTCTGGAGGCTGGAATTTTAAGATCAAGTTCCAGCAAATCCACTTCCTGCTTCATAGATGGCCATCTTTTCACTGTGCCCTCACATGGTGGAAGGCACAGAAGAGCTCTCTGGTGGTCTCTTTCATAAGGGCACTAATCCCAATCATGAGGGCCCCATCCTCAGGAACTAATAACTTCTCAGAGGCCCTACCTCCTAAAAACATCACATTGGAAATTACTTTTCAACATATGGATTTGGAGTGAATGCAAACATTCAGTCTATTGCAACACATTTGGCTGTTATTGAAGAGGATTCCGACAGGTGTTCATGTTTTTATAGGACATGGCAAAGAAGGCAAAAAGTCATTGCTGTGAATCTCTTTGGTAAAAGAGAGGAATGGCTAAAGATAGTTCAAAGATAGCATGACATGTTTTGGAAAGGAAGTAACTCTGTATTCAAAAAACATAGCTCAGGTAGCTGTGCTAACCCAGAATCCAGAGAAATTCATAATGAATATTAACAACTGAGGAAAAAGGGTGTCCATTTCAGGTTGGAAATTATGGTGTTCGTTCCATCTATTTAATCTATACTCCAGCTCATATGACATGTAAATCAAGGCTGTTTTCATTTATTCTTATTATTTTGAGTTGCACATCTTGTCATAACAAATACAGTGAATTTAAATAAAATCTCTAGGTAGATTAATTGCTCCCAGAAGTGATTATCTTTTAGTGCCAGAGGACAGAGAAAAATTGAGGGGCAGTGGAAAGAGATCAAAATAACACATTGCTGCTTGAGAGATTCAGCAGCATTTACTGGCAGAAGTATTAAGACTTGCCAGCAGTCAGACTTTGCATTTGGCCTTTCAAAATGCGCTGCAATTGAAGCCAAAATGTTGGGGGTGCAGCTTATATAACCATCTGATTCTGAACCTGCTCAGAAATAACCTTTTCCTGCACTATGCAGTCATAGAGACAGCACAGTTAATGTTCTAGAGTTGGAAGGGGAATTATTTCACAACTGGATTACATCTTCCTCTTTTTCTTTAATTAATTATACATGTCTATTATACAAATATGGTGTCAAGTTTTGGAAATGATATCCTTATATAAGAATATTCACTTCTAACTACATTGTGATCTGCAGGTGCTCAGCAGAAACCCCTGCCATTGTCTCAAGGCAGTGTCTGTCAATCCAATTTAATGATCATAAAGATCTTTCTCTGACTCCAAGGACCAGGGGTTCATTCAAGCAGATCTCCTGTAGGGAGATTTCTTAGTTGGCATCAGAAGATCTGTGCCCAGGGGTCCTTTCATTATACCTATTTAACACTTCTTACTATAAAGCCAAAATTCTGCTCTCTTTCATGAGAGCACAGAGGGATGATTTTTTAAATGTATAAGTGAATATCTCAGCTGTGAGATTCCAATCCACAAAGACTGTGATAATACTTCTTTAAAACTTCATACTACTGGGCACCCAATGGACACTCAAGAAATAATAAGATGCTGCTGCAATTACCCTGCTCTATTTTTTCCAAGGAACTTACTACCTTATAACATACTATTTTCTATCTCCTTCCCACTCCACTCCAATCTAGTCTGTAAGCTCCATGAGCTAGAGATGTTTGCCTATTTCATTCACTATTGTATTCCAAGTACCTAAGACAGTGTCTGGCACATGATGAGTGCTCAATAAATATTTGTTGGATGACTTTCAAATGTCCCAATACACACTCATGTAGTAGTTTTTTGTTTTGTTTTGTTTTGTTTAGGGCCACAGGTGGAAGTTTCCCAGGCCAGGGGTAGAATCAGAGCTACAGCTGCCAGCCTACACCACAGCCATAGCAATGTGGAATCTGAGCCATGTCTGTGACCCATACCACAGCTCACAGCAAAGCTGGATCCCCAACCCACTGGGTGAGGCCAGGGATCAAACCCACATCCTCATGAATACTAGTCAGATTAGTTTCCACTGCGCCACAATAGGAAGTCCCCACATTCATAGGGTTGAAAAATCTTTTTATACACTATAATTTGAGGAATTTTTTTTCTTTGGTTTGAAACTCAATAAGCATTTATCATCTTTTGGAGATATAATGCCAAAAATAGCACTGACATGTAATATTTGAGTATTTGAGCATTGGAGTAGATACAAAGTCAACATTGATAGCTGTCATATCATAATGATTTTTACCTACAATTATGAACATCTAACTATTGCATGTTTTCTGGATTGTTTTGCCTAAGCATTTGCATATAGAAAAGCATATTATTTTATTATAAATTATTTTCCTTTCATTAACCCTTCATATTGCTGTTAGGACATATTTTTTTTCATTAGTAGTGTATATCAGTAGGTTAGAGTATGTAGAAATTTCACTTAAGAATTATAAGTAGGCTTTAGGAAATATTATAAAGGAGGTATTGGGATGAGAATCATAGCAATGGAATAATTAATGCTTCCAGACTGCATGCTTCATGTTTCGTTTGTGACTTTCCAGAGATAGACATCTGGGCACTCTGTGAAAATATAGGGCAGATGGCACAAATCAAACCCACTAATATTTAATGAAAGACTACCTTGTAGAAAGCACTCACCAGCTCCACAAATTTTCTTGCTAAGGCTAGGAAGCACAATTTTCATGTCTATGATAAGTAAATGAAACTTCTCTTCCACCATTAGCTGCAACTACACATTGGACAACTTTTACAGAAAGTCTTTGTTCCTCTCTCTCAGCACAAACCTTCCAAGACATTTCTATCTAAATGCCACAACAAAATATAAACTGAAGTGTGTATAAGCTTGCCTTTGCCTAGGGTAGAACATGTTCCTATCTCGATTGCCCCCAACCTCTTTCCTGTATAGTCCTTCCTCATCTTCCAAAGGTTTCTTGCAGGAGGTATATTTGAAACATGCTTCCTGACTTTTCTCTCTTGGCTATATCAGGCATCTGTCCCTTCCAGGATAAAGCCCTTGAGCTATATTGCATCCCTACCCACAAGATTATTTCCATTCCCATATAATTGTACCAGACTGATATATAGGAATGACTAGGCACTTAATTTTGACAGCTTGAAAGCAAATAAAATTATTTTCTTCTTGCTCCTAGAGCTCTTATGCCCTTCTAACCTTGAACCTTATTTGAAGTACATGCTAACATGACATTTTGGTGCATATAGTTACTACCCCTGTCTTGCAGGGCTATAATGGTTGAGTCCAAGATTTGGCAAAGAACCAGTCAGCCCTTTTATTTCCCTATATTGCAGATGACACTGATGATAGTGGGGTTGCATATTTGTGCAATTTCGGCTGAAAAGTCTAATGTATGGTCCTTTAGTACCATGTAAACAGCAGTTTTTTAAAGTTCCTGTCACCAGTCTGAATCCCAAAGCACTTAATCAATAATGAAAGTTTGTCTCTTTCCCATAAGGCTGGGATGAAGAAACATTGAGTGAATGGCAGGTTGTAAGTTCTTGTATAATGTAACTTCCTTTTAAGGAAATCATTGGGGCTATCATTACCTATTTGAGCACTTGGCCAAGACAATGAAATAATTACTGATATGTATGCACATTTTCCCACAAATAGTATAAGTCATTTTAATGACTTCTAGTGTTTATGATATAGCTTTTAGTTTTTGGAATCTAAAGTGTAGCAAAGTTTTCCCTCCCTACTGGTTTCTGTTTACTTGCTACCTCCCTTTCTCCTTTCTCTCCTCAACAACTAAACTCCAGCCACACTCTGAGCTGTCTCTAAGTTTTCTGCACCACCCCCACAGAGGATCAGCTGCCACTGCTAACAGCAAAGAAGGAAAGTGAGAGGGAGGGAGTGGGAAGGTAAGGATGATGATGATTATAAAGAAGGAACAGATGAAAGAAATTATGGTGACTTTGGCCCCCTTCAAACTCCCCAGTGCCACTCAACTCCCAACTCCTATCCACCATCAGAGCTATCATTTGAGAAGCAAGCATTACCTGAAGAGAAGCAACTGCCACCACCTTTACTTTGGAGCTGATCCCAACCTTGAGAAAACTGTGTCTCCGCCTCTGCTTCAACTAGAAACTACATAGAAGTTCCTGAAGTGTGGGGTGTTGATGCTTTACAAAGATCCTTCTGGAACTGTCCAGAGAGCCAGACAATTCAGGAAACTGCCAGATTGACAGGGTTGCAGCTGATCTATAGATCAAGAACTCTTTGCCATCTAAGGAGCCAAACATCAAGGCACAACACCAGCAGAATGGCTTTCCATTAATGTTAATGTTTGACCAAGAAACCAAGAACAATTTTCCAGACTTTGGGCACAGAAACCTACTAGCTTAGTTCTCCCTCACAATGATAGCTGAAATTGCTTGTTCAGAGATCCCAGTAAACCAGTGGTCGTAATTCTTTCTTCAGCTGGTAGCCCTTGTCACAAACTCCAATAACACAGACCACATGAAAGAGTTGACAATGGATGCAACTTGTTACATCTGCCAAGGTAGTTTCACAGAGCAGCTACAGGATCCATCCAATAAGATTCTGACTGCCATAATCCTGGGAAAGAGGAAAGAAGTTCCTAATAGTAATGTGAAGTTAGTGGCTACTAAGGCATTCCTAAACTATTGGAGTTCATCAAAGCAAACTGACAAAGAATCTGAAAGACAATTTCTTTTCCAGATATTCTATGAAGCAGCCTATTATCAAGAAAATATGGTATTAGTGACCACATTATAGAATCTGGTGAAGAAAATGGCCTTGTATTATCAATACATGGAGACACAGTCTAGTCCTGCTCTTTTTGAGATTGGAAGTAAAACAGTGACTTTTATGAAGTTTCCCTATAAGGAATAAAATTCTGGTCCAATGCCTATGATGAAAAAATAGATTCAGCTGTTGACGTTTAAGAGGCAACAGAACAAAGAAGGACCCAGAGCACACAGCAAGATCTATGCCAAGGGGACATTATAAATGAAGTTCCAATTCACACAGACACTAGCAAAAGATGATAAAAATGATGATGTTCCTGGCCACCTGATTTGAAGATGGCATTAGCCCACCTGCCCTTCCCTCTCTTAAAGAACAGATCAAGAACCTTGATTAGCGATAGCAGTGGCCTTTGTATCTTTGAGGAGAGAAATTCAGTAACTTCAAACTCAGAGCTATACAGGAAAAGCCTATCTTAATATAATTATTCAAAGATGCCTACCTAAGTTGTTTAATATACAAGTTCATGGACTAAGGGAAGATTTTGCAAGTTGTTCCATGAAACTGCCGTCATTGATGCCTACTTGGTTCCCTTGCTACAATATCTGAGAGAAAGCCTGAGTGCTGAACCCAGAATGACACCAAATGTGTGCTGAATTTTTTTCCAAACTAGCTGAAGCTGTTTATGAAAATTCATAAGTGATGATGCAGAAGAAAGAGCTACTTACTGCTTATCCTCATATTTCAGAAGCTCCTAGAGGTCACAGACAGGTCTGATGGCCATCAGAACAACCTGAGAAGCACTGCATACAAACCTTTGATGGAAATTGTGGATAATAGTACTTGGCACTATTACCCTTCGGTTCGAAAAATCAATGCTGGTAGCTCTAACTGCAAAAAGTATATCGATAGAGACCCAGTCATCTATAAAAGCACTTCTGATGAGACCCAATTCAATGACCTTCACTCTTAATTCCACATAACTCTTCAAAACATTCTCTTAAAAGTGCAGTATCAAGATGAGATGATGGTCTCCCTGTTAAGGATTTTCCAAAGCCCAGTTGGATCTGGGGGATGGATGCAAGAGGGTGACATGACAGCAGTTAGCACATTAGAGGAAATGTTGGTTGGTGAACTTCTAAAGGATATAGAGCCCTTTCAGTTCTCCTGAGATGAGTATTTTATTGAAAAAGTATACTAAGTACAAGGTTTTATTGGAAACTGTAAGGTAAGTGGTAGACTTATGTCACACCTTGAAATCCAGTATTTTACTTTTTGTTCACAGAGAACTTGGGGAAAGAAACTACCCATAGGTCGGTGAAGCCACAGATTCTGTTAAGTGTTTCATGACATTGTCCTTGTTATTGGTACAGAATTTAACAAATACCTGGAAGTAATATGAACATGCTTCAGCAAACCTGCCAATCCCAGGTGAACAAATCAGAGTGAGACCTGGTAGACTATCTGAATGAATTAAGGCAAGGCTGCTTGGAAGCCTGTTCTGTCACTGTAAATAATCTAAAGGTAATACATACCCAAATGTACTGCTGATGCAACAAAGTGTAGAGTTTAATCTATCTTTTTTGCCCACATTTTTAGACTTGAAAATTATTCAAAGTGTATAGGCACTGGTGCTGCTGAGCCAATAAGGAACTTATTTACAACATTTGGGAACAATGTGCTGAAATTACTAGCAGCTAGACTGATGATTCTTGAATTTTTAACTGAGGAACAGAGATTCAAAACTGGCAAAAAATACCCCTGCCTAATGGACAGCAAAATAACTAAGGAAACTGAAGATCTAAGGTCGATCTGTAGTCATTGGGATAATACCTCAGATCATCAATGGAAATGTGCAATCCTTTGAAAGACCTAGAAGTAAGAAGTATGAATAGAGGCTGAAAACACAGTGCATTGAGAATCCTACCACAGAAAGAGCAGCTATTAGCTATTAGACTATTGGTTAGCTGTGTAAACACTGACTTCAAAGAAAACCATTAGAGTAGCCATTTTGGAAATAAGAAAAATAATGGGTTTACTTCATTGGAAGAGAATGAGGAGGAGGAAGGGGGAAAGAGGAGGGGAAAGGGAAGGGCGGTGAGAAGGAGGGGAAATGGAAGTTATTTCTTTCCAAGGAATACTACAATTCACTTTTTGGTATTACAGGGGGTGTTGAGTGGAATGACTGGTTTTTTCAGAGAGGAGAGATTGGCTTCAGCAGTTGTGCTTAATCATAAAAAAACAGCTTGAACCTATGCTACTGGTGATGATGATGATGATGATGATGATGATGATGATGATGATGATGATGATGATGGGGCCTGGGTTTGTGTACCTTCGTCAGCCAGCACTGTATGCATTCAGGTGAAAAGGAAGTATGAGTGAATGAAGCTGTATCCACATTCTCAACTTAAAGTCATTGAAGATTATCTTTTTCCTTAAAAAATGAAATTGGTACTGGGAGTGGTGGTATGGTATTAAATGTTTCACTTCATAAAATAACTGAAGTTTTCTGTACTGATGGACAATAGGAGAGGTAAAAGAAAGAGAAAAGGAAAATAAAGAAAAATACACTGTTTAGCTTTTTAGTTGTTTGGTTTTAGTTATCATTCTTTTGTTATATTACTCAAATGGATTTATCACATCTGTAGTTGTATAATGATCATAACAATCTGATTTCACAGAATTTCCATCCCACAGCCCAAGCACATCCCCCCACCCCCCAAACTGTCTCCTCCAGAGACCATAAGTTTTTCAATGTCTATGAGTCAGCATCTGTTCTGCAAAGAAGTTCAGTCTGTCCTTTTTTCACATTCCACATGTAAGTGAAAGCATTTGATGTTGGTGTCTCATTGTATGGCTGACTTCACTTAGCATGATAGTTTCTAGGTCTATCAATCCAAGTTGCTAAAAATGCCGGTATTTCATTATTTTTAATGGCTGAGTAATATTCCATTGTGTATATGTACCACTTCTTCTGGACCCACACCTCTATCGATGGACATTTAGGTTGTTTCTGTGTCTTGGCTATGGAAAATAGTGCTGCAATGAACATTGGAGTACATGTGTCTTTGCGAGTCATGGTTTTCTCTGGATAGATGCCCAGGAGTGGGATTGCTGGATCAAATGGTAGTTCTATGTTTAGTTTTCTGAGGAATCTCCATAATGCTTTCAACAGTGTTGCACCAATGTACAATCCCACCAACAGTGTACTCGTGTTCCTTTTTCTCCACACCCTCTCCTGCACCTATTGTTTGTACACTTTTTGATAATGGCCAGTCTGGCTGGTGTAAGGTGGTACCTCATGGTGGTTTTGATTTGTATTTCTCTTATAATGAGTGATGTTGAACATCTTTTCATGTATTTCTCGGCCATCTGTATGTCTTCTTTGGAGAACTGTCTGTTGAGATCTTAAGCCCATTTTTGGATGGGGTTATTTGTTTTTCTGGTATGGAGCTGCAGAAGGTGATTATAAATTTTGGAGATGAATCCCTTGTCAGTTGATTCACTTGCAAAGATTTTGTTCCGTTCTGAAGGTTATCTTTCTGTTCTGCTGAGGGTTTCCTTTGCTGTGCAGAAACTTTTAAATGTGATTAGGTCCCATATGCTTATTTTCGTTTTTATTGTCCATACTCTAAGAGGTAGATCTGAGAAGATGTTGCTGTCACTTATGTCAGAGCTTGTTTGGCCTATGTTTTCCTCTAAGAGTTTTAGAGTGTCTGGTCTTTTATCTAGGTCTTTCATCCATTTGGAGTTTATTTTTGTGTATGGTGTTAGGGAGTGTTCTAATTTCATTCTTTTCCCTGTGGCTGTCCAGTTTTCCCAGCACCACTTATTGAAGGGGCTGTCTTTTCTCCAGTGTATATTCTTGCCTCCTTTGTCATAGATGAGTTGGCTGTAGGTGCATGGGTTGAATTCTGGGCTTTCTGTCCTGTTCCACTGATCTATATGTCTGCCTTTGTGCCAGTACCATATGGTTTTGATGATTGTTGCTTTGTAGTATAGTCTGAAGTCCGGGAGCCTGATTTCTCCATCTCCATTTTTCTTTTTCAGGACGTCTTTGGCTATTCTTTTCTGCTTCCAAACAAACTTTAAAATATTTTGTTCGAGTTCTGTGAAAAATGTCCTTGGTAGTTTGATAGGAATTGCATTAAAAATGTAGATTGCCTTAGGTAGTATAGTCATTTTGATATTAACTCTTCCAATCCATGAGCATGGAAAATCTTTCCTTTTTTTTTTTGTGTCATCTTTGATTTCTCTCATCAGTGTCTTATAGTTTTCAGAGTACAGGTCTTTTGTCTCTTTAGGTAGGTTTACTCCTAGTTATTTTATTCTTTTGGATGTAATGGTAAATGGGATTGCTTCCCTAATTTCTCCTTCTGCTCTTTCATTGGTAGTGTATACAAGTGCCATTGATTTCTGTGTATTAATCTTGTATCCTGCGACTTGGCCAAATTCATGAATGAGCTCTAAGAGTTTTCTGGTAGAGTCTTTAGGGTTCTCTAGGTATAGGATCATGACATCTGCAAATAGTGATAGTTTTACTTCTTCCTTTCCCATTTGGATTCCTTTGATTTCTTTTACTTCTCTGATTGCTGTGGCTAGGACTTTCAGAACTATGTTGAAGAGTAGTGGTGAGAGCGGACATCCTTGTCTTGTTCCTGATCTCAGCGGGAATTCTTTCAGCTTTTTGCCATTGAGAATGATGTTTGCTGTGGGTTTGTATCATGTTGAGGTAGGTTCCTGTTATGAACATTTTCTGAAGGGTTTTTTATCAGAAATGGGTGTTGGATTTTGTCAAAGGCTTTTTCCAAGACTATTGAGGGGATCATATGGTTTTTCTTCTTCGGTTTGTTAATGTGGTGTATCACACTGATGGATTTGTGGATATCAAAGAACGCTTGCATCCCTGGGCACTTGATCATGATGTACAATCCTTTTAATGTATTGTTGGATGTGGTCTGCTAGTATTTTGTTGAGGATTTTTGCGACGATGTTCATCAGTGAAATTGGCCTGTCATTTTCTTTTTTTGTGGAATCTTTGTCTGGTTTTGGTACCAGGGTGATGGTGGCCTCATCGAATGAGTTTGGGAATATTCATTCCTCTGCAATTGTTTGGAATAGTTTCAGAAAGAGAGGTGTTAGCTCTTCTCTAAATGTTTGATAGAATTCCCCTGTGAAGTCATCTGGTCTCGGATTTTGTTTGTTGGAAGTTTTTTAATCACAGTTTCAATTTCAGTTCTTGTGACTGGTTCATTCATCTTTTCTCTTTCATCTTGGTTTGTCTTGGAAGATTCTACTTTTCTAAGAATTTGTCCATTTCTTCTAGGTTTTCACTTTTATTTGTCTGATATGAGTATTGCTACTCCAGCTTTCTTTGGATCCCCATTTGCATGAAATATTTTCTTCCATCCTCTCACTGTCAATTTGTATGTGTCCCTAGAAGTGAAGTGGGTCTCTTAAAGACAGCATATATATGGGTCTTGTTTCTGTATCCATTCAGCCAGTCTATGTCTTTTGCTTGGGGCGTTTAGTCCATTAACATTTAGGGTAATTATTGATATGCATGTTCCTACTGCCATTTTATTAATTGCTTTGGATTTGTTTTTGTTGCTCTTTTTTCTTTCCTTCTTCTCTTGTTCTTTTCTGCCTAGAGAAGTTCCTTTAGTATTTGTTGTAAGGCTGGTTTAGTGTTGCTGAATTCTCTCAGCTTTTGCTTATCTGTGAAGGTTTTGATTTCTCCTTCAACTGTGAATGAGAGCCTTGCTGGGTTGACTAGTCTTGGGTGGAGGTTTTTTCCTTTCATCACGTTAAGTTTATCATGCCACTCCCTTGTGGCCTGCAGAGTTTCTGCTGAAAAACCTGCCGATAACCTTACTGGGGTTTCCTTGTATGTTACTTGTTTCTTTTCCCTAGCTGCTTTCAAGATGTTCTCTTTGTCTTTAATTTTGGTCAGTTTGATTAATATGTGTCTTGGTGTATTCCTCCTTGGGTTTATTTTCTATGGTACTCGTTGTGCTTGCTGGATTTCAGTGAGTGGTTCCTTTCCCGTGTTAGGGAAGTTTTCGGCTATTATCTCTTGGAATATGTTTTCTGTCCCCTTCTCTCTCTCTTCTCCTTCTGGCACCCCTATAATACGGATGTTGGTGTGTTTAACATTGTCCCGGAGTTCTCTGAGACTCTCTTCATTTGTTCTCAATCTTTTTTCTCTTTTCTGTTCTGCATCTGTAATTTCCACTAATCTGTCCTCCACCTCGCTTATTCGTTTTTCTGCCTGTATTCTGTGTTCTGCTGTTAGCTGCTTCTAGTGAATTTTTTATTTCAGTTATTGTATTTTGCATCTCTTCCTGTTTAAGTTTTATATCTTGTATCTCTTTGCTCAGTGTTTCCTGTAAGTTATCCATCTTTGCCTCCAGTTTTTTTCCAATGTCTTGCATCATCTTCAGCATCAACAATCTAAAGTCTTTTTCCTGGAGGCTGAGAATCTTCACCTCGCTTAGATGATTTTCTGGGGTTTTTTTCCTTTCTCCCTCATCTGAGTTATAGTTCTCTGTCTTTTCACTTTTATAGGTTTTTGGTGTGGTGACATTTTTACAGATACTAGAGTTGTAGCCTCTCTTACTTCTGGTGTCTGCCCCCCTTGTGGCTGAAGTCAGTATGGGGGCTTGGCATAGGTTTCCTGATTGGGGGGGGGGCTGATGCCTGCCCACTGGTAGGTGGAGCTGATTCTAATCCCTCTGGTGGGGCTTAGTCTCTGGATGGGATTAGAGGCAGCTGTGTGCCTAAGGGGTCTTTAGATAGCCTGTTTACTGAGGGGTGGGGCTGTGATCCCACCTGGATTGTTGTTTGGCCTGGGGCTTCTCAGGCTGACTGACAGGTGGGGCCAGCTTTTCCCAAAATGGCCACCTCCAGAGAAAGTCAGGGCTGCTGAATATTCCCGAGAGCTTTGCTTTCAATGTCCTTCCCTCACAACAAGCCACATTCACCCCTGTTTTCTCAGGATGTCCTCCAAGAACTGCAGTCAGGTTTGACCCAGATTCCCATGGAGACTTTGCTCTGCCCTGGGACCCAGTGCAGATAAAAGTCTGTGTGCACCTTTTATGAATGGGGTCTCTCCCTTTCCCCCAGTCCTGTGGAGCTCCTGTGCACAAGCCCCACTGGCCTTCAATGCCAGATGCTCCAGGGGCTCTTTCTCCCAGTGCCAGATCCCCACACATGAGGGTTTGATGTGGGGTTCAGGACTCTCACTCCTGTAGGTGAGTCTCTGTGAACCAGTTAGTTTCCAGTCTGTGGAGCTTCCCACCCAGGAGGTATCGGGTTGTTTATATCATGAGATCACCCCTCCTATCTCTTGATGTGTCCTCCTCTTTTTCTTTTGGAGTATGATATTTTCTTTAAGGTTTCCAGTCCACTTGGGTGAAGGATGCTCAGTCTTTAGTTGTGAATTTTGTTGTTTTTAGGAGGGAAGTTGAGCTCCAGTGCTTCTATTCCACCATCTGAATCCCATCTCTGGTTTTAATTATCATTCTTTTAGGAAAAACACTAAGACATGGTCAGCATAAAAATCTAAACTTCCAAGACAAAAACAAAATGATGGAAAATGAAACAAAAACCTACAACCTGAAGAAAGTAAAATGAAAATGGTTGAATATGGCCATGCAAAGTGAAAGCTCCCTCTTGACCAGTTTCCATACTTACCCCTCTCTAAAAAATGATACCAAGGAGTTTACTAAAAAAATTTACAATAAGAATAAATATATAAAAATATGGCAATCTTTAAGTAATCATTTTCATTCATAAAATGAGGATAAATTTAATGATCAAACAAAACCTAATTAAATTAGCTATTTGAAAATTGTTTGACCTTCTGTTCTCATTATCTGTTTGTCTCCAATGTAGTTTTAATTTCTCCGTATACTCTAAAACCAACTAGCCACAAAACAACCAAAAATATATGCACAAATTATGTGTGTATGTGTAAAATTACACCTCTTATGATGAAAACAACACTTATAAAATGTTTCATGTTTCCACTTCAGCTAAATACTAATATGCTGATCTCAAACTTTGCCCTGAAGAAACAAATACATTTTAAGGAAAATACAAATTTATCCCTCTCCTAAAGGAGAGGGGAAAAATAATCTTGTCTTCTCCATGTAGATCTATGCTAAAATTGAACCTCATCTAATAGTTTTTATAATTACATTCAGCTCATGATATTGTGTGTTAAAATACTCCCAAACTATGTTTGACAGGCTCATGGACCCATTCCAAGCCCAGTCCTTCCAAATTGATCCATTTTTCACAAAGCTGGAAGGTGGGCAGGTTAGCTTGTATCAAGCCAAATACTGATAGAAGCAAATCTCATGTGCTGGGCAGGTCTCAAAAGCTTGTTGAAGTCTGCTTCAACTAAGCATTGATTAAGAGTGTGGATGCTTATTTGATGCTTATCTAAACTTATCTGAAATTGAACATCTTTGTTCCAAAAAAAAGGGCCAAAAATACGACACTGATTTTGATGTATATGTTCAAAACAGGTCGCAAGTAGCAAAAGAACAGCCCCAATAGAAAGTAGAGATATAGCTGGAAATAAAAGTAGGGGGATTAGAAATGAAAACTGTAGAATTCTGAAGATGTATGGGAGCAACAGTCTCAATGAAGTAAGGGAATATATATAAATATCAGATAAGCGAGTAGTGAAGAAAGAAGGTTGGTGTATTAGTTTGAAAGTAAAACAGAAATTTGCCTAAACACTGTTTTTGTTTTTTAACCATGAGTTAATATACTTTGAAATTTCATATAATCTTGAAAGAGAGTATGAGATTTTTATATTCATCAAAAGAAAACAAAGAAGACTTCTGTTTCTGGGAAGATGGAGCATAAGTATTTTTTCCCTATTCTTCTTGATAAGTACAACTAGTAAATCTTAAATATTATATATTATATAAAGCAAACATAAGAAGACTCTAAAAATGGAGAAAAATAAATTGGACTGACTAGGAAAATTTAGGACTCAAGGGAAAAAGTCAGCAGTTGATCAAGACACCATTGGTAGGAATGTAAAGTGGTACACTCATTCTGGAAAATACTTCAGCAATTTATTAAAAAACTAAACATGCAACCACCATCCAAGCAATTGCACTCCTAGATCTTCATTATACACTGTCGATGGGAATGTAAGTTGGTGCAACCACTCTGGAAAACAGTATGGAGTGTCCTCAGAAAACTGAGCATAGAGTTATCATATGATCTAGCAATCCCACTAGTGGGACTACATCCAAACAAAACTATAATTCAAAAGGATGTATGCACCCCTATGTTCATAGCAGCACTATTCATAATAGCCAAGACATGGAAATGACCTAAAAGTCCATCAACAGGTGAATGGATTAAGAAGATGTGGTAAACATATGCAATGGAATACTACTCAGCCATAAAGAGAATGAAATAATGTCATTTGCCGTAACATGGATGTAGCTAGAAAGTATCATACTAAGTGAAGTCAGAAAGAGAAAAACAAATACCATATGATATCATTTATATGTGGAATCCAAAATATGGAACAAATGAACCTAGACATAGAGAATGGACTTGTGGTTGCCAAAGGGATGGGGACTGGAGGAGGGATGGTCTGGAAGGTTGGGGATAGCAGATATAAAATATTATATAGGAGTTCCTGTCATGGCTTGGTGGTTAAGGAATCTGACCAGGAACCATGGGGTTGCAGGTTCAATCCCTGGCCTTGCTAGGTGGGTTAAGGATCCAGAATTACCTTGAGCTATGGTGTAGGTTGCAGCTTGGATCCCACGTTACTGTGGCCCTGGGCATAGGCTGGTGGCTACAGCTCTGATTAGACCCATAGGCTGGGAACCTCCATATGCTGCAGGTGGGGCCCAAGAGAAGACAAAAAAAAGATATTATATAAAGAATGGATAAACAACAAGGTCCTACACAGGGAGCTATATTGAATAACCTATGATAAATCCTAATGAAAACAATGTTTTAAAACTGGATGTGTATAGGAAGATTCAGATGGTGGAATAGAAGCACTGGAGCTCAACTTCCCTCCTAAAAACAACAAAATTCACAACTAAAGACTGAGCATCCTTCACCCAAGTGGACTGGAAACCTTAAAGAAAATATCATACTCCAAAAGAAAAAGAGGAGGACACATCAAGAGATAGGAGGGGTGATCTCATGATATAAACAACCCGATACCTCCTGGGTGGGAAGCTCCACAGACTGGAAACTAACTGGTTCACAGAGACTCACCTACAGGAGTGAGAGTCCTGAACCCCACATCAAACCCTCATGTGTGGGGATCTGGCACTGGGAGAAAGAGCCCCTGGAGCATCTGGCATTGAAGGCCAGTGGGGCTTGTGCACAGGAGCTCCACAGGACTGGGGGAAAGGGAGAGACCCCATTCATAAAAGGTGCACACAGACTTTTATCTGCACTGGGTCCCAGGGCAGAGCAAAGTCTCCATGGGAATCTGGGTCAAACCTGACTGCAGTTCTTGGAGGACATCCTGAGAAAACAGGGGTGAATGTGGCTTGTTGTGAGGGAAGGACATTGAAAGCAAAGCTCTCGGGAATATTCAGCAGCCCTGACTTTCTCTGGAGGTGGCCATTTTGGGAAAAGCTGGCCCCACCTGTCAGTCAGCCTGAGAAGCCCCAGGCCAAACAACAATCCAGGTGGGATCACAGCCCCACCCCTCAGTAAACAGGCTATCTAAAGACCCCTTAGGCACACAGCTGCCTCTAATCCCATCCAGAGACTAAGCCCCACCAGAGGGATTAGAATCAGCTCCACCTACCAGTGGGCAGGCATCAGCCCCCCCCCCCAATCAGGAAACCTATGCCAAGCCCCCATACTGACTTCAGCCACAAGGGGGGCAGACACCAGAAGTAAGAGAGGCTACAACTCTAGTATCTGTAAAAATGTCACCACACCAAAAACCTATAAAAGTGAAAAGACAGAGAACTATAACTCAGATGAGGGAGAAAGGAAAAAAACCCCAGAAAATCATCTAAGCGAGGTGAAGATTCTCAGCCTCCAGGAAAAAGACTTTAGATTGTTGATGCTGAAGATGATGCAAGACATTGGAAAAAAACTGGAGGCAAAGATGGATAACTTACAGGAAACACTGAGCAAAGAGATACAAGATATAAAACTTAAACAGGAAGAGATGCAAAATACAATAACTGAAATAAAAAATTCACTAGAAGCAGCTAACAGCAGAACACAGAATACAGGCAGAAAACGAATAAGCGAGGTGGAGGACAGATTAGTGGAAATTACAGATGCAGAACAGAAAAGAGAAAAAAGATTGAGAACAAATGAAGAGAGTCTCAGAGAACTCCGGGACAATGTTAAACACACCAACATCCGTATTATAGGGGTGCCAGAAGGAGAAGAGAGAGAGAAGGGGACAGAAAACATATTCCAAGAGATAATAGCCGAAAACTTCCCTAACACGGGAAAGGAACCACTCACTGAAATCCAGCAAGCACAACGAGTACCATAGAAAATAAACCCAAGGAGGAATACACCAAGACACATATTAATCAAACTGACCAAAATTAAAGACAAAGAGAACATCTTGAAAGCAGCTAGGGAAAAGAAACAAGTAACATACAAGGAAACCCCAGTAAGGTTATCGGCAGGTTTTTCAGCAGAAACTCTGCAGGCCACAAGGGAGTGGCATGATAAACTTAACGTGATGAAAGGAAAAAACCTCCACCCAAGACTAGTCAACCCAGCAAGGCTCTCATTCACAGTTGAAGGAGAAATCAAAACCTTCACAGATAAGCAAAAGCTGAGAGAATTCAGCAACACTAAACCAGCCTTACAACAAATACTAAAGGAACTTCTCTAGGCAGGAAAGAAAAGACAGCAACAGGAAACAAAAATACCACAAATGACAAGGTTCACCAGTAAAGGTATATATACAGTAAAGATACGAAATCATCCATGCACAGTTATACCACCAAATTCAGAAATCATGAGAAGAGGTGGGTACAAATGCAGGACACTGGAGATGCACTTCCAATTAAGAGAACAACAACTAAAACAATCTCACATACATATAGGCTCTTATATGAAAACTTCAGAAAAACTGCAAACCAAAAATCTACCATTGATACACAAACAAGGAATCTCTGGAGAAGAAATATATCTCAGAGTAAATAAGTGCATAATCCACCATGAAGGGGGTCATTTGACATTATTCTTGGAATGCTGAAATCTTTTTAGATCTGATTCTGATTTCCTCTCCATCAAAGAATTTATGATAATTATAATTAATGCCAATGTACAATTAAATAATACAGTTCTACAATTGTATTATTAATTACCATTTTTCTCCATGGTACAATGTAAGGTCCATAAAGTCTTGTTTATCACATCACCTAGAATGGTGTAATGCCTATATTGAAGAATCAATAAGATGTAACAAATTGTGAGGAAAAAAAATGGATGTGTATATATGTATAACTGAATCACTTTGCTGTGCAGCGGAAGTTAACACATTCTAAATCTACTATACTTCAAATAAATAAATAAATAGGTAAATAAAAGGTATTATGTGGGGAAAATGCAATCTTGAAATGTCATATACTTTTCACTTCCGTTTATACAATATTCTCAATATGACCAAATTATAGAGCTGAAATGACAAAATTACTGCTTTTGAGAAGTTAGAAATTATATGCAGGAGAGATGTGTCACTATAAAGGACAGCATGAGGGAGATTGTTGTGGTAATAGGACTGTCATGTATTGATTGTGGTGCTGGTTACACAAATCTACACATTATTAACTGACACAGAACTACACACATTGTGATGGCTTATGTGTCAACTTGCTTGGCCAAAGGGTGCCCAGATTAATATTATTTCTGGGTGTGGTTATGAGGCTCCTTTGGATGACATTAATATTTCAATCCTTGGATTCAATAAAGTAGACTGCCCTCCTCAATGTGGGTGGATCTCGTCCAATCCCCTGAATAAGACCTGATGAAGACAAAACACAGAGGAAAGCAGAATTTGCCCTTTTCTCCCCTACCTCACTGATGGAGCTGGGACAGTTCATCTTCTCTGTCCTCAGACTGGGATTTACACCATCAGCTCCCCTGGTTTCAAGGCCTTCAGACTCAGACTGAATTACACCACTGGTTTTCCTGAGTCTCCAGCTTGCCATTGGCAGATCATAGAACTTATTAGTCTCCATAAGCACATAAACCAATGCCTCATAATAAAAGAATATAATTTATCATGGTTCTGTTTTTCTGGAAAACCCTAATGTATGCATGTATTAAAGTCAATTTTCTGATTTTGAACTCTAGTTACTTAAGATGTAACCATTAGGGGAAACTGGGTGAAGTGTATATAGTATTTCTCTGAACTATATTTGCAGTTTCCTGTGATCCATATTTATTTCAAAATAAAAAAAGATTTTTTAAAAAAAGATAAGTTTAAAAGTTTCAAAAACACTGGTAGCAGGGAAAAATATAGACAACCATTTAACAGGTTAAGAGATCTTTTGTTAATCTCAATTTTGAGATTTATACTACATTAAATATTTGAATAAATCTTCAATTCAAGATTATACTTTCATTTTAATCCCCTAGTTTCTGCTTTTCAATATTTTGTGGTGATATATTGGAGGTCATAAAAATGTAGAATAATAATGCAAAGTCTTTCCATTTCTGACCCCAATTGATTGACACTTGTCTAGAGAAATTGTTTCGTATTTATGAAACCTAAATTTAGAGGATTTTTTACTCTTTGAATTAAGTGTTTCTGGGGAAAGGAGTATGGCATTTGCACTGAAAAAGTAAACTCCATCATCCATAAGGATCTAGTGATATTTAGACTGTCTTTTCTGCATGGGACCAATACAACCACTACTAGAGTATTACTAGGTTGGTTGTGTTCACAGAACACTTGCTCAGAAAAGTGGGCTGTATCATCTAGAAATAGCATCAGAGACCTAAAGAAAAAGCACTTACACTAGATTGAAAAATTGTTTTTCTAATATAAAAAATGTCTCAAAATAGGCAATTCAGAGCTGATAATGGCAAATTCAAGCTCATAAGAGATGAGTTTTTATTTATGATCCTTCATCTTTTGCATTGGCTAAAGACTAC
This sequence comes from Phacochoerus africanus, assembly GCF_016906955.1. Taxonomy (NCBI): domain Eukaryota; kingdom Metazoa; phylum Chordata; class Mammalia; order Artiodactyla; family Suidae; genus Phacochoerus; species Phacochoerus africanus. The sequence continues at coordinate 83,945,956 of NC_062560.1, read as the reverse complement.
CTCATTGTTCAGTATGGCTACTGGGGCTCCAGCTATTGTGTCTACATCACTGGCAAGAAGCAGGAAATGTGAAGAGAAAAGAATGCATATACCAAATGCTATCTCCTTCTTAAAGAAAGCTCCTAGAAGTCCTATCCTATCTCATTTATATCTCGTAGGCCATCCAGGATAAAATTGGGTTCTGTTATTAACTAAGTAAGAGAAAATGGATATTAGTTAGGTAGCTAGGAGTCTCTGTCAAATATGAAAATAATTTATGTATAATTATAGCCAGCATTATGGGTTTAAAATAAGCTCAAAGGATACCTAATCAGGCCAAAATTATCTTTGGCAATAAAGAGAACAGGATCTCTTGGAACTGGATCTTAGAAGAAGATATAAACAATGAAGTTCTGACCAACAAGAAATTAGAAAATTGGATCACCAAAACTTTGTGATGATTGCAGATGGTTAGGTGAAAAAACTCAAAGGGAAAATTAAGATTGAAATGCAGTGGTTCCCAGTGTCTAAATATATATGGCAGTTAAACCTGGACCCACCAAAGTAGCTTCCTAGCAGGTTGAGCAGTTTCATTGAGAACACATTACAAGTTCTATCATCAGTAGCAGGATAGTATCACTGGCAACAAATATATGGAGATTTTCTTTAGACAGGGGAGAAAACCTGGTCCTTTGTAAATGAGGATTTCAATAAAAACAAATGAAGATGCTTTTATTATCACCATTTTACAGATGAAGAAACCAAGGTTCAATAAAATTAAGACATTGCACAGATTCACATGGCTCAGAAGTGGCTGAGCCTAGATTCTTTGTAACCAGAACACTGTACTACTCTCTGCTGTACAAATCATCATTAACAACAACAACAAAAAATCCTAGCTCTATGTTTAATCTAGACATAAAAGTCATTTACAACTCCTTTTGAGGAGCAGATTATTTTATTTTCTGGCCCTTTAGAAAGTTAATATTCAAAGCTATCAAAAATATAATTTCTGAAAAATACTGTGTGGTTAACTGGGAGAACTGAGTCTGCTAGTCATTGGAGGTTTCAGAACAAGCTGAGTCTACCTCTAAGGGATCCATCTTACTCTCTGAAGAGGAAGAGTCCAGCTGCATCTCTCCTGCAGCATTTTGTCCAGCTGCTCCAAAGCGCTTTGCTTACAGGGGCAGCCATGGCCAGCTCTTTCTACGAAAGATAAAGGATCCTGATTATGGCAAGTATTCCAGCTGCAAACCATAACCTTTTTGCAGTTACTTGTTTGTTTTATGTGAGACCATTTTTGACAGCTCTCTGCTGTCTCTGCTTCTATAAATAATCAGCCTTAATGATAAAGTATAACCTGCACATTCAAATGCACGTTTTACTTCTATACATTTCCAGGCCCTGAATAGTCACAGCTACAAAGACATCAGTTTTGAACACAGCGTATGGCTCTAAGAATTTCATATTTCAAATCTGCAATTCAACTTAAGAATTGAACATAATGTTTTCATTAACATTGATGATATGTAAAAGTGCTTCTTAAAAAATAATAAAACCTGGACTTGAGCTACAAGGTTGGTGCTTTGAAGCTACTTAGGATTGAATTTTTATGTTGAAAAAAATCTGTCTGACAGCAAGATAAAACATGCCTAAAATACTATTTAAATTCACAATGCTTCTGTTCCATCCTTAAAAGAAATTTGTAGGCAGAGTTTCTTCTATTGCCAAACAAGTGAATTTTAGGTAAAGGCAAATGCTCTGTCCTTGACTTTTGCTCCCACCCTCTCTCTCACTTGGCTGCATAGTATGAATATGTCCTCCTTACTAGTTATTGGCTTTTCCAACTCCCCCCTCAGAGCCCCTGTGGCTGCATGCGTCAGAAAGAGCCGGCAGAGAGGTACAGGAGTCACACACAATTGCATATAGCTCTGGAGCAACTTGGGACTCTATGGAACACCTGGCACTCAGTGTGCATACAAAGAACCGAAATACAGTCATTTGAAAGATCTTTCATTTAAATGTATTTCGAACAAAAGATGCCAGATACTCCCTGTCTTACTCACCCCAAACGGAAGCATTCAATTTATCCATTAATGGTGAGCCTAGGGAGCGGTAGTCCAACTTCCTCCCACTGTGCCCAAACTGTTCTTAATAGACCATCTCTTTGAGTAAAGAGAGGAGTTCAGGCGTCATGCAGAATAAATTCTTGCCTTAATTTAAAAGCATTACAAGAAATGGAAGATCCATGGTGAGACTCTGGAGAACTCCCTGCAGAGACTTCCTCTTCTTTGCAGCATGTAAGAAGTAAGCAGCTCATGGAGAAAGGGAAAGAGAAGGCCAAAGGGCATGTGAAGTAAACTGAATTCCTTGAAACCTGTATCCTCCTCCCTCCCAGAGAGTGGAATTTCTCAGTGGCTGCCACAGACCACCCTCCCCACTGCCTTCTAGTGATCCCTAGCACTCTGCTTTCCATCACATAATCCACCTGCCATTTTGCTCCCTCCTTCGGCTTTCACTCCCAAATTGTTCTTCTGAGTTTCTTGGTGAGCAATCATAATATCTGTCTGATACATAATAATGACATATAAAGGAAAGTGCAACAAAATTAAATCATTAACAAGTACTCTGACAAAACCAAAAAAACTATAAATACATAGAAACAAGTATGAGAAGCTTCCAAATGCAACTTTGAGAAAGCTTTGTAATTTTTAATACTTATATAATATATAATATATGCTGGTATTTATATAATATACAATGTAACACATAACATTTATATTTATTTTATATCTATAAGACTATCTTTCTAAGGAGAAAACCCTAAGAATAGCATATACTTCCCAGTGATCCACTGATGAAGCAGTCAGCTTTTAATTTTGAAGTTTCATCTGAAGTTTGAAAGAAAAATATAGCAATGTTTGGGAAGGTAGTGAAAATTGGTAGTCCAAGGACTGAATTTTGCCTGGAGATTTTTTTATGTTTTTGGAGGGAGGTAGCAGAGAGTTTAATTTTGTTTTATTATGTTTTGATATGAATATTCTTTGCTGGGAAATGCACTCTCCAATTTTTCTTAAGTAGCTCCCCTCTCTATTGCCCTCCACCCGGCTGCATCACACCCCTGGCACCAGAAAGGCTTTGAGTTTACAGCTTTTCTTGGCCTAGACGATTTTAAGGCTGAAAGAGACATTAGAGATTATCCGGTCTTGTTTCCAAAAGCATTTCCTATAGTCCCACTCTTCCAACTCTATGCAACGTTGCCTGTAATAGAAAAGAAACACAACTCGAAATATTCTTCTCCCACTGCAGTCAGTGCATTTCTGATGTTTCAGGTCATGGCAAGTTCACCAATTTGACAGCTCATGTGCTTCTAGCATGCTTGCTTTCCTGTCAGTGGCAGAATAATCTCTGTGTACTGTGATAACCTCCACGAGAACAGATTTTTATGTGTAGCCAAGTCCATATGCATGCAGCAGACAAAGATGGAACTGGTGAATGTGATTCATGATGAAAGACTTCAAAGCTGTGTGGGAACTCCTTAGCCTAGACAAGTAACTGCATTTCTTACTGGTAAAACTTATTCCTATGCCTGGTTTTACAGTGAATTGAGTAAGATCTTTTGGGCTTACTGTTGTTGCCTTTCCATAAGTGTTCAAAATCCAGCAGGGTCACAAACAGAATCAGCTCAATAATGAGTAAAATCCATTGGAAAGCAGAGAAATAGCATTTCTGTTGCAGGTGCAGGCTTGTATGGCCTTTTCCCCTACACATCTGCCTAGAATAAAGGGAAACCCATTTGGCATAGGAAATGCTTTTCCTTCTGACTTTGCCTGAAAAACACTTCAACTTTAAGGAAGGCAGGAGGATACATATGTTGCTGATGCCATGGACCAGCCTGTTGTGCCACATACAGGGGTGCGGGGGAGGCCTCATGAGCTCATGGAGAGTAAAGTTGCAGAGCTGGAAAACTCTAGCTGAGTCAGTGCTATGGTAAATTGGTAATAATATGTTACATATTTTGGAGAATTGGTTTTTCCTGAGACAGAATAAAGTGGATTTCAGAATCCTAAATTGATTTTCTTGCAACCCCCCCCCCCACCAAATCCCATTAGTAGCAACTTGCTTGTTCTCTATATCAGCAAAGCCCTTCTTTATATATCAGGGGTATATAAAGTAGGGCCCATGTCAGGAAGGATCATAAACCTCAACCTGGTTCTCTTAGTTGGTGAAGCAAATGGAACATCATGACCTCGAGGAAGACACACTTCTCTATGGATATTAAAACTTCCTCCATGGCAGTCATGAAAAAGGTAAAAGATAACAAATGTTAGTGTGGATGTGGAGAAAAAAGAACACGTGCATTTGGTGAGATTGTAAATTGTTATTGGCAGTATGGAAGATTACAAAATTCCCTGAAAAAGCTAATAAAAGAACTACTGTATCATTCAGAAATTCCATTTCTGGAAATACATCCAAAGGAAACAGAAACACTAACTCAAAAAGATATTAGTTCCCCCATATTCATAGTAGCATTATTTATAATAGCTGAAAACAACTTAAATGCCCAGTGATGGATGAATGGATAAAGAAAATGTGGTAAATATGTATATAAATATGCAGGAATTCCTTACATGGCTCAGGGGAAACAAACCCAACCAGTATCCATGAGAACTCAGGTCTGATCCCTGGCCTCGCTCAGTGGGTTAAGGATCCAGCATTGCTGTGAGCTGTAGTGTAGGTCACAGATGCTGCTCAGATCCCCTGTTGCTGGGGCAATGGTGTAGGCCGGTAACTGCAACTCCAATTCGACCACTAGCCTGGGAACTTCCATGTGCTATGGGTGCAGCCGTAATAAGAGAAAAAAATTAAATAAATAAATAAATAAAAATATATAAAGCCTCCCTTGTATATGGAATTAAAAGCACACACACACAAATTAATAGAAAAAGAGATCATATTTGTGGTTACCAGACGTGGGGGATGGGGGGAGTTCAGGGGAATTCAAAAAAGATAGTCAAAAAGTACAAACTTCCAATTCTAAGTAAATAAGTACTAGGGATGTAACATACAACATGATGACTATAGTTAACACTAATATATGATACATGGTAAAATTGTTAAAAGAGTATTTCCTAATGCTTTTCATCCCAGGGAGGTTTTTTTTCTTTTCTTTTTATTGTATCTATATGAGATGAGGGATGTTAACTAAACTTATTGTGATAACATTTCACAATATATGTAGATCAAACCTTCATGCTATACATTTTAAACTTACACTATTATGCCTCAATAACATTAGGTGGGAAAAAATCTCAAAAAAACGAAAAACCTGCCTCCATGAAGATTCTCCCCTCGACAATTTTCTGTGTATCCATACGTGTGTGTGTGTATGTGTGTGTGGTTAAATTCCAAATCTTGTGGGATGTCAGTAGTTATCCTGAGATATTCTGAAATTCCTGAAGATTTGCATCAACTTTAGAGCCACTAGCCTCTGTTTAGTGGCCAGTTTCCCTCTCCTTTCTGCAAACTCTGATTTGGACATCACAGTGTGAACATGGGAAAAGGAAAAATAGTTATGTGATGTAACTAAAATTGTTTGTCCTTTGGCAAAATGAGCATGCTTAACTTCTTATTCACTAAAAAAAAAAGACACCTCAGTAATAGTGCCTCTTCCATTTAGGTTCAAAACAAAATTTTGTGTTTTTTTTCTTCTTTATGCCTTGCAAATAGAAAGCAGATACAGCTGTGTGAGAACTGTTGCCAAGATTGGCAAAATTTAAAGCTAACAGTTCTACAGAAAAATAGTCTATTAAGCATATGCATGCACACACACACAGGCACGCACACACACATGGACACACACAAAAAACCTCTTCCAATAAAAACAGTGTGTTGTTTGTCTTGTCACTGGCCCAAGAGAGAGATACCTGGTATTAGCTTAAAAGGTCCATAATGATTCTCAGATCTGTTTTCTTGTGCTTAGGGTAGTATCAAGGACTTCCTTCCCTTCTTCTATCATTCAGTATTCTTTTATTTTAATCCACCAATGATGCATGTGTGCCTATGTGGTACACAGAACTTTATTACAAAATTGGAGCCAGCTTAGACATGGTACCGCTTATAAAGAACTTCAGACTCTGAGAGGAGAAGAGGCATCTATAAATATTCACTTACATTTAATCAACTGCCTTTACTAAAATACATAGGTGGCATTCTTCAAGTATAGAGTCATTCCTCTTATTCTCCAATAAAATATCAATATTATGTGAAGCCTGTTAATGACCTTCAAGCACCTGGATACTATCTGCTGCCATCCAGCTTCCCAAAGTCTAGACATCTGGTCAGTCCAGTACTTGGGATATTGAAAATGAAAATGGTAGAAGGATTTTCCTGTGCCATTTCCCTCATTCCATCCTCAAATGCTTCCTAGCAGCATGAGTCTGCTCACATGACTCTGAGCATGTACTCTGATTACATGACTATGAGCGTGTAGTCTGCTTAATCTACAATAAGGAATGACTGTTTGATGAACACATGTCACTTTAGCAGACTGCATCCTCTAAGAGCAAAGATCATGTTTGGCTTGTTCGTCATGTTATTTCTGCACCCATCACAGTGTCTCTATCACAATGTACTCAATACATACTTTTTGAACATTTGAAGAATAAATGAATGGTGTAAGTGAGTTCTCATACACCCCTTCTGGCATAATTTTGGATACTACCAGGCAAAATTCCCTTTCCATGAAACTAGTAGGTAGATACAATAAATATGCCATATTTGGTAATTGTTGCCATCCTTTTTCTGAGCAAAAATGACAACTGAATGAGCTACAGAAATACCTTCCAACACCAGGACTCCATAATCCAATGAAACTTGCACCTTTCCATAAAATATTCAGGTAGTTTTAGAGGGAGAAAAATGTGAATGAAGTTGAAAGATTATGTAATATGCACCCCCAAAGTAGCATTCATCACCAAGGACCTAGCTGTCAAAGAGCCATGATAAATTGCACAACTGTTGCAGCAGTTTTGTGAGCCATTTGCACAAGGAAGAATATCTGCAAAAGAAACTATAAAGAATAATAATTCAACTTGACACCCAGAAGGTAAGAATGTTGAGGGAAATGTGTTTCATTGACCTGTAGAATGTGTTTTAGGTTTGTATTTCTGATTGTGGAGCTCACCAATTACTACTGTCACAAGTGTAATGTGATCTCCCTCAAGGAGAGGGAGAAATGGCTTGAGATATACCTCTCCATGCCACAGGTAATTAAGGAGAATGGAAGGTCATAGAAAGTATGGAGGAAAAAGTAGAAGCATCAGTGGCCATAATGTTATTTTCTTGACCCTGTGTGTGAGGGACAGGGTTCATCTTAGGAAAACCTGGGCAGAAATCTTTGAAAGGAAGTTCTCCAGTCTTACTAGGAAAACCTTAAACTGTAACTCTATAAAGAGAAAGAAAATCCAATGTATGTTAGTGCACTGAGCAAAACAAGAAAATCATTTGGAAAAGGATCTCAGTAATTCTTATGAACAAATAATTGTAAAGATATTTGGAAGCCATAGTTTTAGCCTCAGATGTCTGATAGCAAAGGGTAATAAATGAAAACAGCTTGAAATTCTTACACAATGGTTAAATAGAATTGAGTAAGTGTTACTGAGGCTTGATGGGATGTTACCCAGTAAAAATTGCAATTAAACGTAATAATCTATCAAAAATGGATTTTTTTTCTTCATTTTTGGCCACCTTGCAGTATATAGAGTTCCCAGGCCAAGGATCAGATCCAGGGATCAGATCTAAGCTGCAGTTTCAACCTACCTGGATCTTTTAACCTACTAGGTTGGGCCAGGGATTAAACCTGCACCCTAGCACTGCAAAGGCACTGCTGTTTCCGTGGTGCCACAGCAGGAACTCAGAGATAGATCTAGCAAGAGAAGGAGCATTAGATGTGGTAAAGCTACAGACCAGGAAAAAAATTCATGAATCTAGAGGCAAAAGCATGGTAAGGAGAAACACCATAATAACATAATTATAAAAATCCCATACAACTTATTTGACAACATGGAGTAAATGGACAATACTTCCTAATAATTATAAATGACTGGGACATTAGCAAAAAAAAATAAAACCTTAAGGGAGACTATAATTTCAAGAAATATGCCTAAAATCCCAGTGTTCTGAAAGGAAAGCATGTGGTAAATTTTTGACCTGCTTTACAACTAATCTCTTAGGCACTCCAAGAAGCTATGAAAGGAAAGCCTTCTTTGGAACTAGGATTGTCAAGAACTTGTATTGTTCACATGTAAAGTACTTTGATTTGATTTCAGCAAAAATTATAACAAAAATGACCCATGATTATTTTATGGATATGATGCTAAAATATGAATATGGATCATGCTATCCAAGTGTTATACTGATTCAAGGAAGCATGTTTTTCTGAGGGGAAGAACAAACAGTTACCTTTTAGTAGTTTAAATAGCTATGTCATGTGAGTTTCAGGAACACTTAAGTGCATAAACAAATAAGTAACTTTTATTTAGAAAACAAAACCTTAAGTGACATGGTGCCTTCAGCTAAGTAGGTCACTCTAAAATATAGACTTCAACCAACTAACTCAAAGAGCAAAAGTATAAAGTTTAGGCAATCAAAATCCTTGGAGTTCCCTGGTGGCCTAGCAGTTAAAGACTCAGTGTTGTCACTGCTGTAGGCTCAGGTTAGTGCTCTGGCATGGGTTTGATCTCTGACCCAGGAACTTCTGCATGCTGTGCGCATGGCAAAAAAAAAAAAAAAAGAAAAATCCAGCAGCAAAGAGCAGGTTGGAAGTCTGTCAGATATGCATAGAATTTTATGGATATTCCCTTTGCAACTTATTGTTGGTCAAACAACTTTAAAGCCAAGCAGCTAGCCTAACTACTCAAGAGATCTGGGCATGTGTTCATCCTTTATGTGGTTACTTATAAAATTATGAACTTTTTATTGACTGAATATAAAGATAATTCTGGCAAATGCCAACACTAGCTACCAGTGGGATACTAACTGCGGAGCAAAGAAGGAGGAGAGTTTGAAGAGAATTTATCAAAATAATTACAGGAAAATACTTTCATTAAAAAAATAAATTGGTATAATTAGAATAGAATCATAACTCTTTTGCAAGTGCTTCTGCATATACTCCATCTTTGTTACCTTTAACGATTTGACATTCTGTTAAAATTAAGTGCTTCTTCCACAGTGTAGAAAAATTCTGATCTACTGTTTCACTCAGTTCTTATCTTAATGGGAAATGATGCAGAATAACTTACTTTTAGCAAGAGATTACCTCCCTTAACCTTGTTGAATTTTATCTGCCCTCTGTAACTAAATAATGCAGAGAAAATGAGAAGACCAGTGGACCTGGCAGAGTTTAACCAAGAGTGTCTTTCCTATAGGACAAAGAAATACTAAAAATTAAAGTGGAAAGGAATAGAGTTGGAAGAGTTATAAAAAGCTACTAGGATTTCTGTGTTATAATAAAAATCAGTATGTTTGTAGCTCTATTTTTTTCTTTTTTAAGGTCACACATGCAGCATATGGAAGTTCCCAGACTAGGGGTTTGAATTGGAACTGCAGTGGCAGGCCTATGCCACAGCCACAGCAATGCCAGATTTGAGCCTCATATACAATCTATGTCATATCTGCAATCTACGTCACAGATCCTGGCAACACCAGATCCTTAACCCACTGAGCAAGGCCAGGGAACAAACTCACATCCTCATGGACACTATGCTGGGTTCTTAACCCACGGAGCCACAATGGGAACTCCCTGTTTATAGCTCTTTTAAAGCCTAAATATTTCTTAATCCTCGAGTAGATTTTTACAAAGAACTTGAAAGAGAATACAAATTCATAATTAGGCTTTGAAATCCTTCAAAATAAACTAAGACCTGATAAGGTATGCATTATCACAATTGGTTCATATACATCCATGTTAAAAGGAAAAGAAAAGAAGCTATAAGTCACTGTACCCAAAATATATAAGAACTGAAGGAATCATTTCTAAAACACTTTCCCAACTAGAAGAGTTCAAAACTTCATCTCCCCACCCCCAATATTTTCAATGAGGATTTACATGCTGTTGGACAGAGAATTTCTCTTCCCAAAATAATTCTATCTTGTATGACTTCTCTCTGCTTTTTTGCAGATTCCAGAAATATATATCCTTCACATGTCTTTTATACATTAAGTACCAAACACTAGTAAATTTCTGCTAGGGATTAAATTTCCTTTCTACTTAAGCCTTCTAAAACTGAAGGAAAAAAAAAAGGACGAAGGAGGTCTAAGATGGCAGAGTAGCAGGATGTAAGTCTCATCTATTCCCACAAATACATTGAAAGTACAACTAAATGTGGAACTGTTTGCACAGAAAATTTGTGAAAAATTGACAAAATACCTCAAGATTATGATAGAGCAAGAAAAACTTTACAAAACCAGTTGGGACATAAGAAAAAAGAAAGATGAAAAACAAGAGAAAAAAAAAGCAAAAGGAAAGGAGACGGGACTTGCTCTCCCAGGAGGGAGCTGGAAAGAGGAATAGCTTCTGCACCCCAGGAAGTTCCCCCACCAGCAACAAGACCAGCCAAAAATGGAGGGGAAACTCTAGACAAGTGGTCTGAAGCAGTTAAGGAGACAGTCCTCCACAAATGGTCAGTTCTACAGGCAATGGGCAATCATAGGCAGGTGTCAGTGGATGTTGGGAACCAAAATTTTGACCTTAGAGATAGACCCAAAGAGGGAACTGTGGCTGGTTACATGGAGAATAAATGAAGGTTGGCCTGCAGAAACAGCCCGGAGGGACTAGAGTATAGGACAACCACAATGGAGAGCATCTAAGAGGAGGCAACCCATTCAGTCAGGCTTAGAGACTAGATGCCATTGTTTGGGAGTGCAGGAAGGAAGGGGAAGGATCCACCACTACTGCCTCATTCCCTATGCCCATTTTCTCAAGCTGTAGGACACTGCCTGCCTCAGCTCTGGAACCACTTGCCCATAGCAGCTGCCTAGCAATGGCTGGGAAGCAGCCCCACCCTTAGAGCTACAGACTTCTTGGAGCAGTTGGAGTAACCCCCTCGGGGAATAACACAAGTTCCTGGTTCCTGCAAGTGGGGGCCCCATGCTAGTGGAGCCCAACCTGGGGCAGAAGAGCTGCCTCAGTGGCAGTACTCATCCCCTGAGAGATAAAGGAAAACACAGGTGCTTTGGCTCCACCCAGAGAATCTTCCATGGCTCTGACCAGCAGGGCAGTGCCATAAAAGCAGCTAGTGGCAGCACCCACTTCCTGCAAAAACAGTGAACTGCTTGAGCAGGGAAAACACAGGCAAACACAGGTGTCTCAGCTCTGCTCAGAGAATCTGCAGAGGCTTGTCCCAGCACAGCAGCACCCATTCCTGTGAAGGGGCTGCTGGTGCCCACTCCCTGTTGATCAGGGAAAACATAGGCACTTTGGCTCTGCCTAGAGAATCTACAGAAGCTCATGTCAGCAAAGCAGCACCAGAAAAGCTGCTGGTGGCAGTGCCATTCCCACAAGAAGGCTGCCAGTGCCCACTCTCTGATGTAGCTCTGGGCTGCCCAACTGGTGAAAAGCACAACATACGGGACCCTCTACCAGTGGCCCTGTGAAGGCTCACATCAGTGGCACTCTTTCCACACTAAGGGAGCCAGGGGATGTCCATTAATCCACACTCCAATCTGCAGGGCTACAGAGAGCACTCCCACCAGCAGCAAGGCAGGGGTGAGGGACCACCAGAAACACACATCCTACAGATACAGAGAGAGCTTGTGAGCAACAATTAGGGAGAAGCCCCCCACTCCTGAGGCTTTAGAAAGAGATCCCTAGAGTGGCCAAGCAAGGAGAGTGCCAGCAGAAGAGTGGAAACTGCTCCCATATCTACAGAGAGCCCCTAGAGCCTACTTGGCAAAGAGGTATATGTGAACCACTACCACCCCTGAGAACTCCAGAACTGGACACCTGCTTCAACATCTACATACCAACAATCAATGAGATGATAAACAGAAAGGTAGACACTATGAGACATCAAAGAAGCAGCTTTCAGACAAAGGAAAAAGACAAAAACCCACAAAAGCCACTAAATGATGAGGAGATAGGCAATATACCTGAAAAAGAATTCAGAGTTATGATAGTAAAGATGATACAAGATCTTAGAAAAAGAATGGAGACACAGATCGAGAACTTAAAAGAAATGTTTAACAAAGAGCTAGAGGATTTGAAAAGCAAAATGAATAGTACAATAGCTGAAATGAAAAATAATTTCATTTCATAGAAGGAACAAATAGCACATTAACAGAGGCAGAAGAATGAATAAGTGAGATAGAAGACAGACTGGTGGAAATTACTGCTACAGAAAAAAATAAAGAACAAAGAATGAAAAAATGAGAAGAATCTAAGAGGCATCTGGGACAACATGAAACATACCAACATTCACATCACAGGGGCTCCAGAAGGAGAAGAGAGAGAAAAGGGGCCAGAGAAAATATTTGAAGAGATTATAACCAAAAATTTTCCAAATATGGGAAAGAAAACACTCACTCAAGTGGAAAAAGCACAAAGAATTCCATACAAAATAAACCCCAGAAGAAATACAGCAAGACACATACTAATCAAAATGACAAAAATTATGTTCAAAGAAAAAATATTGAGAGCCACAAAGGAGAAGAAACAAATCACATATAAGGGAATTCCCATAAGGATAACAGCTATTATCTCAGTAGAAACTCTATGACCCAGAAGGGAGTGACAAAATATATTTGAGATGATGAAGAAGAGGAACCTAGAACCAAGAATACTCTACCCAGCAAAGCTCTCATTCAGATTAATGGAGACATCAAAAGCTTCACAAACAAGAAAAGCTAAGAGAATTCATCACCTCCAAACCAGTTCTACATCAGCTACTAAAGGAACTTCTCTAAGCAGAAAAGGAAAAGCCACAATCAGAAACAAGAATATTAAAAATGAAGAAGCTCACAGGTAAAGGCAAAGATAATTTAAAAGTAGGTAATCACCCATTGACAAATATGATATCTAAACTAGCAAGCAAGAGAAGAGGAGAGGACAAATGCAAAACATTGAAAATGCATTTGAAATTAAAGAGACCAGTGAGATAAAACAATTCTGCACATATATAGAGGATATATCAAAATATAAGGGAAACCACTAGTTAAATAACTATGATGGTCACACACATAAAAAAGAAAAAACAAGCCAAACATAACACTAAACATGGTCAGCAAAGCACAAGAAAGACAACAAAAAGAGGAAGGGAAGAAAAAAGACCGAAGATAGCAATTAAAAAAAAATAAGTAATTAACAATAAGTACACACTTGTCCATAATTATATTGAGTGTAAATGGATTAAATGTTCCAACTAAAAGAAAAAGACTAGCTGAATAGATTCAAAAGCAACACCCATATATATGCTGTCTACAGGAAACCCACTTCAGATCTAAGAACACATACAGACTTAAAGTGAGGGGATGGAATAAAATATTACATGCAAATGGAAATTAGAGAAAAGCAGGAGTAGCAATACTCATATCAGACAAAATAGATTTTAAAATAAATAAGGTCACAAAAGACAAAGAAGGACATTACATAATGATCAAAGGATCAATCCAAGAAGAATAAATAGCAATTTGAAATATATATGCACCCAACATAGGAGCAGCACAATACATAAGGCAACTACTAACAGCCATAAAATGGGAAATTGACAGTAATATTGGGGGACTTTAAAACACCCTACTTACAGCAATGGAAAAATCATCCAGACAGAAAATCAGGAAGGAAACAGAGGCCTTAAATGATAACACTAGACCAAATAGACTTAACATATCTATACAACTTTTCACCCCAAAGTAGAAGAATATAATTTCTTTTCAAGTGCACATGGAACATTCTCTAGTATAGATCACATCTTGGGCCACAGATCAAGCCTTGATAAATTTTTTAATTGAAATTATTTCAAGCATTTTTCTCTGATCACAATTCTATGAGACTATAAATAAACTACAAGAAAAAAACAGCAAAATATTCGAACTCTTGGAAGCTAAACAATATGCTACTAAACAATCAATGGATCATTGAAGAAATCAAAGAGGAAATTTAAAAGATACATAGAGACAAATGACTATGAAGATACAACAAAAACCTATGGGACACAGCAAATGCAGTTCTGAGAGAGAAGTTTCTAGCAATAAATCTTATCTCAGGAAAGAAGAAAAAAATAAACAGCCTAAACTTACACCTTAAACATATAGAGAAGGAAGAACAGACTAGGCCCCAAATTAGTAGAAGGAAAGAAATCATAAATCATAAAGATTAGAGCAGAAATTAATAACATAGAGACAAGGAAAACAACTGAGAAGTTCAGCAAAATCAAAAGTTGGTTCTTTGAAAAGATCAATGAAATTGATAAACCATTAGCCAGACTCATCAAGAAAAAAAGGGAGAGGGTTCAAATCAATAAAATTAGAAATGAAAAAGGAGAAATTACAACTGATACTGCAGAAATACAAAGGATCATGAGAAACTACTATGAGGAACTGCATGCCAATAAAGTAAAAAACCTGGGAGAAATGGACAGATTCTTACAAAGGTACAACCTACCAAATATGAATAGACCAATCACAAGTACTGAAATTGAAAATGTGATTTAAAAACTTCCAAAAAACAAAAGTCCAGGATCTGGCAGCTTCACAGCTGAGTTCTACCAAACATTCAGAGAAGAGTTAACACCTCTTCTTCTGAAACTTCTCCGGAAGATTGCAGAGGAAGGAACACTCCCAAGCTCATTCTATGAAGCCACCATTATCCTGATACCAAAACTAGACAAAGATACACACACAAAAAAAAGAAAATTACAGGCCAATATCACTGATGAACATAGTTGCAAAAATCTTCAACAAAATATTAGCAAAGATCATACACCATGATCATACATCATGATCATACACCCAGGGATGCAAGGATTCTTCAATATCTGCAAATATATCAATGTGATAAACCACATCACCAAACTGAAAAATAAAAACCATATGATCATCTCAATAGATGCATAAAAAGCTTTTGATAAAATTCACAACCCATTCCTGATATAAACTCTCCAGAGAGTATGCATAGAAGGGAACTACCTCAATATAATAAAAGCCACAGCTTAACATCATTCTCAATGGTGAAAAACAAAGTATTTCCACTAAAATCAGGTACAAGACAAGGATGTCCTCTTTCACCAGTGTTATTCAATATAATCTTGGAAGTCCTAGCCACAGCAGTCAGAGAAGAAAAAGAACTAGAAAGAATCCAAATTGAAAAAGAAGTAAAACTATCACTGTTTGCAGATGACATGATTCTATACCTAGAAAATCCTAAAGACTCTACCAGAAAACTATTACAGCTCATCAATTAATTTGGTAAATTCACAGGATATAAAGTTAATACACAGAAATTGATTGCATATCTGTATACTAGCAATGAAAGCTCAGAAAGAGAAATTAGGGAAACAACTCCATTTACCACTGCATCAAAAGGAATAAAATACCTAGGAATAAACCTACCTAAAGAGATAAAAGACCTATACTTTGAAAACTATAAGACACAAATCAAAGCAGACACAAATAGATGGAAAAAATCAAAGACACAAATAGATGGAAAAATATACCATGCTCTTGGGTTAGAAGAATCAATATAGTCAAAATGACAATATAACCTAAGGTAATCTACAGATTCAATGCAATCCCTATTAAATTACCAATGACATTCTTTATAGAACTAGAACAAAATACTTTAAAATTTGTATGGAAACACAAAAGACCTTGAATATCCAAAGAAACATTGAAAAGAAAAAAATTGAACTGGAGGAATCAGGCTCCCTAACTTCAGACTCTACTATAAAGCTGCAGTCATCAAGATGGTATGGTACTTGCACAAAAATGGAAATATAGGTCACTGGAACAGGATAGAAAGCCCAGAAATAAATCCAAACACCTATGTTCAACTAATCTATGGCAAAGCAGGCAAGAACACATATAGTGGAGGAAAGATAGTCTCTTCAATAAGTGGTCCTGGGAAAACTGGACAACTGCATCTAAGAGAATGAAATTACAATGTCGTCTAACACCATACACGAAAATAAACTTAAAATGAATTAAAGATCTAAATGTCAAGGCCAGACACTGTAAAATTCCTAGAGGAAAACATAAGCAGAACACTCTTTGACATAAATCACGGCAACATCTTGTTTGACCCACCTCCTAGAATAAAGACACAAATAAACAAATGGGACCTAATTAAACTCAAAAGCTTCTGCACAGCAAAAGAAATCATTAAAAAATGAAAAGACAACCCACAGAATGGGAGAGTATTTTTGCAAATGACTCAACTGATAAAGGCTTAATTTCCAAAATATACAACTCAACAAAAAAACAAACAACCCAATTGAAAAATGGGTAGAAGACCTAAATAGACATTTCACCAAAGAAGACATACAGATGGCCAGCAGGCACATAAAAAAAATGCTCAACATCACTAATTATTAGAGAAATGCAAATGAAAACTAAAATGAGGTACCGCCTCACACCAGTTAGAGTGGCCATCATTAACAAGTCAACAAATAACAAATGCTGGAAAGGATGTGGAGAAAAGGGAACCCTCTTCCACTGTTGGTGGGAATGTAAATTGGTATAACAGTATGGAAATATTTCAGAAAACTAAATATAGAACTACCATATGACCCAGCAATCCCACTCCTGGGCATATATCCAGACAAAAATTTCATTGCACACCCTATATTCGCAGCACTATTCTCAATAGCCAAGACATGGAGAAAACCTAAATGCCCATCAGCAGATGAATGAATTAGGAAGAAGTGGTACATGTATACAATGGAATACTACTCAGTCATAAAAAAGGACAAAATAATGCCATTTGTAGCAACATGGATGGAACTAGTCAGTGAGTGAGCAGATCAAGAACCTTGTCAAGAGCAAGTGGAAGCAAGCCTTCGATGCCATGGCCGTGGTGCAGCACATGAGGAAGCTACAGCTGGGCCCAGCCAGGAGGGGCAGGGACAGATGACGAGCCATGGTGAGCTGCTAAGACCAGCAGCCAGGGGCCCGTGGCTGGCTGTTGCTGTCAAGACTGCTGTGTGGAGCCAAGTCCAGAACTGTCTCCCACACAGCACTCCCACTCTCATACTGAGTGAAGTAAGTCAGAAAGAGAAAGACAGTCACCATATGATATCACTTATATGTGGAGTCTAAAATATGGCACAAATGATCTATCTACAAAACAAAACAAAAAAATCATAGACATATAGCACAGACTCCTGTTTGCTGGGTTTGGGAGGGAGTGGGATGGATTGGGAATCTGGGGTTATCAGATGAAAACTCTTGCATTTGGAGTGGATGGGCAATGAGATCCTGCTGTATAGCACAGGGAACCATATATCTAACCACTTGTATTGGAACCTGATGGAGGATAATGTGAGAAAAAAAGATGTATATATATGTATGGCTGGGTCACTTTGTGTACAACAGAAATTTGCAGAACATTGTAAATCAATCATAATAAAAAATTTTCAAAAAATAAAAATGAAAAAATGAAATCTTTAAGAACAATAAATCCAAATGCCAAATATCACTTTAGAAAAAAAATCTAGAATTTTGATAAACTTCAAGAAAGCCACAAAGTAAATGAGAACACTTCTTCATATTTAAAATGCTTTACAAGTAAGAAGTGTTTTTTTTTTTTGCATTTTCCTATTCCAGTTTCGCTGATAGGGAAATTGACATGCAACAGGAAAAGGGTTCTTGCCCAAGATCTTACCTTCTAAACTTGCTCTGTCATAGTTTACTTTGACAACTTGTAATTCTGCAAATTCAGATTTTAGAAGATTCTTCAGAAAAACTTTAGTAATGGCAACATAACATTAAGTAAAAAGTAAGCATATTTAAACATGGGAAAACAAATTAATGACAACTAATTCTCTGACACACTAAGAAATTGTGATTCCTGGATATACTTTAAACAGCTTGACTCTACTTAAACTTAATGGACAAATAAATAAATTAAGATGAATTAAAAATCATTTTTCTTAAGTTTATTATAGTTAAGAAACCATCTAATAATATGTGTGGTTGAATTTGAGAGAATATTTGATAGAATTAACCCAGTTTATGACTTATACACTGAACTCTGATTTACAGAATCATTAACCTTTGAGTTGGAGGTGATATAGTGGTAACCAAATTGGTGGTTCTCATCCCAGATTTATTAAACTAGAATTTATGGGGATGGGGCAGCTCGTCCATGGATCAAAGTTTCAGAAGTCTTGACTTCATCCATCCTCTATACCCCTGTGAGAATCCCCTCTGCAGTGCCTCTGGTATACTGTCATTGACTAGGAACACATAGCCAGGAGCTTATGGCTCCAAAAGGCAACACACTTCACTTTTTACAAGCTCTGAGGTGCTAAATGACTAGTCCAAGATCACATAATTTGTGACAGAACTAGGGTTGAAATCCTATACTGCTTCTGGCATACAATTTCTTGTTTAATTCTTATAAATCCCTTACAGAATATGTATAGTTTATCTCCAATTTACAAATGAGGAATCTAAAGATTGGAAAGATGTAGTGTTTATTCAAGGTAAAATAGCTGGTAAGTGACAGATTAGTCATTCAAGCTCAGTTCTATCTGACTTCAGAAACTGGGATCTTAACCATCATGCCTTAAGACTTTCTAATATATTTGAATATAAGATATTGTAATAAATTTTAAAAGTAGAAGTAGTGTAGAGAAGAGGATGGCCAATTCTAGTGGCAAAGGGGATCTGTTCAGCCTTCCAGATGAGGTACTATCTAAGCTTGGTTTTAAAAGATAGACATCACCAAGGGAAAAAAAAAAGGAGAGGAGGACAGAGGGGCAGATGAGCATGTGGAAAAATGCAGAGCTAGAACACATGACCATTAACATGTGCCTGCCTGTCCTTTCCACATACCACTCTGGACTGATGTTTATTTTTACATTCTTTCATTTGTTGCCTTATCTGCTTTCTGTTTCTTCATAACACTTACTACTGTAACAATAATGGCTATTACTTATTGGGTATTTATTATATGCCAGGCACTGTCCACAGAACTTTCCATGGAATGACTCATTCAGCCCTCACAAAACTCTGAGGTAGGGACTATCAATATGTCCACTTTACCTATGAAAAAATTAAGGCACAGAAAGAATAGCTTGTACAAGTCATAGAGTGAGTAAGTAGATGGACAAGGATTTGAAGCCAAGCAGTCTAGTTCTAGAGCCTGCTTATCAACCAGCATACTCTCTCTATTGCCTCTATAGTTGGTGCTGTATTATATAATTATCTGTTAAGTTTATTGTCTCTCCTCCCATTGGAATGTAAGTTCCATAGGGCAGGGTATATGTCTATTTTGTTCAATGCTATATTCTCGACAACTAAAATAATACCTGGCACACATGAGATGCTCAGTAAATAATTGTTCAGTGGATGAATTATTTTAACAAATATTTTTTGAGTATTTGTTATATACTAGGCTGTGTCAGGTACTGAATTTACAGAAGAAGTCGAATACTTCTTCCACAAGATAGTTCTTAAAATGGTTTTATATCCCTTTTAAGTTTCTTCTCTTTTAGAATTAATAGATCTATTTTGTTCCATCACTTCTCATGTGACTTGAGAATACCCAGGCCTTGCCCTCTGGACAGGAACAGTTCAAGAATAAAAATAAAAGACACATAAAACTTACCAGAGTACTTTCAGTATGGTCTGACTCCCTTTTCTTGTCCTCCATACTTCTTTTAATGCAACCCAAGATTGTCATTTGCTTTTCTAGCAGCCATGTAGTATCACTGGCCCTTGTAGAGCTGGCAGTGAAAGAAAAGGCCTACATTCATTTTAATAATAACATTATGATACAAAGCCATTCCCCATTCTCTGGTATAAATTGCACAGTAGAAATTCTACAAATGTTTTTATTTTTAAACCAATATAAAGAACTTCATAATTACCCCCATTAAATTTCATCTCATTATTTCAGAGGCATTCTTCCAATTTATAAATAAATTTGAATTTTGAGTCTTTGCTCCATGTTACCTGTTATCAATCTTAGAATTGAGTCATCAGCCAATTCTGTGAGTAAGACTAATATGTTATCATTCAGATAATGGCTCAATATTTTGTAAGGAACAGAAACAAATGCAAAGTTCTATGACAAGGCACTTGAGATCTTTCTTTTGGTTAACAAAAATTCACCAGTCAAGATTTTGGGTTCAGTTATTCACCAGGTTATGAATGGGTTACCTTCACAGTATGATTTATATCTATATTTTAGCATTTAATCCCCAGAATTATCATAGAACATTTTGCTGTTTGTTTTGCTTAAATCAAAATACCTTACATGCAATGCATGTTCCTGTCAATCCTAATTCCAAAGAAACCCTTTCCTTCATTGCTTCTTCAAGTGCTATGGAGTAAAATTGGCAAGTCAAGAATTCATCATATACTCTGCTTTCAGAACATGAGAACTTGAGGAATATTTCTTCTTTCTTTCTTTCTTTCTTTCTTTTTTTTTTTTTTTTTTTGCTTTTTGGGGCTGCACCTGCAGCTTACGGAAGTTCCCAGGCTAGGAGTTGAATCGGAACTACAGCTGCTGGCCTATGCCATAGCAATGCAGGATCTGAGCCACATCTGCGACCTATGCCATAGCTCATGGCAAGGATAGATTCCCAACCCTACCAAGTGAGGCCAAGGATTGAACCTGAATCCTCATGGATCCTAGTCAGGTTTGTTAACTGCTGAGCCATGAAGGGAACTCCCTAGGCATATTTCTTGAAATTGAAAGTCCCTATTTTAAGATTTTTTTTTGCAAACGCCAGCTGTGTGATAACTATTAGAAAGTATCATCCATTTCATCCACTTGAGCAAACAGTTCATATGAGATCTGCACCTCACCATGACTATTTTGATATTTCTCCTCACCATGCTCTGCTTCTAGATTCATGAACTTTTCCCCCACTCTGTATTTTTGTAATATTTGATGCCCTTTCTCTTACTATACCTATTTTTGAAGAGATTATTACCTTTAATTGCAATTTTCCATGAGTACCATCCCATCAAGTCCCAGTGACACCTAGTGTGATTGCACTTAACTTATTTGTGTTAAAATTTAAATCTAGTTTTGTTGCAAGACATGTTTTTATAATATTTTCTTAGCCTCTTTGCTGAAAACTCCATCTTGTCCTTCCTTATTTTGTCCCGTCTTCCTGCTTGAGAAAGAGTCACGGTATGGTAAATGACTTAAGCTTAAGAACAAAGACCTAAAGGCATGGGTTATTCGTGGGGTCGGCTGAAAGAGGACATAATACATTGGTCTAGGAATGCTGGACCTGTGAAGATTGGCACGCCATTTGCACAAGCAAGATATGTCCTCTAAAGAGTAAGAGAAAGAGGAACCTCATGGCCAAGTGGTTTATGAGTAGTCATTAGCAGAATATACATTAGCAGAGAGAACCAAGGTACAAACCTAGACATACAGGGTTGCCACAAATAGGCATGCCATTTTCGGAAGCACAGTGAGGATTCTCTGAAATGCTATGCATAGATAGCTAACTCAAATGCTAATGATTCTTAAATGCCTAAAGTTTAGAGTAAAAGTTTAACCAGCTACCAGCTAAGTGACCTTTAAAATAATAAAAAAAAACTTATAAAAAAATAAAAAAACCCTATATCCTGCACCTACAACCCCCTTTTCACTTGACGCAATCCTCAAGAGCACAATAAAAGCAGTGTGGTTTCTTGAGGCAGGGCTCTTGGTCCCTGAGACCTTGAGTCCCCTGGTTCCCACCTTTACTTAAGATAAATGTCTCTGTGTCTTGTTTTATGTTAACTTTTTTTCCTTAAGTTCCATAGCACCCGTTCTTCAGCCCCATCCTGCTAAGCTGGTCTCGGCATAGTTTCCAGAAGGGCTTGTTAGCATGCTTTATAGAGAGATTTTCTATTTTGTAACACAAAAGTCAGTGCAAGGAAACCCCAGCATCAGTGTGTCTTGTTCATTTCCTTTCTAACCACCCAAACTCTAGGACTATTTTGCTGGCTTCCTCTACCTTGCTTTTCTGAGACTAACTCAAGTGATACCTAAGATGTATATATTTCCAAAGAGACAAAAAGTTCATCGTAGCATATATTCTAAGTATCTGCCAGTATCCTCATGGTGGTCATGAAATAAACTGGACTCAATGAAGGTAATTTTAAAGCCTGATTTTAATGTACACATATATTAATTAAATGGATAATAAGCAAAGTAAACAAAATTTAGTGTGGATTTAAAGTAAAGGGAAAATGCAAAATTTTTATGTTGCTTTTATCTGGAAAATTGATGTCTGAGGATAAAAATTAGCATAAAGCTCATTAATGTGTAGTATTATTGTTCAAGCCAGTAGATATTACACTGCAGTTAATTGTATTAACAAGACAAAAGAATTCCTTTTTAGCTCGAATAAAAGCTTTAAAATAATCATTTCAAACATGGGAAATGAAATGAATAATTTTGTTTAAAAACCATTTGTCCTTTGAACTTCAGTCTATTCAACTTCTGAATGCTTATTAAAATAGAGTTCTATTCAGTGCATTTTAAACTTTAAATAATTACACCACCCAGTGTACATTTCCACAAAGCATCAGTAATTGACAATACTATTTCATAAAACATTTATATTAGATTATACACGTGCTCTTACAGTTCAAAAAATAAAAGCAAAACTTTGTTAATCAGGTGACAAACTATAGGGCGTTAGAGGGAACTTGCTCAAGAAGGCCAAACCTTCTGAAATGAATTGAAGCCTTAGAACTAATGACAGTAATGACTTAAACTTACTAAAAGAAATCAATACATTCTTTGCTTGTTATTCTCTTTGCCAGTTGGTTAGGCCTATATCTGATAATGACAAAGTGAGATCCTTTCCTGAGTAATATTAGCTCAAACATGCTACCTGAACAACTACTACTAAATTAAGCAGTGATGGGGCTATAAAAATTTTCTCATCATGAAATAATCCTTCTAAGTCAGATCTTATTATCAGAAATGCGTACAAATAGGAGTTCCCATTATGCCTCAGTTGTAACGAACACAACTAGTATACATAATGTTGCAGGTTTGATCCCTGGCCTCGCTCAGTGGTTTCAGGATCTGACGTTGCTATGGCTGTGGTGTAGGCCAGTAGCTACAGCTCTGATTCGACCCCTAGCCTGGAAACTTCCATATGCCATGGGTGTGACCCAAAAAAGACAAAATAAAAGTGAATACAAATGTTGAGTTGTATTTCTATACTCTTCTTTAATGTGTACCAACCCTCATGTCACATGAATAAACACAATGGTCTCACACACACAAAACACACACACACATACCATCTCAAAAAGCAACTGAATTAAAAGGATATATGATAAATAAAAAAGTGTATTATAGAGGTTAATATCATCACTTGGGATATGCAGTTCCCAAATAGTTTTAAAGTTTGTGCAAAGTTCAGAAGTGTTTAGGCAATGGAATTAAGGTAAATGAAATATCTATTAAGAGGAGAGATGAAGTATAACATAAGTATATTTTCAGCTACGGTTCATAATCTAGTGCTATACCTAAATGCCTAAGCTTAAAAATCAAATTAATTAATAATTTTATATTAATAATTGTATATATTATATACACACATATGTACATATATATATAATTGAGTGCCAGTCATACAGAAGTTAATGAGTCAGAACTAATACCTGCTTTCACAGACCTGCAAGGGAAGCATAGAAAGTAGACAAAGGAAACCTAGCAGGGAAGTTAGACAATAGGATAACTAAATAGGTAACTGCCATAAAGAGTGGAGATTGCTATTGTAGGGGATTATGGGAGAGGATACCTGGGATATTCTTTAAAGAAATAACATTGTGAGTTCTGAATCTTGACTAAAAAATGCACCAGGTAGAAAGTAAACAAAGCCCTTGCCCCTCACACACAAAAAAATAATGGTCCAAATCATCAACATTTCTTAACTGAATTATGCAATAATTTTCTAAATGGGTCCCTGCCTCTAGTCTTCCCCCTAGTCTCACCTCTACATAGTGCCCTAAGTAATTTTTCTTAGATATCAAACTCTTTCAATGACACAGTACTACCTAGTCCAGAGAATGATTTACAGACTTCTTAGCAAAATATTTATGCTTTATACTTTTATCCTAAGTCATCTCACCAGCTTCATTTATCATCACTTCTAGAATGTGATGTTTCCCAGAAACATTAATGTCCTAACCTCTAGATCCTATGACTGTATTATGGTATATAGCGAAAGACACTTTACAGGAGTAATTAAGGTTATAAACTTAAAATAGGAGGATTATGATGGATTATCTGAGTAGACCCAATCACATAAACTTTTAAAAGCAAAGTACTTCCTCTGACTGGAATTAAAGAAATTCCACAGAGGGAAAAGTCAGAATAACTTGAAGCATGAGAAAGACTCATTGCACCATCATTGGTTTGAAGATGGAGTGAGCAAAATGATGAGAACTGAGAGAGGCTCCCAGCTAGAGCCAGAAAGAAAACAGGGACCTCATTATTCAGCCAATAATGTGAATGAGCTTGGAAGCAAATGCTTCCTCAGAACCTTCAGATGTGAGCTCAGGCTGGACAGCACATCGAACTTGGCCCTGTGAGACTCTAGGCAGAAAACAATGAAGTATTTATCACAGCTCTCTAGTCCCCATGTACTTCAGCCATCACAGCCTATATGCAGAGAGATTAAAGTTTGCACTAAAATTTGAACATTGATTGAATTAGTGATTCTAGTTCACTCCATGGAAAACCTGTGTAATTAATATTAATAGGGTCAACCTAAGTGTCCCTCAGTGAATGAATGGGTAAAGAAAATGTGGTATATATATAATAGAATATTATTCAGCCATGAGGAAAAAGGAAATTCTGCCATTTGTGACAACATAGATGGACCTTGATGACATTATATGAAATTAAAAAGGCAAAGAAAGATATATACTATACAATATTACTTATATGTGGCCACTTTAAAAACAAAACAAACAACACAAACAAAAAAACAGAGAACAGGATGGTTATTCCCAGAGCCTGTGAGATGGGGAACTGGGAGAGATGTTGTTTAAGGGTACATACTTTCAACTAGTAGATAAATAATCCCTGGAGATCTAATACACAGAATTGGGATTATCTAATACAACAGAATTATGTTAAAAACATTAAACTTGCTAAGAGACTAGATTTTAATTGTTCCTACAACTGGATGAAATGATAATTATATAATGTGATAGAAGCTTTAGCTAAAGCTACAATGGCAATCATATTACAATATAAAGGTATCAAATCAATATGTTCCACACCTTTTATATGTCAATTATATCTTAATGTAAAGAGTCAGGAGAAAGAAAACGAAAAATGTGCCCATCTCTAAGGGTGTTTAATTAGAATATCCCCTTCCTTGTGACTGCTCTCTGTTTTTGGCAAGAACATGTTTTTTTAAAAATGAAAACCCAAATTGAGTATTAAATGTAGTTAGCACTACCCTTATTTCTATAGCTATTCCCATCACCTCTACTTTACCTTGTGCAGAAATATTCAAGTGACCAGAACCAAAGATGTGGCAGGCAGAATTCTAAAGATGCTCTTCCAAGGTTCAATCAAACTTTAACCTAGATATTGCTATGAAGGATTTTGTTGATGTAATTTCAGTTCCAAGTTGTGTGGCCTTAGGATCTGGAGAGTATCTGTGTGGGCCTGACCCAATCAGATAATAGCTTCTAACATGCAAGAGGCAGAAGAGGAAATCAGAGCGGGATATCAGAGACATGCAACACACAAGAAAGAATCAATACATTTCTGGCTTTGAAGATGGAGGATGCCATGAACCAAGGAATGTGGGCAGACTAGGAGCTGAGAACAATCCTAAACAATGACCAGCTTGAAAATGGGGACCTCAGTCCTACAACTTTATGGAACTAAATTCTGCCAACAACCTGTACGAGCCTTGAATCATATTCTCCTCCAGAACCTCCTGGTAAGATCCCAAACTTTCTGATACTTTGATTTTAGCCTTGTAACCACCTAATTGAGCCCATCTGGACTTCTCACCTACGCAAATCATGAAATAATAAATGATTGGTATTTTAAGCTGATCTATCTGTGGCAATTTGTTACAGAAGTGATTGAAAATTAATATCATAAGCATTGAAATAACAATAAATCTAATAGAGCTCCTCCGGTATCTGTCTCCAGTGTATTCTCCCTGAAGAACTTGTGAAAATTATTAGTCAGTGTGGTTTCTGGATGTCCTTTTTCAGTCTTGCTTAATAATAGGTGTCTCAGACATTCAATGATATATACAAGTTACTTAAGCTCTCTGGGTCTCAAAAGCCTAATCTGTAAAATGCAAATGCAGATAATAAAACAAAATTAGTACCCACTTCAAGAGATTAAATGAATTAATGCTTATAAAATACTTGGAGTAGAGTCTGGCATATAATAAATGTTCAAAAAACATATTTTATCACCTTTTTTTCTGCTCTGAAAAGACTGTCCTTGGTTCATGCTCTAATAACCAAATTTTGGTGGTCACATGTGCATTTGCTCAAAATGAGGTCTCTATAATTTGGTGCTAATGAAAGATAAATATGGATGTTCTCTTTCTCCAACCTGAGAGTTCTAAGTTTCTTTTGCCAGGAACTGATATTATATATTTGTGGTATCCATATATGGTTCCTTATGTTGGTCTGCAGAAACCAAAAGCCACTTTGGCTTAAAGAATATTATCCCCTTTGGAGAAGCCTCCATTTGTGTAGCATCACTTCATTCTCAGTATAACATTGTTAACATCCCCAGGCAACAATGGCTAGATTATTAGTCATCAACCATGGCTAGACTGTTATTGAGTAATCATTTTGGCCCCAAATTATACAAGCTATGCCAACTTCTCATCTGTATTACTGAAATTTGGACTTAGTCTTTTAAGACATTTTCTTGAATCAGTTTTCAAGAATCATTTATTTTTGAGGTGAAAGGAATGACTCATCCACCCTACTTAGAAAACAAATTAACTGATATTATGCCGATAGGAAATGTGGTTCAAGGGATTAAATCCATTTCCTGATGGAAAGTTTAGGCCTTGGCCTGTCAGATATAACTAACATTCCAGGTGTATACCATTGGTTTTCATTTTATTTGATAAGAATGGATTATAAAATTTCCCCCATAAATATGTTCTTTCGAGAATAATCCTGGGGTTCCCACTGTAGTGCAGTGGATTAAGGATCTACCATTGTCTCAGTGACAGCACAGGTTCAAAACCCTGGCCCAGCACTGTGGACATTGCCCCAGCTGTGACATAGATTGAAACTATGGCTGGGATTCAACTTCCATATGCTGCGGGTGTGGCCATTAAAAAAAATCCTTAGGCCCAAGTTCTATATTCTATAATATAATTTGAAAAGAAAAAGAAACATCAGGTCCTCCAAAACAAATTCTTCTTTATAATACCCACTAACTCTACTTTTCTTGTAAGCATTTGTTCAGTAATTATGAAGAATGTAAATTATAAATTTCTTAATACCTAATTCTTGTTTTCTATTTATTGAGAAAAATGTTATATGCAATAAAATACTAAGATTTAACTTGTAAAATTTTATGAATTTGACAAATGTATGTAGCAATGTAATTACCACCACAATCAAAATGTAGACATTCCTATTATTACCTTACAAAATTCCTTTAGCTTCCTTTATAGTAAATCCCCTTTTAAGAAGATATTCTTTCCACCCCCCCCATCTTAGGTACTACTCACTCTGATATCTATATTCATAAATTAATATTGCCTATTCCAAAATTTCATACACATTTAAGTATATAGCATATAATCTTTTTTGTCTGGCTGCTTTCTGTCAGCATGTTTTAAGATTCCTTCATGTTGTATGCACTTTTATTTTTCTCCTTTTTATTGCTGAATAGTATTCTATTTTATAA
The DNA here is from genome assembly GCF_016906955.1 of Phacochoerus africanus. NCBI lineage: Eukaryota > Metazoa > Chordata > Mammalia > Artiodactyla > Suidae > Phacochoerus > Phacochoerus africanus. Next base: position 83,917,869 of record NC_062560.1, on the reverse strand, counting down.
AAACTATAATAATATTTTTCATTCTCTAAATGGATATTTTCATTATTTATGGTTTTGGACTATTATAAATAAAGCTGCAATGAATACTACTATAAGAATATAGTTACATTTCTCTTGGGTAAACATATAGAAGTGGAATTGAGGGTCCTTGGGTAATTGTATACTTGACTTTATAAGAAGTAGCCAAACAGTTGTCCAATGTGGTTGTAACATTTTACAGACCCACTTGCAACATGAGAGATCCAGGCATTCCACACTTTCACTAACATTTGGTGTTTTCTTTTTTCTTTCATTTCTTTTTTTAATTTTAGCCTTTCTATTGTGGTTCTATTGTGAGCACAATGGTATATGAAACGATTTGAACCTTTAAGTGGTTTTAATTTGTGTTTCTCTATTGACAGATAAGTACTTTTCCATGAGCTTACTGGCCTTTATTTTGTGAAGTAACTACTCAATTCTTTGAAGACTTTATTAGGTTGTTTTATTGTTGACTTGTAGACATTCATTATATATTCTGCATAGAGTGCTTTGTCAGCTATATGTATTTGTAATAGTTTTCCAAGACTCGGGCTGATACTTTCATTTTTGTAACAGATTTTTTAATGAACTCAACTAATTACCTTTTTTATTTTATGGTTATTGCTTTTGTGTCCCCCTCATAAGAAATATTTGCCCATCTCAAAATTGTAAAAATATTCTCCAGTGTTTTCATTTAGAAGCTTTGTAGTTTTAGCTTTAATGTTAACATCTATGCCACATCTCTAATAATCTCCAATTAATTTGTGTCTATGCTATGAGGTAGGGTTCAAGGTGAGTTGTTTTTCATATGTTTATCCAATTTTTGCAGTACATTTTGTTGAAAGAATTTTTTTGCTCATTTAATTGCCTTGAAAATACTTTCAAAGTTCAATTGACTACATACATGTGAGTTTATTCCAGTTTTCCATTCATCTGTCCTTATGCCAATGCTACACTCTCTTGATTACTGTAGCTTTATGGTAGCCTTATAGTCAATAAGCATCTATATGCCAACTTTGTTTTTATTTTTAAAATTGTTTGGGTTCTTATAGTTCCTTTTAATTTACATGAATTTAGAATCTGTGTTAATTACCATTAAAATTGAATTTTTACTGGGATTGCATTGGGTCTTTAGATCAAGTGGAGACTGTTGATATTGTAATAATAATATTGAGCCTTCCAATGTCAAATATGATATATATCTCAATTTTCTTAGGTCTGTTATTAATTTTGAAAAATTCTCAGCCATTATTACTTCAAGTATTTCTACTGTTCCTTTCTCTCTTCTTCTTCTAGTGTTGTGTGTGTGTTATAACTTTTGTAACTGGTTCTTTTGTAATCTGTTTCTTTACTTTTTTTTTTCCTGTTGACTTTTTAGTTTGAAAAGTTTCTATTGACATATCTTCAGACTTACTGATTTTTTCCTTGGCCTTGTCTGTCCACTGATGAATCCATCAAAGACATTCTTCATTTTGTTACAGTGTGTTTGATTTTTAGCATTTCCTTTGATTTTTTCTTTGATTTTCCACCTCTGTGCTTACATTCCCCATTTATTCTTTTATGCTCTTCACTTTTTCCATTAAAGCTCAAAGCATATTCATCATAGTTAATTTAAAATAACTATACTGATAATTCCAAAATCCTGACCATATCTGAGTCTGGTTCTGATGCATGCTTTGTTTCTTCAGATTTTGTTTTTTGTATTTTAGCATGCCTTGTCATTTTTTTTTTTGGTTTGTTTGTTAATAGTAAGACATGATGTATTGTGTAATAGGAATTGAGGTAAACAGGCCTTTAGTGTGAAATTAGTGTTTACCTGGCTAGGAATTAGGCTGAGTTCCCTATTCATTATAGCTATAGGTGTTAAGAGGCTAAAATTTCCTCTAGCATATTTTTTTTCTCCTCTGGTGTCTTTCAATTTCTCTAGAGACTCATTTTATTTTATTTTATTTTATTTTGTTATTTTGTTTTTTGGCCATGGTGTGCAGCAGCTTAATGTAGGATCTCAGTTCCCAGACTAGGTATTGAACCTAGGCCATAGTGATGAACACACCTGAGTCCTAACTGCTAAACTACCAGGGAACTCTCTAAAGACTCTTTTTTTTTTCTTCCTTAGATTTTTATTTTCCATCCCTTGTATCTGCTCTTGTTTTTTTTTGTTTTTAATTTTATTTTCCCACTGTACAGCAAGGGGGTCAGGTTGTCCTTACATGTATACATTACAATTATATTTTTTCCCCACCCTTTCTTCTGTTGCAACATGAGTATCTAGACAAAATTCTCAATGCTATTCAGCAGGATCTCCTTGTAAATCTATTCTAAATTGTGTCTGATAAGCCCAAGCTCCCAATCCCTCCCACTCCCTCCCCCTCCCCCTCCAATCAGGCAGCCAAAAGTCTCTTCTCCAAGTCCATGATTTTCTTTTCTGAGGAGATGTTCATTTGTGCTGGATATTAGATTCCAGTTATAAGTGATATCATATGGTATTTGTAAAGACTCTTTTTAAATAACATCTGATGGAGTTCCCATTGTGGCTAAGCAGTAACGAACCCAACTAGTAACACCAGCTTGATACCTGGCCTTGCTCAGTGGGTTAAGTATTCAGCATTGCAGTGAGCTGTAGTGTAGGTTGCAGATGCAGCTTGTATCCTTAATGGACACTTAAGTTGCTTCCATGTCTTGTCTATTGTAAATAGTGCTGTAATGAACATTGGGGTGCATGTATTTTTCAAACTATGGTTTTCTCTGGATAGATGCGCAGCAATAGGAATGCTGGATTATATGGTAGTTCTTTATTTAGTTTTTTAAGGAATCTCCACAGTTTGCAATCCTAGCAATAGTGTAGGAGGATTTCCTCTTCACAAATATCATATAAGATCAGTAATATGTGGAATCTAACAACAATAAAAAAAGATACAAAAGAACTTACAAAACAGGAACATACTCAAAAGATTTTGAAACAAAACTTACAGTTACCAAAGGGGAAATTTGGGGGGGGGATAAATTAGGGGGTTGGGATTGATGTATATACACTACTGTATATAAAATAGATAGGTAACAACTGCATAGCACACAGTAATCTATTCAATACTATGCAATAACCTGTATGGGAAAAGAATATGAAATTAATGGATATATGTATAACTGATCCAGTTTGCTGTACGCCTGAAACTAACACAACTTTGCAAATCAACTATACTCCAACAAAATTTATTTTTCTTTAAATGGCTATTTTCCCCTTCCGTCCACCAGAAGCACGAGGGAATTTTTCTTCAGTCTTCACCCTGCAAATCTAGTGGGGCTCCTGGATAAAATTTTAAAAATATGGGGGCATCTCAAGACTGGGCCATCCATTAATAAACCTCAAGCTCATCTGCATTGAGCCTCCAGCAATTTGTCAATCACAGTCTAACTGTTCCTACCTGTATTGGATCCAACAGCAGACTTCTGCTCCTGTTAAGCTGTGATTCTCTGTGTTTGCCTGTCTTTACAATTTTCAGGTTGTCAGCCTACCCTGTGACCTCAATTCTCTGATGGATCTAAGAAAGGTTGTTTATTTTCTGTTTATTCAGCTTTTTGCTTATCGTGATGATTTCTAAACTCTTTATATTTTGGACCAGAACCCCAAAGTTTTTTTCCATTTGCTTAGAAATGATTTATCTTACAATATTTTGAACTTTTCAGAGTAAATGTCTTGAACATCTCTTGTTCAGTTTATTCCTAAATATCTTAGGTTTTGTTGTTAGGGCAAATTTTCCTAAATTTCCAATTTCATGCTGTTTGTACACTGAAACACAATTATTTAAAAAAATTTGTACCTTATAATTTGAAACTTTGATAAATTTACTTTTCAGTTCTTATAGTTAATTTGTACATTCCTTACAATTTTCTAAATATATAATCATGTCTCCCTTAATTAAAAAGTTTTCATTTTTCTCTTCCAACTTTTAAGTTTTTTGTGTCTTTCTGTTGACTTACTAAACTGACGAGGATTTCTAGTACAATATGGAAGAGAAATGTTGATAGATTACATTTTATTTAATCTCTACTCTTAGAGGGGAAAGCATCCAATGGTTCATCATTAAAATAATGCTAACTATAGGCTTTTTGTAGATTCCTTTGGTTTGATTAAGTACCCTCCCTACTTTTTGCAAATATCTTGTTTTTATATCATGAAGAAATATGGAATTTGTCAAATTATTTTGCTGCATCTTTTGAAATGATCTTTCTTCTTCATTCCCTTAAAATGGTGAATTATACTGATGAATGTTAAACCAATCTTTCACTACTGGAATAAACCTCACATACTCACTATGTACAGAGATATTGCAGGTTTGGTTCCAAACCACGGCAATAAAGTGAATATTGCAATTAGGCAAATACATACATTTTTTGGTTTCCCAGTGATCCTAAAGGTTGTTTTCACTGTATTGTAGGCTATTAAGTGTACAATAGCACTACATCTAAAAAACAATGTATATACCTTAATTAAAAAATACTTTGTCACTAACAAATGCTAATCTTCATCTGACCCTTCAGAAAGTCATAGTAGTAACATTAAACATCATTGATCACAGATCATGATAACAAATATCATAATAATGAAAAAGTTTGAAATATTGTCAGAGTTACCAAAGTATGACAGAGACAAGAAGTGAGTTAATGGTGTTGGGAAAATGCAGGATTGCCAAAAACCTTCTATGTGTAAAAAGTACAATATCTATGAAGCACAATAAAGAAGCTTATAATAGGAGTTCCTGTCGTGGCGCAGTGGTTAACGAATCCTACTAGGAACCATGAGGTTGCGGGTTCGATCCCTGCCCTTGCTCAGTGGGTTAACGATCCGGCGTTGCCATGAGCTGTGGTGTAGGTCGCAGACATGGCTCAGATCCTGCGTTGCTGTGGCTCTGGCGTAGGCTGGTGGCTACGGCTCTGATTCGACCCCTAGCCTGGGAACCTCCATATGCCGCGAGAGCGGCCCAAGAAAAAGGCAAAAAGACAAAAAAAAAAGAAGCTTATAATAAAATGAAATATGCCTTATTATATTTATCTATCTGTCTGTCTGTCTCTCTATTTATATTGCTGTGTTTAATTTCCTAATATCATGGGAAGGTTTTTCTTGGTCTGTATTCATGAAGAATATTAGTTTGTTATTTTCTGTTCTTGTAGCACCTTTGTCAGATTTTGGAAATTGGCTTAACCTGGCCTCATAAAACAAATTAAGGATTCTCCCCTTCTTCATCTTCTAAAAGAGTTTAATGAGATTAATGTTATTTCCTTCCTAACTGTTTGACAGAATTCATCAGCAAGAACTTGTGATCTGGAAATTTTCTTTGCAGGGAGGTTCTTTTATTACACATTCAATTTCTTTTATAAATGTCATCATTATAATTTTCAATATCTTTTCATGTCACTTTGGCAATTTTTGTCACTCAAGAAATTAATCCATATTATCCAATTTGTCAGTTTCATTAGCATAAAGTTATTTGTAATATTCTTTGGATATCATTTTAATGTATGTAAGGTCTGTAATAATATCCCTACTTCCATTCCTAATACTTGTAATTTGTATTTGACCCTTCATTTATTCACTGATCTACAACAGAGTTTATCCATTTTATCAAACTTTTCAAAGAACCAGCTTTTTCTGGCTAATTTTTTTCTGTTGTTCGTAATTTCTATTTTATTGATTTTTTGCTCTTTATTATTTTCTTATTTCTACTTTCATTTAATTTTCTCTCCTTTTTTAGCTTCATAAGGTAGAAATATAAGATCAATGATTTTGAGCCCTGCTTCTTTTATATGAAGAAGACTTTCTTCTTTTACATATTCAAATGTACATATTCCCTTCTAAGCACTGCTTTAGCTGCTTCCCACACATTTTGTTATTTTGTGTTTTCACTATCAAGTAGACATTTTCTCTTTACATGTAGCAGTCATCTTTTATTGGACAATAATTCCCAATTAGGACATGAAAAGATTTCAACCATTGTGTTCCTCAAGGAAGGGTGCCCAGGGAAAAAAGGTCATGGTCAGGAATGCAGAGTGGCAGTCCACACTGGGCTGTCTTCAGTGGTACTTGCATAACCACTCATGTTTGAGTTCCTTCTAAGAAGGTCAATAGCTGAAAAGCATGCAAGTTGCCAGCACCCTAGAAATCCCAGCCATGTTCCCTTTCTTCACATTGACATACTTGTAATAACCTCTTTGAAATGGCCCAACAATTCCTTTAGGGGTGAAGTCCCACGCCAATATCCAGTTTGGTATCTCCCCCTATTTTGACTTCCATGAGTTTTTTCTCCTCCACTGGTATGACTGACATCATGTTGGTGTGCTGGGTGTCCATTGCCTAGGTGGATTTATTTCATAATTCTCGTCATAATTTCTTCTTTGACTCAAGGGTTATTTACAAATAGGCTGCTTAATTTTGAACCATTTGAGAACCATATTTCTAGATACTTTTTTGTTATTAATTTATAACTTAGCTCTGTTGTGCTTAGAGAAAATTCACTTAATATTTAAATCTTTTGATAATTTTTGAGACTTATTTTAAGGACCATCACATGATCTATCTTGCTTAAGGTTCCATGCACACAAGAAAAGAATGTTTTCTGCAGTTGTTGAGTAAAGTGTTATAAAATGTTAATAGAGTCAAAGTTAGTTGACAGTGTTTTCAGATCACTAATTTTTTGTTTAGCTATTCTCTCAATGAGAGAGGATGTTACTACATTCAAACAAGATAAATGTCCCTTTTTTTAACCAATAATTCCTCTTTTCTTGAATGCTATTTTGTCTGATATTATTATAATCACTTCACTTCAGTTTACTTATGCTTACAATTTGCATTGTAAATGTTTTACATTTTTTTACTTTATATATATATATATATATATATATATATACATCTTTATATTTAAGTGTGATTCTTGAAGCTCACATAAAGTTGTGTCTTGCTTTCTCATCTAATAAAAATTATTGAAATAATACAAATGGTGACACTGAAGGAGGAACACAGAAAGAGAAAATACATAAGAACTAACAAGATAGTAGATTTAAACCCAACTGCATCAATATTACATGTAATGTAAATAGACTAAATAACACCTTCTCATTAAAAGCCTTCCTTCAGGTTAGTTCAATATTTTTTTGAAAATTTTTAAATTCCTCAATTAGATTTTTAATTATACCTTCTAGTGTCATTTCAGTAGCTACTCTATGAATTAGATTATGCCATCTTAATCTTATCACAATATACTTAGAATAAACATTGTAGTCATTCAGGTAAAAAATAAATACTTTTAAAGTTAAAATTTCATATAACCACCACCCTTGTGTTACTATTTTATTTGTTTTATATTTATATGTTATAAATTCAACAATGCAGTGTTTTGTTTTGTTTTTTGCTTTAGTCAGTTATCTTTTTAAAATACTAAGAGGTGGGAGAAAGATAACAATTTTAAAATTTACCCTCCTATTTACCATTCTTGATGCTTTTCATTTTTCCCTGTAGATCAGAGTTTCCTTCTGGTATAATTTCCTCAGTCTTAAGAACTTTCTTTAGCATTTCTTGTAGCTTAGATATTCTGGAAACAGTTTATCTTAAAATATCTTTATATCACCCTCATTTGGAAGAATATTTTCACTGGATATTGAATTTGGGGTTTATATTATATTCAGCAGTTTAAAGATGTGATCCCTTTTTCTTTTGGCTTAATGTTGTTTTTGGTGAGAAGTATTCCATCATTTTCCCCTATATATAATGTCTTATTTCTCTGCTGCTTATTTATATATTTATCTTTAATTTTTCATAATTTGACTATGAAATGCTTAGATCTAAGTTTCTTTAAATTTATCCTACTTGGATTGGCTAAGATTCCTGGATCTGTTAATCAATATTTGTTTTTTGCATTTTTAACTAAATTTGGAAATATTTAAATTATTATTTTAACAATATTTTTTATACTCCCTTCTCCCCTCTAGGACTCTAATTTTATGTTTTTTAGATGCCTAATCATATCTTGGAAGTTACTGATATTCTCTTCATTTTTATATTAATCTTTCTTCCTCTTCTTCATATGGACAATTTTGATTCACATAAATTCAATGTTACAAACCATTTCTTCTATTATTCCCAATCTACTGGTAAGTGAAGTTTTCATTTCTGATAGTTCGCTTTTAAATTATGAAATGCACATTTAGTTCTTACAAGAGATTTTATTTATTCATTGAGATTTCCCAATTTTTCACCCAATTTGACAATATTTTCTTTAAGACCTTGAGCATATTTTAATGTCTGGTTTAAAATGTTTTTCTGCTAATTCAATAATCTGGGTCATCTAGAACTCCTTTTCCACTAACTTCTTTTTCTGCTTATTATAGATTAAACTTTCTTCTTTCTCTGTAGTTTTCAAAATTTTTAAATTATTTTTACACTGAACATTTTGGATAATTCATTGTAGAGTCCCAGGATTTGGTTATGTTCCTCTGAAATGTATTTGTTATAAGTTATTTGCTGATCAAATTTAACTTGTGGAGGCTTGCTTTTATGTTCAGTTATTATGACTCTATTTCAGTTTTTTTTCCCCCCTTTTGTCCTAAGGCGAATGCTTTGATATTGTAACATAACTTTTACCTCTTAGGCATGATCTTTCTGGACTTTCAGTGATAAGGCTTAGGTATTTACCAACCCCCTTTAAAACTCCAAACTCTGTGTTATTTACAATGGTTATTTGCTGAAATATCTATGCAGTGTTTTCAGTCTTCTGACTCTTCTTTTTCCTAGGCTCTTTGAAGTATCCCCCATAAATTCATGGTTCATGGATCATACAAGGGATTGAGGGGAGTTTACATGCAGATATGGGAACTAACTCCCCCCCTCTCTTGTCACTACCTTTTTGTCAGAATCTCTCGCTTTAATTTCTGGTGGAACTGGTATCCTTGAATTCCATTTTTTGGTATTCAAGACTCCTCAAGCCAGGCTTTCTGCTCGATTTCTAGCTGCCTCACAGTTCATGTTCTTGGCAGTATTTCAGGGTAAAATCTGCATAAACATGAGTTTTATAACTATTGTCTGAGTGAGAGTTAGCCCATTACCAGTTTCTTCACCAATACTAGAACCAACAAACTAATATTAGTTTGTTGGAAAACCAACAAACTAATATTTAAAGGGACAACAAGAACTTTGTCTTTCCCATTCTTTCTTTGTCCAAACACTCAGAGTCTTGGATTAAAATGGAGTGCAGAGAGTTCCCATCATTGCTCAGCAGTAATGAACCCAAGTATCATCCATGAGGATGCGGGCTTGATCTCTGACCTTACTCAGTGGGTTAAGGATCCAGCATTACCGTGAGCTGCAGTGTACGTCCTGCATTGCTCTGGCTGTGATGCAGGCTGGCAGCTGTAGCTCCAATTTGACCCCTAGCCTGGAAACTCCCATATGCCACAAGTGGGGCCCTAAAAAGCAAAAAAAAAAAAAATGCATTTCAGCATCATCTGCTTCTCAGTAGCTCAAGTTCCTACTATAACTTTAAATCCAACTTTATGTGCCAAACCCTGAAACCAAAGGTTCATCTTCCTAATTGTTTCTGCCTGATCTTTTCTGAATTTTCTGTTCCTGAACCTGGTAGTAGCATTAATATCACACCTACTTACATCTAAGACCTGATTGATTAGATATCTGCTAAGTAAGCCAAAAATACCAATAAAATGAGTATTTTAATGAGCAATTTGATAACAACTTACAGTGCAGCAGAATACTCTGCCAATTAGTCAGGGGAACAGAGAGGCCATGCCACTTATGCTTATGAAATCTTATTGTTTAGCCAGAAAGAAAAAATGCCGTCTAGTTCTTATTAGTGGGAGAATGATTTCTTACTCCTCTGACCATATTTATTTTAATACTGTTCTCTTCCCCTTCAAAGCTGGAACAATTGCCTCTGGCTTTATTTGACTGTTGTCATAGAATTTACCCCCATGATATACTCCTGCCACTCTTTATATCTGTCACTGCTTTGCCATCTTCAAATGAAAAGAAATTTGAAAGTCATGTGTGCTTTGATACTACCATAGAAATGCTCTCCCAAAAATATAGCATGTAATAGTAGTGATAGTACCAAGCATCATGACTTTCTGCAAAGCTTAGTGACACATTTAGAGTGGACTGATTAACACCAAGTCGAGAAGAACTAAATGCTTGGAAAAATAAGATCGGCATGTTGGGACAGAATACCAAGAGACAAATCTTTAAAAACTAATATCATATTAACCTTTTTTTTCTTCCAGTAATTCCATGGAATTAGGGTATTTAATGTTTATCTTGAGAAGGCATTCAAGAAAGATAAATGTATGCCTTTGAGATAAAGAATAGGGAAGAACACCATGTGACTTTGCTTCTAGCATATAACTTGTTTGTCTCTTTCTTCCCCATCTGATTGTAAAGGCTTTTATCTATAAATGACTCATAGTTGCAAAATGAAGAGAGGGCAAATTGTTGGAAGTACTGAAGTATTGTATAATTTATACATCCAAAGTTTAGTAATGTAGAGATAAGTGCCCTTTAATACATTTGTTTGCATACATGTGTAAATTACACGACCTACAGATATTGTTTATCTGTTTTCAAAATGCCTATTGACTCAAAAGACCAATGACTTGAAGTTCTTCTTTCCACTTCTGTAATAACAGTCATTGGTTGGTGGCTATAGCTGATGTTTGTAGAGCCTGTCTGAATATATAGGTTCCTTTGAGCTTTCTAGAATACTCAGAAATGCTACCCCATCTTTCCTTTCCCTGATATATTTTTTTTGTCTTTTCTAGGGCTGTACCTGCGGTATATGGAGGTTCCCAGGCTAGGGGTCTAATCAGAGCTATAGCCTCCAGCCTACGCCACAGGTCAATAGCAATTCGGGATCTGAGCCAAGTCTGTGACCTACACCACGGTTCATGGCAACGCCGGATCCTTGACCCACTGAGCGAGGCCAGGGTTCAAACCCACAACCTCGTGGTTCCTCATCAGATTCCTTAACCACTGAGCCATGAAGGGAACTCCTCCTTTTCTCACTATTGATTGATCTTTCTCCTCCTATATTAACCTGGAGTCCACAGGCAAGCTTCATTATTTAAGACTTACTTTTTCCATGTCTTTGTAGCATATTTTAAATCCTTGTTGATTGCAATCCCCCCTTCATGTGGCATCTAATATATATATACATATACATACTTATTTTAATACTTATCCAAACCAGGAAGATAACTGTCTTCTATATACTGTTTTTTGAGGGGCATAAAAATTCTCCCTGACTGAATTAACAGTAATTAAGACATTAAATCCTCCTGTTAAAATACAAATGTTTCCTGGAAATGGCAAAACATAGAACTCTTTCAAAGCATTAACTCCTCAACTTGAATTATTTTATTAGACTAGGCATAAAGTAGAATATAACTAAAGTGGGAGATATTCAGAAAGGTTAAATATTGATGGAATTGACCAGAAAGAAAAAGATCCAGACCATTGGTCTGCCTGGAAAAATCAGCTCCTATGATAGCAGTATTGGGCTCAGAGTACCCATAAGACACCATAGGGCACTGGGTGACTGGAAACAAATGGGTGGAAAAGTACTAAAGAAAGGTATTGTCTATTTCACAGCTTTACATTGAGTTGACCCTTCTTGTTGTCTATCTCAGATGTTCTGCTAGCGTTTTAGTAGATGTCAGTTCAGTGCTGGTAGCCTGGCTGCATTCTAGCACCTTATTGTGATTTAATTCTGGATATGACTCATGGGTGCTATTAATTTAAACACACACATGCACATTGAAACAGCAAGATATTGCATCTTCAGAGGGTGATGTTTAAATGTGTAAATGAAGATAAAACTACTGACCTACAATCCTTGAAACTGTTTTTATTTTATGCATAAATTATGTAGATGTTCAAGGAAAAACCAACTCACTGTATAACACTTTGGGGTTAAAAAAAAAATCATCCCTAACCAGATGGACTATTTACAAATGTATTATAATGCAGTATTCAAAACTGGAATCCCTTTCTGTCCAGATTTGCATACAATAGAGTTCTATGTATAAAATTGCCTGTATAAGAATCTGGCCCTCTATGAGAAAAGCTTAGTTTCTACATAGGGATTAAATAGAATGCAAAAGCTTAGTTTCTACGTAGGGATTAAATAGAATGCAAAGGCATCCCCAAATTGTGTCCCTGTAAATGTCTAACAGTTAAAGAGGAAAATGTAGTTTGATCATCTGGGCAAGTTGTTGTTATGCTCTCTTTTTAAGCTTCCATGGTCTGGCCTGCTCTTTATGTTGCCCAGACTCTGTGTGGTGATTGAACATTGTCCAAGCTGTGCTGCTCTTCAAAACCAGACTCACATTATGCATATGCAATTGCAATGAGCAAGCGTTGGGGAACACAGATTTCTTTTTCATAAAACTGTGCACCAAGCACTGGGAGGCCTAAGATGTGAGACAGCCAAACAGTTTATCAATTGTAGCTTTTTCTTCAGCTCTGAAGTAAATCTTGAAATAAATCTTTACTTCATGACGTTTGTTATATGGAAACTACATGTTTGCCAGATGCAGAATAGCAATAAACGACCCCTTCCCCTGTGGCTAGTACCAGAAACAGCCAATTAGAAATAATGCTTTGTGATGACTGTCTCATGCTAAACTGGATTAATTCAAGAATAACTCAGAGGTTTGTTTGTTTGTGGAAAACTTATGAATGAACCTTGCGAAAGGCCAAGTCTAAACACTTTTTTTCCAAATAACTTGAAGCTCTTGCTCTGACTTTCTCTCTAGGTGTTCCTCTTTATGACTTTTTAAAAACCCAGCTTTATTGAGATACAATCCACATACCATAAAATTCACCCATTTTCAATATATAATTCCATGATATATTCACAGAGTTGTATAACTATAACCACATTTTAATTTTAGAACATATTTATCACCCTAAAAGGAATCTATTAGTAATCTCTTTAGGTTTTCCCCCAAATTTCCAAGCCCTTGGCAACCTCCTGTCTCAGTGTCCTCCTTATGACTTTTATAATGCTAGTGTTAAGAATAATCTCTCAAGGAGTTCCCGTCATAGTGCAGCGGAAATTAATTTGAGTAGGAACCATGAGGTTGCGGGTTCGATCCCTGGCCTAGCTCAGTCAGTTAAGGATCTGGCGTTGCTGTGAGCTGTGGTGAAGGTCGCAGACATGGCTCGGATCCGGCTTTGCTGTGGCTCTGGCATAGGCCGGCAGCTGTATCTCCGATTTAGATTAGACCCCTGGCCTGGGAACATCCATATGTCATGGGTGCAGCCCTGAAAAGACAAAAGACAAAAAAAAAAAAGAACAATCTCTCAAGGTTAATAGTAACTACTATTTACTTCATTACTGTATGAAGTGCTTTTTGCATGCCGTCCTCAATTCAGACAACCACCTTATGACATAGGTATTAATCTTCTGAATTTACAGATAAAGAAACTAAGATTAAGACAGACTTTGATACTTTCCCAAAATCACATACTTGGTAGAGCTGTAATTTTCTTTCTTCTTTTGAGTTCTGTCTACTCGAAGTTCAGATGTGTTGTCCAGTATGCTAAAATAAAGTAGGGTCTAGAGTTTATCTCTTAGGTTGAATCATAAATTGCCAACCTTATGTCAATAGGTCGAACCATATGAAATTATCAACCTTAAGTCATTTTTCACCTATCAAAGTGGCAATTTCATAATGTATAACCTAAATAAATACTTCAATGTCTTCTATTTGAAAGAACCTTAAAAGAATGATTTCTGGGAGTTCCTGTTGTGGCTCATTGGGTTACAAAGCTGACTAGTATCCATGAGTATGTGGGTTCAATCTCTGGCCTCACTCAGTGGGTTAAGGACCCAGCACTGCCGTAAGCTGTGGTGTAGGTCACAGATGTGGCTTGGATCCCATGTTTCTGTGGCTATGACATAGGCCAGCAGCTGCAGCTCTGATTCAACGTCTAGCCTGGGAACTTACATATGCTGCAAGTATGGCCCTAAAAAGCAAAAAAAAAAAAATATATATATATATATATATATATATATCAGTCTGCAAAGAGCTTTTAGTTTAAGATGTTGGGATCTGCTGAAGTTAATGCAGCTCCTTTATGCTACCAAGCTCTTTTCCTTTTTCCTAATGATACCTTAAATAGCCTTATATCCATGAGGGAATTTACCTGGCTCCAAGTTTGTCTCCTAAAACAATAATAGGTGTTTTATTTTTTTTTAGCGTTGACTTTTTCATAAAGGGAATAGAAAACTGCATAGTCATTTATAAGCATAAGGGAGATTATTGGTCCAACACGAATATGGCAGAAACCCAGAATCTGTCTCAAAAATTTTACCTTGCTCCTTACCAGCACCTCTCACAGTGAAGATCTGGTTTGGGATAAAGTGTGGGAATAGGACAAGGTTCAGGGAAGAGAAAAGGATGTCTATTTTTCACATTACATAGTAACGGCTACATCAAAACAAATATGTCAAAATGTCACATAGACGTCAAGATATGAGCCACTCTATATACATAGGATAGAACCTCACTTCATTAGCATAGAGCTCTGCACTTCTATTTTGATTTAGCAAAGAACTACACACTATGAACTATAAGCAGCACCTAATGGGAAAAAATATCTCTGAGTGACATGTCTTATATCTGGAAGAGCTTTTGACTTTATTCTCACTGATTTTAAGTACACACACACAAAAAAATGGTATGGGTTGATAGAAAAGCAAGAGGTTTTTGCTCTCCTTTTTTTCTCTTTTCAGTTGAGCAGGTTTATCATAAATCTTACTTCCTTTGGAGGACTGCTTATGGTGCTTTACTTATGTTTAGTTATTTATCTTTTTTAAGAATACCTGATAGATCATTTTTATGTGAAAGAACCAGATCATTAAAAATGGATAAGTGCCTAACAAATTATATCCTCATCTATTTTCTATAAAGTGATTCTGTATGGCATTAGCAAATACTATAAACAAGAAACTCGGCTAATGATTTTATTCCCCTATATTAATTTTGGCAACAAATGATTACTCTAGCTATGTTCATGCTATTTTGTCAATAACTCCAAATAAAATGAAGGAAAAGAAAAAAGTTTAAATTCAAAAAAGTTCTAAATTACCTCATAGGTCTTGCTTCACCTTTCTTCTTCCTCTTAAGTCCCCATTATTGCAAGGAAAGTAAATAGCAGGTTGTGTTATGATGGATTAACACTGGCAGATGCAGAGCTGGGCATAACTAAGACAGTTGTTGGAAGCCAAAGTTCTTGTGGATTACCTACATCTGTTGCCCAAGTGGCTTGTGTCTATTGACACTAATGATAATCTTCCTTCTTAACAGGCTTAGCACGTAAGATGTCTCTGGGAACTTTCTCAAGAGAGGTGCCGTTTTCCTGTTGATTTAGAGATCTACCTGTCTAAATTACAATTGCATCCAAGCTACACAAACTCTCCCTGTGTGTATCTTTTGGATAAGACATGATATCATTAAAAGGACTATCAAATGCTTCTCTTTTGTTTGGCTATAAATCAGAACAAAAGTGACACTGGCAAATTGTTGGCATAATTATTCCCAATTCCTATGAGTCATTGTGCCTAATTTCTGAAGAAAGTTCTCACTGAGGTTCTTTTATGGTCCTCAATACACATTTTAATTCCCCTTTTAATTACGCCAATTAAAACTGTGTTCATCCTGGAGTCTACCAGAAGGCAAAAACACTCCTATCATTTAGACATCTGGAAGTATGAGCATTTGCAGTCACTGAGGTAATCTCCTGCTTTCTTCCAGCTTCTCCACCTCTAATTCAGACTCTTATAGATAAATATTAAACACTTCCTGCAAAAGCTATAAATCTTTTGGTAACTCTTACGGCAACATTATATAGAAGGATTCTTTCCTTCTGGGGGTTGAACTAGCAGATCATGATTTATCCAGTACTATTATCATCTTAAGAATTTTTGTCATGCAGAGTCCCATTAGGTTAAAAAATGTCTCATCACTATATTTTACAGAAGTCCTGACTTCTTGTTGAGATAGCTCTTCATCCAGTTATAAACTATTATCTAGGGAGTGACATTTCAGGATCAACATTGTGCACATAGACTGATCCTGCTTCTCTAGTCAAAACCGATTATTTCCTTGAAAAATACTGATATGTAAATTATTTTTTACTGATCACTTGGGCCAGGGTTATATATACCATAGCAACTAGACAACTTCTATGGTTGAATAATGTAAGGGATACCTTCCAATCCAGTTTGTAATATGGTGTTCCTAACCCTCTTAGAATCTCCATTTTGTTTCTATTACTAACACTTGTAGTTACGAATGAGATCAAAGTTGGCGCACTGTGTAAGACTAACACTTTCGAAGTGAAATTGTGAATAGCTAACTACTTTTCTTCACTTGAACATGTTTTTTGTTCCCTCTTTGTGAAACTTCTTCGAAAGAAACTTCTGAATCTGCTCTGAACATTTCACAATAGGGCTAAATGCTTAGGTACGAAAATCATTCAAATATTATGGCGTGGAAAGTAAATTTTATATCTACAGTAAAGTTTATAGCTACCAGAAAGTAAATGCTGTGCTTACCCATAACCTCCAAGAAAATTCACTCTTCAGAAATGAATAGCTTCTTTTTTTTTATTTTTAAGGAATGAGAATACAAATGGTAAAGGAGACAGAGATCAGGGACTGAGTTCAGGGGAAAATATGCTATATGTAAGAAGGACTTTGCCAGTCAGAGAGATGTTGGTAGTCATTGAAAACAGTCATGTTTCTTTAGTCACCTTGAGTTTTATGACATCCTACACGAATTGGAAAAAGAGCTTACTAGCATGTGTTTGCATGAGCACAGTGAAAGGTGGTGAAGAAAGCATCCCAGGATGGTTAACATTGGTAACCTTAGTGGAGAGAGACAGGTAGTGGGAGTGGAGAGACATGCTTAATTTTTTTTTAACTTTTACCATTTTAGAGAATTTTTAGTTTTATAATAAAATGTACAGGAAGTTTCATAAATTTTCCATATGCCCTCTGCCCCCATACATCCAGAGCCTCTCCCATAATCAACATCATTTACCAGAGTGGTACATTTTTTGCTAATGATAAACATACATAGATATATCATAATCAGCCAAAGTCCATAGCTTACCTTAGGGTTCATTCTTGGTGTATCCATTCTATGGATTTGGACAAACGGATAGTGACATGTATTCATCATTATAGTACGCCACACAGAGTATTTTCATACCCTAAAAATCCTCTGTGTTCCCCTTATTTATCTCTTCCCTCTTACCTCAACTATTGATATTTTTATTGTCTCTATAGTTTTGCCTTTTCCAAAATATATAGTTGGAATCAAGCAATTGCAGCCGTCTCAGATCAGCTTCTTTCATTTAGTGATATGCATGCAAGTTTTTTCCATGTCTTTTCATAGCTTGATAGTCATTTATTTTTTTCCAGTTTTACTGAGATATAATTGACATATAACATGGTATTAGTTTAAGGTTTACAGCATGGTTAGATATATGTAGACATTACAAAATGATTACCACAGTAAATCTAGTTAACATCCATCACCTCACATAGTTGCACATATTTTTTTCCTTGTGATGAAAATTTTTAAGATTTACTCTCTTAGCAGCTTTCAAATATATAATACAGTATTAACTATTTCTTCATTTATTTTAAGCACTGAATAATCTATTTTCTGGATAGCAAATTATTTATCTATTCACCTACTAAAGGGCACTTTGGTTGCTTCCAAGTTTTGACAATTCTGAATAAAGCTGCTATAAACATCCATGTGCAGGTTTCTGTGTGAACATAAGTTTTCAACTCCTTTGGGTAAATGCCAAGTGATGCAATTATTGGAGTGTATAGTAAGGGTATGTTTAGTTTTGTAAGAAACCACCAAACTGTCTTCCAAAGAGGCTATGCCTTTTGCATACCCACCAGCAATAAATGAGAGTTTTTATTTCACATCCACACCATCATTTGTTGCATTGTCAGTGTTTTGGATTTTGACCATTCTAATGGGCATGTCATAGTGTCTTCTTGTTTTATTTTGCATTTCCCTAATGACACAATGTGGAGCATCTTTTCAAATGTTTATTTGCCATCTGTATATCTTCTTTGGTGAGGTGTGGTTAGGTGTGAGGATATCCACATTTAAGGTCAATTTTTTTAATCAAGTTACTTATTTTCTTATTGTTCAATTTTAAGAGTTCTTTGTATATTTTGGATAACAGTCTTTCATCAGACGTGGTTTTTGAAAGTACTTTCTCCTGGCCTGTGGCTTTTCTTCTTGTTATCAAGTCCAAGCTCATTCTGCTCTCTGCACAACAGGCCAATAAATTGGGAGGCAAGTTGTTGGGGCAAGGAATAATGACTATATTCTGAAAGCGAGCACACCATGAAGATACAAGACTAATGTCTCAAACAACCATCACCCCTCAGTCAAAATTCAGGATCCTTTTATACAAAAAAGGTGAGGGGGAGTGGTTAGTTGTTGCAAATTTCTTGGTGCAGAAATCCTTTGTTCTTACAGCTATCCATGTAGGTCACCTTACTATGTTCCTGTAAACCTCCAACAAAACAGATGTTATTCTCTGTTCTGCAACTTTTTATCTCAAGATGTAATACATTTAAAAGTCATAGCCTTGAGAATAGGATAGGCTATCCTGTATATTTCAGGCTATAGGCAGCATCCTTTTGTAAAAGGTACAGAGCTAGGATGACTAAGCACAAGTAACAGAGGACAAAGGGGTTTTTTTTGTTTGTTTGTTTTGTCTTTTTATGGCCACAGCCGTAGCATATGGAGGTTCCCAGGCTAGGTAGGGGTCAAATAGGAGCTGTAGCTGCTGGCCTATGCCACAGCCACAGCAAACATTAGATCCGAGCTGCATCTGCGACCTATACCACACACAGCTCACGGCAATGCTGGATCCTTAATCCACTGAGCAAGGCCAGGAATTGAACCTGCATCCTCATTGTTGTTAGATTCGTTTCCACTGAGCCATGACAGGAATTCCAACAGAGGACAAAAGTTAAAGTAAGGTTAAAGGAAAAGGAACAGTTCTAATATGGAGTAAAATTTGTTCTTCCTTATTGCATTCTCATTGTCTTGATATTGTCTTTCACAGAGCAGAAATTTTTAATTTTAATGAAGTACACCTTATCAATTATTTCTTTCAGAGAGCATGTCTTTGGTCTTGTACTTAAAAAGGCATCATCATATCCAAGGTCTCCTAGGTTTTCTCCTGTGTTATTTTATAGGAGTCTTAAGTTTTGCATTTTGCATTTTGCTTTTAGATCTATGATTTAATTTTTGTGAATGGCGTAAGGTCTGGATCTATGTTCTTATTTTTGTATGTGGATGACTATGTTTAAGGTTTTTTTTTCCCTTTAATGCATCTCTGTGTTGCTTTTCTTGTTATAACACATATGTATTACCTTTATAGTTTTAAAAATCAAAATGTACTTTTAGTGAACTTTTACTAAGAAAAATTGGTTAAATCTTTGTCCCTAATGCTGCAATAGGTGATATAGACTTTTCATTAAACTGTATTTGGATTAATAAGCTTGAGATATTGTAGACAGTGTCACAACCACAGAATTGCAGATGTGATTTTAAGATTGTTTCTATCCTCCGTATCATTGAGAAACCCCAAACCACAAAAGTGATTGCCCACACCTCTGGAAGAGGTGAAAATGTGCTTTGTATATTACAAGATAATATGAGTACACCACTAATATTAAATGGAGCCTTTTCCCTCTGGCTTATCTTCTTTCATCAAAGAAAGAGGAATTTTCACATAGCAAAAAAATTAGATAAGAAAAGAAGTAGACTTATAGATTCTTCCTTCTAGACAAAATCATGAAAAGAATTCCTTCCTCTGATAAATTCAACTCCCTTACCCCAACATACAAAATTTGAAGTTAGAAGAGATTTTGAGGATCAATCACCCTGATACAAGTCCCTATTTACAGAAAAGTCAACCAAACCCCACTGGTATTAAGTGATGGCCCCAAAGTCACACAGTTACTAAGTAGAATCCCAGTCTACTGCTTCTGTTTTCAATTACATCTTCCAAACCCTACCCTTAGAAATTTTGCAGCTACTGGGAGTACAAGAATATAAAATAGAAGTGTCCCACAAGGTTCTTTGCCACAATGTTGTAAAGAAAAATGGACAAGTGTGACTTTTAGAGCTCTTTTATTCATGGAAATTTTCCACAATATGGAGAAACAAAGTGGTATCTTATAAGGAACATCTATAACTGTAAACAAAGGTAGATGTCCCTGAAACATAGACGTAAACATGTGTTTCTTTATAGTACATGATGTGTGCTAAGTTGTACCTTTCACACAGTCATTGTTATGTATAAATATTATAACAGAAAAGAAACTTGAACTTACAACAATGTAGTGATGAAATGGGAGTGAATTCTGTTGGGACTGCTTTGAAATTGTCAAAACAATGGAATAATCAGCCATATATGTGACCTCACGTCTAATTTTCATGATTGTATGGTCTGAGCAGTTTAAGAAATACTATAACATGTCAAACAATGTAAACAGAGAGTATTAAAAAGGAAGAGTATAAATTTGAAGAGATGAGACATAAAAATTCTGATATTGTATGCTTCTGACAAAGACTTCATACAGAGAAAGTGACACTATTAATTCATTTTCGTGATAAAGTTTACCAGAGGAAAACAAAAAAAAACATATGCATATGAATCTTTTTCATATAATTTTATACTCTGCATGATAAACAGCATGCTAAGTGTTAACTTCTTCTTAGAAAGAATCAATGTAATTGTCCAATTCACTCCAAATCACTTGGCCTACAGAAAGAACTTTATGTGGTCAGAGTAGGTAATATATATTACTTCCAAAAATCAGTGGGCCTTTGTGTTGTATTTGTTTGTATTTATTTTATTTCTTTTGTAAATGGTTACCAAATTCACTGGCTTCTGAAGTGTGCTAAGCGCCCAGTCATTTCTCATCATAAACTGTATTTTGCCTTTACCTGAAGCATATAATAACCAAAAATGTATACTGTTTATTACATTCAATTATGAGTCACTTGTTAGACTCTTTACCTGACACATTGTTTACATCTCACAACAAAACTGACACAGCTGTAACTTTTCACATTTACTAGATGAAGAAACTGAGGCTGAGAGAAAGTAATTGCCCAAATTCATGCATTTAAACTGAGAGGCTGAGCCAGAATTTGATTCTCAATCTGTCAAAGCTGAAGTCAGACTCTATACCCTTTCTATTACATTATATTTACTCCCTAAGAAAATCATGGTATCTTGAATTTACAATGTGATTTTCTCAAAAAAAAAAAAAAAAAATCCAAGAGTCTTTCTGATTCGGGCCCTACCATAAGAAATCCTTCATTAATGTTGCATGTGTACCAAAAGGCCATGCATGATCCAACTTCTACATTTCTCAAAATCATTACCAAAGAGGTTACCTTACCTCTTTCCCTTTTGGCCAGCAGCCCTTTTCTCTACATTTCCAAATGGTTTTGGATTGTTCTAATCATTCCACTCATTTTTAGAAAACCTTGATTCAACTTTTATGGAACAATTCTACTGCCTACTGAAAAGCTCCAGTGGTATAAAATCTCTTCTTTTCAGAATCTCTTCTCTATAAAAATTTTTCATTTTCAATTCCATGACCCTGGCTTTGGGTACCTGTACCTTCTTTACTGTTTTGTCTACACCTTCTGTGAGAAGAAATGTGTACCCACTGTGAGCTCCAGGAGAGCACTTTATTTTCCTTTACTTGTCTCACCATTCTCTCATTACTAGTTTTGTCTCCCCTCTCCCTTCTCACAGCACTGTAATTGCTGATGTCCTTCAAAAGTGTTTTCTTTTTTCTATCTTGAGTCTATTTATTCTTTTTGGCAATCTAGAATACCAAAAGTATGCTTTCAGCTTACATTCTCCTTTATCATGGTGGATAAAGTACATTTAATATACATATAGATGATGATTACCTCTGGCAAGAAAGTCAAATGCAGCAAATCCTCTGAAGGTCAGTAAGATAAGTCCCCTGAGGTTCCAATCTTATTTGAATATAGTTACGTTTATTAGTGAAACCACGATCCTTTGTGATTTCCCTCCATAGCTGTCTCAATGAACTGCCAGTTGTACTGGGCTCTGCTCCCTATGGGCTTTGAGAGTTCTCTTTTGTCATTTGTCTGCCTGTAGTACAACAAGGGCTACTTGTCGCCACTTTCTAGCATCATGTTAGTAAATTTCTGCTGACCATGATGAGTATCTTGAAGCAGCTGGCAGATTATAATGCACCCAGATAGATGGAGGACAAAAAAACCTATGAGAATTTTAAATAATACATTTCTTAATTCTGCCCTTTAGCCTTTGTTGTAATGTCAAGGTCTACCTATTCATCCCAAGACAATTGACAGTTGTTTAAGGAAACTGAATATAATAAAAAACAGTCAGAGGTGAGTTCTGAGGTCATGTTTCTAAAAAGTGCTGATAGCATAATGCAGCCTTCTGTAGAAAAAAGTAGACACATCTTAAAATGAAAAATGGTCAGGGCTAGTGTTCCTCATTTCTGCGTACAAATAACACCTGCATTGGATGAAAGGCAAAATGTAAAGATTGTCTCTTAAAAAAAAATATTTAGGAGTTCCCGTCATGGCTCAGTGGTTAACAAATCCAACTGGGAACTGTGAGGTTGTGGGTTCGATCCCTGGCCTAGCTCAGTGGGTTAAGGATCCGGCCTTCCCGTGAGCTGTGGTGTAGGTTGCAGACGCGGCTCGGATCCCGCGTTGCTGTGGCTCTGGCATAGGCCGGTGGCTACAGCTCCAATTCGACCCCTAGCCTGGGAACCTCCATACGCTGTGGGAACGGTCCAAGAAATGGCAAAAAGACAAAAAAAAAATTAGAAAAATATAATATTATGATATCTGAGATGAACAGTGCAATTCTAAGTGCTTTAAAATTGGCTATTCTTAATATTAGAGACTTTTTTTTCATCTATGAAAGCAAAGCTTTGGTGGATTAAATCTGGAATGCTAGGGATATCCTGAGAAATAGAAAAGGAACCAGTGTAACTGTGTTTGCAGACTGATTGTCCCACTGTGATGGAGAGTCAAGGGGAAAGCACCTTGTCAAAGATGGGTATTTTTTTATTTTTTTTATTACTCAAATGAATTTATCACATCTGTAGTTGTATAATGATCATAAAAATCTGATGTCACAGGATTTCCATCCCACAGCCCAAGCACATCCCCCCACCCCCTAAACTGTCTCCTCTGGCGACCATAAGCTTTTCAATGTCTATGAGTCATCATCTGTTCTGCAAAGGTCAGTCTGTCCTTTTTTCAGATTCCACATGTCAGTGAAAGCATTTGATGTTGGTGTCTCATTGTATGGCTGACTTCACTTAGTATGATAATTTCTAGGTCCATCCATGTTGCTAAAAATGCTGGTATTTTGTTCTTTTTAATGGCTGAGTAATATTCCATTGTGTGTATGTACATCTTCTTGATCTACTCCTCTGTCGATGGACATTGAGGTTGTTTCCATGTCTTGGCTATTGCAAATAGTGCTGCAATGAACATCAGAGTACATGTGTCTTTGTGAGTCGTGGTTTTCTCTGGATAGATGCCCAGAAAGAAGGGTATTAATTAAGGGTGTTAATCCATACAATTAATAGCAATGCAGTATGAGCCCAAGTTGTCCAGTTCTTGCTTAAGAGCAGTCACGAAGCAGCAGTTGGGTCCCCTTGATGCTTTTGATTTATTTTGAAAATAGCACAGCCAGAGCCATGGATTGCCATCCTTTTAAGAAACACCAGAAGATTGTGGACAGTGGTGAGTTTGAATAACCTACAAGGAGATACTCAATAGTTTCCTGGAATCTTGACAGCAAGACTATTCTGTGTAATTTCCCTTTCTCTTCTCTGTTATTTGCAGCCTTGTTTCAGGTATAAAATAGAAATTATCAGGAGTTCCCACTGTGGCTCAGTGGAAACAAATATGACTAGCATCCATGAGGACACAGGTTCAATCCCTGGCCTCACTCAGTGGGTAAAGGATCTGGTGTTGCTGTGGCTGTGGCATAGGCCAGCAGCTACAGCTCCAATTCCACCTCTAGCCTAGAAACCTCCATATGTTGTGGGTGAGGCCCTAAAAAGACAAATAAAGAAAGAGAGAGAGAAAGAGAGAGAGAGAGAGAGAGAGAAAGAAAGAAAGAAAGAAAGAAAGGAAGGAAGGAAGGAAGGAAGGAAGGAAGGAAGGAAGGAAGGAAGGAAGGAAGGAAGGAAGGAAAGGAAGGAAGGAAGAAAGAAAAGAAAGAAAGAAAGGAGAATATTATCATTGTTCTCTTCAAAACATTATTCACCTTGGCTCAGAGTCTTCTTTTAGGGCATGTTGACTATTTGAGATTGTTAAGCTGTTTTGACATTGTTGATCACAAGAAGCCTATTGACCCTAATAGTAGCTCAAAGGTTGATATCAAGCCCAAAAGAACTCTGAATAGCCAGATGGTTAGCCATTTCTTCCCTCTAGGTCCTTCAGCTATGAAATCTGTGGGATAAAATCAATCCCATGACAGATTTTTCTCCAGCAATGTCTGAATACTCTATCTGCTAGTAGTTCATGTCTTAAACATAAGTTTTTGACAAAATTTTGCTCCAACTGTGACACAAACTATCAAAAAGTATTATAGGGGAGTTCTTGTTATGGCACATTAGAAATGAATCTGGAAGTTCCCATCATGGCTCAGTGGTTAACAATCGCAACTAGTATCCATAAGGACTTGGGTTCAATCCCTGGCCTTGCTTATTGTGCCTGGGATCCGGCGTGGCCATGAGCTGTAGTGTAGGTCACAGAGGCGGCTCAGATCTGACATTGCTGTGGCTGTGGTGTAGGCCAGCAGCTGTAGCCTCGATTCGACCCCTAGCCTGAGAAGTTCCATATGCATTTTATCCTAAAAAGCAAAAAAAAAAAAAAAAAGTCTTATAGAAGAAAAGCTGTCAGAAATCCATCAAGATGAAACTTAATTTTGGAAAATGTGGAAAATGTAGACACGATATGATGATGAAAGAGTAAATATTTAAAATATAAACATGATGGAGTTCCCTGGTGACTCGGCAGGTTAAGGATCTGGCTTGCCACTGCTGTGGCTTGGGTCACTGCAGCAGCATGGGTTTGATCCTGATCCCTGGCCCTGGAATTTCTGCATGCTATGGACACAGCGAAAATAAAAAAGGGATATACAAAAAAGAGCAATGGAACAGAAAAGAGTACAGAAATAAACTCACTCATATACAGGCAAGTATTTATTTTAAATAAAATAAAATATAAGCATGGTATTCAAAGCAGGAGTAATAACTACAGGACTTTAAGATAACTTTATATCTCAGAGGCCTCATTTTATCTCCTAGCGATCCACAGGCCTGTCTCCTTTGATAAAGAATGAAGGACTTGGAGTTCCCGTCGTGGCGCAGTGGTTAACGAATCCGACTAGGAACCATGAGGTTGCGGGTTCGGTCCCTGGCCTTCCTCAGTGGGTTAACGATCCGGCGTTGCCATGAGCTGTGGTGTAGGTTGCAGACGCGGCTCGGATCCTGCGTTGCTGTGGCTGGTGTAGGTCGCAGACGCGGCTCGGATCCCGCGTTGCTGTGGCTCTGGGGTAGGCCGGTGGCTACAGCTCCGATTCAACCCCTAGCCTGGGAACCTCCATATGCCGCGGGAGCGGCCCAAGAAATAGCAAAAAGACAAAAAAAAAAGAATGAAGGACTTCACAATGGGAATCCTTGGAGATTTTTCATTCATTCTGAATAACTAACTCATTCTATCTGGACCTTCCACAGCTAGATTAAAAAAATGCAGTTGGTATAGAAAGAAGAAGCATGACTTCTGGAAATTCAGACTGCTAATACCCCAGCAAACAGGTTTTTATGTTTTGTGTGATTTAATTATATAATATTCATTTGATTCCATACTGTGACTGCCAGACTCAGGAGCTTCAAGGAAGCTCACAGTGAGAAAAAAACAAGGGAAGAAATAGCCCAAAAGTCTTGGTGTGGGAAGTCTGGAATAAAAACTGAGCATGTGCTTGTACGAAGAAGTGTTCCTTTCAGATCTAATTATTTAAGAAAGTCACTATACTGGAACGTGTTCAAAGAAGATCCCATGAAAGCAAAGCATCCAACTTGCAAACAGATCCTTATTGAGGAAAATGGTCCAATTCTTGTTTATCTGTTTGTTTTCCCTTGCCAGTGCACATTCAGTTTGGTTATTAGAGAGTTAAAAACAACCCTGCTAGCCTAGTCCCAGTACATTGAATAGGGAGTTAGTGGGTTACCAATCAAAAGAGAAGACAATCACAAAAGAAGTTGGGCAGGAGGGAGTACCCCTATTCCTGAGCTAATGTTGCCTGCCCATGTTGAATGTTGGCAAACCAATCCTATCAAATCCTCTATTTTGGGATGTACACATGCTAGGTAAAAAAAGAGAAGGCTAATCTTTTGAGTTCTGGACATTTTCCTGAATGACATTATGCTGTATTCTATTTTCTATTTCAAGTGCAATAATAGCTACCAATAACAGCTATTACTATTACTACTATTACTGGTTCTGATGCTGCTGAACGAAATAGCTCCCATTTATTGAGAATCTGCCAAGGGTCAGGCACTGTAATAAGTATTATACATGCATTATCTTTTTTTTTTTTTTTTTTTAGGGCCACACTTGCGGAATGTGGAGGTTCCCAGGCTAGGGGTCTAATTAGAGCTATAGCTGCCAGCCTACACCACAGCCACAGACATAGCCACACAGGACCCGAGCTGTGTCTGACCTACACCACAGCTCACTGCAACACTGGATCCTTAACCCACAGAGCGAGGCCAGGGATCAAACCTGCAACCTCATGGTTCCTAGTCACATTCTTTTCTGCTGCGCCACGATGGGAACTCCATGCATTACCTTGTTTAATTTCCATTCACTCTTATGCAGTCAATATTATTTTTATTCACAATTTGAAGATGAAGAAACTAGGACACTAAGAACTTCAACAACTTGCCCGAGGTCACCCAACATGGAAGCTACATAGCCAGGATTCAAACCCAGGCAGATATCCAAGCAGCTCAGAAGTATCAGTAACCAGAAATGACTATGCCCCTCATGAGTGACTTCATGGATCCCTTCACTAAACCTCCATCCCTAGGGGTAATCTGATAGGTCTCTTTCTGGCAAATTTAAAGATCTTAATACTACCACTTACATCCTTGTTGGTGGTCATGGTCTATTTCAAAATAGGATAAAAACCTATCCAGTGTGAATCATGAAGAACTAGTCAAAATAAATATATACTGGATATCTCCTTAATTCAAGACATTCTACAAGGCTATGTAAAGGATAATATACAAAGAAGCATTAATTATATAACTTCACTGGCTTCATGGAGTTTACAATCCTGGTAAAGTGTACTGTCAACTAAAAAAATCCACAACCTGAAAGTTGAGAGTTAAGTTTTATTTGGGTGAAATTAGGACTTACCCCTTAAACAGCATCTCTGGAAGGGATGAGCTAGGATATATAGGAGTTTTTGCAACAAAGGGCAGGGAGCAGGAACAAAAGAGGCCTGGGCTCCCTGAAATCATTCCTTTGATATGTACCTCTGCTATCAGGGCCGGTATCCTAAGTTTTCACAGCAGTTGGCTCTCACCTTTGGAGGTGGTTGCATTCACAGATGCTTGTGACATTCTTTATCCTTAACTACAGACAGGGCTGAAATACCACCCCAGGAGGAAAGGGGGGAATATCAGGATATGATAAAGGTGAGGGGGAGGTGCATGCAGCACACACACACTTACAAAAGTTTGTTGCTGATCTCCTGAAGGTTACTACCAGTCACAAGGAGCAGACATCACTCACTTCTCTCACTCAATTTCTGTCACATTGTTAAGGATCCCCAGAATGAGTGCCATCCATATATCTGAAAGCTAAAAAGGTACTTGCTTGTCTCTGTGACTACCTTCTTTTATCCATGGAGCCCCACATGCTTACAATGTGACTGACATCAAATGTAATATTTGCTTTGCATAAGCAGTCCAGGAAAGCTTTCTCTACCAATTCACCAGCACTGACAGATTTACTATATAACTTCTTGTAGTAATATTTGTAAAAGGTTAAAGGCAAAATGCTGTTTTCACCCCTGATTCGTTTGAAGAATAATATAAGCAGTAAATAAGTGAGGTCTGCAAATAAGAGATAAAACTCCAAGAAGAATTTTCATATGGATGATCATTGATGAAGTGTAGGCATTTACTCTCTAGAATTGTGGTGGATCTAATAGCCTTTAGCCTATGTGATCAGAATTTCTATCAAGTCAATACCTGGTCCTCATTCTTAGGGGTTTTTGATTCATACCATTTATATTTTGGTCTGGTTCATTAAACATATAATTTATTGGTTATTAAAATGACCTGCAGTAGTTTTCCATTACAGAAAAATATAAAAAGTGATTTATGCAGCTTGTGTGGAAATTGATACATGTCATAAGGACAAGAGTTGTAATTTGTTTCCAAATAGTACATCTTTGCTCTCAGAACTGGTTACAGCTTTCAAAGCCTCATCAAAGCAAAAACTTGATTAAATCTGTTGGTCATATTGGTTTGGATGCAAGAGACTCCCTTCATAAAATCTATTGCTATAGATAATGTTGTACTACTTTTAGCATCTGGTCACAGTGTGCACCTGTGGAGGATGACACATAAAAATGGACAAATCAAGAAAAAGAAAGCTGCCTGGCCCACCTGAGGTTATCTATTTCATGCTTTATTTCCACAACAGTCATTTCCAGCAGCAGGGAGGACAAGACTAAAGACAAATGGTGAATCAAAGGAATGACAAAATGAAATGAAAATGAAGGACAAACATGATAGGATATTTGCAAGGGACATCTTTTTGATGTTATGTCTATTGATCATAAACAGAAATCCAAGCCCAGGGGTTATGGCTTTGGATCATAAAACCTTGTCTTGACTTACAGTGGTTGCCTGAACTATTCCTCCCCAAACACCAATATTTGCTTTTTCTAAATAGAATATTTCTCAGCATAAAAGAGAGAGTTCTCATTTCGGGAAAAGGTCAAGTATAGATGAAAATCCCTTGCAGTACTAATGACTTTTTCAATCCTTTGAATACATATAGCTTCTTTCCTTCTGGTATGTCCCTTGTTTACTTTCAGCGTCTCCCTTGCCTGCAATGCTAGAGCTATGCATAGGTGGATTCTAGGACAAATAAGGGGCTTGTCATTTCAGAGCCATTAATTTCAGTAAATAAGCATTTGTTGGGTTTTGAGTATTTTATTATTAAATTCACCATGCATTTGGTGCTCTTGTACTCCAAATAATATTTTGTAGGGAATTATAATATCACTTTAACTCCATTATCATACATGAATGCCAGCAACATTCTTAAGAGCTCCAAATTCTGCTACTTCACCTTCCACAACCATAAACTCATTCACCCTACCCATCCTAATGGGGCTGGATTAATGAAGCTTTCAAAAGTGTAACATTTGGTGAAAATTACAGAAGTACCTGAAGGACTGGTTATTTGCAGATTCACTAGCAAATGATATCGTGATTTTGGCTGCTGACTAGCATAGATATAATATCCTGCTGTATTGCCTCCAAGATGCACTGCATTTCACTCTCTGTCATCCACACTAATGAAGAGGAAAAATAAAACAGATAATACAAGCTAATCTCTTGACCAATTTGGGGAGTAGAGAGCAGGGATGTAGGAGCTGCCACAGAAGGAGAGTAGTACAGCTTATTTTTTTTCCTTCTAAGGGTAGTCATTTAAAAAATTAAATACAAATAATTTGTCTTTGAAAACTGGCTACCTCATCCATTACCTGCTTTTCCCAGGAACTTGTGTCCCCTGCTCATCTTCTAGTTGCCCAGGTCCCTTCAGTGCTATTTCTCCTTTTCTCTCCAAAGAGCCTTATGCTCTGCATGTTTCCTTGCTCTCATGCTTATCCCAAATCAAAAAATGCTTGTTCCATGTTCCATTTCATTTCATCACTAATTTATTCTTTCCAAGGTGACATAGCACACGTTGCCATTCTGCTCCCAACATACCCACAGAAGACCACATTAATCAGGTATTTTGCTTTTTCTTACTAAGCCCAGAGTCAGTCTCAGAGACTTTCTCAATGGTCCAGGCAACCATTACTTCTTCAGTGAATTAAAAAAAAAAAAAAAAGTGATAAAAGAGTATCACATAAGTGTTAACAATGAAGCATTTGACACATTTTCAATAAAGTCAGAAGGAAAATACAAGGATTTTTACTATCACTGCAGTTATGTAGCATTGGAAGGGAGATCATGAGACCTAAAGAATTAAATTTTTTTTGTGTAGTTCAGGCGGAGAGTAACAATTTTGACTGTATAATTTGCTGGGTTAAAATAAGCATGTAAAATAGGTAATCACTGAAAATTTAAAGTAAAGTTCATTTGACCCAAAAAATTACAAAAAAGTAAAAACAAAGGAAATAGTAAAAATAGGACAAATAGAAAATACAAAATAAGGTAATTTAAATGAATGTAAATATCTCAGTAATAACTATAAGTATAAATGGACTAAACTCTTCAGCTAAAAGACAAAGATTGTTCTACTGAACTTTTTAAAATGAATTTTATACTTTGTAAAAGAGTATACAGAAAGGTTAAAGGATGAAAATATTATACTATGCAAAAATAATCCAAAGAAAGTGACTCTAGATACATTAGTAACAGACAAAATAGATTTTAATGATTAAAAAAAATTTTAAACTTGCACTACAGATAAAGAGAGTCACTATATAATAACAAAGGTCTAATTCACCAAAAATTATGAACCAATTCCAAACTTCTATTAATTTAATAACATAGATCCAAAAACATAAAACAATGGCAGAATTACAGAAAGAAGTTATAAATGTGCCATCATTATGAAAAATTTCAATATAATTGTCACTGTAATTGAAAATTTGAGTAGATTTTTAAGAATAAATAGGGATATAGATGATTTGAACTATAAAATTTGAAATTTCAAGACCACATTATTTGACTATAATAAAATTAGTTCAAAAATCACATATTTTTAAAGGATTTATGTTGCCATTTATTTTTCCCAGCTTTATTGAGGTATGATTGACAAATAATGCAAACTATATGTATTTAAGGTATACAATGGGATGGTTTGTGGTTTGAGATACGTATATATTGTGAAATGATTACCACACAAGTTAATTAGTACATTTAGCATCTCACATAGCTTTTTTTTTTTTTTTGGTGTGATGAAACCACTTAAGATCTATTCTCTTAGAAAATTTCAAAGATGCAATACAATGTTTACTACAGACAGCATGGTATTCAATAGAGTCCCCCAGAACTGACTCATCTTATAATGGAAAGTTTATGCCCCTTTATCAACATCTCCCCATTTTCCTCACCTCTTAATAATTGGTAACCACTATTCTATTCTCTAGTCTATGAGTTCAATTTTTTGAGATTCTTGACACTTGTTAGGATAGTTATTATCAAAATATAAGCAATAACAAGTGTTGGGAAGGGTAGATAGAAAAGGGAACATGGGAGTTCCTGTTGTAGTTCAGCAGGTAAAGAACCTGGCTAGTATCCATAGGGATGCGAGTTCAATTCCTGGCCTCACTCAGTACGTAAGGATCCAGCATTGCTACAAGCTGTAGCATAGGTCACAGATGCATCTCTGATCTGACATTGCTGTGGCTCAGGCCAGCAGCTGCAGCTCCAATTCAATCCTTAGCCTGGGAACTTTCATATGCCACAGGTGTAGCCCTAAATAGAAGGCTGGGGAGGGAGGATGGAAGAGGAGGAGGAGAAGAAGAAAAGGGAACACTTATACAGTGTTAGTGGGAATGTGAATTAGTAAAACTACTATGAAAAACTGTATGGAGTTTCCTCAAAAAATAAAAGCAGAACTACCAAATAGTCCAACAATCTCACTAATAGACATATATCCAAAAGAAATGAAATCACACATATTTTTTATAGATTATTGAAAATTTAAACCAAACAAAATTCCAAGTAGCTCATAGATCAAAGAAAATCTCATAAAAAATTTTCAAAATACTTAGAACTGAGTGAACATGAGAACATTATGCATCCAGGAGTTCCTGTTGTGGTGCAGTGGAAATGAATCCGACTAGTATCCATGAGGATGCGGCTTCAATCCCTGGCCTCACTCAGTGGGTCAGGGATCAGGCATTGCTATGAGCTGTGGTGTAGGTCACAGATGAGGTTCTAGTCCTGCATTGCTGTGGCTGTGGCATAGGCCAGAAGCCATAGCTCTAATAAAAAAATGAATCCAAATATATGGATGCACATAGAGCAGTATTTTGAAAAAATTTTATAGATTTAAATTGGTATATTATGAAAGAAGAAAGGTTTAAAAAGGTTTATTGACTTCATAAACTTAGAAAAATAATAGAAAAAAATGTAAAGTAGAAGAAAAGAATAAATGAAGAGTAATATTTAATGAAATAGAAAGCAAACATGAAGAGTATCAACAAAGGTCTAAGTTTGTTCTTTGATAAGATTTTTTTAAATGACAAACTTCTAATGGAATTAAGCAGGGAAAACAGTAAGAAAGGGCACAAATAACTAATACTAGGAATGAAAGAAAAAGGGTACAAATAAACATATTAGGTCTGAAAACTAAAGTATAACTATAGATGTGGATATTAAACAGATAATAAGAGGTTACTATAAACAAATTTTGATAATAAATTGGAATATTTAAATGAATGAGTAAATTTCTAGAAAAATATAATTTATTGAAACTGGCTCAAGAAGAAATAAAAAAACCTGAATAACCATAAATCCATTAAATAAATTCAATTGACAGGAAAAACATATAAAGAAACTAACAAACAAAAAAAAATTTCCAATAAAGAAAACACCAGACTCTAAAAGTTTTCAAGAAAAATTCAAGAAACAGGATGATTTTAGTCTTGCTCAAAGTCTCTCATAAAATAATTAAAAAGACACTGCTAATATATTTTACAAGGCAAACAGAGTATTGAAGTATTTATATCAGAACCAGACAAGAATAAAGAAAAATCTTTATGCTCTTGGTGAGAGTGTACTTTGTTCCCACAGCTTTGCAAAAAAGCAAAATATTGATCTTCATGTACGAATAATATCAATTACAAAATTCTAATTTCTGATAACTTTATCTTGAAAAATAGAAAAAAATTACAGTTATAAGCTTGAAACCAAGTTTCAGTCTGGATATCCTATAATAATTAACCAAAATAACTGCCTGTGAATTAACTAAAAATTGGTGATCATTTCCCTCTCCCATTCCTTCCAGTGGTTAATTAAAATCTTTAATACTGTTCCTTTCAAGTTCACTTCCCCTCCCTTGCCTTCTACCTTCTACTATTTCAGAGATAATGAGGCTATTGAATCTCAAGCCCCTCAATATTACTCCTTCCCTATTATAATTTATGTACATCTTAGCATGTAAATACTCTCTTTCCTCTCATTACAGAGAAAGCAACTAAGATAACCCCTCTATCTGTGCCATTTCCCATCTTCTCCAGCTCTTCATTCCATCAACTATTCCCATTTTGCCCTGCATCTTTAACATCTTTCCATTTATTCTATTGCCTCTACCAATTCCAGTTCAAAACACCATCATCTGTCCACTCATTTAGACAAATTAAAACCTGAGAAAGGTTCTTGACTTCTCACTCCCCCTTGCCCTCCCTCTGACCCCAGATCTACCAAACACTCAAGTCTTGTTGCCAATTCTATTCCATAAGTATTTCTCATGTTTTCCCTGTCTTTCCACTCCCACCGCCACAGTCTTGATTCAGGACTTGATCATCATTCACTTCTAGATTCAAACAGTGCCACCTAATTGACTGTATGATGCATGAGAAAAGCATGGATCTTGGAGTCAGGCTGTGTTCAGATGCCAACAATATATTTTACTCTAATTGTAACTTTTGGGATATTAACCTCTCTAAACCTTATTCTCCTCAGTTATAAAATGGAGATGATAATGCTTGTTCTTATGTGTTCTTGTGGTGATTAAGTGATATCGTGTATATAAAATATTTAATCCTATGCCTTTCATATAATAGTCCCTCCAAAATTTTTAATTCTCTCTGTCCTCATAGCTTATTCTCTTCCGTTCCCTGCTATGAAAGTGACCTTAACACAAAACTGATCACATCACTTCTCTAAAGAAAATCCTTTGGAGGTTTTAATTTGTCCACATGTTAAAATCCCACTCCCATTAAAATTAAATTTAAGGCTCTTCATTGGTTGACCCTCCATCTCTGTCCTCACTCTCCCTCAAATTGATGAGCTCTTTAAATATACAAAAGGAATTTTCTGATCTATCTTTAAATCCCTAGGGTCTAATAACAGCGCTATATTCAAAATAAATACTGTTAAAATAGAATAAATATTCATTCAAATACGTGTCTAAATTTTGAATGGTATTTACTTCACAGCTGGAAAATAGTTGATATTTGGAAATTCTTTGTGTGGCTTTTGATGGGAGGTATAATTTGCTATTAAATTAAGAAGAAAATGATACTTCTATTTTGACATGTTTGTTATTTTGCAACCAAAGGCATCATCAGTTTTGATTTACTCTGAAGTTTCATAAACAGACAGGATAATATCAAGTGTTAGGAAAATCATACCTAAGTTAATTGTGAAGGGATGGATCAAAGGGAAATCAATGGCATGTAATGTGAAATCAAACAAAAAAGCAACATAGAAGACATCTTAAATAGCTTAATTTTATGTGATAATCATGCTAGTTTTACACTGTATTTAAAAAGGACTTACCCTCCAAAGATCTCAAAGTACATTGAATCCATTACCTTTTTTTTACTGACAAAGTCCCTGGGAAATAATGAGAAATCGTGATTTAGCTAAATAATTCTTGCTTTGGGCTTTTCACATTTCTCTTTTTACTATATTCAGACTCCTGAGCAATGTTGGTGAAAATCATACAACTAGATGAATAGCTGCCACTATATTTTGTGGTCACTGTAGATCCCTAAACCACCACATAATCTCAGTCAACTAACAGTATATCTTTTCATAGCTACTTCAAATCTTCTCCCTTCTTCTAAAACTTCTGCAGCACATCATCTCCAAATCTTCCATCAATCTCAGCATGTAACCTTCCCTTTTTCTTTCACATACACACACAAACACACACACACAGCTAAGAAACCTAGAAACCTATCTGCACCTATTCTTTCCACTTTCTTTTATGTACAAAAAAGTGTCTCTTCTGTTTAAAACCAAACTCTCCACCTCTTCTCTGGTTCCCAACTCTTCCATAATTCTGGGATTTTACCATTTCTAATTGTCCCCTCTCCTTTTCATATTTTCATTTTCTTATTTTCTACTGGATCCTTTCCATTTCCATTTATACATACCCAAGACTTAAAAGTATCTTAACCCCATCTTCCCCTCCAGATGTTATTCTCTCTCCTCCTCACATTTCCTTAAAACATTGTCTATATTTTCTGTTACAATTTCCCCACATTCTACTCTTCTACTCACCCCTCAACCTACTTCAAGTTTGGGTTTTTTTGGTTTGTTTGTTTGTTTTGTCATTTTAGGGCCACACCTGCAGCATATGGAGGTTCCCAGGCTAGGGGTAGAATCGGAGCTGCAGCCACTGGCCTATCACACAGCTATAGCAATGCCAGATCCAAGCCACATCTGCAATGTACAACACAGCTCATGGCAAGGCCAGATCCTTAACCCACTGAGCAAGACCAGGGATGGAACCTGCATCCTCATGGATGCTGGTTAGATTCGTTTCCACTGAACCATGACGGGAACTCCCTACTTCAAGTCAGTTTTGCACAATCATTCCATTCCACAAAAAAAAAAAAAAAAAAATCCTCATATGGACACAAATGACTTCCATGTCACCACATCCAATGTTCTTTCTGTCCTCATCTTACTTGACCTTTCCATAGCAATTGACAATGTTAAATTAACCAGATACTTCTTCTGGAAACACTGTCTTCCTTTGCCTCCTGGAATATCAGGAGAACATTTTTCATATTCCCCTCCTCTCATCTTACCATTATTTTTGCAGGTTAATTCTCCCCTACCTAAACTTAAGTGTTGTTAGTTTTCAGAGTTGTGTTCTAGACCCTCTTTTCTTCTCTTCTCCGTTTTCCTCCTTAGCTTTTCAATTGCACACCCCCTGAGTGAACCCATTTACTTCCATAGCTTCAGTTGCTATTTCCATGTCAATGAATCTTAATTTGATAACTCTAAACCAGAGTTGTTTCCTGTGCTCTAAACTTGAACATCCAAATACCAATCAATTATCTGTAATTAACATATCTTACTGAAATCTCAAATCAAGGATTCAAATCTTTATCAAACTGAACTCCTCATCTCTTATCTTATCCCATCACAAATGATTTATCAGGAGTTCCCACTGTGACTCAGAAGGTTAGGAACCTGACTAGAATCCATGAGGATGCAGGCACGATACCTGGCCTCACTCTGTGGTTAAGGATCCAACATTGCCACAAGCTGCCTCGTAGGTCACAGATGTGGTTCAGATCTGGTGTTGCTGTGGCTGTGATGTAGGCCGGGTGCTGTGACTCCAATTTGACCCCTAGCCTGGGAACTTCCATATGCTGCAGGTGCGACCCTAAAAAAGAAAAATAAAAAAAAAGAATTATTCCTCTTGTTTTCCCCATTATAGCACATAGCACTATTAATCCGCTAAATTGATCTAATTCAAAATCTGACACTAGTCCTTGTTTATTTCCTTACTCAACATTTCCACAAATCCACTTCATCAGCAAATTCTGTTGCCTGTACCTCCAAAGCATATCTTGAACCCGTACTTTCTCCATCTTCACTGCCACCACCCTAGTCTAGTCCTCGATCCTCTTTCTCCTGGATTACTCCAAAATCTTCCTATGTAATGGTCATTCTGTTTCCAATATTTCTCTCCTACAACTAATATAGGAGACAACTAGTAGCAACAAATGCAGCAACTAGTGTCTTATTTATTAATCTATTTGTAAATATGCTGCCATATATCTCTACAAATAAGAACTGTTTTTAGAAACATCACCCCCATGCCATTTTCACAGCTCTAAAAATTATAATAATTCCTTATCTAGGAATCTTCAAATATCAAGACAGTCTTTCAGTTTCTCTAAAAGTATTTTGATGTTTTATCAGTTTTTTGTTTGTTTGGATCACAGTACAAAAAAATCCTCTCACTCCATTTGGTTGCTGTGAACCTTGTCTCCTCCTACTCCATAGGTTTCTCTTTCTGATTTTTATTTCTTTGAGTTTATTTCCTGAATAGATTGAGTCTCTTGTCCTGTAGAGTTTCCAATAGTCTGGATTTCCTTGTTTGTGTCTCTGTGGTATCGCTGAACATGTTTTTCTGTCCTTCTGCATTTCCTACAAACTCACAGTTAGATTTAGAGGCTTGATCTGATTTGGGTTCAGTTTTTGTATAAATATGTCATAGGTGGAGTTGTATACAAAATACCCAGGGGCTCTTCTCCATTTTAGGAGACATTGATGACCTTTTTTAGATTTATTATTGTATTAAGGGTTAAAAAATTATTATATTCTAATTACATCAACCGGATGATCTTTTTAAAAATATGCATATAAACATGTCACTCCCTTGAATAAAACCCTACAGTGTCTATCACTGTTGGAATAAAATTGAAATTCCTTAACATGAACCCTTATAGGTTTATCAATTGGCAGCTGCCTGTCACTGCAGTTACGCCATTCTCTGCCTCAAAATTTGGGCTCCAGGCATACTGACTTCATTGCAAAATTATTTCCCCTCAATTATACCACCTAGCTAATTTCTTATCATGGCTTTTACCTCAGTTTAAGTATAGCTTCTTCAGGAAAATCCACCCAAAATTCTAAAGCTAGGATAACTCCACTGGCCATTTGCTCCTACTGCAATCTATATTTCTCCCTTCATTATATTCTTGTCTCCACCATCTGTTTGTCCATCACTGTATCTCCAACACCTGAAGAATTCCTAACACATAATAAGTTCTTAGTAACTACTTGGTGAATGACCTTATGCCACTAAAATTTCAGCTTTTATTTTTGAATTGATAATAAAAATGTGTTTATGTTACATTCTCATAAAGCACTTTTATGTAAACCACCAAAGTTAATGCTACAAAATCCTAATGAAGACAGAAGAAGCAGACTGATTCATTGTGTTTTTTCTCCTCTGTCTCCGTGAATTACAATGTGAATATCACTACTGTGACATACCATCATCTTGAATTAATATGGTCTTAAATATTTATTTATTTCTTCTGTTTTGTATCTGAGATTCTAATATCTAAAAGCACTCTCAGACCAAAATTGGCAGTGTGAAGGATTTATATTATCTACTGAAAACTTAATCATATCTCTTCTTTTTTTTAATTTCCTTTTTTTTTTTTGGCTGTACCTGTGGCATAGGGAAGGAAGTTCCTAGGCTAGGGGTGAAACTAGAGCTGCAGCTGCAGGCCTACGCCACATCCACAGCGATGCCAGATCCAAGCCACATCTTCAACCTATGCCACAGCTTGTTGCAAAGCTAAACACTTAACCCACTGAGTGAGGCTAGGGATCAATCCCACATCCTCATGGAGACTATGTCAGGTTCTTAACCCACTGAGACACAATGGGAACTCCATGATATCTGCTCTAAGTGTCAAGCTGCTAGCACCCATTCCCTGTCTCAGTATCAACCACTCCAGGAAGACTTCGCTGAACCTGATCCCAACAGAGTTAAAGATGCCTTCATCTGGACTATATTGGAATTTGGGGCATACTTCTGATATTACAGATACTATTTTTTGTCTACATCACTTACACCTGTTAGACTGTGACTATCATAAGGATAAATATTAAGCTTTACTCATTTCTACATGTCAAATGACTAACACAGTGCCTGGACCACAATAGATGCTCAATTCATAATTGCTGAATCATTAGCATGGATTAACAGGCCCTCTTATCTATAGTTAGCTCTCATATAATGAAGAATGATTAAATAAAATTTATTGTTGTGGTGGCAGTGCTTGTTACCTTGAAAAACGAATGGAATCAAGATTCCTGGTCAAAATACAACAGTAAGAAAATGAAGTATTAAAATGTTGGATCCCAAGGAGGTCTGGGTTAGATGGTAAACTGTATGCAGGAATCTAATTTTAATTCTCCCAAACTCCACTAAAAAAGTAAGGAAAAAAATCCTCATGACATAAACCCAAAAGGCTAGGAAGAACATTCAAAGAGATAAGAGCAATGGAATTTTTAAGTGGAACACAGATAGATTAGTGTTAGTTGACTTAGCCTGAGATGGTAGGGACCTCAGCCAGGAGTGGAGAATGCTGAGAAATAACCTTATTTATAATCCAGCATCCTCATAGGTTCAAAACTTGGCAGCACCAGATACCTTTGGAATTGAGAGTTAAGAGAAAGAGAGTTAAATCAAGAGGTTTGGGGGAAAGTATCTGGAAAACAATTTAATCTAGAAAGATGTTTTCTCTCACTCCACAGAGCTAGATAACTGAACACAGAAATCTGGAGGTTATTCTCTAGCTTTGGGTAAAAAATAGAGTTACTAAACTGGAAAACACCAGGCACAACGGTCCTGGACACTACCTAAAACATGGGGATTAAGCAACCATATGCATAGTTAATTGAGTGCTTCCCTCACTAAGCTTGCAGAACATGACAGCCAGTCCTCCAGGCAAGGGGTTGAAAAGTCTTCTATGAAAAATCTGATGAGCCCAAAAAGAAAAATATAAATACACAGATGACAAAGGGTTCTACATTTGAACAGTCTACTTACATACAGAGCTAACAAACTACCTCCCAGGCTCTGAATTAGAATCAGCACTCTCAACCATGAGCAGACAACCAAGGATTAGTGAAAACAACTGATAGACAATAATAAAAACTTATTTTATTAAAAAATAGAGGAGTTCCCATCTTAGTTCAATGGTTAATGAACCCAACTAATATCCATGAGGACACAGGTTCGATACCTGGCCTCGCTCATTGGGTTAAGGATCCAGCGTTGCCATGAGCTGTGGTATAGGTCACAGACCATGGCTTACATCCCATGCTGCTGTGGCTGTGGTGTAGACCAGCAGCTGTAGCTCTGATTCGATCCCTAGCCTGAGAACCTCCATATGCCGTGAGTGTAGCCCTAAAAGGCAAAAAAAAAAAAAGAAAAGAAAAAGAAAAAGAAAGAGAGAAATGGAAAAAAAAACTTAAAGGAAATGATGTCTATGCAAGAAGAGAAAACGTAAAAAAAAATCAATGATATACTCAGAAAGATAAGGCAATATATATGCATGAGGCAAGAAAAAGATACTTTAAAAAGGAATATGCAGAGAACAAAGATTAAAAAAATCTGGTAACTAAACAAACAATGGCAGATAGAGATGTTTCAGGTAATTTAATTTTATTATTATTATTATTATTATTATTATTTTGTCTTTTCTAGGGCTGCACCTGCAGCACACAGAGGTTCCCAGGCTAGGGGTCCAATCTGAGCTGCACCTGCTGGGCCTACGCCAGAGCCACAGCAACACGGGATCCAAGCCGTGTCTGCAACCTACACCACAGCTCACAGCAACACCAGATCCTTAACCCACTGAGCAAGGCCAGGGATTGAACCCACAAGCTCATGGTTCCTAGTCGGATTCGTTAGCCACTGAGCCATGACGGGAACTCCTCAGGTAATGAATTTTAAAACTATGTTATTTTTCTGGATTTTGTGATGTTTATGGTAGTTGGCTGTTTTAGTATTGGTAAATTCTGTCATTTATCCCCTCATTATTAATAAATATTCCTATTTTATATAATACCTAATTTTGTATGGGTATTTATGTTCATTTTCCTGAGGCAGGACCTCAAAATTGTACAGAAACTTCCAGGCCCTCAAAAATCTCTGTCTGCCCCAATGGAAAATCCATAATTCCAGTTGCTCACATCAAAAATATAGGAGTTATTTTTTCACACACCACATGTCCAATCTGCCAGGAAATCTTCTTGGCTCTGCCTTCAAAACATATGCATAACCTGACCACGACTACCATATTGCTCCAAATCACCATCATCATTTGCCTGGATTTTTGCAAGAGCCACTTAACCTGTCTTCTTGCTTTCACCCAAGCCCCATTACTTGTATTCTCAGCACAATAGTCAGAGAAATATCTTCTTGAAGCCTAAGGCAGATAATAGCATTCTTCTGCTCAAAACTTTCCAATGTCTCGCCATTCACTTGAACTGGCTCTTCATTTCTTCTCTGACTACCTATGGAACTACTCTTCTCTCTGGCTTTGTTTTGGGATTTATGGGAGGATGGGAGAGTATTGGGCTATACCCCACAGGCCTGTGAGGCCTGTCTTTATCCAGCTTCAAGATCAAAGAAAAAGCTCAGAGTCAGTGACACAGTTATCAATGGTTTAATGGACGGCAGAACTTACATGTCTGAAGCAAATTCCTGGAGCAACACACCCAATACGTATAGCAGACCACAGGCAGTACCTGGCAGCAATCTTCACTCTGGGTGGGGGTGGGGTGTGGTAGGAGGTTACCCATTGTAGGGGGAATTGATGTCAAGTTGGCTCATTGATTACCAAGGAAACCAGCAGAGAGGCAGGCCTTGCACTGCCCTTTTGATAGGCTATCATAGTAGGATGCTCTCATTTAAAGTTAGAATAATCACTAGTTGGGATGAGGGCAAGTGTATAGAGAGGTCAGTCATGTGAGTAGGATGTAGGTAAAGCAGGCACTAGTAGAGCAGGGAATATAAAGAGAGCAGGAGAATAGCCATCTTGAATGGCTCACTTTGATCCAGTCACACTGACTCCTTTGCTGTTCCTCAAAGATACCAGGCATGGTGCTCCTGCTTTAAGGCTTTTACACAACTATTCCCTCTTCTTGGTATCCTCCAGATATCTGCAAAGAAATCTGCACAATCTCTCTCAAGTCTCTGATTAAATGTTACTTTCTCAAGGAGGCCTATCTTGACCATCTTATTTAAAAGTCCAACCCAATCCAACCTCACTCCATGACCTGGCATTCTCAACCTCCCTTCCTCTACCTTTTTAGTTTAATAGCACTTTTCACCTTCTTACATATTACATAACATATTTATTGTGATTAGGGTTTATTATATGTTTATTCCCATTAGGATGATTGTTACATGAGAGTAGGGATTTTGTTTTGTTCATTGATATATCACAAGCACCTAAAATAATGTCTAGTGTATAGAAGGGGCTCAGTAAGTACATGATGGATGTGAATATTATATGCAGATCTACAAATATATACACATACATACATATGCTTGCCATGAGGACATAACTGTGCATATGTACATATACACATACTGTAAAAGCATACAATATCTCTGGAAGAATATGGAAGAAACACATAACACGGACTGCTTCTGAAAAGAGGGGCTGGGTATCAAGGAAGACGGGTAGAAAGAATATTTTTCACTATCAGTCCTTTTGCGCTGTTTGAAATTTGAACCATATGAATGAACTACCTTTTCAATAAATGAATAGCAGAACAAGGTAAGTTGGACTTCATAGCATGGTTTTCCCTCATAGCAGAACCCCAGAAATATTTTGATTTTCTTAAACTCTCAAATTTTTCCTCTTATGTAAATGTTGATAAAATTCTTTAGAGCACATGTATAGAATTCAGTGGGCCATTGAAAAGGACAGAGCACTAGGTCCTCAAAAGAAGCTTGGCTTCAATAACATAAACATCCACTTGGAAATCAAATGCCAAAAACACTAATGCAATTCAATACATATTGATAAGTGAAAAAGAAAAAAATCAAATCACAACATTAAATATATACCACTATCCTCTTTATATTTTCAAACATCTCTGTGTGATGTATGCATAGAAAAAATCTGGAAAGGGTAATCTTTCACATTTTTTTTTAACTTTTTTGGACATAATTTCAATCTTAGAGAAAGTTGCAAGAATAACAATAGTAAAATGAACGCCCACACATCCTTTATATAGATTCATGTATTAGCATTTTACTCTATTTGCATTGCTGTTTGCTGTTTCTCTTCCATATACATCTACATCTACATGTGTTCATACATACACACACAAATATATCTACACATAATGTTTTCTGAACCATTCAAGAGTTTAGTAACTTTCATAAAGCCCTTTATC
This sequence comes from Phacochoerus africanus, assembly GCF_016906955.1. NCBI lineage: Eukaryota > Metazoa > Chordata > Mammalia > Artiodactyla > Suidae > Phacochoerus > Phacochoerus africanus. Next base: position 83,874,514 of record NC_062560.1, on the reverse strand, counting down.
CCCAAATAGTGCAGTGAGCATTTCCCCTAAATAATAATATTCTCTTACATTTTCACAATATACTTGTCAACTTCAGGAAATTTAACATTGATAAAATGCTTTTACCTAATCAACCAACCATAGGCCAATTTTTTAGTTGCCCTAATAATTTCCTATGTAGCATTAATTCCTATGGATCGTTATGTGCTGATTTATGGGGGGTATAGATTGCTTCTATAATTTTAAAACATTTTTAACTATTTTAATTATCTAGTGAGCTAGGATAAGCAAAATACCCTCTTAAGATTTAACTTCTTAAAACAATTACTTTTCAGCATACATATATGTGTCTTAGAGAGGGCTACTTTCCTTTCCTAGAAAGCTACTAGTCGTTTTGGATACTTCATATTCTAGAATGAATACCAGAATGGCAACTGAGATAGCCTGACAGCTAAAGAGCCATAGCCAAGAAAGGTAGCGGTTTTTTTTGTTTTTTTTTTTTAATCAGTACCCTCTGGAATCTCTTATAGAACACAGAATCTTCCAGTCAGGCCAGGAATTATCCTTCAACCATTTTTTTTTTATTTTTTGAATCTAATTCTAAGAAGCAAGTTCTGTTATCCTGACATATTAAGTGTGACTTTTCTCCTTTCACAAGAAAAGAAGGATGAGAACTTAAAAGAGCACCAGTATCCATTCTTAAAAGCAAAAGTCTTTTCTTTTAACTCCTTGTAAATGAATTTTCCCATTCGCCGTTAATTCCTGTGGTTCTCATGCAGTGGCACCACTACAACAGTGTTTGAATAAAGTGCACTCCTTCATTGTCCCAAACGTAATCACTGGAGGGCCCAGGTAAGCTACTGGAATCAGGAGGCAAAGCATTTACAGAGCTTAGGAAGGGCAGTTCTCTTTCCAAAAGGTCTTTTTAGATTTTCAGAAATGTACATAAGGATTGTATACGATTGACAAAAGTCTCGATTCTTAAATCACTTTTAGATTTTAAAAGAGCTATCATACTTTTTCTAAAATAAATAAAACCAATTACTGACTGCAACACTTAAAGATGAATTTGTTTTGAGTAAATTTTGCAGGGCTTAAAACTCCTATCACATAGGGGCTTTATTGAGTAAAAAAATTTTTTTAAATTTATACATAGCATCGTTAAGAATATGTTTATTGAGGCATTTGAGGATAATCAGTAAAATCACTAGCCATTTTTGCAAAAGCTTATATCAGAAAAGTGGAGACTGGTCACCAAAATACATTATCATCACAATTTAAAACTCCATATGTAGAGCATATATTAGCTATTTTCACTAGGAAAATTATCCTATTATCTATACAGCATATAATACAGACTAAGGCCATTAGGGCAAATTTTACAACATTATATTGGTAGAAAAATAAATTTGAATTTAGCCACCTATGAAGTACTCTACTGAGCCATAGCACAGTGAGTATTGAAGGTGGAAAATAATGTCGAAAAAAGACTAAACACTTATTTTTGTCTTCAGTGGGGAGTGGCAATACGTACTCTGCAGATTTCCCAACATTAGCAAGACACCCACAGTGGGGGTGGGATGGGGGGAATGGAAGCAATAAGCAGTTAACTGCAATATGCTGTAAGGTACTTTTAAAGACCAAGCACATAAGAACTGGTATATTAATAACTCTTACATTATAGCAGTTCTGCCAGAAAAAATGGAGCCTACCAATGATGGCTCGTCCTCTTCTGGTCTTTCTTCAAGCATTTCATCAGTGTTTCTTACCTTAACTTCAATCAGGGGGTAGAAGGAAAGGTCCTGATGAAGGAGAAGTTAACTGATAGGAAGTTAAAGGTAGAATATTGAAAGATTTTCCAAAAAGGCCTTCTTTGGATTTGAGGAAATTTTTTTTTTCCTAATGTGACTAAAATGATGTACATTAAATCCATGGCTAATAGTACAATAAGATGAGGGTAAGTGCTCAAGTACTGAGAGAGACAGAGACAGAGAGAACAATACCTACATGATTATAACAATTACAGAGTTCTGCAATATTTTGACTTGTAACAATACCCCCCACCTTGACACACCATCCTACCACCACCACCATCCCGTAAATAATTTACCACAGACAAAAGGGGAAGAGCTATTTGCAAGCAAATATTTCTTACCTAACTGCTGGAAGGTATCCCACAAAAAACACTTAAGAGTTTGAGAATAGAATCTGAAGAGGGACAGATTTGCTTCACCATTACATTCTACTTCACTTGAGAAATATGTCATGTTATTTATTAGAAGGCGATCAGCCACCAAAATCCAAAGACAGTTAAAATGATTTATATAATTTACACAACAAGATTAGATATCCAGGCTTCTTTTAGTCAACAAAAAATAAATATAAATATTTTAACAAATTAAAATTCAGTATTTGTTTTTAATTTTTACCATATGATTTTTTTAAACAATTTCAACCAGTTTAACAGAGCATCAAATACAAAGCATTTCAAAAAAATAAAAATAAAATTCAGGAATATATGTAAACCCTGTCACAAATGAACAATTTAAATATTTGTAGTGCCCCCTCAATTGTGCCAACAGCTTCTTGTTTATTTGAAGAATGACTACAGTGAATTCAAAAGCTTTTCTGAATTTTCAATTTCTAACAAAACCCTCATTTTCAGGATGATTTAAGACAAAGGAAAGAAAAAACAATTAAAACAATTTACCACTTCAATAATATCTGAGGACTGTAAATTTATATTAATTACATCTAGCCACATGTTGCTATTTAAATTGATAAGTTAAAAAAATAAATTTCATTTCCTATGGCATGCTAGCCTCACTATAAGTGATCAATAGCTACATATGATTAGTGGCTACCATAACAAACATTTCCAATATCACAGAGATGTCCAATTTAGCAGAAAGTTCTACTAGGCATTCTATTCTAGATGCTTAAGTGAATTTTAAATTATCAGTGATAGTGTCCTTTGGAGCCTCATTAAAAAGTATACATTTCTTTACAGATTCACTTTTGTCCTAATATTTATTACTGCTGGTTGATGATTTGGATGCCCATATATTAGAAAGCTTGACTGACTACAATAATATAAAGAATATGGGAAAGAAAATGAACACAAGTTATCCTTTTGCCTATTATTATCTATATTTTTCCAGAGAACATTGCATGACTATATTACTTCAAAGAGCATAGGCATTAAGTGTCAAATAGCTGAAATGATCAAGAAATAGAGAACTTTCATTAAAAGAATTTTTTTTGGTCTTTTTAGGACTGCACCTGTGGCATATGGAGGTTCGCAGGCTAGGCGTCCAATCGGAGCTGTAGCTGCTGGCCACAGCCACAGCCACAGAAAGGTGGGATCCGAGCCACATCTGCGACGTACAACACAGCTCATGGCAAGGCCAGATCCTTAACCCACTGAGTGAGGCCAGGAATCAAACCTGCATCCTCATGGATGCTAGTCGGGTTCCTTAACCATGACAAGAACTCCAAGCCAGGACAAGAACTCTCATTAAAGGAATTTTTATCTGTTTAAGTAATAACTTTGATATTCCTAAACACTTACTGATTATCTTCCAAAAATATATGAGCCCATTTCCCTGCCAAGTATTCTCAACATAATTGAATCTTCCTTTGAAGACTCACAATTGTGCAGGGCCTCAGGCTCATCAAATTGAACATCAGTGATCCCTGTAGAGGATGGTAAGGAATTCGCTTTAGTTAGTGTTCACGCCAAAATATCCCCTGGAGGTTGGATTTGTGATAAATATCTTATATGTTGTTTATTCTTATTATAACTTGCCTCTTTCATCTAAAAGTTGTGTCTCAAAGAGTAAAAATAAAGCTTTACCCAAATGACTAGTGTCTATCATAACAAACATTTCCAATATCACAGAGATGTACAGTTTAGCAGAAAGAGTAAAAGTAAAGCTTTACCCAAATGAGCCTTCTGCAATTGGGGCCCTGTTCATCTGAAATTTTGTTAAAATTAGAAAGCATAATTGTCATATTGTATTCCAAACATAGCTCTTTGGACTTCTTATTGAAACACTACATGTTATGTTTTAAGCGTTTAATTTTTAATTCCAAGTTAAATTTTCAATTTTTTAATTTAAAAAATGTGGGGGGTTTCCATATTAAAAGATGAAAGCAGAGAAAATGATAGAGAAACAAGAAATAACTCTCCCATAAAGTTTGATAAAAGAGGTTTATGAGATTATTATCTCAGTTTGAGAATATTTCCCCAGATGGAAAATAAAATATTGGAGGAGACTAAAAGAAAGCAATAGAAGAAAAATAAATAAATAGCATTTATCAATTACTTCAATCTTCTCCTGCCTAGTTTCCCAATCCCAGCCACTGAGCCAGAAATAGAAACCAAGCAGAAGCCTGAATGAATAACCTAGCCCTCTGCCACACTTGCTGACAGAATCAGCTTATGAATGAAACACAATAAAAACAAAGTCATATTGCAGCTTTAAAAAAAGAGAGAGACTTAGCCTATACCTTCTTGAATTCAAGGACTTAAATTCTATAACAAGGAGTGCCCACTGTAGTTCAGTGGGTTAAGAACCTGACACAGTGTCTGTGAAGATGCAGGTTCAATCCCTGGCCTTGCTCAGTAGTTAAGGATCCTGCATTGCTGCAAGCTGCGGCATCCATCACAGATGTGGCTCAGATCTGGTGTTGCTGTGGCTGTGGTGTAGGCCCCAGCTGCAGCTCCGATTTGACCCCTAACCAGGAACTTCAATATGCCACTGGTGCAGCCCTCAAAACAAAAAGAAAAATTTAAAAAAATAAAAATTCCATAACAAAAAAACATTGGACTGTTCCTTCCTTTCCACTAATATCACTCAACATTTATTTAAACGGTCTGTTTCCAGAAACATTTCATATCCTACCTCTTCCATGAAAAGGTGTTCTGATCTTCTGGTCTACATAGTCTTTTCCTTCTTTGAAATACTAAATGATTTACTGACTATATGATTCATTTATCATTTATTAATTCATTGCTTTCAACATCTTTTTAAATCAATTTTATTATTTTTCTGTACTGTTTAAATGTGCTGTTCTTAAAAATACAGCTTTTAGCAAATTCTAAAGAATAAAATAAAAATCTGCCATAATCCAACTACCAGGAAATAATTCCTGTTAGGACTTAGATACATTTTCATTTTTATACATTATAAATGTGTGGTTACATTATTTTTGTTTCTAAAACTGGAATACATTCTGCTCATCATTATATTTTTCATTTATCATTAATGCATAAACAATTCCCCATGTTTTAAATATTTTTCAAAAATGTGTTAATGAGAATTATACTTCAGTATGAGTGAGTAAACTCTTAAAATTATCCTCTGATAAAAACTATAAATTAAAAGCATGTGGGTTTGAAAGAGGAGTCAAAGTTTGGAGGAAGCCACTGGTATAGAATAAATTTTATGTTTTCAGATGAAAGAAAACTAAGAATGAATCACCACCAGATCAAAATACAAAAAAAAAAGCCAAGGAAAATTCTTCAAGTGGAAAATAAATGACACTGAAAATGATCTTAGATCTTTAAGAATAAAAGAAAAGAATGCAAAAAAACATAAATATTTGAGTGAAAATAAAAGACCATTTCTCACTTAATTTCTTTAAAATACATACAGCCACTTAAAGCAAACATAATATCATTATCTTGTGGAGTTAAAATGCAGGTAGTTGTAATACATATGGCAATATTACATAAAAGAAGATGAGGAGGGGTGGTAAATGGACCTCTTTGGTTGTAAGCTTGCATTTGATCTTAGTAAAATATTAATCCTTAGAAGGCCATGACAACCTCAGAATGTATAGTGTAATTTCTAGAACAACCACTAAAAAATTTTCAAGATGTAGTTAAAAAGTTAATAGATTAAATCTTAAAATATGTTCAAATAATCTAAACGAGGGCAGGGTAGTGAAAACAGAAAGACAAAAATAAGAAGGGCCAAAAAAAACCAAATAGTAAAATAGAAAATCTAAAGACAACCATATCAATAATTACATCAAATGATAATAGTTGGCACACTCCAAATAAAAGATAGAGATTAATCAAAATGTTACAACTCCAAGACCCTGCCTTGAACATACATACTTTTAATATCTATAACATACATACTTTAAGTATGACACAGATATGTGGAAAGAATAGATTGAAAAGATATTTCATGTAAACAGTAAGCATAAGAAGGCCAGACTATGATACTAACTAAAACAAATTTTAAGAGAAAGAGTATTATTAAAGGTAAAGGTGCATATTTTATAATGATAATAGAATCAATTTGTCAGAAAAAAATATTTTAAATATACATGTGCTTAATATTAATTGCAGGACTTTAAATCATGAAATAAGAATTGGCAGAATTGAACAGAGAAATAAAAAATTTGCATATCATATTAGATTTTTACATTTTTCTTTAGGTAATTAATAGAAGATCTAGACAAAACCCAGTTTATTTATTTATTTATTTTTGGTCTTTTTAGGACTGCACCCATGTCATATGGAGGTTCCCAGGCTAGTGGTCAAGTAGGAGCTGTAGCTTCCAGCTTACACCACAACCACAGCAACACAGGATCTGAGCCATGTCTGCAATCTACACCATAGGGCATAGCAACCACAGATCCTTACCCCACTGAACAAGGTCAGGGATTGAACCTGCGTCCTCATGGATGCTAGTCAGATTCGTTTCTGCTGAGCCACGATGGGAACTCAAAAAAAAAAAAAAACAGTTTAAAAAAAGTTTAGGTAGACCTAATTGATATTTATAGACTACAACACCCAGTAACTACAGAATATACATTCCTTTCATATGCACATGGTATGTTCACCATGCATACATACATTTATGTATGACCATAAAACAGGTCTCAATATATCTAAAAAGGATTGAAATCATAGCATCTAAGCACAACAGAATTATATTAAAAACCAATAACAAAAAGAATCTAGGAAGTTCTCAAATATTTGGAACTCAACCAAGATATTTCTTAGTAATCCATGAGCTAAAGAAGAAATCATAAAGAAAATGAGAAAACTAAAAGATATTTCTAAAATGATAATAAAAATGAAACACAGGAGAGAGGGCAAGATGGCGGAGGAGTAGGGGGACACGCTCGCCCTCTCCCACAAACACAACAAAAAAAGCACATCTACAGAATAAATGAATCGCACAGAATAGAACCAGAACAGCAACCAATCGCTGGCAGAAGAACCTAAACTCCAATAACGGCAAGAAGTTCGTGACATTACGGGGCAGAACGGGAGAAAAGAGGAGAGTGAGAGAAGGTGAAACCGAGTGGGATGGGCACTCCCGAAAGGGAACTGTGGAGGAGAAAGGGATCCCGCACCCTGGAAAGTCACCTACACGGGGGAAAGACCAAATGAACCGGAGGAATCTCCAGATGCAGAGAAGAGTGTAGCAGTAAGTTGGAGTACAGAAAAGCCAGTCAAGAACCGAACGGACCATCTGAACTACGGGCACAGTCACCAAAAATTGAGACGCCTGGGTGGGGTCTGGGCACCAAGACCTCGGCTCCAGAGGTTAGTCCCCAAGAAACGGCCGCGGGACGCCTGGGTGGGGGCTGGGCACCGAGACTTAGGCTCGAGAGGATAGTCCCTGGGCTGGGGGGCCGGGCCGGAGCGGAAACTGCTTGGGAGGTCTAGAAACCATTTGACGGGGCAGAGACTGCCTAGGAGACTAGAAAACAAAGCTGTCGCAGAGGAAGGGAGCAATACTCTAGAGGCGGGGAAGTGGAAAGCCGCATCAGAGGGAACCTCGGAAAAGAGCCTGGTCTGCGCCCGTGCTGGGGAGGGGACAGAAGAAGGGGTGGGTCCCCATAGAATACCCCCCATGCCACAGCAAGCTTAAGGGCCAATAGCTAGCTGAAAGGTGTGCTTCCCAGTGCATCCCCTTCCCCAACCCCCGCCACCCCCTACGCTCTCCCCGAACCTGGGGCTGCCTGCCATCCAGGAGGGCTGGCCTCAACAATTGCCTGAAGCCTACCACTGCAGGGGCTGTCCCTGCACAGGCCTGCTTGCCCTTTGGAGGGGCTACACTTCCACAGAGCAGCACCAAACACGACCAGCCCCTGAGAAAAGGCCTGCAGCCCAGAAAAGCTAGAACAAGCCTAGCCAGGCAGTGAATAGACCTGCCTAATTCCCGGATGGTCTTTCTGAGTCAGGCTGCCCTGGGGAGTAGCCTCTTGGGTTTCCAGTGGCCCTGCTACCCGCCCAAGCCCCTAGGGGGTGCCCCACTCCCGCGGAATATCTGCTCAGCACCACCAGCCCCCTAGAAGAGCCCCTGCAGCCCAGAAAAGCTGCAACAAGCTTGCCCAGACAGTGAAAACATCCGCCTACATTCTCAGGCCAGCCTTCTGCGTTGGGCTGCCCTAGGGAAGAGCCTCTTAGGTTCTCAGTGACCCAGATAGCTGCTCCAGCCCCCAGGGGGTGCTGCACTCCTGAGGAACAGCTGCCCAACACCACCTACCCCCTGCAAGAACCCCACAGCCTAAAAACACCAGAGCAAGCTCTGCCTGACCAAGTGAAATCTGCTACCATCGAGGTGTGGACCTCCCAGTCCTGTCTGCCCTCAGGAAGTCCTCCTTTGCTTCAAAGAAACACTGTTAGCCCATCAACACTCCAGAAAAGCCACACTGCCTCAAAAAAGATTGACCAACAACACCAGCCCTCAGGAAATATTCCACAGCAGTGACAAGGCAAACACTGCCTGATAACAGAGAGTACAACTCCCTCAGGAGAAAGAAAACAAAAGCAAGATGAAGAAGCTGAGAAACCACCCCCAGCCAAACCAACAGGAGAACTCACCTAAAACAGTCAACAATGAAACAGATCTCTGCAGTCTGACAGACCTGGAGTTCAAAAGAGAAATAGTGAAAATACTGAAGGAATTCAGAGAAGATAGGAACAGTAATGCAGATACCCTCAGAAAGGAACTAGAAAATATAAAGAGGAGCCAAGAAAAACTAGAACATTCATCTGCAGCAAGACACATCATAATAAAAATGGCAAAAGTTAGAGATAAAGAGAGGATCCTAAAGGCAGCAAGAGAAAAACAGAATGTTACCTACAAGGGAACCCCCATAAGAATATCAGCTGACTTCTCTACAGAAACACTACAGGCCAGGAGGGAATGGCAAGAGATATTTAAAGTGCTCAAAGGAAAAAATATGCAACCTAGAATACCCTATCCAGCAAGAATATAATTTAAAGTAGAAGGGGAAATAAAAATTTTTTCCAACACACAAAAACTTAAAGAATACTGCAACACAAAACCCAGGTTAAAGGAAATATTGAAAGGGATTCTCTAAACCAAAAAGAAAGGAAGGAAAGGGAAGAAAAAAAAAAGAAAAAAAAAGAAGAAGAGGAAGAACTAGGACTGAGGAAACCGCAATCAGAGAGCAGTCACTCAAATAAGCCAGCATACAGATTTAATCCTGAACAGGCCTCAAACAAAATAAAATTAAAAAGAAAAAAATTAAAAAGAGTCATCAAAACCATAAAATGTGGGCAAGGGATGTTAGGAAATAAATAACCCTTTTGGTTTGTTTGTATGTTTCTCTTCTTAATTTTAATATAGTAATGAAGTGTTTGAACTTACAGGACCATCAGGCTAAAACACACAATTATGGGAAGGGGTTAGCATACTTAAAAAACAGGGCAACCACAAGCCAAAACCAAATATAGCATTTGCAAAAAATGAAAAAAAAATACACTCAAGCAGATAATAACAGGAGACCATCCAACCAAAAAAAAAAAAAAAAGGAAGAATGGAGAAGCATAAAATCAACTGGAACACGAGATTCAAATGTCAATAAATAATCATCTATCAATTATCACCTTAAATGTCAATGGACTGAACGCCCCAATCAAAAGACACAGAGTGGCTGAGTGGATAAAAAGGCAAAAACCTTCAATATGCTGCCTACAAGAAACTCACCTTAGGACAAAAGATACATATAGATTGAAAGTGAAAGGGTGGGGAAAAATATTTCACGCCAATAGACATGACAGAAAAACAGGAGTCGCAATGCTCATATCAGACAAAATAGACTTTAAAACAAAAGACATAAAGAAAGACAAAGAAGGACACTACTTAATGGTTAAGGGATCCATCCAAGAAGAGGATGTTACTGTGGTCAACATATATGCCCCAAATACAGGAGCACCCAGATACATACAACAAATATTAACAGACATAAAGGGAAAAATCGATGGGAATACAATCATAGTAGGAGAACTTAATACCCCCCTCACATCAATACCCCCCCTCTAGACAGAAAACCAATAAAGCAACAGAGATCCTAAAGGAAACAATAGAAAAGTTAGACTTCATTGATATCTTCAGGACACTACATCCAAAAAAAGAAGAATACACATTCTTCTCAAATGCTCATGGAATATTCTCAAGAATCGACCACATATTGGGACACAAAGCTAATCTCAATAAATTTAGGAGCATAGAAATTATCTCAAGTATCTTCTCTGACCACAAGACCAGGAAATTAGAAATCAACCATGGGAAAAGGAAAGAGAAAAAGCCTACTGCATGGAGACTAAACAACATGCTACTCAAAAACCAATGGGTCAATGAGGAAATCAAGATGGAAATTAAAAACTACCTTGAAACAAATGATAATGAAGACACAACCGCTCAAAATCTATGGGATGCTGCGAAAGCAGTGCTCAGAGGGAAATTTATAGCAATACGGGCCTTTCTCAAAAAAGAAGAAAGATCCCAAATGGACAATTTAACCCTCCACCTAAATGAATTAGAAAAAGAAGAACAAAAAAGTATTAAAGTCAGCAGAAGGAAGGAAATGATAAAGATCAAAGAAGACATCAATAAAATAGAGACTCAAATAACAATAGAGAAAATTAATAAAGCCAAGAGCTGGTTCTTTGAAAAGGTGAACAAAATTGACAAACCCCTGGCCAGACTCACTAAAAAGAGGAAAGAAAGAACCCACATAACCAAAATTAGAAATGAAAAAGGAGAAATCACAACGGATACAGCATAAATACAAAAAACCATGAGAATACTATGAACAACTATATGGCAACAAGTTTGACAATCTGGAAGAAATGGACAACTTTCTAGAATCTTACAGCCTGCCAAAACTGAATCAAGTAGAAACTCACCAACTGAACAGACCGATCACTAGAAATGAAATTGAAGAGGTCATAAAATCACTCCCTACAAATAAAAGTCCAGGACCAGATGGCTTCACAGGGGAATTTTATCAAACATATAAAGAGGAACTGGTGCCCATCCTCCTTAAACTCTTTCAAAAGGTTGAAGAAGAAGGAATCCTCCCAAAGACATTCTATGATGCCACCATCACCCTCATTCCAAAACCAGACAGAGATACCACCAAAAAAGAAAACTATCGCCCAATATCATTGATGAATATAGATGCAAAAATTCTCAACAAAGTCTTAGCCAACTGAATCCAACAACCTATCAAAAAAATTATACACCATGACCAGGTTGGGTTCATCCCAGGTTCACAAGGATGGTTCAACATACGCAAATCAATCAGCATCATACACCACATTAACAAAAAAAAAAGTCAAAAATCATATGATCATCTCAATAGATGCAGAAAAAGCATTTGACAAAGTCCAACATCCATGCATGATCAAGACCCTCGCCAAAGTGGGTATAGAGGGAACATTCCTGAATATAATCAAAGCCATTTATGAGAAACCCACAGCAAATATAATCCTCAATGGGGAAAAACTGAAAGCCGTCTCACTCCAATCTGGAACAAGACAGGGATGCCCACTCTCACCACTGCTCTTCAACATAATCTTGGAAGTCCTAGCCACAGCAATTAGACAAACAAAAGAAATAAATGGCATCCATATAGGAAGAGAAGAGATCAAACTGTCACTGTATGCAGATGACATGATACTATACATAGAAAACCCTGAGGACTCAACCCCAAAACTCCTTGAACTGATTCATAAATTCAGCAAAGCAGCAGGATACAAGATTAACATTCAGAAGTCAGTTGCATTTCTGTATACCAGCAATGAAATATTAGAATAGGAATACAAAAATATAATACCTTTTAAAATTGCACCTCACAAAATCAAATACCTCGGAATACACCTGACCAAGGAGGTAAAGGACCTATATGCCGAGAACTATAAAACTTTCATCAAAGAAATCAAAGAAGACGCAAAGAAATGGAAAGATATTCCATGTTCCTGGATTGGGAAAATCAATATCGGAAAAATGGCCATACTACCCAAAGCAATCGACAGATTCAATGCAATCCCTATCAAATTGCCCATGACATTTTTCACAGAACTAGAACAAACAATCCAAACATTTATATGGAAAAACAAAAGACCCAGAATCGCCAAAGCAATCCTGAGAAACAAAAACCAAGCAGGAGGCATAACTCTCCCAGACTTGAAGAAATACTACAAAGCCACAGTCATCAAAACAGTGTGGTACTGCTATCAAAACAGACAGACAGACCAATGGAACAGAATAGAGAATCCGGAAATAAACCCTGACACCTATGGTCCATTAATCTTTGACAAGGGAGGCAAGAACATCAAATGGGAAAAAGAAAGTCTATTCAGCAAGCATTGCTGGGAAACCTGGACAGCTGCATGCAAAGCAATGAAACTAGAACACACCCTCACACCATGCACAAAAATACACTCAAAATGGCTGAAAGACTTAAATATACGACAGGACACCATCAAACTCCTAGAAGAAAACATAGGCAAAACACTCTCTGACATCAACCTCACGAATATTTTCTCAGGTCAGTCTCCCAAAGCAATCGAAATTAGAGCAAAAATAAACCCATGGGACCTAATCAAAGTGAAAAGCTTTTCCACAGCAAAGGAAACCCAAAAGAAAACAAAAAGACAACTTACAGAATGGGAGAAAATAGTGTTAAATGATGCAACCGACAAGGGCTTAATCTCTAGAATATATAAACAACTTATACAACCCAGCAGAAAAAAAGCCAATCAATCAATGGAAAAATGGGCAAAAGACCTGAATAAACATTTCTCCAAAGAAGATATACAGATGGCCAACAAACACATGAAAAAATGCTCAACATCGCTGATTATAAGAGAAATGCCAATCAAAACTACCATGAGATACCACCTCACACCAGTCAGAATGGCCATTATTAATAAATCCACAAATAACAAGTGCTGGAGGGGCTGTGGAGAAAAGGGAACCCTCCTGCACTGTTGGTGGGAATGTAAACTGGTACAGCCACTATGGAGAACAGTTTGGAGATGCCTTAGAAATCTATACATAGACCTTCCATATGACCCCACAATCCCACTCTTGGGCATATATCCAGACAAAACTCTACTTAAAAGAGACACGTGCACCCGCATGTTCATTCCAGCCTTATTCACAATAGCCAAGACATGGAAACAACCCAAATGTCCATCGACAGAGGATTGGATTCGGAAGAAGTGGAATATATACACAATGGAATACTATTCAGCCATAAAAAAGAATGACATAATGCCATTTGCAGCAACATGGATGGAGCTAGAGACTCTCATACTGAGTGAAATGAGCCAGAAAGACAAAGATAAATACCATATGATATCACTTATAACTGGAATCGAATATCCAGCACAAATGAACATCTCCTCAGAAAAGAAAATCATGGACTTGGAGAAAAGTCTTGTGGCTGCCTGATGGGAGGGGGAGGGAGTGGGAGGGATCAGGAGCTTGGGCTTATCAGACCCAACTTAGAATAGATTTACAAGGAGATCCTGCTGAATAGCATTGAGAACTTTGTCTAGATACTCATGTTGCAAAAGAAGAAAAGCTGGGGGAAAAAATGTAATTGTAATGTATACATGTAAGGATAACCTGACCCCCTTGCTGTACAGTGGGAAAAAAAAAGAAACACAAAGACAGTTTTTAGAAGGAAATTTATCATTTTAAATGTTTACATTAGCATTTACAAAGTAATAATGCTTTAAATGCATTAAAGGCAGTAAAGACTTTAAATACTTTAAAATACTTAATATTTAATACTTTAAATGCTTGCATTAGAAATTTCAAAGTAAATATCCAAAATAAGAAAAAACATATCCATGACCTAAGTTCCCACCTCAAAAAGCTAAAAAAATAAAAGTAAACCAAAAGTAAGTAGAAGGAAGGAGATAACGATGAGAACAGAGGTAAGCACAACAAGGAATACAGAAAATTAACAAAGCCAAAAGCTGCTTCTGTGAAGATATCAATAAAAATTAATAAAACCCTAGCTAGGCTGATTAAGAAAAAGAAAATAAATGTAAGTGATTATTAGGAATGAAAAAAAAAACTAGCAAGGCATGTCCTAGAGACACTTAGAGAACAATTAAATATTTTAAATACAGTTTTTAGAACTTACTTTAATAATTTCAAAACCTTCCTTTAAATGGGCAAATTCTTAAGATATACAACTTACCAAATTTGACAGGATAAAGCAGGTATTTTTCAGATCATTGAAGAGGAAAGAGCTTCTGCTAAATGGTTTTATGAATCCAGCGTAACCTTGATATCAAAAACCTAACAAAGATATTACCAAAAAAAGAAAAAGAAAAACCAGTATCTGTCATAAATATAGATGCAAAACCCCTTAAATATTAGCAAACCAAATGCAAGGGTATATTGAAAAGATAACACAATGACTAAACTTGTTTTATCCCAGGGGTGCAAGGTTACTTTAATGCTCAATACTAAATCAATATAATTAACCACATTAATAGAATAAAGGAGAAGAAAAATTATGCTCATTTCAAGAGATGTAGAAAAAGGATTTAACATTCAATGACTATTCATGACCAAAAACATAAATAAAAACTCACAGGAAACTAGGAATAGGAAAAAAAAAAAAACAGAAACAAAATCTCCTCAATTTGATTAATCCCATCTATTAAAAAAAAACTAAACTAGCAACATATGTAATGATGAAACATTAAACACTTCCCCTAAGTGTTATACTGATAGTCTTAGCATTTGAAATAAGGAAAGGAAATGAAATAGAAGATATAAAGATTAGAAAGAAAGAAGTAAAACTGGTTCTATTTCCAGATGACACAATTGTTTACATATAAAATCCTACAGAATATACAAAACAATTACTAGAATTCACAAATGAATCTAGCAAGGTTACAAGATGCAAAGTAAATATCCCAAAATCAATTATATGCTTATATACCAGTAAATGAGAAGAAAATGAAATTTTAAGAATTCTTTTGACAATAGGCCCTCTCCCAAAACATAAAAATTTGGGAATAAATCTAAGAAAACTTGTGAAAGATCTCCTTATGAAAATTATAAAACATTTTTGAGGGAAATTAAAGGCATATAATGACATATTAATGGAGAGAATCATTGTCATGGACTGGAAAATTCAAAGTTGTTAAGAAGTCAATTCTCCCTAAATTAATCTCTAGATTCAACACAATCCAAATTCCATTTCCAGAAGTTTTTCTTTTTTTAGAAATTGCCAAGTTGATTCTAAATGTATATGGAAATGAATGTAATCTAGAATCCCAAAATAATTTTTTATTTTTTGGGCCACACCTGCAGCATATGGAAGTCCCCAGGCTAGGGATCTAATCAGAGCTGCAGCTGCTGGCCTACACCACAGCCATAGTGACGCTGGATCTGAGCCATGTCTGCATCCAATACTACAGCTTGCAGCAATGATGGATCTTTAACCTACTCAGTATGGCCAGGGATTGAACCCTTATGCTCATGGATACTAGTAGAGTTCTTAACCTGCTGAGACACAACAGGAACTCCCCAAAACAATTTTTTAAAGGGTGACTTAGAGGACTTACACTATCTGATTTCAAGACTTACTATAAAGCAATAGTAATTGAGTATGATGAGGAATGGATAAATTGACCAAAGGACAAAACATAGCCCATAAATAGGTCCATATATATGGTCCAAATATTTTTCAAGAGAGTTCCCATGGTGGCTCAGCAGTAACAAACCCAATTAGTATCCATGAAGATGTGGGTTCAGTCCCTGGCCTCACTCAGTGGGTTAAGGATCCAGCATTGCCATGAGCTGTAGTGTAGGTTGCAGACAGTTTGGATACCCCATTACTGTGGCTGTGGTGTAGCCTGCATCTGCAGCTCTGATTCAACCCCTAGCCTGGGAATTTCCATATGCTACAGGCCCATAGTCTTTTTCAACAAAAGTATCAGGGCAATTCAACACTGCAAGAAAAGTCTTCAAAGCAAACAGTGTTGAAACTGGATATCCATATGGGAAAAAAAAACTAATGTTACCCTTACTTCAACTCATATTCAAAAGTTCACTCAAAATAGATTGTAGACTTCAATATAAAAAAACTAAAAGCACAAAATTTTTGAAGGAAATATAAGAGAAAATCTTTGTGACTTTGGGGTAGGCAAATTTTTTTCCCAACGTGTCACAGACTTCGGTAACCCTAAAAGGAAAATTAAATTAGACTTCAGCAAACTTAAAATCTTTGCTCATCAAAAGATGCAATACTTACATCTGACAAAGGCCTTGTATCCAAGTTATATAAAGAGCTCTTACAACACAGTAATAAAAAGAACCCCCCCAAAATATTAAAAATGAACAAAATATTTGAATAGATACTTCCCAAAAGAAGGTATATAGATGACCAATAAGCATGTGAAGAGATACTTAACATAGCAGTCATCAGGGAAATGCAAATTAAAACCATAATGGTATACCACTAGATAAACGTTAAAATGACTAAAACTTGAAGAAAAAAATCTCCCAAGTTTTTGTGAGAATACGGAGCAACTAGTATTTTACATTACTGCTGGGAATGAAAAGTAGTACAGTATTTTGGAAGACAGTTTGATAGTTTGTTAAAAAATATATATATATATAAATTATAAAACTCAACCATTTTACTCCTAAGTATTTACCCAAGTGAGATGAAAGCACACACATACAAAAACCTGTATATAAATGTTAATAGCTGCATTATTTGTAATAGTCCCAAACTTGAAACAACCCAAATACCATTCAACAAAGTGCAGCATTCATATACTAGAAACTACTTTGTAATAAAAAGAGAATGAACTGTTAGTATACAAAAAAAAGAATGAATCAGAAAATAATAATGCTAAATTAAAGGAATAAGCCAAAAAGAGTACATACTTATTATTCTATTTATATGAAACTCTAGAAAATGTAAACTAAGTTAGAGGGACAGAAAAAAAGATCATTGGTTGCCTGGGACATAGAAAATAATGAGTAGATTGCACAGTGGCATGAGGAATCTTTTGTTGGTGATGGAAATGGCATGTATCTTGATTGTGCCACTACTTTCATGGGTGTATATAACTGTCAAAACTCAACAAACTGGACAGCTTAAATGGATGCAGTCAATATGGTTGCTTTAAAATAATAAAAAAAGAGGGGGAAAAAGGGGGAGTTCCCATTGTGGCTCAGCAGGTTAAGAATGTGACTATTATCCATGAGGATGTGGGTTTGAACCCTGGCCTCACTCACTGGGTTAATGATCCAGTGTTGCCATGAGCTGTGGTGTAGGTTGCAAACGAGGCTGTAATCTGGCATTGCCATGGCTGTGGCGTAGGACAACAGCTGCAGCTCTGATTTGACCCCTAGCCTGGGAACTTCCATATGCGGCAGGTGCAGCCCTAAAAAGACAAAAAATAAAAATAAAAAAAGAATAATAGATGGTTCATATCTTAGCATTTGTATGTATAACAATTTGTTCAATCAAAATTCTATTATTTAGAGTTCCCATTGTGGCACAGTGGAAATAAATCTGACTAGTATCCATGAGCATGCAGGTTCAATCCCTGGCCTCACTCAGTGGGTTAAGGATCTGGCATTGCCATGAGCTGTAGTGTAGATCTCAGATGCTGCTTGGATCCCATGTTGCTGTGGCTGTGGCTAGGCTGGCAGCTGGAGCTCCCACTCTACCCCTGGCCTGGGCAATTCCATATGCTGCGGGTGCAGCCCTCAAAAGCAAAAAAAAAAAAAAAATTATTGGATATTTGGGGAAACACTTTGAGTGAAAATAAATAATATCAAATATGCAAATTCAAATTAAAGCCTAAACATTCTATGAATGAAATCCAAAGGATGCACCAGAAAGTACTGGAAGACTGAGACATCAATGTTTAGCCAAGATAGTGATTGGCAACAAAAAAGAGCAAAGCTCCTACTTGGAACATTCTGACAAGTATTTTACTCAGTCATTTGTATATCTCAGGTGTAGAACAGCTTAGATAGCTTATTTGTTTGGTGGTTTATATCATCCCAGGACTGCTAAGGGTAACAAACATAGTGCTTGTCAATAGTCCACGAAAGAAATCACCCCGGAAGAATTTATGAAAGATTTCAGAGATTATGGTGCTGAATGAGTTCTATTTGGAAGGTGAGAGCTAACATCCTACTTCATAAAACTGGGAATTCAACAAAAATCATCAGCCATGTCCCTGACACCATCTAAACTTCTTTTTAAAGGCTCTTCACTATTTCAGATGAATTGGGCAGCAAAATGTTTTCCCCTGAGCTCTTTAGAAAAGGGAAACTATAAATCCAAGGCATTACTGTTTGTTATTCACCAGAGGACGGCAGATCTATTTACTTTTCCCTAGCACTTTTGGAAGCCTTGGTTACCTATAAATTATTAAATTACATCACAGAGGAACAAATGGACTGAAGAAGAATATCAAGGTTGTGAATCAATGCTTTGAAAATTCATTTCTGGTGGCAAAACTAGGCACCCATGACAGTCTTGCCTTTTCCACAGTCTTTCCTTCCCTGTTAGCCTTCTCTTTGTCCCTGGATATGTACCTGATACTTTTTAAACACTCCCTTTTTTTCTAATAAATCACTTCAAAATATAGTTCATCCAATACCTAATTCCATTTAATTTTTAATAGCATTCAATACATATGGATAAATACTCATCACTTGAGGGTCTCTACCCATCCTTCACTACAACACTATATTGATGACAGAAAATGATCTAGAGGAACAAGGAGAAATTTCTGATCTAACTCTTTTTATTTATTCTATGTAGAGATGTCTAAAGTCATAGCAAAAAAACATTCAAGAAAGACCTATCTGATATTGTATAAGATGAAATTTTCAATTTCTAAATGTTTGGATTTGGAGGAATAAAAAGTTGCTTAAATTTGGATACCACTTCTTTAAGTACTTTAGTTCATGATCTGTTTTCAAATAATCAATTGTTTAACTTTTAAAATTAAAGACCAATTTTCTCATGGAATGATAACCATCCTGGTGTGCTGAATTTCCACTCCACTATTGCTGTTATATTACAATGATGTTAGTATTTAGTTTTCAAGTTAGTGTTGGAGATACTCAACAGTAATCAAATACTCAAAGCCCTTGTATAGTCTGGGAATTTGATTAAAATAGAGATTTTACATATTTTGTTTGTTTGTTTCCACTTAGATACAGAAGCATGGAAGGGTTTTAAAAGTAAAGTCTGTGTTAACAGAATCCTTTTGGTTTCACTGCCGATATTATCAGTCTACCCTTGCAGAATGTCAACTGCTAAACATATTCCATCCCTGGACTGCCAGAGTACTAAGAAATTGACTTTACCATCTGGCTTTCTAGCATTTTTATCAGGTCTTTTTAATTAGGTTCAAATCAGTGATCTCCACCTTTCCCTGCTTCTACCTTTTTCGGTGCCATTAAGACTGAACTCATTTCTAGCACACTGCAGTGTGCTCAAGTGGAACTTGAATTGAATAGTATTTTCCCCCAGGTTTTTACGCCTTACATATGCTAGCAAAAGCCATGTCATGCTTGCCCAGTAGTGCATATAATTCAATTTTTGTTTTATTAAGATATGAAGATGACCATTATATTAAAAAGCCAGGCAGCCTTAAGAGACCTAAAGGAAAAATGGGACCATAGTTATAGAAATTAAAGATTTCTGCAAGGTAAGGAAAAAGGAATGGAGAGCGCTGAAATTTTGCTCTTGAACTTAAACCGTTAAAACAATGTGTGTAATAAAAATATTAAAACATTTTCAAGTTAATCCTAATATCACACTCTCTTACAAAAAAAAAAAAATTCCACAGGATTTGTGAGAAGATGAGAGACTGGTCAAATTTGGTTATGTCAAATCTCTTCTGTTAATTTAAAATGATCTCAATTTAATAAATGTCTAATCTCTGCAGTAGAAAGCCAGTTGGCAATGGGAGTTCATTTTTCCCTCTGTCTGTGGCAGTAGAGCTGACTGGAGGTTGTATTACAGTTAACCTAAATTTTTTCTTTCTTGAAGAGGAAGTGTAGACCAGTCATTCCAATATTTTAAGCCTACCACCTTCATAATTAGCCACCACAAATGGTCTCTGATTCAAATAAAATTGATTTCCAGAGAAGCCAAAGGGTGTTTTTTTTTAGGGTGGAGGCAGAAAGAGGCCTTATCCTTAAGGCCTCTTATAGGATAAATACTCAGTTATATTTCTAAGAAGTGTCAAAAGCATTAAGGATCCCTATTTATGCTTTGTTCAATCAGGTAGAGATAGATAGATAGATAGATAGATAGATAGATAGATAGATAGATGACTATATCAAGATGTGTACAGTAAATTCAAAAAGGACCAAAAAGACTGGCTCTTCCTAATTTACTAAGACAGTCCTGGGAAGGGTAAAACACAAATCTCTTGAATTCCTGTCATACCCAGGACAAATTGGGCAGACCTTTCATTCCCACATGAATTACGTGCATAAATGGATTAAATTGTGATGTTAAATTCATACTGATGTTTCTGGATTTCAAAGGGGCAGGACTTAAGGATTAGTACCCATAGTGATTTTGTCCACTACACTGAGATATGGACTTAAAAAACCTGAGCAACAAAGCTAGTACACTGGAATTCTATGGACCTTTTTTCCCAAAGTGGTTCTGAATAATGCTTTGGATCCTGCCGCATGAACATTCAAGGATGAATTTTCCATTCCTCTTTCCAATATCCTACCCACCCTCTAGCACAAAGAATACTACTTTTGAGAACCCATTTGGTGGGAAGTTTGGGATGGGGACATCCACACTCAGATTAAAATAGCACAAAGGGCTGTGGCCCAAGAAAAGTATTTTTCACTGAGTTTTGTTCACTGGATTATAACTGCCCAGAGTTTCTGGATATTCTGTTCTCTAAACATTTTATAAATACATGTATGCTGCAGGAGCTGCAAACTTTCATTTGCATTTTTTGATATGACTTCAATTTTCTTAAAGTTACTGAGGTTGGATTTGTAGCCCAGGATGTGATCAATCTTAGAGAATGTTCCATGTGCACATGCGAAGAATGTGTATTCTGTTGCTTTTGGATGGAATGTCCTATACATATGTATTAAGTCCATCTGGTCTAATGCTTCATTCGGGGCCTGTGTTTCCTTCTTGATTTTCTGACTGGATGATCTGTCCATTGCTGTAAGTGGGGTGTTAAATTCTGCGACTATGATTGTGTAATTGCCAATTTCTCCTTTTAAGGTTGTTAGCAGTTGCCTGATATATTGTGGTGAACCTAGGTTGGGTGCATAGATATTTAAAATTGTTATATCTTCTTCTTGGATTGATCCTTTGATCATTATGTAATGACCTTCTTTGTCCCTTAAAATATTCTTCATTTTAAAGTCTATTTTGTCTAATATGGGTATTGCTACTCCAGCTTTCTTTGGATCCCCATTTGCATGAAACATTTTCTTCCATCCTCTCACTGTCAATTTGTTGTGTCCCTAGAAGTGAAGTGGGTCTCTTGAAGAGAGCATATGTATGGGTCTTGTTTTGGTATCCATGTGAATGAGAGTCTTGCTGGGTAGAGTAATCTTGGTTGGAGGTTTGTTCCTTTCATCACCTTAAGTATATCATGCCACTCCCTTCTGGCCTGCAGAGTTTCTGCTGAAAAATCTGCTGATAACCTTACCGGGGTTCCCTTGTATGTTACTTGTTTCTTTTCCCTAGCTGCTTTCAAGATGTTCTGTCTTTAATTTTGGTCAGTTTGGTTAATATGTGTCTTGGAGTATTCTTCCTTGGGTTTACTTTATATGGTACTCGTTGTGCTTGCTGGATTTCAGTGAGTGGTTCCTTTCCCGTGTTAGGGAAGTTTTCGGCTATTATCTCTTGGAATATGTTTTCTGTCCCCTTCTCTCTCTCTCTTCTCCTTCTGGCACCCCTATAACATGGATGTTGGTGCATTTAACATTGTCCCAGAGTTCTCAGAGACTCTCTTCATTTGTTTTCAATCTTTTTTCTCTTTTCTGTTCTGCATCTGTAATTTCCACTAATCTGTCCTCCACCTCGCTTATTCGTTTTTCTGCTTCCTGTATTCTGCTGTTAGCTGCTTCTAGTGAATTTTTTATTTCAGTTATTGTATTTTGCATCTCTTCCTGTTTAAGTGTTATATCTTGTATCTCTTTGCTCAGTCTTTCCTGTGAGTTATCCATCTTTGCCTCCAGTTTATTTCCAACGTCTTGCATCATCTTCAGCATCAACAATCTAAAGTCTTTTTCCTAGAGTCTGAGAATCTTCGCCTAGCTTAGCGGATTTTCTGGGGTTTTTCCTTTCTCCCTCATCTGAGTTATAGTCCTCTGTCTTTTCATTTTTATAGGTTTTTGGTGCAGCAACATTTTTACAGATAATAGAGTTGTAGCCTCTCTTACTTCTGGTGTCTGCCCCCCTGTGGCTGAAGTTGGTATGGGAGTCTTGCTGCAGGCTTCCTGATGGGAGGGCCTGATGCCTGCCCCCTGGTAGGTGGAGCTGATTCTATTCCCTCTGGTGGGTGGGGCTTAGTCTCTGGATGGGATTAGAAGCAGCTGTATGCCTGAGGGGTCTCTAGGTAACCTCTTTACTGAGGGGTGGGGCTGTGATCCCACCTGGATTGTTTGGCCTGGGGCTTCTCAGTGTTGGCTGAAGGGTGGGCCAGATTTTCCCAAAATGACCATCTCCAGAGAAAGGCATGCTGCTGAATATTCCCGAGAGCTTTGCTTTCAATGTCCTTCCCTCACAACAAGCCACATTCACCCCTGTTTTCCCAGGAGTCCTCCAAGAACTGCAGTCAGGTTTGACCCAGATTCCTATGGAGACTTGGCTTTGCCCTGGGACCCAGTGCACATGAACGTCCTTGGGCACCTTTTAAGAATGGTGTCTCTGTTTTCCCCAGTCCTGTGGAGCTCCTGTGCACAAGCCCCACTGGCCTTCAATGCCAGATTTTCCAGGGGCTCTTTCTCCCAGTGCCAGATACCTACATATGAGAGTTTGATGTGGGGGCCCAGAACTCTCACTCCTGTAGGTGAGTCTCTGTGAACCAGTTAGTTTCCAGTCTGTGGAGTTTCCCACCCAGGAGGTATGACGTTGTTTATATCACATAATTGCCCCTCTTACCTCTTGATGTGTCCTCCTCTTTTTCTTCTGGAGTAGGATATCTTTTTTAAGGTTTATGTTCCATTTGGGTGGAGAATTTTCAGTTTTTAGTTGTGAATTTTGTTGTTTTTAGGAGGGAAGTTGAGCTCCAGTCCTTCTATTCCACCATCTTAATCCTAGAAACTCAAAACCTATTCTTAATCTCTTTTGTATTTCTCTAATTTCTTCTTCTATAATTTCCAGGGCACTGTTTTGTTGTGGACTTTCTCAAAACATAGGCCAAAGCACTTATATATCTAGTCAATTAATGTGTGAGATATTCCTGATGATTACTTTCATTTTTTTCTTAATACCTGTTTTTTGTCAGGAGAGGATGCAATCCATTTCCTCAAGGAATTCAAATGATTTGGGGAGATTTACCTCTAGGAGTTCAACCAGATTTCCACATATGTATATTGGAGAAAACCTCCTCATGCTTCTTTGCTCCTTCCTTTTAAGAAGATATAGCTGCCTCTGCTCAAGGAACAAAAAGCTCATTTGCATTTTTTCTAGATGGGGGTGGGGTGTCATTTGGGGACTAGCTTCAACCTTCATTACTCTAACCAATAGCTACAGTCTTTGCTAGCAGTTTAAGTGACCCTGAAATAACTTATATATTTTTAGAATCCTCTCCTAAGGCAGTCAAGCCAACCACAAATTATTAAATTCATTGAGTTTTTCCTTTTTACCCATTTTCTTACTGCAGATGTGCTAAACCATTCAGCAAAAATGTAGGATAGTGCAGAACAGGTAAAGACCTGCAGAGCTGTAATAATTACAGGATAATATAGAACTAAAATAATTCTTCTGAATGTTGAGGTTTAATATTATCTGTTCTTCTCCTCCACATTCCCAGTGGAACAATTGACTCAATTTCTCCAGGCACAAATCTTTCATAACTTCTTCTTAACTTCCCAAGCAATTCTCCTGGCAGGACTATACAGAGTAGCCTGGTTCTCCCCCTCGACTGAAATAGTCAATCACATTTTAACCCACCAGGTTTTATTTGTCCATCTCTATTTCACAGTAGTGTTTTTAAGAACCAGTCTTAGCCAGAGGGATAACTTAACAATCTAAAGTAACAAATTTTGACAAACTTCCCCTTCCCTGAGTCACAAGTTCAAATTCCTTCAGGGTTGATTTCTTAGTAGATGAATTTAGTGGCACAATGAGTTCAAAGAGGAAAATCTTCAGAAGGGAAAAGAGTATTTCCAAGCCTCTGGAGATCTACATCACCTGCCGACAGAATCCTCTCCTAAGGATTCTTAGGAGAGGATTCTTAGGAGAGGTAGAGGAATACCTCTGTACAGTGTTTTTAGAGCCTGGCTAACAATCAAAGATCTGAATCTCTTGTTTCAAATACTAAATATGACAGTGTAGCCCTAATAAGTAAGGCAAGCACTTTCCCATGAGTTTGCTGTTTGTCTCGCTTGGCACAAACTTGTACTCATCCCTGGCGATTAGGTAATTACAAGGCTTTTGTTTTACAGGCCAGCTATGGTCCAATAATATTTCAGTACAAGTTTCCAACTGAAGAAGTCACCTTGTGATTTGTAGTCATGCTAGCCATAAATCTTAGTCATAGGTTAGAGGTAGACTCAAAAAGGTGTCAGTAATTCACGTTATGCTATGATATCTCATTTAGCTCTAATATGATAAAGTGTGACAGCTGCAGCCTGTGACTAATCACAGCCTCACAATGAAGCCTTCCTGTGTGGAAAACAAGATTTCAGAGCGTCCACCATATGAAAAGGAACTGCTTTATCCATCAAGCAAAGTTTAGTTGCACATCCAGCCTCTGCTTTTTTAAAAGGTGACATAGGTTGCACATAGGGCTCTATGGTGTCTGAAGTTTTTCTTGTTTCATATTTCAAATGATTAATCATCATAACACTCCTGGATAATATTAGTATTTTAACTTTTCAGGAAATGGGAAACTAAGGTAAAGCTGCTTTTTAATGCCCCATGGAAAATGCACAGAAGAGATAAAATGAGTGTGTGCATGACTTTTCGGATTATCCACATTTTGATAATTGGAAGTAGCAGACAGAAAAGCTAGTTTTCATACCAGAAGCCTGAGGGATATGAAAATTTGACATCTTGCCTATCTTTCTTGGCTTTCCTCTTTTTAAAACCTAATGGATTGCTTCCTGCTACACAGTGTGCCAGAATGCATAAAAATATTTCAAATATCCAGAGGAGCGTCACATCCATTGATCAGGGTTTATATATTGATTTGTGGCTATGAGAGACCCATTCTTTCCACTTCTGTTATAATAAAATTGGAATTTATACTAATTTGAACTGAAAGAAGATATGTATCGGCAGAGAGTATTGGGTTTTTTTTTCCATTTCAGTCTCGAAATGTTGGTTATATTAAGTCATGCTACTTGTTAATAGAAAAAATAATAGCCTGAGATAATTCTAACATTCCCTGAAATCACTCTAGAATCAGAAGATATGTTTTCAGGATCTTTTCTATATATGTGTTCACTGTAGACGTTTGAATCTGGATATCCACCTGAAAAGAAATATAAATATTTTCAGGTTTACAAGAATCTGTCTATCTTTCTCTCTCTCTCCCTCTCTCTCTCTCAATCTCTTATACACACAGACACACACAGACACACAGACACACACACACACACACACACACACACACACCATACTTTGTACACAGCACTCACATATTCCCTTTATAGGTATGTTTATCAGGTTCAATCCAAAGTGAAACAACTTTATATTGCTCCTGCTCCATAGAAATATATAATACAAAACAGAATGATGTGAACATATATTAGTAACATATAGAAAAAAGTGAGAGATAATTAAATAAGTCCAGAAATGAAATGTACGAAAACTAAGGTAGATTCTTAGAAAAGGTGAAATTTACAAAATTTTTTGACTGATGCTGGAGAAACAGCTTGTTGAATTTGGGGCTAGAATGATACTCCAGACACCTGGCAGAAGAAGGCTTCAAAGTTAAAAGAGAAACTTTGGAAGCTAGAGACAGATGACTAGCAAAAATGGACACTTAATAAAGGTGACCTGTTTGAAATGTAGGCAAGACTCAAGAGGGTAAGAGAATAAATTAAATGAAAATTCAAAAGTATCTGAAGAAGCCAACTGGTAAACCTCTTTGCTGCTCATCAAGATGAAACCTAAACCACCCCTTAAAAATCACCAAATTCCTAAGTTCTTAAGTGATTTCAAACCTATTTCTTCATTTCTTTTTATTATTTTAAATGATTTTTATTTTTTCCATTATAGCTGGTTTACAATGTCCTGTCAATTTTCTACTGCACAGCATGGTGATCCAGTCAAACATACATGTATACGTTCTTTTTTTTCACATTAATACTCCATCATTCTCCATCACAAATGACTAGATATAGTTTCCAGTCTATATCTATCCATTCCAAAACAATAGTTTGCATCTATTAACCCCAAATTCCCAGTCCATCTTACTCCCTCTTTCCCCCTTGGCAACCATAAGAAAACTTCAATGGTCCCCCAGGTTTTAATCTCTCCTGATATGGTTTTTACTCACTTAAATTCTACTATTAGTATCTGAGCTTACTTTGGAGGGATATTGTAGAATAATCCTCTGAATTCTTAGTCTTGAGAAACTACACCTCCCACTCCTAAAATACAGACTATAAATCAGAATTTTATTTGGATCTAATTCATGTGAAAACCTTGTTTAGATCCAAAAGTCAGTGGTCTGATATTACACCCTTCTGTCTTATTTACCATGGCACTGCCAATCTTATTCTTCATTTCCTAAGATGATCCTATTGGGCATAAGCACTTTTCTTTTGGTTTGGATGTGACCAAAATTAGTAGTGTAATACCCCAATTCCTTTCTTCTTTTTACCCAAATGAACTATGATCATCATGTATCGTTGGCCTAACGTAAATCTTGAAAGATGCTATGGTCTTGCTTTTGCATATTTGTTTGTAACTCTGCTTTTACTTTCATCATCCATACAAAGAATATATTGACTTTTATATTTTGATTCAAATTACTTCACCAAACATTCATTGAGCACCTGTTATGCACTGGGTACTGAACCATGCCTTAGAGATATAAGAACTCTGGTTCAAGCCATCATCATCATCTTTCATCTGGACAAGTGCAGCAGCTTTCTAAGTGGCTCCTTTGTCTTCACAATGGCTTTCTTCCAATCTTGTTTCCATTCTGCAACTGAAGTGAGCTTCCCAAAACAAAAATTTAATTGTGCCACTCTTCTGCCTAGAATTCCCCAAATGGCTTCATTTTGGAGGCTCCAAGATAAAGACTCAACACCTTACCTTGGCTTCCATGGTCCTGCACAATCTCCATCTTTATCCTGTACCATGTCACACTGAGGTTCCGGATATATTCAATTTTCTTTTACTTTCTCAAAAGCTCTGCATGTGTCACTCACTTCAGATATGCTAGTTCCTTTAACTGATCAATCTTTTCTCATTAAGCTAACTCATCTTCCTCAGGTCTCAGCTTAAACATTACCTTATGGTAGCATCACTTCGGGTGCACATTATGAGTTGCACAATGTCCTGTTAGGTTCCCCTGCTTTATACCTCCATAATATATCACAGTTGTAATACATTAGTTTGCTTGGATAGCCATAACAAAAATACCATAGCCTGGGTGTCTTAAACAACATAAGCTTTTTCTCACAGTTCTGGAGAGTGGAAAGTCCAAGATCATGGTTCCAGTAAAGTAGGTTTCCTTCAGAGGCCTCTTTTCTTGCCTCGTAGGTGACCACCATTTCACTGTGTGCTTACATGGACATCTACAGAGAGAGGATGACCTGGTGTTTCTTCCTCTTCTCATAAGGTTACCAATTCTATCAGAATAGGACTCTACACTATAACTTCACTTAACCCTCATTACCCCATCTCTAAATACCATAACTTTGAGGGTTAGGGCTTCAACATATAAATTTTGAAAGAACACAATTCAGTTTATAGTATTTAACATTCACTGCTTGTTACAGTTAAGGCATGTTTAAGAATCTGTTTTGCCTCCTAGACTGTAAGCTCTGACATTGTAAGAACTCAATAAGTATTTTTATTTATTGGGTTTTTTGTGCCACAGCCATGGCATGTGGAAGTTCCCAAGCCAGGGATTGAATCCATGCCACTGCAGTGACCTAAGCTGCAGCAGTGACAAGGCTGAATCCTTAACTCACTGTGCCTCGAGGGAACTCCAAATACTTTTAAATGAGTACTTAGTAAGTCTCTGCCCTCAAAAAACAATAAATCTAGCTTATTAATTGGGCAGAACTAAAATTGATTAAGATACAGCGTATAAAACATTTATAATTGTCTGAACAAAGTCCAATTGGAAACAATTATTAACTTATTAATTATGACCTGCATGAAGGTACAGATTGGGTAAGAGTCAGAGTCAAGGAAGGTTTCACAAAGGAGGTGATTTCTGAGCTACGCTCTAAGAGAAGATGTCTCTACTGCTTTAACTCTCACTATAATCTCACTATTTTTTGGTTTGCTTCCCCCCTCCAAAAAAAAAACTCTGTAGTAGTTCTTGAATATGTATTTCCAATGACATCCTTGTGTTGTGTTGCATAAGCTGATTCCTTGAGCTTATAAATCCACACTGTACAGTACAGTAGCCACTAGCAATATATAGCTATTTAAATTTTAATTAATTAAATCAAATAAAAATAAACATTTATTTAATCATTCTAGCAACACTTCAAGTACTCAGTAGCCATATGTGGCTACAATGTTGGACAGCACAAATTACAGAACATATATATCCTTATATCCTATAAGCAATGAATTCATTTATCTAATAAATTTCTGTCAAGCCTCTGCTATTTTCCTGGTACTGTGTTGGATGATGGTATGCACAAAATTCCTGACTTCACAAAGCTCTCTGCAGTGAGTGGGCCCTGCTCTATTTCTGCAAATTGGTTCATGATGAATTGCATTTGTTTATTTTTGTTAACTTCAAGATAACTATCTCCAGGAATGCGTATGCTTCTGGCAGTTTGTTGAATTGAAAGTGTATCAGGTGCTCACAAATCAGAAGCATATCTCTGAATGGAACTTTGAATAAATCTGCTACTTATTAGATATCCATTATGTGACCACTCTATGCTGAATACTATGGAAAATACAAAAGAAATGTAGGACAAAATATCTTCCTTCTATGAATTTATAAATTAAATAAAATGCTGAATATAAAACTAATTTATAAACCATGAATATATTTCTGTAATTAAAGTAAAATGAGGGAGACTAGATTCACATAAATTTAATGAGTAGAGAACAATAAAAGAGTATATATTCAAGTGCCAGAGTATATAATATAAACTTATAAATCCTATGCAAATTTGGAGTTTAAAAAGAATTACACAAAGTGGATTGGTCAAGGAAGACCCTTGTAAGGAAGTATTGAGAATAGTCATGAATTAGTATATAGCAAGCAGCAGAAAGCCAACACAAACTGGCTTCCACAAAAAGTGGAAAGTTGAGATGTGAACTTTAGATACAAATGCATCCAGAGAATCAAACAAAGTTATCATCTATTTCGCTCTTCTCTTCCCCTCCATCAGTCAGCTCTGCTTTCCTCCATATTGGCTCTGTTCTTTGGAAGGCTCTCCCCTCCTGGTAGCAAGATGGCTGCCAACAACTCTAGGCTGATATCCTGCTGTTTCAGGAATTCCAAAGAGGAGAGAGCATCTATGTATAATTCATTCTATTTGGGTCATGTTATTATCAATGAACCAATCACTGTAGCTAAGAGAAGGCAATGCTGTGACTAGTCAAGCCTGGGTCACAACTTCATTACAGGAGGGGAGGAGGGAGAGTTGAGTAGTTTTAATCCCACGATGAAAATTGTGAAAATGTATAAAAGTAAAAACAAACAAAAAAAAGGAGTGGAAGTTAGAGATACAACTAAAGTGTGATTTAAACCAGGCCTTGAGGAAAATATTTAATTTGCATCTTTCTCCAGTACAAATGTCAACCAGGTGCCCTAAGAAACAGAAATAAAATAAAGACACAGAGAGAATGAATGTGCCATCTCTAGAGAATGAATTCTGCTTCATTATGGGGAAATTTATCAGATAAGAGATTATCCATTTGGCTTTGATTTGCCATCGTTAACATACTCTGGGCAAAACATTTTTCAGTCTTGGCTGACCCAGTTAGCACATAATAAACAAAACAAAACAGAAACAGAATAATAAGCACTAAGTGATGAAATTCACATCTGCCCCCTTCTGTCTGACTGCCTGCTTTTATCTTTTTTTTCTATTTCCTGACTTATACGTGTTCCTGAAGTTCACATAATCGATTAGTGTGAATGTTTCTTACTGATACTGCCACACACCCTCTGCCTTCCTAGATCTCAAAACATTTCATTTTTATTTACTTATTTATTTATTTAAGGGCCATACCAGTGGCATATGGAGGTTCCCAGGCTAGGGGCTGAATCAGAGCTGTAGCTGCCAGCCTACAACACAGCCACAGCAATGTAGGATCTGAGCCACGTCTGCAAGCTACACCACAGCTCATGGCAACACAGGATCCTTAATCCACTGAGCAGGGCCAGAGTTGAACTTACTAGTCGGGGTTCATTACCACTGAGCCACAACAGGAACTCCAAATGTTTCTTTCTTTTTTTTTTTTTTTTAAGGGCCACACTCATGGCATATGGATGTTCCCAGGCTAGGGGTCTAATCAGAGCTACAGCTGCTAGCCTACGCCACAGCTACAGCAATGCAGGATCTGCGACCTACACCACAGCTCATGGCAATACCAGATCCTTAACTCTCTGTGCTAGGCCAGGGATTGAACCTGTAACCTCATGGTTCCTAGTCGGATTCATTTTCACTGCACCACAATGAGAACTCCCAAAAGTTTCATTTTTAAATGTCAGTTCGTCATCTTTGGGGCCAGCCAAACCCCATAACACACTAAAGCATCACACGTCACCACAGAATAAACTTAGAATATTGGAAAATTTTTCAGAGTTGCTAATTTTTCTCAGAAGCTTCATTAGCCCATTCAGTAAATGGCATTGAAAGCTTTAGTGAGGCTTATGAAAACCACATAAATATCTCTATGACTGGAATTTTGCTATGTTGGATATCTCACCCAGGCAGGAGGGGTGAGAGAAGTCTGCTCCAGACACATAAAATCAGGGAGGCGCATTGTCTGTAGAAAATTTACAGAGAATGATAAAGCAGACTAAAAGTCACTCTGCTTTTTATTATCACCATGCACCTGCATTTTAAACAATGTCAGGGATAAAATACTCCTCTGGGAAAAAAATCTTTGATCCGTCTGAGTCAGGGTTTCTCAACCTGAGTGTTATTGACGTTTTGAGCAGGATCATTCTTGCCAGGGGATGGGGACTGTCCTATGCATTACAGGATGTTTAGCAACATCCCCAGATTACCTACAATGCCAGCAGCATCTGCCCAGTTATGACAATGGAAAATGTCTCCCAACATTACCAAATGTTCCCTGAAATCGCTCCTGGTTAAAAGCACCCATCTAAGTTCAAAACAATTCCAATGAATTTTTTTTTTTTTTTTCTATTTAGGACTGCACCTGTGGCATATGGAAGTTCATAGTCTAGGGGTCGAACTGGAGCTGCAGGTGCCAGCCTATGACACAGCCACAGCAATACTGGATCCAAGCTGCATCTGATACCTACACCACAGCTTGCAGCAACGCCAGATCCTTAACCCACTGAGCATGGCCAGGAATCGAACCCACCTCCTCATGGATACTAGTCAGGTTCTTAACCCACTGAGCTGCAATGGGAGTTCTGATTACTATTAAGATTTAATCATTGATATTTTCCTACATTTAATAATAATATTTTTATTACTTACCTAATAATAAACATTATATGTGACATGAAAATGAACTTGAAGAACGTCCAGTTATGCATTTGGCCTCTGACACACATGGACCCCTTTATGTGAATTCATTGCAACAGTTTAAGTCATTTGAGCTTTCTTTGGGTAGAGTTCACATTGCCAAACTTGTGCTTTTGCATATTCCTGTATTTAAATAGTAGCTTCAAAATAAACAATAATAGCGCAATGATTTTAACAGCAAAAAAACTGTACTTGAGCTGTTTCAATGCTGTCATTCTATGTGACTACTTGAATTTTTTATTTGGATTTGGTGTTCTGGTCCAGTAAGTGGAAATTTTCGTTAATAAATTAAATATTTTACTGAATTTGACTCTAAGATTAAAATGCATCCTTCTATTTTAACTTCTTACTGAGTTTTTTTTAAACTGTTATCAATCTATAACAGAATTATTTTATTTTTTATTATTACAACACACCAATATGTAGGTATAAGTTTTTTCCCTTAAAAATACATTAGTATAAGTATTACTCAATTATTTTTTCTTTATAAACTTTTATAAACTTCCAGTAATAAATAAGTACTAGGGATGTAATGTAGTACTTGATGATGTCTATGGTTAATGCTGCTATGTGGTATTTTTGAAAGTTGTTAAGCAATTAGATTCTGAGTTCTCATCACAAGGAAGAAATTTTTTTTCTTTTTTTTGGTGTCTATATAAGATGATGGATGTTAATTACATTTAATGTGGTAATCATTTCACCATATACGTAGGTCTAATCATTATGCTGTACATCTTAAACTTATACAGTGCTGTATGTCAATTGTATCTCAAGAAAACTGAAAAAGTGTTAATCTATTACTTTTTTCTTTTCCATATTGTAGTATGTATTTTGTCTTTTTAATATTTTACTGGTATGATTACACATAAAAAATTAAAATATTATAGCCATAATCAATAAAAACATTCTCACTTCTCTTGGCCATTAATTCCACCCCATTATCATCACTGAAAATGACTTTGTCCTAGAGAGGAGGGGGATATGAAAAATTATCTTTTCTATGTGTCAAATATGCCAAGTTGCCACACTTCGCAGAAAACAAAATTTTCTACTGCAAAATTTTTCTACTGCAGTACTTCCAAACCAGGAGCAATTTTGTCCCTGTTCCCCAGGGGATATTTTACAATGTCTAGAGAGACATTTTTGGTTGTCACAGCTAGGGAGGAAGGTACTACTGTCATCTAGTGAGTAGAGAACAGAGATGCTACACAATGTCCTGCAATGCATGGGACAGCTTCATAGAGCAGTCATCATACATCATTAGCTTCACACAAGAATTATCTAGTCCTTGTGTTGAAGCTGAGACATCCTGGCTAAGTGATTTTTCCCAGAATTACACAATCACTCAAAGCCCAACAAACATTATTAAAAATGTACAGCCCAGCTAAATTAAATGCTGAATGAATCAGATTTGATGTTACAAAGCAATTCTCCATTATGAATTTCCACCCACCTTGCAAGTTTTGTGCCATTGGAATTGTTATGTTTATCTAACTGACAGTGCACTTCACCCCTGTAATGAGTCTGTTTTCAGATAGGGTTGAGAAAGAAAGAACTTTTTATTATCATCATTTCCTAAAACTTCTTTAAGCATCACAGATAAAGGGTTAAATTTGGAAATATGAAGGACACTCCAAGTCAAAAACATCTTGCCAGTATTTGCATAGAAAACCTAAAATCACATGCAATCTATGTGACAGTCTGAATCTAGAGTAAGGAAAACCAGGAGGTTTTAACAACCCAAACTAAAAACTGTAATTAGGATTGCAAAAAGGCCTCTATTACATGATTTTTATAATATACCAGTCTTCTACACAGATGAAAAGCAAAATTCTAATTATCTCCTTGTTGAGTCCACAGATAATTCAGTGACATCTGTAACCCAAACAGTCTCCATCTGCTAAAAAAAAAAAAAAGACAAATAAAAAAGCAAAGGAAGATAAAGACAAGGAATAAAAGCTATATCTTCTCCTTGGAAAGAAAGAAAAAGAAAATGCTATATTTAAATAGGAACTAACTAGATATAAAATTTCCTTGATCTAGAACTAGGTACCCTATTGCCTGGATAAATTCGTAGGGACTAGTAGTGAAAGCTATTTAATTTTCATTTTAATTGCAATGAATTACTCATTAAATGAAAAAGTCTCCATTAGATATCAGTCTACATACTAGTTCTCTTTCTGTCAGGGACCAGTTCACAGCCAACCAGAATTTATACCATCCAAGCAAGCTTTTTTTATTAACATAGCAGCGCTATGTTACATGTGTGTTGTCAGTAAATAAAATGACATCATTTCTCCTGTTGTGGATATTTCATTGTGTCCATTTTTGTGCAGATAAAAGTAGGTGGGGGGTGGACATCATGAAGTTGTATTTCCATCTTGTGACCATAATAATGTGAGCTCAGATTCTTGGTCTTATATGGGAATTTCTGATGAAAACCATCTGGAATAATTTAAATAAAAAGACATAAAATAGAGTTACAAAAACACATGAGAATTTGAAAAGATTAGGATACATGAATAAATTGAACCTGGGACTGCCAAGTATTTTCTTACTTCTTAGGAGACAATGTTATGTTTATAATAATGACTTTCTTTAATATGCTACACCTGAACTTTTTATTACATGTTTCTAGTTTAAAGTAAATCAGCCTCAAAACAAGGTGTTGCTACAAATTTGATTAACCTTTTTCTGTACTTAGGATGTTTTTACAGCAAAAGGAATAGAAACAAATGCCCAAAAGATAATGAACATTGCCTGGGCTGAAATGTGGCTCACCTCTAAGAAAAAAAAAAAAAAGATTTAAATGCAAGTTCTAGCTAGATGTGATCTCTTCCTCATATACCATTTTGGATGTCCAACATACACCACTAATTCTACAGATAATGGAATTCACCTTTAATTTATACTTCAATTTCACTTGTTGATAGCAGCTATCTTAATTTATAAAACATTAGAGATGTCATCATTAACTGCTGGATGAGTTTGACTTCCAATTCCAGAACTGGTTAGAACTACATGACACTGAGAAGAAATACAGCAAGAATAAAAATAGTTGGAAAATTACAGATCTGATTTCATGCTTTTCTCCATATTATGATCTTCCCTCGAAGTTGGCATCTTGGCCTTTATAGTCTCTTGGAATCCTTTAATAAATAAACTTTTCCCTTTGACAGCTTCACCTAGCATTTGCAAGAATGGATATTTTTAATGCCCTTTCCAATCACCTAAAGTGATAAGATGGACAATGGGCCTGGTCTTTGGATAGCTTATAACAATTTTGTATTGGTCAGAATAAGCTTAGCTATGTCACTGGTTTGTCATGTGCATAAAGCATGATATGACTAAAGAAGCTCTACTTAATCCTGTAGCTAGGCTTTATGAAACATGTGATCTCTTAAGTCTTTGCAGCAGTAGTAAAGAGGAATAGAGGAAGTATTCAAAGTCTCTACTGAGTCTGGAAAAGTCATGTTTCCTGTGCATTTGCCAAAAATAGGCACACAGCTCCAACCTAAACGCAAAGGAAAATGGGAAATTATAAGAAACTCAGGGATGTTTGTCAAGTACTGTTTCTGCAAGTCATTTTTCTCATATAGTCTATTCATAGTCATTCTGTCATTCTACCCATATATGTGGTATGCAAACTTGTGTTATTGAAATTTAACTGCATTTTGCCTAATCCCAACAGGCATAGAAAAAACAAACATCCGTGTTCTCATTCACCAATATAAAAAGCCAGGAGGTACTAAGTGAAGTTTGTTTTGAAGTGAGCCATTTGCAATCAGATTAGACATTTGATTCAGTTTAATTCTATGATATGCAATATCCAAATAGCTTACAACATGCCTCAGAAATGCTTTGATTCTAATCCAGGAAACCACCACACCTTGCCTGCGAATATAAGGCAGACATTTTGAAATTGGCTAAGAGTATTAATACTCAGGCTGTCACAAATGCCTACAGGCTGCCTTCAATAACATTGATTTGGCTGTCAAGTTGGGGTAAAAATGTCAACATCTCAAACTACCCAATTAAGGCTTTAGAGACACACTTTTTCTTACAGAGGAACAAAAGGTCTGTCTCTTCTTATGTCTCCCATAACTCAATGTATACAGTACACAGCATCATATTATAGAGATACAAATAACTGTGGAACACCATACAGCTGGGACACAGATTCTACCCAAGTAAAGCACACATGCCACTGACATGGCAGAAGCTGCCCTCATTAGTAATGATATACAAGGACAGTAGTGGCACATTTTTTTCCTTTGTAACTTGGGTTGTCAGAAAGTAGTATTTCTCAAATTTTGCACATGTGACAAAAATATTCTTCTTGAAACCCTATTATTCTTTGAATTATAGTGAAATCTAAGCATCAACAACAGTCATGGAGGATAATTGCGAAATGGAAAATGGTATGGTCCTCTACTGAGGAAAGTATCTTACTCTCCAGCCCATTTTGCATAGCACAACAGCCCTTAATAGGAGTGGTGATAATAGGAGAGTCACCCTACATTGTTTTTAGCTGAGGTCAATCAAGAGATCCTTTAGCTACTTGCAGTGAACAATTGTTATCACATGGCTTTGGTGGTCTTTAAACATGTTTGGGTTTCTGGGTTTTTTGTTTGTTTTGCAGGGGTGTTTTGCATCTTCAAGACTGGTTTGAATTTGAATTTTAAAGCACCTGAAACTGACTGATTTTACTGGACAGAAAATTCAATGTTAATAAGTGTATATGGTGGCTAGTTGTCCCCTCAAATTCCTTTCCTTGCTTCTTACTACACATATAACTTCTCAGCTAGAGACATTTCAAAGCTTCCAGAACAGACAAATGTGAACATATTATTAAGATCTTGCCAACAGAATAAGAATATAAATATGTGTATAATTTCTGCCTCACTTGCCTAAATGGGAATTTTTTGTACTGGACTCCTTCTCCTCTCTCCTTTCCATGAGATGGAAAACAGATGTACCAGAACCTCAATTTTGACCATGCCATCTAGGAAATGCCCTAGGAGATGGCAGAGCATCAAGATGAAAAGGACTTGTGTCCCTGAACAATCTTGTAAAGCACAGAAGCCCCACCATTGTAGATTAGCCAGATTTTAAGAAATTAAACTTAGGGAGCTCCCACTGTGGCTCAGTGGGTTCTGAACCCAACATCATGTCCATGAGGATGTGGGTTCAATCTCTGGCCTCACTCAGTGGGTTAAGGATCCGGCATTGCCATGAGCTGAGGCATATATCCCAGATGCAGCTCAGATTCAACCCCTAGCCCAGGAACTTCTATATGCTGCACGTGTGGCCCCAAAAAGAAAAAGAAATTAAACTTCTTATTTAGGCCACTGTGTTTGGGAGGTTCTTTATTTAAATAGTTTAAACTTTACCTTTTTCTTTCTGGAGAATTTGCTTCTGGTGCCCAATATCACATCCCCTTGGCCCACCTCTGATTCAGCGTGGGGCACATCTTTCTAATTTTCACATGAAGGCCTTTCCCAATGCCTCAGCTGCATGCTACTCTCAAATAATGGGAGACAAGAGGCAGTGAGTAAATATTTTATGGTCTTCCTCCAGGTGTTTCAGGAAAAGGGGGTACAAGGGAATGGTTATGTCCCAGTCTCGGGTGAGTTCCTGGGACAGGCTGCCAAGTGAAAGTGTTTATTTAGAGAGATACACATTCCATAGGCATCCTTTCAGAAGGGTAGAGCAGCCCTGAGGTAAGGGGTTGTTAGTTTTTATGAGCTGGGTAATTCCATAGGCTAATTAGTGAGAAGAATACTTTATTTTAGAGAAAGGGCAGGGATATCCAGGAATTAGGCCACTGCCCTCTTTTTGGCCTTTTATGGTTAGCCTCTGAAATGTCATGGCACCTATGGGCGTGTCATTTAGCATATGCTAATGTATTACAATGGGCACATAATAAGGCTCAAGGGCTCCTGGGAGTCGAATCTTCCACCATCTTGGACCTGCCATCAGTTCTAACCGTTTTCTGTTGTGTCCTCCGTGGCTGTGTCATTCTTTTAACCATTTATGCCCTGCCCCTTCCCACATGTCTCACAGGCAGACAATTATGAGGAAAAATTCTTGAGAGAATTGAAAATGTTAAGCCCAAAGAATTGTTAAGTATTTGAAAGGCATATTTAAAAAAAGAATTCAGTTAACTTTCTTCTGTAAAATCCGACATAGGAAAATGAAGACTAAGAGGTAGAAAGAAGATGTAGGGAGAAAGATTTCAATTCACTGTAAATGAGAACATTATAAATTCAAAATTGTTCAAGTTTCTAAAATGTATGTTTGTAATATACTGAAAAGTTACTTAAAAACCTCTAACAACTCCCGCCACCTGCTCTTCTGTGTCCAAACAGACATCTTTCAGGACGTCCCTCTCCTGCCTTGACTCCTGCTCCCCATCTCACCGGACCCACGACAAGCCATAACAAACTCTTTACTATTTCTTTAACATGCCACATTAGTTCATCTCTGTGCTTTTCCACTAGGCTGTTCTTTCTACCCTTTCTACCTGGCCACCCATTTTTTTTTTCTCCTAGCAAACCTCACTCTTTACAACCCAGACCGAGCATTTCTTCCTCTGGAAATCTTTGTCTGAACCCTGACCCACCCCCACCACATCCACACAACAAACATTCATTATTCTCTTTCCCCTGTACTATCGGATATTTTCAATCTTTTTTTTTTTTTTTTAGGGTCGCATCTGCAACATATGGAAGTTCCCAGGCTAGGAATCAGATCAGAGATGACAATGCCAGATCCTTAACCCACTGAGTGAGACCAGGGAACAAACCCTCATCTTCATGGATACTACTAGATTTGTTAGTGGTGAGCCACAACAGGAACTCCTCATATTCTTATGCTTACTATTATCACCCATATTTTAGCACAATGATCTGCCTGCATGTCTGTCAACTCTGCTCAACTGTGAGTTTCTTAAAATCAATGATAGTTTCTTATAAATCTTTGTGATTTCACCACTTAGGAAAGTGGCATGTCAATTATTTGAATAAATGGGAATTCTGTGGTGCCCTAGCAGTTAAGGATCCAACATTGTCATGGCTCTGGCACAAGTTTGATCCCTGGCCCCAGAACTTACACATGCCCAAGGGTGTGGCCAAAAAAAATTACTTGAATAAATGCATTTAGGAAAGAAGTAAAGAAAGAGAGAGAGAGAAAGAAAGAAGGAAAGGAAAGAAGAAGGAAAAGGGAGAAAAAAAGAAAGACTGAGAATTTTTTGTAGGATAATACAGAGAGAACTGAATCACCAAGAATGATTATTCTGACTTACCCTTAAGGTTTCTTCCAACTCTGAGTGTCTGTGATTCTAAAAAAAAAAATTGCCAGCTGCTCAAGGCTAATTAGACTTATTTAAATGAAAATTAGTTTAAAATGTCAGTCATCCTATAGTGAGGAAACTTTCAAAGTAAAAAGAAATTTTATGACCTATTAACATCTTAAATTGTTGCCTTACACCAATCAAAAGTTAGTAAGTGAACATTCTTTCTATACCATTTAGTACAAGCTTAGAAATAAATTGTACCTACTGTATAGTCACTGAGAGTTTTAGAAGAGAAGTGATATATATATGTTCATGCATGTACATATATGTGTGCATGTGAATACACATCCATGAGTAATATACCATTATATCCCCCAAAGTGAAGCAATTGGATAAAGAATCTCAGCTTTATGAAATAAAGTAAAACTGATTGCTTTGTCTTAACTAAATCCTCACAGTTACAGAATTGCAAAGCCCTCATTTATTAACACAATTACTATATAATGGCTATCTCAGACCCAGTTAGAAACTAAGATTGTTCCAATCTAATAGATAAACCCAGTTGTTGTTCCTTGCTTCTCATTGGCATCTGTTAAGTTATAGCAGAGCTCTGGAAGATCTTCATTAGGGGCAGCTTCCCTGATTCTTTCTTCAGTCACTGTTGTCATCATGGTCACAACCCAAGCCAGGGGGTCACAATAACAAGCAGTTACACTATCCCTTGCCCACATGTCTCACTAAAGTTCCTTTACCATCTCCACTATCCTCTCTGGTGGAAGAGAACCCAGAAATAAGGTAGGATTTTATTTTACACACAGCTTCACATTGTGTACCTATTCTAAATGTTAGTGCATGCTTGTGTTTTGATATTGCAGGTAATTATTAGAGCTAGCCTCTGCAAATTTGTGAGGCTATAAAAGCTGTTCCTCTAGTAGTCCTTTTGAAGTGCTCTTTTTTAAGTTTTTCAGTGCTTGGTATCCTTACTCTTCTTGATTGTCCAGGTTTCTCCACATGGACAGACTCCATTCTGTGGAGCATTCCATAACCCCTGTCAACTTCACTCACCTTAAAATTTATCTGTACTAAGAACTAGCCTCTTACCACCTTTCAAAATGACTGACTAGATAATCTGATCAATTACTTCATTGTGATCATGTTGATGGATAATACCAATTAGAGTTGAATCATGGCTCTACCACTTCCTTGCTCTGTGCCCTTAGGTCCATTATTTAACTTTCTTCTGCCTGAGTTTCCTCATCTGTAAAATGGGGATAACAAGAGCACTTACCTATAGAGCTGTTATGAGAATTAAACAAATTAATACATACAAAGTAGTTAACACAAACCCTAACATATAATAAGTGCTCAATAAATAATATTTATCAATAATAATATTTTGGAGGGAGATGAGTATTTGTTTAGAACTTCAGGCCTTGTGGAAAAACCCCATGGGAGTGATTTTGCTGACTTGTATTTTAGCACATATTCTGTCTACTGCATGGCTGGGGGGGCTTAAGGTTTACTCTCTACACAGCTGGACAATATAGAAAGACCAATGAGAGAATAAGAGTCCTACACTATGAGAGGTAAATCTCTTCAATTAACATAAAACTAAAGACTCCTTTTAAGATAGGCAAGTACTCAAACCAAGAACTCCCCTGGGAACTAACTTACTCATCAGTTTACTAAAATCCTGCTGTCCTGTGAGAAGTTTTTAAAAATATCTTTGCCTCTTCTCCATGGTTTCTCTCAAGTGATGACTATTCCTTGTTGGCTGAGCCTGAGTATTTTTACATACTTATCAAACAAAACTCTGTTCCTGGGCTTGTCCTTATACATCTTATGGACTGGTATCAAAAATCCCAAGAAAAATGTATCATGGCCAAATGTAATGTGCTGAAAGTCATTATTTCCTTTTCGTAGGGATCATTACAGTTATAGAAAGTGTGACTTTTAAATATATTAAAAAGAAATTCAGACAGGTTTTTAAATCCTGTTCTCTCTGTAATGATTTACTTTCTTGACGTAATTGGCATCATTTTAAAAGCTCGACTTTCCTTCTGTTTCATTCCTTTTTCATAAATGTGGCCTAGAAGATAAACCTGTTGTATGAAGCCACAGACTGATGGCAAAAACAGAAGATAGGAAGGAGGTTACAGAGTTTCATATGATGAAGCCAAGATAAGAGAGAGACCAAATCACTCCAATCTCTTTGCAGCTGATATTTGAACTTGCCAGTGTAGAAGGTAATAATGCATACTTCAATCTGTCTTCCTAATAACTGCCTCTTTAATGAGACTTTAGTTGTCTGTATGTGTTGGTCCAATTCTATTCTTTTGTTTTTAAACA
The DNA here is from genome assembly GCF_016906955.1 of Phacochoerus africanus. NCBI lineage: Eukaryota > Metazoa > Chordata > Mammalia > Artiodactyla > Suidae > Phacochoerus > Phacochoerus africanus. The sequence continues at coordinate 83,832,481 of NC_062560.1, read as the reverse complement.
TTTACAATTTTTGCTTCTCCTCTTTTTACAGCCAATTTTACACATTCAATATTTTCTATTTAAAAATTTATCGATTGAAATGTTAGCTTTATATTTCTTCTCCTTCCCTCCCACACTCAGACACCAGACCCTTTGAAGTTTCTTGAGTGACCACATACATATTGCCTGAGCTATTTCTGTCATGAGCTTAAAAGCACCCTGCATAAGTCATTCCCTATTTTCTTCTCACTCCCTTTCAATTCAAAGTGTATGCTCTCTTGGCAATACAAAATGATACATTTCAACAGAGCACACTTTATAAAATGTCTGTTAGACCATTTTTATTTTATAGGGAATCAAATGTTCATGTCATGAATATTGGCCAATCCTAAGTACTTCAGAATGGAGGTTATAAAAGCATGGTCTGAATAATGTCATCGTAATATGTCTTGGAGTTAACTTAATGGTATTATTATCTTCAAATAAATGTTTCCTTTCATCGTGTTCCTTAGACCATTTTCAATTATAAACTGTAAAGTGAAATTGAAATTGTCAAGTCCCATCAGCAAGTGTTGATTAAGCACCCCTCAGCTCTTTAAAGCTACTCCAGACTGTAATACTGAGAACATGTGTCACCAAACCAAACTCAGGTCTGCTCTGCCATGTGCAGTAAAGCCAATCTACTGACACCAGTTTGTGGTGAAGGAAAGTGCAGCGTTTATTGCAGGGCACTAAGCAAGGAGTCCAGGGCAGCTGGTGCTCAAAACAACTGAACTCCACAATGATTTTCAAGGGGAGCTTTTTACAAACCAGAGGAGGGAGAGTTGCAGGATATGTGAGCAGCTGGTGCATTTTTCTCTGATAGGTTGATGATGTGGTACCAAGGCAGTGTCACAGTGGTTAACATTATCAATCCTTGGGCTCTAGTAGGTCTGGGGGCTGTGTGCTCATGGTCACCAAGTAGTAAAGTCTTCCATTTGGTGGGGGTTTTAGCATCTGTGAAACAGCTCAGGAAATGTGCATTAGATAATGTTACCTAGGTACTTCAGAGAGGAGCACAGGAGCACAGGACATGAGGGGAGGGGTCTGACCCAGGGAGGTGTCATAGAGTCCTTCTTGGTTACACATGTATTTCTTCCTTGATTTTTCTTCCTATTATTGCCTTTCCATGTATCTTTGTGTTTTATATTCTCAGCTATTTAGCTTCTGAATATAGCTACCAAAGTAACCACAATGTTCAACTACATTGGGAGAAAATCAAACTTTTTAAAAATTTATTTAATGAAATTAATAGCTAAGGGTGAAATTTGAAACTTAAGCAAAATCTTATGTATTTCTAAACAACTTATTCTTGGCAAGTAAAGAATAACTAATCATTTTAAACATTTTTTATTTATTATATTATGGTTGATTTACGTTTCTTCAATTTCTGTTCTACAGCAAAGTGACCCAATAACACCCAGTTCCCTGTACTGTACAGTAGGAGCCCATTGCCCATCCACTCCAAATGTTACACTTTGTATCTACCAACCCTAAACTCCCCATCCATCCCACACCTTTTCCCCTCCCCCCGGTAAACACAAGTCAGCTCTCCATGTCTATGATCTGTTTCTGTTTTGTAGATGGAATCATCTGTGCCATATTTTAGATTCCACATATAAGTGATATCATATGGTATTTGTCTTTCTCTTTCTGACTTACTTCACTTAGTATGAGAATCTCTAATTCCATCCATGTTGCCAAAAATGACATTTTGCTCTTTTTTATGGCTAAGTAGTATTCATTGTACATATGTACCACAACTTCTTAATCCGTTCATCTGTCAGTGGACATTTAGGTTATTTCCATGTCTTGGCTACTGTGAATAGTGCTGTGATGTATCTTTTTGAATCAACGTTTTGTCTGAATATATGCCAGGAGTGGGATTTCTGGATCATATGGTAGTTCTATATTGAGTTCTCTGAGGAACCTCCATACTGTTTTCTATAGCAGTTGTACTAATTTACATTCCCACCAATAGTGAAGGAGGGTACCCTTTTCTCCACACCCTCTCCAGCATTTGTTATTTGTTGATTTGTTAATGATGGCCATTCTGACCATCATTTTAAAATTGAGAAGTATCAGAGTTCCCTGTGGCTAAGCAGGTTAAAAGGATCTGACATTGTCACTGCTGTGATCTAGTTACTGCTGTGGTATGGGTTCAATCCCTGGCCCAAGAACTGCCCACATGCTCCAAAATCCAGGAGCTTCTGCATGCCACAGATACAGCCAAAAAAAAAAAACTCACTAAGAAGTATAAAAATTAGCCACTGCATAATAGGCACAATTGATCCTCATTATTTGCAGATTCCATATTTGTGAATTTGCTTCCCAGCTAAAATTTATTTGTAAATCACAACTCAAATTTAACTCACACTATACATTTTCTGTCATTTGTGGACTTGCACAGTGAAGAAAAATTTGAGTCACCAGTGTGCATATTCCCAGCTGAAGTCAAACAAGGCAGCACTTGGCTTTCTCATATCAGTTCTCATACTATAAACTAGTGTCCTTTTGTCAGTCTATTTGATGCTACATTTTTCACACTTTTTTGTGCTTTTTGTTGACAATTTTGCTATTTCAAATGACCCCCAAGCATAGTACTGAAGTGTTGTCAGGTGTTTATAAGCTCAAAAAGGCTATAATGTGACTTATAAAGAAAATACATGTTAGGTAAGCATCATTCAGGCATGGATTATTAGTACTGTTGGCTAGGAGCCCCATGTTAATGAGTTAAAAAAACATTAAATGAGCTGTATTTAAACAGAAACACACATAAAACAAGGTTATATATTGATTAAGTGATGAAAATGTTGTGACCAAAGGCTCATAGGAACCTAAACCTTGCATTTCCCCTGGAAGCAATTGTTCAGTACTTTATAAAATGTAACTACCACAAATAACAAGAATCAATTGTATTTTAAACCCAGGTTCAGTCAGAACTGCCAAGAACTCAGCTACACAAATAAATTAATAAAATATCTTACTGTGTCAAGATCTCTGGGCCATAGGGCCTTGAACATTTCCATAAAAGGAGTACTGAAATTAGGTTAATTTATTTTGATGAAGATAATTCCCTATTTTCAGCCAATAAAGATGGCTATTAGATCAGCAAATATGTCCCTAACATCTAACAAATGTTAAAAAAAAAACATTTGACAATTCTTCATCACTTTTTTTCATGGATAATATCTTTATTACATCATCAGCTTATTCAAATACAATGAAACATTGTCAAGCTGGTTTTTTCCCTTTGAATCAGATACAATGATATTTCAGTACTGCTTTAACAACCTCTTGGTGTCTCGGCTAAGAATGCCTGTCTCAGTTCTACCTGGAAATCCACCACAAGTACCTTCTGCTGCTGCTGAGACTGCTTCAGGTACAGCAGACACTCTTATTTGCTCAGCGTATCCTTTTTCATTTGCCTTGGACTTATACATGCGGTATGTGGTGGCCTGTAGTACATCTCAGGTGTAAGTGTTCCCTGACCCACTCCATGGAGCCAATGGCAGCTCCTCAAACCAGAGTGTCAGGCTTTTTCAGTGCCCACTTGGCTCTCCTTAGTTACCTTATAACATGGCAACAGTGAACATGCGTAATTAGTTATGAAAATAATTGTTGAGATATATAGCACCATACATTGAAACACTTTATTACAAAATCAGGCATCAAAGAGATTTTTCTCTTTATCTAGTTTCCCAAATGCATATAAGGTACTGCATATGCTAAATAAGGCCAAGTGAAAATATAGCTAGAAGTGATTTTGTTGTGGTGGTGAGGTATTTGGTTGTTGGTGGATATCACTTGAAGCCAGTTCTGTTTCTTAGGGTGAAAGATGTCCTAGGTATACTGTGCTGCTAAATAACAATAATAAAACAAATGCTTTTTTTGCTTTGAAGCAATTTATCCTATCACCTCAATTCTTATAGCATCAGATTTGCAATATATGGAAGTCTAAAATATGTTTAACAAGCGACTTAGGTTACACGTAAACAAAGTAGAGTTCCACCCATTTGCAGTTCAAGTGCAGTGATGCACTCTAAGAAGGGCTGTGAAAAGGACAACAGGACTACTTCGATCGTTCCATAGGCAGAGCACAATAAGTGTTGATTAATGTGAGATTTATTGACAGGTTATGAACCAGGGAGGCAAGTGTGTGACCAGCTGGTCATTGCCTAATGTTTAAATTGCAGCAATGATTTTCACTTTCCTTCAGCACATTTCCTGTATTCCTATTTTAAGTCACAACAGTAGGATGTTTTTACTGTAGTAACCTTCACCTACTCTTTAGCCATCAGAAGTCATACTTATTTGGCACTAATTCTCTGTATTTTCCCTAAAATTTTATTAGCTTCATTTCTTCCTGTTATGCCTTTTAAATAATAAATGTAATTAGTGGTTCCATAAGGCTTAATATTTAAATCACTTTCATGGCTGTTAAAAAGTCAGTCCTCACCACATCCATGAAAGTTAGGCCAGGTCTGTTCTATCATCTACTCCAGACGCCTTCCTGTCAAAAATAAAAAGTCTAAAAACTCCTTTTAATGAAGTACCACATTTTGTATATTCTTAACAGACCAGGGTGTAAGTCCTGAGGACTTAATCCATGTTTAATAGTAACTGTGTCATGGGCTTAGGTACTCCTGAACATATGCTGCTTCAAACAAGGGATCAGGTCTTATTTTATTAAGCTCGTATATAATACATAACACATTTCCATACACACCTGGGCAATCAAAAGAAAACTGATGACTATGAGTAAGGTAAGTAAAATATACTCCCTCCTGAATTCAAAGAGATCATCTAATTGAGGCAAATTACCTTATCCAGGATTTGCTTATAATAGAAAATGTAGTTCCTGAAAGGTACCCTTTCAAAATAAATTACTTCTTTAGAGAGCAAAATGGTCTTCCTGGAAGAGGTAATTTACCTTAAACATATGAGCACTTTACCTCAAAGAAAGAGTACCAGTTTGCTCTGGGAACTCCATTCTTTAGTTGCCTACACCGCTGCACAAAGAATTGGCCCTTACAAACTATTTGTCTACAACTGTTTAAGTACTTCAAAATATAGCCTCCTCAAAGTGGACATATTGGAATGTTAACTCTCTGAGGACAGGGATCTCTCAGTGGGAAATTTCAAGAGTGGTAATTAAAATAGTATGCTTGTAAAAGGTTTGACATTTCATGAGGGGAAATTTCTTCATTGCCTTGAGTCTCTTACAAATGAGGTGAAAATGGCTGATAATCCTTTCCAGGTAAACCCTGTTTTGGGGAATAACCCACTCCTGTTAGTTGAATTCGCTCTCTGACCACTTAAAAAAATAGCAATAATCCAGATCCAGATAATTCCTTCAGTCAGTCTTTTAGCAAGCAGTTCTTATAAATGCTAATGAAGAGTTTCCCTTGAGTTCACATTCTTTGTATTATAGACCAGCCCTCTGCTCCAAGCACTGTTTTAGGTGTGATGTCTTTTGCACTAACATTCTCAAATGCTCTTATACTATGGATTTATGATTTGGACTTTATTTTTCCTGAACTTCAATGTTGCCCTTCTGCATTTTTTAATAAGCCGTCCCTAAATCCTTTTTATTGCTGTGGTTGTTTTCACTGTTGTTCAGAAATGGAATTGGCAGGAGCCAGATAGAGGAAGATATTACCTGTATTTATTTCCCTACCACTCGATATCTACAACATTCTATTCACATCTATGGTATTCATTATAAATCTGTACAGGCTAAGCCTTGATTTTTGTCTTTCTATCATGTTTCTAACCTGGCGAATCTTTGTTCTTCGAGGTGTTTGTAATTTAAAATTTACAAAAAATCATATCAACTCTGAATGTAGTTAATATCCCTCAATCATTAATAGTTTCAGTAATATCTGAAACTATTCTGACATTATCCTATATTTTCAAGCCACCTGATATTGCTCAAATGAACTTTCTTAATTTTCTTGGTCACTAACAGATGATTCACTAATAATCATTTCTTTGTCAGACCGTTACAACCACAATTCTGATTTCCTTAGGCTGCACATGTTAAGGCTTCTCTCTTGTCTACTTTCCTATATACTTCAAGAGACAGGTCTTTCTCATATAGCTCCCTGTAATTGCTCAATGGGCTTCAGTTCAAAGAGCAGCATTTAATTTACAGATCAATGTCTGTTTGTTTCAATGAGCCCACACATTGTTAACTGTAATTTTTGCCATGGTTAAATGCATGTTTTTACTTTGAAGGCGACTGTTTTGTAATTGTGTAACTATAGCCTGCATTTACTCCAAAAAACAGAATTGACTTTTTTCTCCTTTTCAACCTTAGAAATTTTCAAGAAAGGCTGCTAGATAACAACCTGAATTCATTGGACATAAGGCATGTTGCCTTCTCCATTGGATTGTATCTTTGAAATAGTAGAGGATGCAAAAATCTACCATGCACATGTTTAATTCATTGGCTGACCTTTTAAAACGTAGATTTTGTCATTAAACTAAAAGTGACCCCAAACTTTAGCTATACAGTACAATAATATTTACACCCATAATATCATAATATCACAGGGCTCCACGGTTTAAAAGTATGGTTTTAGGCTTAAATAAATTGGTCTTTCTTTCTCTCTTTGCTTTCAAGTTCCACTCTACTTTTTGCCCATCTCTGAGTTGAGGCAAATTAACTCCTTACAATTAAAGAAAGCAGGAGACTCTAGGAGAAAAGAATCATTTTTCCAAAACAAGATGTATTGATTGCGGATTTGAGTCATTAAACTGACTTGGCTGAGGTGGGAATTGTCGCAAGTTGTTCCTATTACCCCTCCTTCCACTCCCCAGCACACACCCAGTCTCTGGACATTGTATAATTTTTCTATCCTGTATTATATGGAGACTAATTCTGGAACTGTGGCTTCCTTGACAGGTGGGACCAAGTCAATTAACCTTGGTATCCTGAAAGCCTGGGACATATATGCACTCACTGAACATTTGTCTGGAAAGGGATCAGTTAAATAATTAATTGAACTTTAAATGTTCCTGATGCTCTTATAGTTTTCTCCAATCTTTACAGTTAAGGGTGAATGGCGGGCAAAGCCTCATGATGACACCAGCCTGAATTCCCTCCACTTTCATTTTGTCAAAACAGAAAAAGATATATTTCTCAGAATGTTAAGAGGCACTGGTCCAGTTTTTACTTTACTATGCCTATCTTTACTATGCCATTACTATCTAAATAGAATACACCTGCGTTAACATTTCCATTAAATTATTTGTAAAATTCCAGACTTCCACTCAATATGCTATAGTCAACAGGTTACTGAAAAATATTCACAATTGTTTATTGATGCTGACAGAAAACAAAGATAAATAGACATACTAAAATTTATAATCATGCCTCCCTTTATAGGCCCTACATTTATCTGACAGTATCAATAAATATCATGCTCCAGGTACAATAATATCCAGAGCTCATCAGAAAAAGACGTAAACATACCCACATTGACAGGAAATGTCAGACACATGTAAGTGAAAAGTAACTTTATTAGAAAAATAATTGCACTGAATTCCTGTAATTTGATGGCTCTAAAAATCACCACAGTTTCAATTACTCAAGGATTGTGATGGAATTTCACCTCATGAAAATGCAAGAACTTAACCAAATTATTTATTTATTTTAAATGGTGGATAACATGAATAAAAGCATTACTATGTTATTTAAATCTAATTTTAAAACATAATTTACATGATGAAAATTGCCCTACTTCTTAATCACAGTCACTGTGGTGGAACTGTTTTAATAAAAGTTTCTTTTATATATATAATAATTTAGCTGTCCTATTAGAAAATGAATTTTTCTATCTTGAAATTACAAATTGGCTCACCCTTTGAACATTTTCTCCAATCCTGAAGCTTGCCTGAGATGGAGTGAAGTGGGTTCCACCTGATAACCCCATTGCCTTTGCTTTGCATGTCTGTCCCACAGGATTTTCATACTTGCATTATGCTAGTCTCCAATTTAACACCATACTACCCAGTGAGAGAGTGCCTAAAGAGAGAGAGAGAAAGGTGAACTCAGCTTATTACAGGCTGCTAACCTCCCCATAGCTTCCCATTCATCACAAGGCACCCAACCTCCCTTAGCTTCTTCCTGCAAATGCAATTCCTTTCTCATCACCAAGGAGAAGCCAGGACAGCATGAAAAAGATATGCAGCCTCAGGGAAAAGAAAGGAGATATGCAAACCAAACGGTCTTTTTATAGATATCATTGGATCACATCAATTGTTGATACCAGCCCCTGACAGGATGAAATTGCATGGATTAGCAGAATTGAGAATTATAGTTCTAAGAATCATTTTATGTCATAGGATCAAAATGGCTGGACAAGTACCTTAGAGACCATTTCCTCCTACCCTTTAATTTTGCCAACAAGGAAACTGAAACTCGGGGAAAATAAGTGATTTGCCCAAAGTTGCACACTCCAGAAATGTCTCACCCTGACCTAGAACCCAAGTCTCCTAACTTCCAGCCCAGTAGTTTTTTTTTTTCCCAACATCAGCAACCTGGTGCCAATGAATAAAGCTGAGTGCTTCAGTGAAATCATTTCATCAGTTAGTATATTCATCTTCATCCTCTTCACCCTCCAGAATTTCTTTTGACTATCTGCTCTCTTTTCAATTCATATTTACATTTGAATGCACTTTATAATATAAAGACTTTAACCCTAAAGCTTTTATTAATTTTTTCCCGTAACTACTATCAATCTAACTTTTGTCAGCCTTACAGTCCCTGTTCCAACATGTCACAATCACCTGACCTATATTAAGCCAGATCATTTGCCCCACAGGACTGACAGAGCTCATAAAATTCAATGCCTACTGTCAAAATTCATAGTGACCTCTCCGAGGATATTGCTGAAAGAAATGAAAGATGATGCAGCAATTTAGTTAATTAAAAATACACTTCTAATGAGTTTGAAAGAAAAGTAAGCATTTTCAGACACCAGCATGGTAAAATATAGATGCTACAGGACTATATGCAAAACTATTTAATCTGGATGGTAATTGATAAACTCTGCCTCACTAAAGTAGGGCACTGCATATAGAATTCTAGGCACTACTTTGATTTTACATATTGTGTTAATGAGTACATAAAAGGCTTATTTAGGTTTTCATTTAGATGTTTTATTTAGAATAGAAAATTAGATTATGTGTGTAATAAACTGCCATTGAATTATAATTACACATATATCATCAGGATATGAAGTTTTAAAAAGTCTTATCAGATAATATAAGAGGAATAGTAACAGTAAATAACACAACAATGAGAAATAGCAATTGCCCTGAATTGTGTATTAAATATGTCAAAATTGAATGACTATACAACACTAAGATGGTTAACTGTATCCTTTTTTCTGCTTCTTTCTTCTGTATTTCTCTTTCCCCTTTCCTATCCTCTATCCCTAGCTATAATATTCACTTTTTAGGGCATTTGCCAATCCCACAATCCCATTTCCTACAAGCCCACAGCAGGGGTGGGCCATGTACCTAATCCTGCATGTGCCTCTTCTGATCCCAAGATGACTGGACATGTGGAAACTTTCAACCTAAGCTGGACTAATTTTTCTTCTGGACCTTCCCTAAGCCATCGCTCATCAGATGAGGATGAACATTTACCACAAGGTGTACCAACCAGATTCTTCTCCTAGAAATTCGGCCTTGTAATGCAGAGATGTGGGTCATCCTCTTTTGTTTGGATAAACTTAGAAATTCAGAAGGTACCGGGAGACTGTGCTTTTGTTTTTGCTGTATTTACTGATATTATGAAAGTTGATCTGGAAAAGAAAGCACTAAAAAAGTGATGCTTCCTGGTTTTTTGACAATCAATTTCCAGCTATCCATGAGAGAAACTACCCTTTCTACTTTGGGTTTCCTCGATACACTGTGTTTCTTACAAGAAGTTCCTCTTTTTCATTTAAGGTAATTTTAGTGGACTTGTGTTACCTACAACCAAGTGCACCATAACTAAGACCCTTTTTCTCTTTTTTTCTTTTTCTTTTTTTGCTATTCTTTTTTTTTTGGCAAACATGCAAACTACACACATACATGCATACACTAACATATGCACACATATACAAATCAATTTAAATTATAGAGAATTCTAGAGTATTCCATATGCTGTGTGACTTTGTGTCCCTATACTTTGCCACTTGATATCTTTATTCACTGCATCAGCTAGAATGTTTCTTAGGGATCTATGATATGAAAACAACAAGAAGTAAGTGTTAGGAATCACCTGTCCCCAAAGGATTACAATACATTATTTCATTTCCCCTTTCCTCACTAACCTCTCACTTAATAAGGAATCACACTTCCTGACTTAGTCTTGCTGATATTTCTAATTATTCACAAAGCATATGTAATTACTGAAATTAATCACATCCTGTTCTAATGTGAGGATGGGATACTTTAAGCTGTGTATTCTTAGCTATCTATGGTCAGCAGTACTGACATTCATCTTGATGCTAGCAAATATAGACAAAACATTTTAGGAATGAACTATGTTTCACTTTTTATTCAGTTACATAATTACAAAGATTGGAAGTAATATTCTGTGTTACAATTCACATGGAGTATAGACTTGATAGGGTTGATTTTGCTGTTTTTTACTATCTTGGAAATTGATTGGTAAATGACCAAATCAATGCATTGTTCAGTCATCAAAGGAAGATAAATTACAGGGTAACTATGCTGTCAGCCATGAGTGCTCTTGTTGCTGTTTTTTCCAGTAGAGTAGATTTAACTTTTCCCGCATTTCATCAGGAAAATTTGAAGATATCCACATAATATCATCTCAGAAGTCAATTACCTTAAAATCCTAGAAAATCTGAAAGTTTTACCCCAAAAAAGCTAAATAATATCAACTTTGACTTTAAGGAGATTGGGCTCTAAAGAGACAGTTTCAGTCAATTCACAGAGGCCACAAGGGGTAAAAAGACCTCTAAGTCAGTATCACTATCCCTACTATCTCTGCTTCCCTATTGAATTTGGCAGAGAGGAGTTACAGAGCACCTGTGAGTTATTTACACACGTATATTGTAAACTGACTACATGGGAGACTCTATGCTTGATGACATGAGTGATGCCAAATGTAAAAGATGTAATTAGTACTTGTCCAAAAAGAGCTTAAAATTGGCTAAACTCTAGAAAGACATATTGAAATTAAACAATGTGAGGAAAATTTGCCAAGTGCCAAATTATTTGTAGAGATAATCAATACAACATAAACTCTAATGGGAAAATATCCATTCATTCAACAAATCATTATTGTGCCAAGCATTGTGCTCAACTCTGGAGTTGCACCTGAAAGCACTGATAATTGTATTGGCAGACAAGAAGATAAATTGCATCCCTGACAGTGTGAACCACAGAAACAAAAGTACAAAGAAAGGGATACTGGGGCATATTTTAGGAACATTAATTAGGTTCAGTTTCTTTATAGGGGCATCCTGAGATATACTTGAAAAGTTGTTTGAGGCTAAAAAGATATAGAGGGTCTTGGAAACTAAGCTAAGGAGTTTTGACTTCGCCTTTGAGGGCAGTGATAAGCCACTTGAATGGCAATGGCAAGCCAAATTTTGAGCAAGAAAGACTTAATATCGCAGGTTTTAGGAAAATAAATCTAGTGGCGAAGGCATGCTTTAAGGGTGTAGATGAAGTTGAGACTCGAGCTAGATTAATTAGGAGATCATTGAAATAATCTAAGTGTCAGATGATAAAAAGCTAGGTTAGGAAGTTTACAGCAGGTAGAAATAGGAAGGAGAAAATCTGAGAGGGCTGGATCCAAAAGATAGGATTGGATATGAAGGAAAAGGAAGGAAGAGAGACAAAGGTTACAGCGAGGTTTAGGGCCTAGGTGGCTCAAATAAATTAATGAAACAAGACAAGGAAGCAAGTTTTAAGGAAATTTATGAGTTCAGTGTTAGGCATGTTGAATTGGAGACAATATGGAACCATCCAAGTAAAATTATCAGACAGATTAGTTAATGGTTGAGATGATATATGGCTGAGATTATAAATTCTGAATCATATACATAAAGCATCAGCTGTTATAGGGTCTGTTCCCATAAGCGATGTCAGGAGAGGGGAAAATAAAGTTAACACAGCTCTTCCCTCAAGAGTTTATAAGTCCTGTGGTATATTAAATGCTAACCTATGCTGTACAGTACCATAAGAGGTTAGAGAAATTAATGTAGGCCAGACAATTACTGAAGGTTTCTTTAAAAAGGTTTTAAAAGGTGGTACTTGCATCTGAAATAAGAAGAGCCTGTATGACTTACAGAATTTCTCAGCATATTGGTGAAGTTAATATTAACAATAAAAATCTTCTGATTTAATTTTGATAAATTAAAAAATAATGACAATATCTCTTCCCAGCCAAGAAAACAAGCCTTTCTTCATAAGCCTAGTCATTGACGGTGGAAAACTAAAAAGATAGTGTGGCAATGAACTTAACATTAGGCACCAGGCTGAACCACTTGATAGCACTTCGTCTATCCCTTTCCTATATGGTTTACATGACCCTGTTTCTGAGAAAGTTCTTGGGGCATTACTACAGAAAAACATTTAATTCTCTTAGCTTGTGATGTTGGATTAGGAAAAAAAAAAAAGATGAGTTGCCTTAAAGGATGAAATAAGTGACTAGAACAAAATTTCCTCTATTTTTAGCAAACATTTTAGAGTGTTTACTCCTCAGAACACTAGGCTGGGCTGGAAGAATCGAGAATAGAGGCATACAAAGATGAAAAAGGCCTATCCTCTGCTCTCCAAGGAGCTTGTGGTCTGGTAGAGATAATCATCCATACATAAGACAAAGTACATAGGATCAGAAGGGAGGCAAAGGAAGTTCTGAAAGCCGTGAACCAAAATCCCTAAGATATGGTATAGAAGTGTCACTTGTAAACAATGTTCCAGTGACAGGGTTCAGCCAGTATGAAACAGCAAGCCATATAAAATTACACTGGACTTATCAGTTTTTACAAAATGACTTAGAAGCTGTACTCTGCATTTTGAAAGCAAGCATTTATTTCTAACAGTTTGAAGAAAAATGTAAATGAAGAGCTTTTTTTATTTTAAAACTTCATTTTGGGTGATGTCATGATTCAGAGCATCAGAAATAGTCTTGAAAAATAGAAAAAAATTCTTCTTAACTCACATTTTACAACTCTAATATTTCAAGCAAAGAGTTGGATGAAAGTAAGAAAGAAAGCAAATTCAGTAGCTTTTTGGCTGGAAAAGTTTGGCACTCTTCCATGACTTGCTTGCTGCAAGAGCCAAAATTTGATTCAGGAGGAGCTGAAAGCTTCTCCATGCTGCTCCGGTGGCCCAGAGATTCTGGCTTTGGACAGCACCATCTGGACTAGTGTGAATGACAAAGTCAAACCTCCCACGTGCATTTTCCTGGCTGAGCAAATCAACTTCAGAGCAAGGGCACAGGATGCCTCTCGGGCTCCATCAGCTTTCTTCCTTGGTGGTATGGATAGCTCCAAGGCGCCACTGCCATCCAGAAGAGAGTAAGGCAGATTTTCTTGTTGTTGTATATTGCAAATCATTCAATTGTGAGTTGCTATTTATCCCCTTTTTTGGCAGCTATAGTTACTCAGTTTCCTGTATCATCTTCTCCTCTGTGAATCAAAGAGCTTTCCTTGCATGTAAATCCTAACAAGTGTCTTCTTTGGCAATCCCTCATTAAAGGAGGTTTTTCCTGATTGTTTTATAAATGGGTATGAATGTGGCTGGTGAGCCTGCACTGAGCTCCCCAGACTGCATTGTATTCCAAATCTTACTTATGACTTTAGTCTGTCAGTTATTTTAATCATGCCTGCTTTTCTCTTTCACTACTCTTGATGAAAGTAAAGTTGTGAGATCACTGCAATAGATTTTGAAACCAATGAAGAGATCATAAGCCTATACAGTAATCTATGCTTCCATGCTCCATGTCGCTGAGAAAATCTGAATAATCTCTAAGCCGTTATTTTCTTTTGTTTTGATTTGGCCCAAGTGATTTTCTACCTAGAATCAAACTGAGAGGAAGGCACTATATTGATACTGTTGCCTGTCTAAGGCAATAGAAATCTGCTGATGTATTTTTGTGCAATAAAAATAACATTTTCTCTTTTTTACTACCCCCTCATCTTAATAGACAAAAACAGATCTATTCCCAAATAAAGGTGGTGTGGATGATCAAAAGTGACAATAGCATGCAACCTGCCAATTTCAATCCATTTCTGAAATACCTGTGCAAACTTCTTATATTTTGATTATTTCAAATGTAGACCAGTCCAGCTAGTTTGTAGGTTCCCAAAATGAGCTATACATAAGCATTTTGGAGTCCTCAAATTGTTAGCATTTAGGCCAGAGAAATATCTAAGATGCTTTCTGCCCTCAGTTTATAAAACTGAATTTAAAAAATAAAATAAAATAAACAAACCCCAGCTAGGTTTCTTGCTGAGCTGACTTTGCAAAAAGTTGAGATTTTATTTTTAACCCTAATGAGCTCTTTGTCCTAGATTGGGCAATAATGCTCTAGTGAGTACATATGCGGCTTTAGAAAATAACCATAAAAATTTAGGGATAATGCCAGGCATAATCACTTTATAAGGAAGTTAATCATTAATCAGAATCAACACATAAAGGTAACCCACTCTGAGTACAGATTTATAGATAGGTTACACACATGGTAATGCTAGAAGTTAAAAAAGTGACTAGTCTAGAATGTGCCCTTAAGATTACACTAGAACTAAAGACAGCTGTAATCTAATCAACTGCACTGTAATTTCTCTAAGAAATGTGCCTATACTATATGGTAGTTTCCTGCATGGAGTCTATAAAAGGAGAATTGGATAGCAAGAAATGGCTTGTGTTAACTAACTCTGTCCAGGGAAGACAGGCACTATATATTGAAATAATGATAATGATAATTATGGAATCATAAACATTATCATTTATTGATGTTTAAGTGACTTAATATATGTGAAGCACGTAGAACAGTGCCTGGCACAAGTACATAGTCACTAAGTGTAAGCTATAATTATTATGAAGCTGTAATAGTACAATAAAACATTCTGCTAAGTAATTTACAAACTTTAGTTTAAAACTAAAATCTACAGCCAGCCCACAACTCTAAGTGTCCTTACCAGCCATCAACCTACTCCTACCACATACCCAAATACCCATAAAAGCTGGTCTTCTGCCATCCATCAAATTTCACAAGTCAAGCCTAGGTGCAATCCTGAATACCACCTCCCCTTCATTCTTCAAATCCCATCCTTCAAGAAGGATTATTGATGTACACTTTGTTAACATGTCTGTCACTTACTAACTTCTCCTCACCTCAAATATCACCACCCCAGTCCAAGCTACCCACCATTTTCTCTTTCCTAGACTATAGCAAATAGCTCCTAACTGATCTCTTTGTGGACCCATCTTTCCCTATTTTAAGCACATTCTCCATAGCATAACCCGAGTGATCGCTTCAAAACCCAAATCCTGTCACTGTCATTCTTTTCACTGGCTTTCTATTGTCCTTACACAGTTACTAACCAAATCATCAACTAGTCCTGCAAGGCCATGCTTATTCTGTCCCTAGCAGCTTACCTCTCCAACCTCAGACTCTTTCACTGCCACTCTTGCTCCATATGCTTCAGCTATATTGCTTTCTTCAAGTTCGTAAAAATGTGTTTAAAATGAGGACTTGATATGTACAGAAAAGTCTCAGGAAAGCCCTCCTAGAGAAAATGAGGTTTTTGAGCCAAGGAGCTGGAGGAGAAGTAGGTGTTAAATTAATGGCAGAGCCTGGTAGAGTGTGGGTGTGGGGAGGAGCAAGAAGCAATTTGGAGAAAAGACTATTCCCAGAAGAGGGAACAAGACAAGTGGCTTGAGCAAAATCCCTGGAGAGGAAATGAGCTTGGTATATTCCAGAAAAAAAAAAAAAAAGTGTGGCTTAAGTGCAATGACCAAGCAGGAAAATAACACAAGCTGAGGCCAGAGAAAGGGTAGGGGTCAAGGTGTGTTGAAGCTGTAGCCCACCATAAGGAATCTACAAATGATAATGAATAAAAGAACTAAATGATTAGACCTTCATTTCTGTAAACTACAATTTGGTTCTTCAGATTTAAAGATGAATTTCAGGAATTCTCCTGTGGTGCAGCATCTCTTGTGGCTTGGGTCACTGCTGTGGCTTGGCTTCACTCCCTGGCCTGGGAATTTCCACATACTGCATGTACAGCCAAAAAACAAACAGACAAACAAACAACCTAGAGTTTCACATTGGTCTTAGCCAAATATAAGTGTGTGTTCTTCACTAAGTTGTCAATGAAGTTTGTTGGACCTGGCTCGACAGACAGTAGCCAAAAGGTGCAAGGGTGCAGAGAAAGGAATGTGTTGCTGATGGGGTTTCAGGTGCACTGGCACAACTAACTGTGCGAGACAAGAATCTGGCCCACATTGTCTTACACAAGCCAACTCTCTCCCTTTTAAATCCAATAACTATTACTCAACAGTTGAAAGAACAGAACCAACAAACAGGTTGCCTGAATTAGCCAGTTGAAAGATGCTTTTGAGAAATAAAGTCAATTGAGAAACAACTTGGGAGCAAAGAGAAATGAACAAATTACATATTTGCAATTCTACCATGATATATTTAAACATGCCCATAGGGACTAAAGATTAACAGATTGCTGAAAAAAAGGAAGGAGGGAAGAAAGGAAGGGAGGAAAGAAGGAAGGAAAAGGAGAGAAAAGGAAAGGAAGGAAGAGAAAGGAAAACATCCTCCAAGCCTCAAAGGAAGAGGAATAGAATTAAATAAAAAAGAGCATTTTGGAGTTCCTGAGGGTCTCAATGGGTTAAGTATCCAGTGTTGTCGCTGCTGTGGTACAGGTTTGATCCCTGGCCCAAGAATTTCCACATGCCATGAGTGTGGCCAAAAACAAACAACAAAAAGAGCATTTTGATTTGTTGATTTTCAAGAATTTTCAGTGAAAGAAACAAAGATAAAGGAAAATATCTTCTTACAATGTTGCCTGAAAAGCATTCCAACATTCATATATTTTATCATTAAGAAAGATAGCTATTATTTTCCACTTTTTAAGAATAGAGGCACCAAGGCACTGCATTGCTTATGCAATATGCACTGTAACATATGCAAATCACTCTTAACAGAACACAAAATGGAACTGAAGTCTCTTGGTCTCTAAGCTACCTTAGTTCACCTTTATCATGGAAAATTCCATGAGGACAAGGATACTATCCCATTGCCATTAGTATCTACCATAGAGCATCCCACATAGTACCTGCTCAGTAAATATTTGTTAAATGGCTAAGTAAACCATTATGTCCAAGGCCCAGAAGTGCCATTTGCTCCTCATTCACTGTCTGGAGCTTCTTCTAACTACCAATAGAGAGCAATATAGAATTTGCCAATATCAGTGTCTTGGAAACTGAATATATTGCAATTCGGCAGGTTGCATTGTCCCACTTATGCTTTAGAAAAAGTTTCTTTTTAGACATCTGTTTGCTTAAAACTCTTGGGTTTTGTTAATGATAGTATTTAAAGACAGTTATTTTTAGTTGATATTTTCCATTTTAACAAGGAATGAGCATACCATGCGTGGTTGCTCTACTCTGTTTTTGCATTCATACAAGAGAGGTCATGGGCTCTGGCTTCTGCTGGTAAGTAGGTGTCTAGATTAATCTGAGTTTGGCTGGTCATGGCCTTCCCAATCTTCACATTCTGCCAACCCTCCAAATAGCAGAGTAAGAGCAGCCTCACTATATCCCATGATGAGGCCTACCTTGTTTGTGTTTGAAGAGCAGGTTTCTCCAGCTATCAAAAACGGTATACTCTAACATGTATTCTAATGTGTTAATCCTTGCATTATTGACCTTTCACTCAGATGCAGATTCAGTATATATTGACCTCTTATCAATGTGCTGAAGGTGATGTCAGACACCTTTACACAGTTCGCCTTACTTAACTCTCTCAACAACTTTGTGAAATAGGAGTTATTATTCCATTTCACTAATGAGTAAACTGAGTTTCAAGGGAGAAATGTATCTTACACCTAGTCATACAAAAGGACATTCCAAGCTTCTGGAATTATTGTTGCCTTGGCAACTATATCATTATTCTCAAATGAAGCTTGTTGTATTCATTTTATATTATGATGAAAACGTTGCATATTCAGGACAGAAGTATCTTAACATAGAAACAAGAAAAAGGAAAAGGGAAAAAAAGAACCAAAAGCAACCATAATAAAAACATTTAGAGACAACCGCTGGCAAGCCCTTACTACATATTTTTCAGGGATTTTTCCATGTATATTTTTAAGGAATCACACTTTGGGTAGTTTTATAATCCTTTTCTTTTCTCAATTAACAACTGTGATCATATATGATCCCAATAAAAAAGACAACATCACATATTTAATGGCTACCTCGTATTCCTTCTCATGGAGATGCCATAATTTATTTAATCAATCCTCCTTTTTTTTATACTTTTAAGCTTTTTCCACTGTTTTGATATAACAATTCATGCTGCAAGGAACCTCATTACAACTCTGTTTTTGCCCACATCTTTATTAATTTACTTGAAATAAATTCTTAGAGTGGAATTTCTGGATCAGAGGACATGCACATTTTGAAGGTTTTTTTTTATGTATATATAAATATCCATTGTGTCTCTTAATTTGAGCCCAGAACTAAATCCTAGGCCAGTGGAGACATGTTTAAAAGAGGAAGAAATTTTGCCATGTTTCTCTTCTGTTTTCTTATGATTATCCTAGCCTCGCCTGACTATTTTTAAATTTTATAATGATTTTTATTTTTTCCATCCTTGCCTGACTTTGTTATCATTCCCCAGCCATCTCTTGTTCCAGTCATTTGCAGTTTCTGCATTCACACTTTGCCAGTAATTCGCTTAAGACAGTCAAGAGGGCAGAGCTAGAATCTGACTTATGTCTCTATATGAATGATCACTGGTCACAGGTAGCCACAGAACTAGAGCAGGCAGATATATAATTATTAGCATTTGGTAGCTGAACAAATCTTTCTGAAATAGGAACTTCTGAGTCCAATAATTTGGCTATTTAAGATTTAATTCTATCTTCTTTCTAGTTCTTTATATTTATCTTTCTGATTATGATTCTTGTTCTCAGGCACTAGTCCCTAATATATTTTTTTAAAAAAATCATTAGACATATTTTTCTTCTTACATTCTTTTACCTTGGGAAGACATGTGTTGCACAGTGTCTACAAATATTGTTCAAGTTAAGTGATTTCATCCTTGATACCAATATGCAATTAGGGCTTAAAATGGCCTATAAGAAATGCCATATTTCAGTACCTGTGAGTGGAGGCAAACAGGCTATATTTGAAAATGAATTTATCTCTGACACATGAAAAGAATTTATTTGATGCTTTCACATCTCCATTAAAGTCCTGATTGCCTGGTGTCACAACCCTTTTTGGCCATTTTCTTCTGTTAATGGGAAAGTCTCCCCTCTTTAGCACATTAATAAATGAATGATCATAATGAAGGTCTAGACTCTAAAACACAAACACAAGAACATCCAGATATATTTTGATTGCTTCAGGCCAATTCTTGTTACAATAAGTACTATTAAAATACCATCTCTAAGCACAAAGATGGCTAATCTGCAGATGAGACCTCTATCAAGCTGAACTCACCACTGCTGGCATCTAACACAACAGAATGCTTAGCTTCACCTTTGCAGCAGGATTTCATGTGCATCCAGATTTTCTCATCAATAGTTTGACAGCATCTCTTTATCAATTAAGGTGATCTTATTTCTAAACTGTGATAGTGTATTAAAAAATAAGCTGTATAGAATATGGAGGCAAGATTTCCATAAAATGTCCTTTTGCAGCCCTTTCTCCCTCTTCTTTAACAGAATCAAATCTTTATTTTGAATTCTGATCACCTCACTCCTGGGTGACTACAGTTGTCTCACAATCCTCCCTACATCCAAATGCATTCCACTACAATAAATCCTATAACTCAAGTGATTCCATAAATACCTAATCTCTGGTATATTACTGACATACAAAACTGAGAAATCATAAAGAAAAGTGGAAAATTAAAACAGTCAAGGAAGATGGGAGTTGAATACTGAGGAGGACGTATGATTTGAATGGGTAAGAGGAAATTAAATTTGTGTCCACCCTCACACATAACAGCACCTCGTCACCCTAACTAGATGGCCCATGCTAGGACTCTCAGCGAGACAGATCAAGAAGAGAGAGATTTGACTACAGTTCCCTGCCACATTTCAAAGCCAAAACTTATTTAAGGAGCAACCTGGAAAATACCCATTCTGAATGAACAGCTTAATACTCTAAACTATCTCCCTACCCCAGTCCTCTCAACCAGATCAGGGGCTCAACCCCACCCCACCAGAGGCCTCCGGCAAGCTCCTACATACCTGTAGCCAATGCCCCCCTTCATACTTTTCGGCAAGAGCCTGAACTGAGCAAAAAATGTTAGCAAAAAATATGAAAGCAACCTAAATAGAAAGAGCCTAGCAAATTTTCAAGGTCTCAAATGTTAGAAAAGAAAATACACATTGACCATTCTGGCCTCTCCTTGGAGACTCCTTTCGATTTGAGTTAAAGGTGGGAGCAGGAAGTAGACCAATTGATGAAGTTAAGCTCTGGATCCTCCTTACAGCATTTTCAACAGTGCTGTGTCTCTATCTAAGTGTGTCTGTGTATTTTTCTCTGTGTCTTGAAGTTTAACTCTCTTCTAGAAAATACCAGATAGCAATTAAGAACCTGGAGATTTTCCTCAGACCAAAATGGAAGTGAACCAAAGCTCTTCCATTAGTAGCTATCTAGCCTATCAGAAATACTTAAACCCCCCCAAACTGTAGTTTTCTCATCTATGAACTGTAAATAATCACAGTACCATCTCATAGAATTACTCTGAAATCTAAAGTTTATAATACACGTAGAGTGTGTATTACAGTGCCAGAGCCCAAAGTAGGCATCTAATAAATTACTGTTGTTGCTGCTGTGGCTTCTGTCATTATTATTATTCCTGATCTTATTTTCTTAGCCACTAGACACATAAAATAGGTCTCTTTTTCCAGTCCCCTCCCACACTGCATTGGGATGGTAGGTAATAAAAGTCTCAGACTTATTAGAGAATATATCTTACAATCAGCTATTGACCTTAGTAGGGTTGCTGATTCATTGTCTCAATATTGTACATTTGGTTATGTTCTAATTTCCTAGAAACTGCTCATCCCTTACCCAGGGCACCAGCACCCTAGAACATTCATTCATCAGATGTGTCTTGAGCACCTGGTATATACTAGACATTGTGCTATGCCCTGGAGGTACAATTGTAAGCAGGGTGTACATGGTCCCTATCTTCAAAGAGCTCCCAGTTTGGTTTTGTTTATTAGGAGGAAAGGTAATGTGAAGAGAGAGAGAGATGTATACGATATGTGCTGTGATAGAAATTAACAGCTGATGATAAAGTAAGAGCATAGGACAGCCTAGGTTAAGTAACACTATCAGGGAAGGTTTTCCAGAGTAATTGTCTCTAGACCTATGTCTGAAAGTGTATATAGAAACTATGTCCAGAGAGAGGGGAAGGTTACTCCAGACAGATCTAGCAAAAAGTGCAAAGATGTGGGCTATGGAGGACCAGAGCACCTAAAGAAATAGCAAGTAGATTGGTATGATTGAAGAATAGGAAAAGGGTGCAGGTGGGGTGTGGGAATGGACAGTAGGACGTGGTAGGTAAGTAGGGGTCAAATCTTGAAAGTCCTTAGAAGATATTTTAATGAGTTTTTTTATTGTTCTAAATAAAACAGGAAGATGTTGAAGTGGTTTGAGCACCCTGACATCGGGGAGGAGAACATGGTGTGTTGAAGAGAAAAAATTGCAAGCATGTATACCAGTAAGGAAACTCTTGCAATAACCCAGGAGGGAACACATGAGGCTTGAAAGTAGTGCAGTGGAGTTAGAGAAGAGAGAACTCATTGAGTAGCGTTAAGAAGTAGGATCAAGGTTAGGTATGTCATCTCTAATCATTGCATGTTTTATACAGTTAACAAATTCTTATTGAACACCTGTTTATACAGAAATGAACAAGGCACCATGTGCTTGCTTCCTGATAGAAGAAATGCCTAAGGTATGAGAGAAGAGCAAGAGCAGGGCTACAGGCTAAGTGCTGTAGGAGTGATAGAGAAGGCACCATCTCTTCTGGTTGTGGTGATTTATAATGTTAGGTAGAGGCAAGGTGGAGATGATATCTAACTTAGTTTACACAGACTAATTCATAAAGCACAATGTCAGGGTTTAAAAAAATATTTTTTGGTTATAAAAAATGTTCCAGAAGATTTAAAGAATGTCTTAGTCTCTGGGATGAAGAAAAATATAGTAAAGTAAGATTGTTATTATTACCAAGTGGTTGCTAGGTGAGTATTGGAACCAGAATCAGGGGAATTAACTGGATCATCTTATTAGCTATGATCTGAACATTTGTGTTCCCCCTCATATGGTGAAAACCTAGTAGCCAAGATGATGATATAGGAGCTGGGACCTTTAGGATGTGGTTAGGTCATAAAGGCAAAGCCCTCATGAATAAAATTAATGCTCCTGTAAAAGAGGCCCCTGAGAGTTAACTCACCCCTTCCACCATGTAAGGACATAAGAAGAAGTCTACAAACTGAAAAAGGGTTCTCATCAGAACCCAACCATGAGGACACCCTGATCCTAGACTTTCAGTTTCCAGAACTGTGAGAAATCAATTTCTATTGTTTATAAACCACCCACTCTCTGGTATTTTGGTATTGCAACCAGAACAAACTAAGACAGCTACTATCTTTAAATTTTCAGAAAGCCCTCCTGAAGCAGTGAGATCTAGAGGATAAATAAGAATCAGCCACATGAAGATCAAGGAAAAGAGTGTTCCAGGCAGAGAAGACAGCATGACTATGCAGAAGCTGAAGCTGTAAGGAAACATATTGCAAAGAGATCTAAAAGTCAAGAGAAACTGTTGGGATCATACTGGTACGCAGTGAGGTGTTAAGGAAAGTTTTCTGAAGCTGATTTTGAAACGAAGTGTGTTTTGACAATATTGATCTAGTAGCCACGTCTAGAATGCATTGGAGGAGGCAATATGTTAATCCAAAGGTTACATGGCACAGCCAGATGACTCATAGTAGGTACTCAGTAGATATTTACTGGGAAAAAAAAAAAAGGATTAAAGTCAGGAGCAGAAACTAAGGAATAGATCCAACTATTAGCTAAGGAATTGAATGCACACTCAGATACCCAGTTGCTCTCTGGAATACTTCTACTACCAACAGCATTTATGCATATTTTGTAGTGCTATAGTCTCACTGCAGAAAGCATAAACCCTATTCCCCACATTTCTTTTTTTTTTCTTAAAAGTTCTTTCAGCAAATTAATTTTAAGGAGATAAAGTTACTTTACATGATTTTGTTGGAGCTCAGGTCATTTAGCTGCATGATTAATACTTTATCAAGAGCCTGCATGCCATCAGGTGACATGTCTATACACTGAATGTTTCAATTTGGCAAAACAGCAACAGCTTTAATAGCGATTATTGTGTGTGAAAATTTTTCAGGGGTGGGAGACTGGTTGTTATTGATCAAAATCAACATCATTCTGCTGTCTTTGTTATTTCGTTGTGGAGGCTCCTAGACATTTGCATTTGATTATAGCTGTCACACAGCTGTTCTGTTTTCTCATAACTTGCTCTCTGGTACCAAATATTGCAGACAATCAATCAGAACATCAAAACATCCTATTTCTAGATTCCTTCAGCCCAGAAGCCCAGTGACAATAAGCTGAGGTCTATCCCTGTATCTAATTAATGTGTGGATCCAATTATTGTGCTGTATGGGGACGTTTTCCTAAGTCAAGCCTGTGGATCTATATTGCACCTAGCTGAGATTAGAACACTGCAATTGAATTGGCCAGTCAAATGGAATGGACAAGTTGTATTTAACAAAAACCAGTGAAAGAGATGGGAATGCAATTTTCTCTTTCCTTGGGAAACCACTGGCTTATGTAACTACTATAGTCTGGTGAATGTTGTAAGTTTTCATTATGAAGACATTGGATTTATTTGAAATCCATTTTTAAAAAAATGCGGAGTTCCCATCGTGGCTCAGTGGTTAACGAATCCGACTAGGAACCATGAGGTTGTAGGTTTGACCCCTGGCCTCGCTCAGTGGGCTAAGGATCCTACATTGCTGTGAGCTGTGGTGTAGGTTGCAGACGCCACTTGGATCCCACATTGCTGTGGCTCTGGGGTAGGCCGGCAGCTAAGCTCTGATTAGACCCCTAGCCTGGGAACCTTCATATGCCGTGGGAGTGGCCCCAGAAAAGGCAAAAAAAAAAAAAAAACAGGCAAAAATAAATAAATAAATAAATAAATAAAATCAGTGCATCTTTTCCACCTGAGGGTTACCTTATGCTGAAAACAAATAGCATTATTTTTCTAATATTGAAATAAGTGCTTCCTCTGCTGAAATAAATGATTTATTTCAATATAAGAAAATTGACATGTATCTAAAGCAGTTTTATTTCTTATGATTTATTTGCTATACATAATTTTATCTCTTTCTTTATGAATGAAGTTAAAGTTGGATTTTTATATCTTATTCTGCTTAGCTCTTGTAATTTGGACAATTTCTGCTTCAAACAAGTCTTTGCTGGTTTGTGTACATCTGTACTGAAAACATTAGCCTTAAGAGAGGCCATGGTGGAAAGCCACATGGTTGCCTAAGCTCTCTGTAATAAGCAGATTATAATATGCCCATGTATTCAAGCCCTAGAGGTAACCAGGAAGAGAGACTACTGAAAATCAAGCAGAGAGATTACTTGAGAGTATCCAAGTCTTTTAAATTGGAGAATAAGTTATCTTTCACTCTCTGTTCTATGTCCATAAGGTAAAATATATATGAATATACTAATTCATGTAAAAAACACAGGAAGGACAAAATATAAAATAATGTGATTCATTACCTACAGGAATGCAGTAGGAAGGATGAGGAGAAAGAACCAGAGTAGAAGAGATGGGTCAGCACGTCACTACTCTGAGTGTACTTTTTTTGGAGACTTTTGAAATCAATAAGAATGAAGGAGAACCCAAAGTGGAATACAAACAAAATGAAGGAATCTAATTTTATTTCAAATGAATAATGTCACCACTCTGAATGAAAAAAGAAAGAAAACACACAACCAAAGTTATGTTTGAATACAGAATTTTTTATTTTTTAATTTATTTTATTGAAGTATAGTTAATTTACAATGTTGTGTTAATTTCTGCTGTACAACAAAGTGATTCAGTTATACATATACACATTAGTTTTCATATTTTTTTCATTATGGTTTATCACAGGATATGAAATATAGTTCCCTGTGCTATACAGTAGGACCTTGGTTTTTATCCATTCTACATATAATAGTTTGCATCTGTTAATCCCAAACTCCAAATTCATCCTTCCCCCATCCCTTCCCCCCTTTGCAACCACAGGTGTGTTCTCCTTGCCTGTGATTCTGTTCTGGTTCATAGATGGATTCATTTGTGTAATATTTTAGATTCCACAAATAAGCTACACTGTATGGTATTTATCTTTCTCTTTCTGACTTATTTCACCTAATATGATAATCTCTAGGTCCATCTATGTTGCTGCAAATGGCATTATTTCATTCTTTTTAATGGCTGAGTAGTATTCCATTGAATATACATACCATATCTTCTTCATCCATTTATTGGTTAATGGACATTTAGGTTGTTTCCACATCTTGTCCATTGTAAACAGTGCTGCAATGAACATTGGGGTGCATGTATCTTTTTGAATTATGGTTTTCTCCTGATGTATGCCCAGGAGTGGAGTAGCAGTTTCATATGGTAGCTCTATTTTTAGTTTTTAGAGGAACCTCCATACTGTCCTCCACAGTGGCTTACCAACTTTCTTTCCCACCAATAGTGTAGGATGGTTCACTTTTCTCCACACCCTCTCTAGCATTTGTTATTTATAGACTTTTCAATGATAGCCATTCTGATCAGTGTGGGTAATACTTCATTCTAGTTTTGATTTTCATATTTCTAGTAATTAGCAATATTGAGCATATTTTCACTGAATGCAGTATTTTAGCTATATATATCCAAGTAAAAAAGTAAAATAACTACAAACAAATATTAACCCTACTTAAGTAGGTTTGTTTCTTCACAGTGCTATAAGTAGTAATTTGAAAACACTTTATGCCTATTCTAGGAATGAAGCAATGAGTAAATATATTGTGGATAATGAGAACCAGGGTCTCACTGTAGAAGGGAGGTACAGATTCAAAAAGGGGGAAGAGCAGAATGAGCCCTGTGGTATTGATTATAAGTACAGGTATAAGTATATACTCATGGTTTTTAATAGATAGGTAGTATAGATTAGATAGATGATTCATAGATAGATAGATAAATTATATCATTCCCTTATGGTCTGGTGGTAAAGAATTCATCATTGTTACTGCTATGGCTTGGGTTCAATCCCTCACCCAGGAATTTCTGCATTCTGTCGGCACAGGCGAAAAAAAAGCATCCTGCATACATGTATGCATACATACATACATATATTTTCCTAGCTTTTTCTGTTGAGAGGGCTTAGAAACAATAATACCCCATAATAATGAATCGAACTAGTATCCAATCTTAGTTTCTACATATCGTTTTCTACTGAAAGAAGCCAGAGCCTCTTGGAATTGATTCCAGAGCAGGGACAGAAAAAGAAGAAAATGAGCCTTGAAACAATTTGGCCAAAAACTAAGAGTGTTCAAAGAATGAGGAGGTCATGGAAAGAAGACACAGGATTCAGCCTGAGGGGCTCCACCAGCCAAATCTGGAACAATTTAAAAAGCAAAATAAGTGATAACAATGGATTAAACACAGAATAAAATGAGAATATATAAATCAATAATAATATAAAAATGTTTGAGCAAATAAATAAGGAATAAGAGAAAGTTGTCCTTTGAGGTAGAATTCAAACTAATAAACATAAAAAGACTAGTATGGTATACTGAAAACAGCACATCCTCCCTTCTGTCCTATTTTTGGGGAAAAAAAAAAGAAACTCATAACCTGAGTGTCTGAGTCTAATCAAGAAGAAACTAGATGAACATAAATTGAGGAACATTTTGCAAAATAAATGGCCTTTTCTCTTTAAAAATGTTATGGCCATAAAAGACAAAGAAAGGTTGAGAACTGTGCCTGATTAAAGACATGAAAGAGACATAATAAATAAATTCAGTGGATAATTCTATATCATATTCTAATATACAAATTTCTTTTTCCATTGCTATAAGAGACACTAGTGGAACAATTGACAAAATTTGAATTAGGTTTAGATTAGGCAATAGTATTGTATCAATGTCAGTTTTCTGATTTTGATTGTTGTACTATGGATATGTAAGAAACTATTATTTTTAAGAAAATATATTGAATTATTTAGGGGTAAAGGAACATCATATATGCAACTTATTAAAGCATTCAGAAAAATGAAATTGATACATTGATACGCATGTGTGGGGAAAATCATATATATGTAGAGACTGAGACCTATAAAGGGGGTAAAAGGTAAAATCTGGGAATCTGGGTGAAGGGAATATGATTTTTGCAACTTCTCTCTAAGTCTAGAGATTAATTATGTCAGAATAAAAGTTTAAAATTGTGAAAATAAAATGTTTCGAATGAAATTATCCCAGTGCCAAGATGTTTGGGATCTGGATTAATAGGATCTTTTACCAATGTAAAGAAATGAACCATGAAGAATTCTCATTGTCAGAGTAGTTTGGATTAAATCATTCTGTCACCTATTTTTCCCTTTGTTTCTTGTTCAATGTCGTTAGCATGATGTCTATGAAAGGCCCACAGGAAGATGATGCTAGATCATCCCTAATCATAGGCCTAGTTGTTGCCCTTTCCATACTGTCTTGGTGTTGATTTGACTTTAGCCAACATCATCTTTTCATTTAAGGAAACTTAAGTTTCAAAGTAAAAATCAAATAAAAACTTAATCAGACCAAAAAAATAAATAAATAAAAAAAATAAAAACTTAATCATGTCTTCCATTCCTACATTGTCCTGCTGTTGCTATGAACTTTTAGGACTTTGCACTGTTGAGTGCATCCTAATCCATGCTTTTGGATCTTTCACATCCTTAAAATAAATTGAGGTAGCTGAAGATTAATGACACTGAACTGTTCCCTTAGACTGAGCTCTAGTACCACCACAGTCTAGAACTAAATGTTTTCCCTTTAAGGACAAAAGTATATTTGGAAAAGCAAAATTACTAAAAATACTTTTTAAAGTGAGAGCTAATTCACCTCTTAATTTGGAAATAGCTGGAGGTGGGGATGGGAATGAGGTAGAGGTAAGAGTATAGAAGTTTAGGTGGAACCATGTTGCTCTATTTTATCCCTGGAGCAGGGCTATCCATAAAATAAATTGTGAACTATATCAAATTTTCATTCAATTTCTTCAATCCTCCTTCCTCCCCAGACATTTAGTGACCTCTTTCTCTTTTCTTCTACTAAAATTTTTACAACATTCCTCATTCTCACTAAGGGGTAAATGACTGATACAAACTCAGTGAATTACCCTTCTTAGGGTCACTAAGATTTTAACAGGTATCAAGACCATAAGCCAAAAAGCTAAAACTCCAATGGCAGATTTCGGGCATCTCACAGCCAATGAAAGGGATCATGAGGAAGAAGGGAGATACTGGTTCTGGGTCTTTACAATACATATGATGTCAAAGATGTATTAGAAATCTATGTAGGACTAGCCCTAACATAGTCAACAAAAATATCACAGTTACTTTATACTCTAAAGCAAACTCAACG
Source organism: Phacochoerus africanus (assembly GCF_016906955.1). Taxonomy (NCBI): domain Eukaryota; kingdom Metazoa; phylum Chordata; class Mammalia; order Artiodactyla; family Suidae; genus Phacochoerus; species Phacochoerus africanus. The sequence goes on along the minus strand of NC_062560.1, from coordinate 83,803,522 downwards.
CTCATACTGTTTAGGTTACCCAAGCTGGAAGCCTGGCTTTTTAGCCCAAACCACTTTGGCTATAGATATTAAAAAAACCTTTCAGTCAACTTATATTTACATTGCCACTTCTATCTTAGAATGTTTGTCTTTTTATTAAAATCATTTTTTAAAACATCCTTGGAAGATCAGGAGTTCCCATAGTGACTCGATGGTTAACGAATCCAACTGGTATCCATGATGACACAGGTTCAATCCCTGGCCTTGCTCAGTGAGTTGGGGATCTGGCGTTGCCATGGGCTATGGTGTGGATCACAGACACAGCTTGGATCCAGCATTGTTGTGGCTGTGGTGTAGGCTGGCAACTACAGCTCCAATTGGACCCCCGTGCCACAGGTGCAGCCCTAAAAAGACAAAAAATAAAAAAAAATTTAAAAATAAAATAAAACCTCCATGGAAGAGCAAAACATATTTTCTTTTCACAGATGCATAAAATGATTCAAAGTACAGTGCCATTATCAGTTAGTAACCAAAAGTTAGCAAAACAATGACAAGAAGCATTCTTTATCTGAAAAGAAACAGTTCTACAGCTGGACTTGAGCTCCTTCTGGTGCTGTGTCTTCTGTGGGGCTGATTTAAAACCAAACCACCCAGAACCTAGGTATCCACATTTTGTTTGAAATGCCATTTGGCTTTGCATCATCTGCCATAATCTCTTTCCCAACTGGCCTGATATTCTTTATCTCTTACGGATGCTGTAGGGAGGATGGCAATGCTGAGTGGAAGGTTGGACCAGATGGCCTTAAAGGGCCCTTCCAAATACAAGATTCTCTAATTCTCTGATTTAATTTTGATGATTCAATTTCATGATTTTGGCTATCACCAGATGAAATTATGTAGACATTCTGTCTTCCATCTGCCCTCAGATATATGTCAACTTGTCTCTATCCAAATTCATCGCATCAGTCAATCATTAAGCACTCATTTACATGCAGCATTCTACAAAGTGTGACTTAAGGGCTCTGAACCATAAATATGAATAAGAGGTAGGAGCAGCAGGTATAGTAGATGGACACATCAGGTTATCATAGCTTGGAGACATCAGGGAGTCTAATTAGCCAGCTACCTTTCCAAGCCCTGATTTCAAGCCATGAAGCAACCTTTTGACTATAATTTAAGGTTCCTTATGTATGGACAATAGAATGAGAATGGGCTGATCATCAAGTAGCAATTATTGAGCTATTGAGTGCTTACTGTGTGCAAGGCTAAATGCACACATTAACTGACTTTAATTCCCACAACGACCCTATCAGATGGGGACTAGTATTATGGGTAATGCTAGTAATACTGGTAATAGGATGTGTAGAGTTTAAGTAATTTTTCCAAGGTCAGATAAGTAGTAAATGATAGCCCTGCGATTCAAATTCAAGCAATCTCTCTCGTGGTTCATAAATTCTATTATGCCATAGTGCCACTGCAAGTTTGCAGGCCACTTGATAGTTACATTGTATTCTGTAAAGTAATCAATCACCCAGCTACTTCTAAAACGAAAGCCAAAAAGCAGTGTCTCCTAATAACTTAGATAGTAAAACATCTTTAATGGGGTCTGAGAGATTATTACATCTCTCATTCTCTAGTCGCAACTACTATTCCAGAACTTCTCCATTCTCTTTCAACCTCCAACATACCCACCTCCCCCCTCACTCACAGAGGATGATATTACCTCCTACTTTTCAGACAACTCCTACCTCTCCGCAACATCAAATACCCCTACCTCCATCTTCGGTCATCCTGTCAATTTTCTACAGTACAGCATGGAACCCAGTTACACATACATGTACACATTCTATTTTCACACATTATCATGCTCCATCATAAGTGACCAGACATAGTTCCAAGTGCTACACAACAGGATCCCATTGCTAATCCATTCCAAAGACAATAGTTTGTGTCTATTAACTTGAAGCTCCCCAACCACCCCACTCCCTCCCCCTCCCCCTTGGCAACCACAAGTCTATTTTCCAAGTCCATGAGTTTCTTTCCTGTGGAAAGGTTCATTTGTGCTGTATATTAGATTCCAGGTATAGTGATATCATATGGTATTTGTCTTTCCCTTTCTGACTTACTTCACTCAGGATGAGAGTCTTTAGTTCCATCCATGTTGCTGCAAATGGCATTATTTTGTGGTTTTTTATGGCTGAGTAGTATTCCATTGTGTATATATACCACACCTGCCTCATCCAATCATCTGTCGATGGACATTTGGGTTGTTTCCATGTCTTGGCTATTGTGAATAGTGCCGCAATGAACATGCGGGTGCATGTGTCTTTTTCAAGGAAAGTTTTGTCCAGGTATATGCCCAAGAGTGGGATTGCGGGGTCATATGGAAGTTCTATATGTAGATTTCTAAGGTATCTCCAAACTGTTCTCCATAGTGGCTGTACCAGTTTGCATTCCTACCAACAGTGCAGGAGGGTTCCCTTTTCTCCACAGCCCCTCCAGCACTTGTTATTTGTGGACTTCTTAATGATGGCCATTCTGACTGGTGTGAGGTGGTATCTCAAGGTGGTTTTGATTTGCATTTCTCTGATAATCAATGATGTTGAGCATTTTTTCATGTGTTTGTTGGCCATCTGTATATCTTCCTTGGAGAAATGTCTGTTCAGGTCTTTTGCCCACTTTGCAATTGGGTTGTTGGCTTTTTTGCTGTTGAGTTGTATAATTTTTTGTATATTTGTTTGTATATTTTAGAGAGTAAGCCCTTGTCGGTTGCATCATTTGAAACTATTTTCTCCCATTCTGTAAGTTGTCTTTTTGGTTTCTTTTTGGTTTCCTTTGCTGTGCAAAAGCTTATCCGTTTGATTAGGTCCCATTGGTTTATTTTTGCTCTTATTTCTATTGCTTTGGGAGACTGACCTAAGAAGACGTTTATAAGGCTAATGTCAGAGTGTTTTGCCTATGTTTTCTTCTCGGAGTTTGATGGTGTCCTGTCGTATATTTAAGTCTTTCAGCCATTTTGAGTTTATCTTTGTGCATGGTGTGAGGGTGTGTTTTAGTTTCATTGATTTACATGCAGCTATCCAGGTTTCCCAGCAATACTTACTGAAAAGACTGTCTTTTTCCCGTTTTCTGTTCTTGCCTCATTTGTCAAAGATTAATTGACCAAAGGTGTCTGGGTTTAGTTCTGGGTTCTCTATTCTCTTCCATTGGTCTGTCTGTCTCTTTTGGTACAAGTACCACACCATCTTGATGACTGTGGCTCTGTAATATTGCCTAAAGTCTGGGGGAGTTATGCCTCCTGATTTGTTTTTGTTCTTCAGGTTTGCTTTGGCAATTCTGGGTCTTTTGTGGTTTCATATAAATATTTGGATTGTTTGTTCTAGCTCTATGAAAAAAGTGATGGGTAATTTGATAGGGATTGCATTGAATCTGTAGATTGCTTTTGGTGGTGTGGCCATTTTTTTTCTTTTTTTGCCTTTTTGCCTTTTTTAGGGCCACTCCCACGGCATATGGAGGTTCCTGGGCTAGGGGTCTATTCGTAGCTGTAGCCACCCACCTATGCCAGAGCCATAGCATTGCGGGATCCTAGCTGCATCTGTGATGCACACCACAGCTCATGGCAATGCCAGATCCTTAACCCACTGAGCAAGGCCAGGGATCGAACCCACAACCTCATGGTTCTTAATCAGATTCATTAACCACTGAGCCACAAAGGGAACTCCTGGCCATTTTTACAATATTAATTTTTCCAACCCAGAGCATGGAATATCTTTCCATTTCTTTACATCTTCTTTAATTTCCTTGATTAATGTTTTATAGTTCTCAGCATATAAGTCTTTTACCTCCTTGGTCTGGTGTATTCCCATGTATTTGATTTTTTTGGGTGCAATTTTAAAAGGTATTGTATTTTGATATTCCTTTTCTAATATTTCATTGTTAGTGTAAAGAAATTCGACTGATTTCTGAATGTTAATCTTATAGCCTGCTTCTTTGCTGAATTCGTTGATCAGTTCAAGTAGTTTTTGGGTTGAGTCCTTAGGGTTTTCTGTATATAGTATCATGTCATCTGCATAGAGTGACAGTTTTACCTCTTCTCTTCCTAATTGGATGCCTTTTATTTCTTTTGATGGTCTGATTGCTGTGGCTAGGACTTCCAATACTATGTTGAATAACAGTAGTGAGAGTGGGCATCCCTGTCTTGTTCCATGTTTTAGTGGGAAAGCTTTCAGCTTTCCTCCATTGAGTATTATATTTGCTATGGATTTGTCATAAACAGCTTTAATTATGTTAAGGTATGTTCCCTCTATACTCACTTTGGTAAGAGTTTTGATCGTGAATGGATGTTGTACTTTGTCAAATGCTTTTTCTGCATCTATTGAGAGGATCATGTGGTTTTTGACTTTTCTTTTGTTACTGTGGTGTATGACATTGATTGATTTACATGTGTTGAGCCATCCTTGTGAACCTGGAATGAATCACACCTGGTCATGGTGTATGATCTTTTTAATATGTTGTTGGATTCCTTTGGCTAAAATTTTGTTGGGAATTTTTGCATCTATATTCATAAGGAATATTGGCCTACAGTTTTTTTTTTTTTGGTGGTATCTTTGGTTTTGGAATTAGGGTGATGTTGGCATCATAGAATGTCTTTGGGAGTGTTCCTTCTTCTTCAACCTTTTGAAAAAGTTTATGGAGGATGGGCACCAGATCCTCTTTGTATGTTTGGTAGAATTCACCTGAGAAGCCATCTGGTCCTGGATTTTTATATCTAGGGAGTGTTTTTATGACATATTCAATTTATTTTCTAGTGATTGGTCTGTTCAGTTTGAACTTAATTTGCCTTTTGACACTGTTGACCACTCTGCCTCTTTCTTGAAACTTTCTCCTCCCCTGGCTTCCATTAGACTATGCTCTCCTGGTTTTCCTCCTACAATTCTAATTGCTTTTCCTCAATCTTCTTTGCCAGCTCCTTCTCCTCTACCAGCTATTATATTGCCTCAAACTTGTATATACCTAGGTAAATATAAAAACCATATTTTTCTTTTAATTAATCTAAAATACATGTGATGACAAAGCAAAAATTATAATATTAGCTTATAGGGCTCATCATGTATGTAAATGTAATATTTATGACAACTATAGCACAAAGGATGGTTTAATGGACCTATGTGGTTTCTAGATTCTACATTTTTCATGAAATATTATGAGGTTAACTCTAAGTATACTGAAACGTTAAGAATGTATATTATAATCTCTGGGATAACAATTAAAAACAATATAAGGAGATATAGTTAAAAATCTGACAGCTAAATCAAAATGGAGTTTGAAAGTATTAATCCAAAATAAAGCATGAAAGGGGGAACAGAGGCACCATAACAGATAGGATCCAATATAAAAATAATAAAATGGTAGACATGAATGCAACCATACCCATAATTATATGAAGTATTCATTTTAATGAAGTTCAGTTTATCAGTCTTTGCCATTAAGGATCAGTCTATTTTTTGTGCTTCTCTAAATGGTGTACCTGAGACTCATATTCAGGACCAACTCCAAAGTCCATTTTTACAGCCATTGGCCATTAAGCTGCCTCCCAGTATCTGTGTTTCAGGGATTCCGTGCTCTCAATCTAGAGTAGAGAGAACTGCACAGAAAGTCTGCAAAAGAGAAAATCCCAGGCTTCATATAAGAAACGAAATCCCAAGAGTCCTGAAAGGCTAAAGAATCTAGTAACATGAGGGATTGCTCCTGTCCTTGGGGATGACTTATTGCTCTGTCGCCAAGGAATGATATAAAATTCTGTAACCAGGGCACAGATGTTCATGGTTTGGATTTTCTCCTTAGGATTCAGAACATGAACTAGATAGAGCCACCATTGGCCCTACAGCAATACCAGCTTCATTCTAATGGGTGCTTCTAGAGATATTTTGGCAGTTAAGCTCAAGTTAAATTAGAACAGCAAGATTCTTTCAGAGCATTGAATATCCACTGATTGATTTTTGGTCTGAATCCAATTTAATCAATGAACCACATGTATGTTGAGATTCCCTGCAACTTCTTGGCCTTCCCTCCCCTACCCATCTTTATGCTACTTCTTGCTACTTCTTTATGCCATCTACCCCTAAGTCCACTCTATAAAACTAATTAACAATCATCCTAGGAGTTCTGATTTCTCTTTTCACCCAAATCCCCTAGTGTTCCTGGATCTTGTTTCCATGGTAACAACTAGCATTTGTTTCTGTGACTTTTCATTTCCTTACTTGTAACTTACCCTGTAACGTATTAAAATATGAATTTTACTTCCCATCTAAAGCCCAAATGCCCCTTCACAGTCGAACTGATCTTTCCAAGATCATCAGAAACCTCCATGTTGTGAAACACAGAGGAAGATATTTGGAGAAATTCCTTTTTTTTTTTTTTTTGACTATAGTATGCAGCAGCTTAATGAGAGATCTCAGTTCCCAGACAAGGGATTTACCCTGAGATGCAGTGGTGAAAGAGGTGAATCTTATTCACTAGAACACTAGGGAACTCCCTGGAAAAATTCTTTTCCCTCAGCTTCCCTTAAATTCATCTTCTGGGTTTCCTCCTACTCCTTTGTCTACACCTTCTCAATCTTCTTTACAGGGTTTTTTCCTTTATGTGTCAGATGTTGGCGTTCATTTGGACTCTGTTTTATATTTTCTGCTTTTGTCAGTGTACACAGTTTTTCAGCATGGTTATAATTGCCCCATTACCTACAAATGCCAGATATATGTTCATATGTCTCACATCTCTGTCTCCATCTTTGATCTCTTCTCTAAACATGAGGCAAGTCTACTGAAATGTCAATTGGGTATATCCCCTTGAATAATGCCCCCCCACCAAAGAGCTCACATTCATCATGCCCAAAATTAATTGCCATCTTCTCACCTACCACTTCCTCCTTCCCTTCTCTGTTACAGTAAGTTGCACTTCCAAATACCCAATCACAGTTCTGCAATGATCAGAAACCTGAAAGTCTTCCTTGATTTTTTGTCTCCCTCCCTGATACCTCCAATCAATCAATCATCAAGCCCTATCAATTCTCTCTCTCTCCTTTCTCTCACCCTCTCCCCCCCTTCCTTCTCCCTCTGGAGTCTAGCTATTTCTTTCCATCTTCACTACCAACACCATAGTCCAAGCCACCATCATGAGTTGCATGGATTATCACAATACCCTCTAGACTTATTCCACTTAGATCCATTCTTCATATTGCTGCCAGAGTCATCTTGGTAATTTCAAAGCATTAAATCTTTCAGTGGTTGCCCATTGCATTGGGGGAAATTCAAAAAACTTTAACACAGAATCTAGACACTTAGAATCAAGAAAGTCTGAGATGGTCTGGGTTTCAACCCTGTGTCTGCCAATAACTAGCTAGGTAAACTTGGGCTACTGGGTTAACCTTACTGAGCTTCTGTTCCCTTATCTGTAAAATAATAATCATAATAATAATAGTAATAATAATAATAAATGCCTCATATGTGAGGGTTTAATTGCACATGAGTGAAGCAATTTAGAATGTTTTCTCTCTCATAATTAAATAAATAGCTACTATCTTTGTTGTTGCTGTTATTGCTATTACTCAACAAATACTTTTTCATGTTTACTATGTGGCAGGAATGGTGGTAGACAATGGCAATACTATTTTGAACAAAATAGACAAGTTTCCTACCCTCACAGGAACTGATTTACAATCTCACCACATTTCTTACCTCTTATAAACTTACACTCTAAATTGTACTACTTTGGTCCCATTATATGCTGTTTTTCTCACACTGTTTTACTCTCCTCTGGGCATTTCTCCTATGCACTTCCTATTTCAGAAACATTCTCTCCAAGTCCTCCCTTACCTATTTAATACTTCATCCTTCAGATCTTGATTTAAATGTCACTTCTAAGATTTCTATAACTGGATTAGGCCCCCTTATTTCTTAACTATCCCTCTGTCTTAGCACATTTGTATTTCACCTGTTCGTAAATGTATACTCCAATACACTCTAATCACCAATAGATGAGAGAGTCTGTAAGTCTTGTTCATTGCTGTTTCCCTAATTTTCAGATGTAGTGTCTGATGCATGTAGACATTAAGTAAATATTTATGGAAGAAAGTAAAGTAATTAGTAGAGGCCACATGGATCCTTTTGCCTTGATGGCATTTGGAGGGGTGTGCCTCCTAGTAAATTGATGGTCACCTTTGTATTTTACTTTCTATAAGCTATTATGTCTTCAGTATCACATGCCATCATCTGCAGTATTTGTACACTTAGAAAGCAGAGAAAGGGCAATACATGCAGAAGACATCTTAGCAGCTATTACTTGAACTCATAATTGTGCACACTAACTGCCATTCTGCTTTTTAATAATGGAAAGACTATTTTGAATAAAGATTCATAGGAATAATTGTTGCTAGTTGAGTTGTTGAAAAATGGCTGTCATGTAGTCTGGGAGTTGGCATCCTAAAGAGTTGGTCTATGCTGAAGTAGACCTGGAGCTATACTCCATCTTGTTGAAGAAGTTGCTTGTATGGCTTTCTCCTAAGAATATTTAATGCCACAGCTCTGCATATGATTGTAAGAGAGGGTAATAGGCTATACTGCTCAGAAGAATTTCAGAAATGATTAGCAACATTAGTAGGATGTCTGACCAAAATTGGTTGGCCATAGAAAGAAGCATAGAAAGTCAGCAGTGATAAGACTGCCAAAAATTGACAAGCATTCCCAGCCAAGTTCTGGCCCTTATCAAGTTTCCTAGCTACAAAGATACTTCAATGTTTTGAAAGATGTACTGGCATATGGCAAGCACTTCTGACTGTAATGTAGTCCTGGACAGTATTATAACTGAACCATGTTATGGTTTCCAAACCACTAAATCTTTCCTAGAATATCAATATGTAAAATAGTAAAAGGTAGATTACTCCCCCTAATTCCATTCCTATCCCCACAAACTATGACCCATGAGGAAAGAATAGAAGGAACACTCTACTGGCAATCAGAATATAGACTCCATAGAATCCTAGGGTAGAAACAGAATATAAAATAATTCAATCTAACCAACCACCCTGTACTTGAATTCCCTTCTACAAGAACCCTCCAAGCTCTATCTCCTATAATGTTTCTGCTCTTAGACAAATCACTTCCCCTCTGTAGCCCTCAGTTTATACATCTGTAAGGAGTGGGATGAGTATACTCCAAGGTCTTTTCATCATTAAAACATGACTCAACAGTACTAAGAACATATAGTAATCCTGACCAAGAAAGGAGATAATGAAACTTGTTAAATTTTTCATTCTATGCAACCAGTAGTCCAAAGGAATACAATCTGAAGCAAACAGTAGGACTCTATAGATTCAGGGATTCTGAAACTTCTCTAATTTTTCATGCAAAACTGGAGCATTCTTCTGGTAATGGAGCCCACTGGATTTTTATTTGTTTGTTTATTTGTTTTGTTTTGTTTTATTTTGCATTCATCTATTGCAATATTTTGCATTTAAAAAGGAAAGCCCATATTTTTTAATAAAGTCATTTCTTTTGGGGGTTATATCCTTGTCCCAACTTTGGCTGTTGTAGAGCACTCTTGACCTCCTTTGAGTATATGAATTTGGCATAGTGTTTCTTTGTCTTTTTTCTTTTTTCAAACATCAATCTTTTCTGGCTCTTCCTAGTAAAACTGATGTGTGTTCAGTACATGGACATCCAAATGGTGCTTAGGAAGTACAATATTTACCAAATTTTCTTTGTCATACAAGATTTTACATTTTTTTTATTGTAGTAAAAACTGTTAATATGATACTTCTAACAGATTTTTAACTGCACAATGTAGCTTTTATTAATTAAAAGAGTGGCATAGTGGTGATTACTTTCCTAATAGGTCTGCCACTTTTTTGGGGGGGCCTCACCCACAGCATATGGAAGTTCCCAGGCTAGGGGTCCAACTGGAGCTGTAACTGCCAGCCTACACCATAGCCACAGCAACTTGGGACCCAAGGTGCGTCTGCAAACTATACCACAGTTCATGGCAATGCTGTATCCTTAACCCACTGAGCAAGGCCAGGGATTGAACCTGTGTCCTCATGGATGGTAGTCAGATTCATTAACTGCTGAGCCACAAGGGGAACTCCAGTCTGCCACATTAATAAAGGAAATATGAGAAGCTTCATATTGTCCTAAGCTAACTAATGATTTAGACTCCACTCTTTTCTTCCAACCATTTTCAAAGTGCTCATGAGAATACTCATACCTGAAGTGTGGAATCAAAATCTACCTGGAATGCTTCTTAGTATGTTTTCTTATTGTAATAAAAATTCTGAAATCATTTATATTCCCTATAGGATTAAGCAAGTGAGTAAATGGATATTGTAGGGAATCAAGATTCTCATTGTGGGAGAAGGAAAATACAAATAAGGAATGAAGAAAGATGAAATTAGGATTGAAGGTATCAATATGATAGCTTTGCAATGGTACCACATTAGCAATGAGCACATGTAGTATATAGATCTTGGTTTCTAAGTATCATCCCGTATTAAAAGCAATTTTGACTCCTTGGAGAAATGGCTGACACCATTTCTATGGGAGGGAAGTTATAAGATAAGCCTGAAGTACCTTGTCTTAGTAGAAAGTTAAAAAGTACTAGAAAAAAAAAAGAGACGGATAACTTTGAAATAAACAACTTGAAAGAGGATCTCCCCCCACCCACCCTATCCAAGTAAATCTGGTACAATTTGAGCATAAAAATAAATGTAAAAAGTAATGACTAATAATCCATTGAATAAAATAGGTACCCATGAGTCCATAATGATAAAATTAATTTGTATGTCAGGACCCACAAAATGGAGGCCGCCAACGTGGCCCGGCCCACATTACAAATCTAAACCTAGGTCAGCCTTCATTTACAGGAAACATCTGTCAAGGAAACCTAACACAACTCACAATCCTCTAACTCACCTTTAGCTAGCTTACCTAGCATAGGACCTGCCAGCCTTATAAGGAAATCCCTGACCTCCAGCCAACCATGCCATATTCGTGTTATTTGTGTTGCTTTATCTAATGCTCTGTAAAACTCACTCTTTCCCAAAATCCCTCAGGAAGAGTGCTCCACTGCTTGTTAGGTACTGTACTCCCCCAATTTATGGATTGTTTCCCCTAGAATGAAGGACAGCAAAGTTGTTACTAAATTATTTTAGTTTTGTCATTTGACAATAGTGATAATAAATAGAAAGAGAGACAGAGACAGACAGAAAGACAGAGAGGGAAACAGAATATCAACTAACAAGTATGGGAGGAGTGGTGGATTTAGAAAAGCACCATTTTAAAGATCAGGCTAGAATCGATCATTGATGCTAAATACAAGCTAGGGGGATGGATGACAAACAGAACATTTGTGTGGTCTTAAAATGCCTACCCACAATTTCTTTATTAGTTGCAAGTTGAAAATAGTAACTGTACAGTGGAAAAATACATGATACATTGACCAGTGATCAAAATTAACCTCATTAGTGAAGGGCAGATAGAACTGTGCCTCCGTATGTGCTTCCCTGAAATGGACTCAACACTGTTTCTGTAGTATGTAGGGAGGTCTCACTTGAATCTAATTATGAGTAAGTAGTAGAGAAACCTAAATTGAAGTACATTCTTTAAAAAGCTGAACTGTACTCCTTAAATTCCCTGAATTTGCTAACTGCATTATGCTTACAAAAGAGAATCTCTTATTTTTAGGAAAGATACAAAGAATAGTTAAAAGCTTATGAACATATTCTCAAATAGTTTATTAAAATGTTTATATGTACAAATAGAGTTAGAGAGACAAAGGGAGACAGAGAGAGAGTAATAAAACAAATATGGCAAAATATTAAATATAGCGACAGGTGAAGCTGGGCAAAAGGCAACAGAAATTTTCTGTATTGGCCCTGCAACATCTCCATAAGCTTGACATTACTTCAAAATAATATTTTTTTAATTTAAAACATTGACTGGGAGCTCCCTGGTGGCCCAGCATTTAAGGATCTATCATTATCACTGCTGTGGCTTGGGTCACTGCTGTGGCAGTGTTTCGATCCCTGACTTGGGAACTCCTGAAGGCCAAGAAAAGAAAAATTGACTGGTCCTGGTAGTCATTTCAAATGATACATAGCATTTCTTCTAAAACTTTCTTGCCCGGGAAATTAATTTACTGAGAAAAAAATTTTTACTCAAATATGTTAGTTTTCTTTGCAGTGAAAAAAATGATGATATGAAAAATGTGAAGCACTAAACACATAGCAACCTACTTAGAAGCAACTTTTTTAAAACCAAGTGGAAAAAAATTTCTACTCAGTACATGGCTGTGAAGCACAGCATTTTACTCCTGCACACATACTCAAAAATCTATATTTGTGTCATGTCATTAACTTTTTTTCCCTCAGTTAAAGTCACTACCTGGTCAAGCTCTATTAACACTCCCTATAGAACAGCAAACAGGGCAGTGGACTGGGAGCCAAGAAGACCTGGGTTCAAATCTCAGCTCTGTCACTTACTAGTCACATAGGCGTTACTATCTAACTTCAGCTTTCCCATCTATCCAGTTGGGATAATGATATCCTGATAGATTCAGGAGCACATAGATTTTCTGCAAGTACATCTACAGTTGGCCTTGTCATGAAGGGATGTGTGAAGCTGGTAGTGTTAGACTTGCTCATGTACTTGTCTTTATGTTTAATCTGATCATCCTCTAGGGTGGAGCTTGTCTACAGGAGCTATATATTCCTAAAAAGAATTTGACAAGCTGCTTTCAAGAGTAGTAAATCCTAAACAATCAGTTGTAGTGAATTCACTACCTTGTGCATAGTCATGACCATTTTGCTTCTTATGTCTGAAATCTTCCAAGGAATCATTGTGTTGGTCCAGAGAATGACAACACAAGAAACAAATTTCATTTACCATTCCCCTCTCCACCAGATCTTTTTGTGTCCTTTTGAACTATCTCTTTCTCTTACTGACAATTGCACTTTTTTCTTCCTGTTAGCTCTGCTGAACCAATCTTCCTATGAGAGAGTAGGAACTGGATTGTATTCTGCCTTCACCAGCAACAATTTTGTCAGTCAGATTGTGACTGCTGAATCTTTATTCCAGGGATGTGGCAAGATAGGGTGACAGCTTCCAGATTGCTGACTAGCTATATTGGGACTTGTAAATTTGTGACACAACTGACTTGTAAATCAATGCTTGTATAAATGCATCTGATACCCAAACATAAAACCCTACCATTTATTTGAGTCTTATTCACATTAAAATCATAATTTTCTCTAATTCTTTTTCATCTTCTCCTCACATTTTATGCCATTCATGAAACAAGCAGGATTAACTACCAAAGAGAAAATGAAATGTAGTTGGTAAACATAGCGTATACACAGGACTTTACAGTTAATCTCTCCACATTATTTTTTCTTCATCTTCACTCTCTTAGAAGTTTTCTCCATCAAAATCTTTGTATCCAGTAGTTTTCTTTAGTTGTACCTATAGAGGTTTATAACAGGGGAGAGGATGACTCAGAATATTAAGTAGCAAGCTGGGGAAATAAGTGCTGTGTTTCTAATTTCTAACATCATGCTTCAGTCAAGTCATCTGCAAAATGGGACTAATGATACACATGTACAAGTAAAAATTCATGAGCATGTGCAATGTGATATAGATGGAAAATGATAACACACGTGCTGGGATTTTTAACTAGGAGGAAACTGCTGGATTTAGAAAACTCAAGGTCCATTCTGAACTAATTAGTAGATACCAAAGTGATACTCTTCAAAATGCACCAAAGCTGTTAAAGGATACTTTAACTTCCTGGTGTGAGAATTGGAAGGTATATTAATTTTATAGTACTGCTGTAACAAATTACCACAAACTTTGTGGCTTAAACAATACAAATGTACTATCACCTAGTTGTGTAAGACAGAAATCTGATGTGGGTCTCATTTCCATGCTAAAATCAATATGTCAGCAGGACCAAAATCCTTTCTGGAAATTATACTGGGTTATCTGGGTGGGCCTAACATAATCACAAAGGTCTTTACCTTGGGCGTAGACATGTGAGAGAGAGAGATGTGATGACAGAAGGAGACATTGGAGTGAACCCCTTTAAATATGGAGGAAGGAATCCATGAGCCAAGGAATGTAGGTGGTCTCTGAAAGACTTTATTTTTCATTTTATTGCCATATAGTTGATTTACGCTATATTAGTTTCATGTGTACTGCATAGGGATCCAGAGTTTTTACAGATTATATTCCATTAAATGTTATTGCAAGATGATGGCTATGATTCCCTGAGCTGTACGATATACCCTTGTTGCTTACCTATTTTATACATGATAGTTTATATCTATCATCTATCAATGTCCCTTCCACCTTCCCACTCCCCTATGATAACCACTAGTTTGTTTTCTATATATGTGAGTCTCTGTATGTTTTGCCTATGCATCCATTTCTATTATTTTTTAGATTCCACATATAGGTGATATCATACAGTATTTGTCCTTGTCTGACTTACTTCACTAAGCTTAATATTCTCTAGGTCTATTCATACTGCACCAAATAGCAGTATTTCATTTTTTTTTTCTGTCTTTTGTCTTTTTAGGGCTGCACCAGTGGTATACAGAGGTTCAAGGCTAGGGGCTGAATCCAGAGCAGTAGCAGCCAGCCTACATCACAGCCACAGCAATGCCAGATCTGAGCTGTGTCGATGACCTATACCACAGCTCACTGAAACGCTGGATCCTTAACCCACTGAGTGAAATCAGGGATCAAACCCATGTCCTCATGGATCCTAGTCAGGTTAATTAACCACTGAGCCACAGCAGGAACTCCAGTATTTCATTATTTTTATGACAAATATTTCATTGTATTGATATACCATGTCTTCTTTATCCATTCATCTGTTGATGGATACGTGGATTGCTTCCATTATCTTGGTCTTGTAAACAATGCCGCTATGAATGTTGTTGGGGGGTGGAATTATCTTTTAAAATTAGTATTTTTGTTTTTTCTGGATATATACTCAGGAGTGGAATTGCTGGGTCATATGGTAGTTCTATTTTTAGTTTTTGGCAGAATTTCCATACTGTTTTCCATAGCGGCTGCACCAACTTACATTCCCACCAAAAGTGTAGGAGGGTTCGTTTTCTCCACATCTTTTCCAACATTTGTTATTTGTAGATTTTTTAATGATGGCCTTTCTGACAGGTATGCAGTAATAACTCATTGTGATTTTGATTTGCATTTCTCTAGTAACTAAATGAATATATTAAATAAATAGAGACTGAAGAAATAATGACTTAGACCTCATTCAAGGTTATTGTCATTTTGTGTTATTACCAAACCAGCAAACCAGATTGGAAGGAATATATACCAGAAGCACAAGAAAACCAGTGGTGAATGCATCCTATGCAGAAATAGAAATATGCAATGTTAAAGGAGTCAAATACCATGAACTTACTGCCTATTTATGATTTTAGCCTGGGAGAGGGCCCACATCAGTACTGGAGGGTCTACTCCTTACTATTCATTAAATTCTTACTCTAGAATGGTTACTTACTTCTGTGTCCTATTGCTTACTCACTCATTAAGGCTACTTGAAGACTGGCCATGACATACCACATCATGTGCCTCACAAGTCCTTTGTAAATATAGGTCATTCTGCTTTTGCCTGAAATGCCTCTATTCAGAAAGCTCGGAAGACTTTGGGAACGGATCAGGGGACAGACACTGGGCCTGCCTCCAAATTCCTTTTCCTCCATCTCATCTTTGCCAACCAACTCCCCACTTACAAGACTCTCCCTGCCATCTCCTCACCTCCTCCTCATCTCACTTTTTCCACTTCTCTTCTTTTTCTTCTCCTAGGCCTCTTCTCCTCAATTGACAAAAGCCATTTAAATGGACCCTTGGATTATTCCTACCAGCTAATAAATGCATTCAGATGTGTATGAATGTCACTTAGGATCAACTGGGAGCACTGCTAAAATTCTATTTGTTGTATCATACAACCAATAATAGGTACAGTTTGTGATTCAAATAAAAGACAAATGTCTTAAAGCTGAGAAGCTTGTTATCTAACGAGCAACACAAAGAAGGTAGACATAAGCTATTTCTATACATATAAAGACAAAATCATTATATAACCACATCAGTTGTAATTTTGGGCAGAACTAATTAGTTGAGTTCCTGAGACATGGAAAAATCTGTTCCTATCACTGGGCACAAAATGGCTGATCAGTTTGAATGAAAGTTAAGGTCATAATGGTTTAGAAAGGATACTGCAGCCACACATGGAGAAAAAGCTCTATAAAGGAAATATCCACAGTCACAATTTCATGGTCTGTGGGAAGAATCTTGGGTGCATGTATGTATATTAATTACCTCCCCACCTGCTAGTAGATCTGAGGCATACTTAGAGTTTGTACACCCTTCTTAGCTGATAGAGTGGAATGATGGCTTCAGACCAGAGCCTATCACCAAATAAATACACAAGGAAAAGGAGAAAGCAAACATCTCAGAGTTCTTCTCCCTGAATCACCAGCATGGCTGAGCTAACCATTTAATTCTTATACTTCCTATTGAAGTGTCATCTAAACTGTTCCTGCCAAGGGGCTCCAGGGTAGATAGGAGCCATCGAATCAGTTCTGGCACTGGAGGTGAGCAAATTGTTCCATACATGCCAGGAAGTGGCAGAAAATTGCTTGCCATTGTAATGCAGCACTCAGGGGTCAAGG